>NC_137694.1:211981011-212581011 GCF_964034855.1 Anser brachyrhynchus | reverse complement strand
TAGCAGATTTGATAAATATCTTTCTTTGCCTTAGGGCTTAGGAGCTCAAGCAAATCTGCATGGAGCTCATGTCAGCATTCAACAACATCAGCTTTGGGGTTGCATTTTTCCCCCTGACAGGTTTCCCAGAGTTGGTACTTCTCACCTCTGCTCCATCTGTTTCACTGGGACTCTTGGCAACACCTCCTCATCCTTTATGCAACCTGACAGGACTAAAGCCCAATGCTATTTCTTGGCCATTCGTCCATGACTCTGACTCTGTGCTGGGAATATTCTGGTTTGAATACAGGGAAATCTGTTGCACTTCTTGTTTCCCTCATATCTTCTTCATCTGCTCACCATTCCTCATGGAGATGCCTACGCTCTTGCTGATGGTTGTAGGTGGCTTTGTGGCAAAACAAAGTGGCAAAAAAAAAAAAAAAACATTTGGCCAACATCTTTTATTTGGCCAACATCTTTTCAGTGGTTTGTGGGGATAGGACAAGAAGTAATGGCCACAAGATAGAGCACAGGAAGTTCCGCACCAACATGCAAAAGAATTTCTTCACGGTGAGGGTGACGGAGCACTGGGACAGGCTGCCCAGGGAGGTTGTGGAGTCTCCTTCTCTGGAGATATACAAGGGATGTCTGGACGCCTACCTGGGCAGCCTGCTCTAAGGAACCTGCTGTGGCAGGGGGGTTGGACCCGATGATCTTTCGAGGTCCCTTCCAACCCCTTCAATTCTGTGATTCTGTGGAAACAGAGCCTCATGCAGTACAAATCAGTTTTAACTACTTGAGGGGTGACAGTGGCAGGACTGGTGTTTCTGTCCTTGTTGTCGCAGGAGGGAAAGTTGCCTGAAAGTCCTGGATACTGAAGTATCCTGGGCTGGATACTTAAAACACTGCAAAGAGGCAAAGCACCAAAAACTGGGAAGTAGGTTTATTTATTTATTGATTGATTTATTTACCCTATGTTAGCTTCAGCCCCTTACTGTATTCCCACTGTGATGTGCACTGGTAATGACAGAGCACTTCCATGGGGGCTTGTCTTTACCCTGGGCCACAAACCCAGCCAGGCTGGGACACAGGGGGAGGCGAATGTGCAGGATGCTCTGCAGGGGGGGCACGGCATGATGGCAGCCAAGTCAGAGGCGCAGGGAGGCAGGGGGTGGCTAGAGGGGGATCCTCACCAGCTAGAGAAGCTGGCAGCTGATGCACTGTGCAAATCATAGCATCGTTAAGGTTGGAAAAGACCTCCAAGATCACCTGGTCCAACCACCCCCCTACCACCAATGTCACCCACTAAACCATGTTCCCAAGCACCACGTCCAACCTTTCCTTGAACACCCCAGGGACAGATGATGGAGCCATAACCTCTTCAGGGCTTCAGAGCACAGCCTGCATTGTGTGATCTGCATACAAAACGTGTGCATTAGAGCAGGTTGTGACGTTTGGCCTTTGGTCAAAAGCAGGATTATTGCAGGAAGTCTGGATGAACTACCCCCTCGTTGCAGGGCAATGATGCAAAGGACTGTAACTGGTCTCACCGCCTTCCGGCTGGTCACGGGGTGGACGCCGTCCTCATCTGCTCCTAACTCCTGATCCTCAAGTCTGTCTTGTGGTTGTCACCGTGGAAGGAGAGGCTCAAGGTGTCCAGCACCTACGCTACCCACATCTGTGTGGTCCTGGCCTTCTATGTGCCGCTGATTGGGCTGTCTGTGGTGCACAAGCCTGGGGAGGACCTGGCTCCACTGGCCTCTGTCACCATGGGGAACATGTACATCCTGGTGCCCCTTCATCTGTTGGGGGAGGACCAAACAGATAAAGAGGAGGTTCCTAATTTTAATGAATATTTCCAGTGACAGAACTGCCCATTGAACTTCACCCAGCTGTTGATCTTTCTTGATTTAAGTTGGTAGCTTTGGGGATGAATGTGCTTCTCTTTTTTACTAAGCCGCATGCTGCCTTAGCCCTTGGCTGGCTCTCAGACACTATCATAACACAAATAATAATTTATGATTGGAAATTGTAGAACAAATATACTTTGTGCAATAAGTGCTAGTACTGTAGTAAAAGGCTATGCAGCCCATCAGGTGGATGGCTTTATGGCTATAGTCGAAGTCCTTCAGGAAGTAACATTTAGCTGGAACTTGTTCCTTTCCTTGCGGTACATCCCAGTGCATCTTAGAACAGCACCAGAAGGGACGGCTGTTACAAAACACTTCCATCTAATACTATTTTGTCATTGTCTCTCATTTTTTTTACCCACACAGCACAAACAATATTTGTAAATACCAGCTCAGGATAACTGTAGGGAGGTGTACTGGGTATAGGTGGTAAGGTTTCAGTAGAGGGGAGGTGGAAGGGGCTGCAGGGGCGGCCTCTGTGAGGGGAATGTCAGGGACTTCCCTGTGCTAGACAGTAACAGACCCATCCTGCACCACAGCTGAGCCCATTGGAGGAGTTTGTCACACTCTGTGAAAACATACTTAAGAAAGGGCAGAAAACGTTGGAGACAGGTAGGTGAGAACAAAAAGAGTGAGGAACAGCAAGAAGAACACCCAGGTGAGAGAAAAAGGAGACGCTCCATGGTAGTAGAAGGGGCTGTGGCCTGTGGAGGAGCCACACCAGAGCAGGTGTGCCCCGAGGGGACTGCAAGCTGTGAATAAACCCATGTCAGAGCAGGCACTTCCCCGAAGGAACCACAGGCTGCAGGTAAGCCCACGGTGAAGCAGGTATTCCCCTGAAGGGACTGCAGCCTGCGGGTAAGCACATGTTGGAGCAGGTACACTGCAGAAAGGATCAGCCCACTCAGGACCAGAGGAAAAGCGTCAGAATGAAGGAACAGCAAAGAGAAACCACGTTGTGCTGACCCTGACCTGCACGACTCATTGCCTTGCTGAGGGGATTGAGTGCAAGCTGTGGTGATAACAAGGGGAGGAGAGAAGCCTGGCGAGAAGGAGTGGGTGGGTGCCACCCTGATGTTTTCAAGGACTCACCAGGTATAACTCTGGGATGTCTATTTTTGCGTGGGAATGGACAGCTCATACCATGACATTGTTTATGTCAATTTAAGGCTGTGTTTTGCCAGAGGGCCTCTGTTTTAATGAATTTATACTGAATTTTACTGTCCAGTTATCACTTTGTCACTCAACATTGCAAAGTTCTCCGATAATCCCTTGTCACTGTTATTCTGGGTATAGTGGTATCATAAAAAAAGCTTTGTAACATCTCCATTCACATCCTTTCCTGAATCTCTGATCAGTACATCCAACAGCACAGGCCTCTGCTCGGTTCCCTGCTCGACTAAATTGACAGCTTCCCACCAGCATGAAAGATTTCTGTTCGTTCCTTCTTCTTGTCTGTGGCACCTGGGCTGGAGGGAGAACTCCTGAGCACAGCCTGGGGGAAGCAGAGACTCCATGTTACCCTCATGGCAGCGGGAGACGAGCCACCATGTACAACATGACCTTGGTGGGTGTGGGGATTTCTTACCTCCTCAGCTCCGACTGCAAATGGATTCAGGGATGCAACAGTTACAGGTGTACTAGTAAAATAGGCCAGGCTTTGTTCTCGTGCCACATAAATTCATTTGACACTGAGAACAGGGATCTCCTATTTTAATAGCCCAGATTTATAAATGTGCCAGCTATGCAACAAAACGCATTTCTTATTCTAAGACTTGGGGGAAATAAAGGAAGTAGATACATTAATTCAATAGAAATATGAGGCAGGGGGTGTTTGTGCTGTACTTGCAGCTCTGACCTATGAATCAGATCTATGGCAGCCTAGCACATCAATAAATAACTCAGGCAACAGCCCGTGTGTACGTCGTTCGAGGAGAATCACAAGGAAAAAATACAGCTGAAAAAAAAACAGATGATATGCAGCTGAGTGTATTAACAAAAATCCATGTGGTCCGAAAACCTCAGACCACAACCCATCCCATACTTAAACAGAGGTAGTTAAGAGGAACCAAAGAGCTATAAGTCCACTGCAACAAGGAGCTGGCACATGAGCATGGTCCCCTTGAGTAGGGACAAAGCCTCCTCAGAAAACACAGAGGGCCCAAAAGACCATCACGGTCTTCCCATCAGAGCAGGGGAGTCAGAGGAAACGTGTAGGTCTTTGCACACGAGCTTGCTGCACAGAATATACTCTGAAGCATGGGGAGTAAGGCTTTGAGTAAAGAGTCCAAGAGGCTGGGAGCAGGCACGGGGCTCCCATCTGGTCCGCACTGTGCCAGCGCCATGTGTCGAGGAATGGGCATCACCCACCGCCCACCCCCATGTGAGAAACTAAGTTGTGATTTTGCAGTAGGGAATTACTTTTCTGTATTCCAAGGTAGTTGTGCAGTCATAAGGAGAAATGCTAAGTAGATAAGTGGACGGTAGAAGGCCTCACTGTTCCAAAATAAGGTAGAAGCTTGAGAAAAACAGGATGAGCAGTGTGGGAACAGTAAAACAAAGATCACAAGTTCTCAAAACATAAGAAAGGAGAAATTAAAGGGTTGAAAAAACAGAAAAATTGTACATACATGGTATAGAGGAGTGTCAAGTAGCTTGTGAACCTGTAGTACTCAGCCAGTGAGGAAACAGGGGAGGTGATCAGGCGTCTGGTAATAGGGAATAAAAGGTTATGATTTGTTTACTAAAATGCGCTCCTGATTGACAGGACGCCCGCCATTGCAATCGCGAATAAAATAGCTTCACAGAAGATCATGTCTGAAGAAAATTATTTGAGATTTTTCTCACACCCTCTCCCGGCAGCAAGTGTCAGCACCTCAAACCTCACTCCTCTCCCAGCTGCCTGGCAACACAAGCCGTTTCAGCCCCCTTTCCCCCCTTCTTTAGTTAAATCGTCCAGCAGCATCAATAGCTCTTTGGATAGGACCTGCAGGCCATCAGCTCATTTCCTTAGCACACAAAAAGAGAAGAAGAGCAGCCAGTGGAGCTCAAACAAAAATGTTATTTACATCCAGTTTGCTATCAGCACCATGACGTCAAAGCTGAATGCTCTGAAAATTTTCCAGCTCTGCATAGGCTGACCTCTGGATTTAGCACTCTGCTCAGTTTGCCAAGTAGGCTTCACTACTCGCTGTAGACAGCTATCAGCTGAATTGCTACTGCTTTCAGGACATACGTATGAGCATCTCGCTCTTCTCAAGTCGTGAACTTGGAAACATTCAGGAGAAGAGACAGGAGCCCTTTGAAGTGCGTCATATACTTGCTGCAGAGTTAATTCCTGTGGCCCATCAGGGGCTTCAATTTTCATGTGCAGTTGCATGGAAATCTATGCAAGTTTCTGTGAATAGGTTGTACATGGTCCACAATGGTGTTTCCTGAGCTGTGTGGTTGCTGAAAGGAGAGTTTTCACTAACCTTTTTGTACAGCACAATGCTGTCTGCCTTTTACCTCTCTGCTTTGGGATCCAAAGCCTGAGCCTTGACAGTGTTTTCCATGATGAAATGGTTGAGGCAGACCCAAGTCCAGCTTATGCAGATCAGCACAGTGCAGATAGGTCATCTGGGCCCCATGCTGCATCATCCAAGGATGTGTCAGCATTCACACTGCTGAAACCAGAGTGAAGCAAGTAACAATGGATACCTTAGGAACCTTATCCATGCCTCAGGAGGCTGCGTGTGTCCATACGTGGTGGTTTTACCCTGCTGTGCAGCTGAACTCCGCCACAGCTGCTATCTCACTCCCCCTCCTCAAATCAAAAAAGGGAGAAAATACAATGGAAAGAGCTAAAGGGTTGAGATAAGAACAGGGAGATCACTCAAGTTATCGTCACAGGCAAAACAGACTCAGCATAGGAAGATTAATATAATTTATTACCTATTACTAACAAGCTAGAGCAGTGAGAAACTAAAAGCAAACCACAAAAATCTTCCCTCCATCCACCCTCTTCCACTTTCTCCCTGCAAGTGGAGCAGGGGAACGGGAAATGGGGGCTGCGGTCAGGCCATAACATTTCATCTCCACCTGCTCCCCGTGGGGTCCCTCCCAGGGGATGCCGTCCTTCCCGAACTGAGCCTGCGGGGGCTGCCCACAGGCAGCAGCTCCTCAAGAACTGCTCCCACACGGCTCCGTCCCACGGGGTCCATCCCCCAGGAGCAAACTGCTCCAGCACGGGTCCCCCACGGGCGGCAGCTCCCCCCAGACCCCTGCTCCTGCGTGGGCTCCTCTCCACGGGCTGCAGCGTGGAGATCTGCTCCGTGTGGGACCCGTGGGTGCAGGGGGACAGCCTGCTCCACCAGGGGCCTCTCCACAGGCTGTAGGGGAACTGCTGCTCTGGTTCATGGAGCATCTCCTGCCCTCCTGCTGCACTCACCTTGGGGGCTGCATGGCTGCTTCTCTCTCATTTCTCACTCCTCTTTCCCAGCTGCTGTAGCACAGCAATTTTTTGGTTTGTTTTGTTTTTTTTCCTCCTTTCTTCAATCTGCTCTCCTAGAGGCCCAACCAGTGTCACTCATGGCTCGGCTCTGGCCAGCAGCAGGTCCTTTTGGAGCCAGATGGAGCTGGCTCTGATCTGACATGGGGCAGTTTCTGGGCTCTTCTCACAGAGGCCACCCCTGCAGCCCACTTACTACCAACCCCTTGTCATGTAAACCCAATACACTACAGCACTGGAGGGATACTGGGGTCTGTTCAGGAAAGAAGTATCTGGAGGAACTTTTTGAGAGCCCCAAATCATTCTGGGGATCTGACCAGTATGAAGCCCTGGCTGAATTTGGACTGACACCACATGATACCTGAAATTTAGAATTTCTTCTGAAAAAAATGCAATGAGCACCCAGTCACAGATCTGCTTTGTTTAGACATCATACACAACAGAGCTGGTCATCAGGATGTGCATGTGAGGGACAACATGACAACCAAACCTGTGAATTACCCACAAGAGAGCCGTGGGGGGTGTCGAAGACCAGGATGGCACTGATGTGGGAGATGCGGGTCCCAAATGCATTCAGTCTCTCTTCCCTGCATGCCAGGCCCAACACAGTCCTCAGGATCCTGATGTAGGAGAGCCTGATGGACAGCAGATCCAGCCCCATGGTGAAGGGAGCCATGATGTTGCCACAGATGTTATTGAATCCGGTATTAGCACAGGCCAGCTTCACCACCACTGTGTGTTCACAGTAGCTGTGAGAGATGGCATGAGTGAGGCAGTATGGCAGGTGGTGGAGGAGAAAAGGCAGAGGCAACATGGTCCCAGCTGCCCTGACTAGAGCCAGCAGTCTGATAAGGCAGATACTGAGGGTGATGTCCTTGGTGTTGAACCAGAAGCAGCTCCGAATTTTGAGCACAGTGGTCAGGAACAACACCAAGTTAATGATGGCTAACATGGAGAAGAGATAAAACATGGGCTTGTGAAGATACAGCTCCATCTTTATCAAGGAGGGATATGGTGAACACTGTGCTGATTGGGATGGAAATTCAAGGGTACATATCTTCCAGCCCAGGGATGCCAGCCAAGGAAAACATGGATGGGGTAGTGCTGTTGAAAGTGGGGAGGTTGATATCAAGAGGTATCCTTTGAAAACTATACCAAAGCATCTTTCTTTTCAAAAAATAATAGAAAAGTTCGTTAGACATTGCAAAACATACACAGATTGTGCCACTTTCACTGCAACTCCCCTTTAATGTGTAAAGTTGATTTATTACTCTGCTTGCTAGTACATCACTCTTTGTCAGGGAGTGTAGTGATAGGACAAGGGGGAATGACTTTAAGCTAAAAGAGGGTAGATTTATATTAGAAATTAGGGAGAAGTTCTTCCCTCTGAGGGCGCTGAGGCCCTGGCGCAGGCTGCCCCCAGAAGCTGGGGGTGCCCCAGCCCTGGCAGTGCCCAAGGCCAGGCTGGGGGAGCTGGGGGCAGCCTGGGCTGGGGGCAGGGGCCCTGCCCATGGCAGGGGGAGGCTGGGTGGTCTGTAAGGTCCCATCCAACCCAAACCATTTAATGATTCTGTGATTCTATGATTCATGAATGCTTCAGCATCCTCTGATGATAGGTGGCGTCAAAATAGAGCTCTAAGAATCCATGCTGCTATCTTGTGCCCGCAAAAGTATGCAGTGATGCTAGATTCAAACCCAGATAGATTTACACCACCAAGATACACCTGAAGGACACATGCACTGCTGTGTGTACTAGAACAATTAGTCCTCACTGTGGGGTATTTGCCCATGCAAAGTTAAAATCTTCCCTCTTTGTGGAACACTCTCTCAAAAAGCTGTTCTGCATTGCTTAACACCAAGACAGAGATAACCCAAGCAGTAGGAAAGAGGAGTACATTTGTTTACAAACCGTTGCTATTCCTGTCTATTCCCAGGCAGCAGCTTCTTCTCTGTGATGACTGCAGTCTCTTAAGACCCAGCAGTGAGTGATTAAAGTGATCAGTTCCCTTAAGATGCATAAATATTTGCATGCAGGTCCCTTTGGAAGGCTGAGGACTTGCTTAGTCTTGTGAAACAAAAGCAGTATTTGGGGGTGATGTAGGCAGAGACAGGGTCACGTCCAAAGTATCCAGGTGAGCTGGGAGGAATTTTTTTTCATTTAACCTGGGGCTATACCAGTATTTTTAAGCATAGTGCCAAGCTCTGAGCCAAGTTCAAATCTTAGCAAAATTGAGGTGCATATAAACCAATCTAACCTAAAAGCTACCTTGCAGATATGCCAATACATATAAGTGGACTTTGTCTCTTACTGGGTTAATGATCTACTTCATTACTTCCAGATATCCTACTTTAAGTGAATATTGTGTTGGAAAACTGTCAGTTATATATCTGCAACCTCAGTTTACCTTCTTGCATGGGTTCATTACAACAGTGCTAATTATTTGTCTGCAAGCTATTTGTTAGTTAAGCCAACATCAAACAAACTGTAGACACATAGGTGTAACATCTGGTGATCCAGTCATCTGTGAAGATCTGCAATTATCTGATCGTATCTCTAGTCCTGTCCTCTTCACCTGTGCAAACCTGAAGAGGATTTCAAACACCACGAGGAAGGTAATAATTTGTTCTCCTCCCTTACAGAAGGGACAAAAGTCATGAGCTCTGTAGACATACTGGCTTGACACTAGGAAAAAGTTCTGAAACAGATGCTTTGGGGAAAGTGCAGAGTTTCTGCAATGGAAGATAAGGTTTTATGTTTTTCTATCAGAGACGACTTTTGGTCTTATAGTGGGGACATGATATGTACCGGATGATTACTCTAGGTCTCTTAAAACTCTAAAACTGCAGTCATTCTTGGCAGTTGGTGGTAGTGAACGAGTCTGTGCAAGGCTGAGTTGGAGCTGAGGAGATGAAGGAACAGCTGCTCCAGGTGTGATGCTCTGAGCAGGGCTGGAACATGACACTAGAGCCCTGTCCCAATGTCCCTGGTCAGGGTTCTGAGGCACTACATGAGGCACCGTGGCTGCCAGCTTGTCAAGAGGAGGAAGCATGAAATGTAGAGGAGGTCAGGTGTAAGACAGATGACACCGAAGTGCTGTCAGGACAGTTTCTTTGCATGGCACAGATAGGGCTGGTCAGACGGACTGAGCTAAAGGTAAGGCATTGCTTCCTTGGTACTTTGAGTGTTTGTGTGTAATCAAGAAATCAAATCACACGAAGAGAACAGGACTGCAAACACACCTGAAAAAGGTAAACTAAAGCACCAACTCCTGGGAAAAACTGAGTCTGATGCTTGCTTAATAGCATATTTAATGATCTGGAGAGCTTTATTGTACAAGGTGAGTTACCAGTAACACTGCCCAGAACAGCACACAGGATTTTCAGATTAATTACTTCTGAGTGAAAAGAGGGAGTAAGTATGTGCTTTTTCCAAGCAGAGCTTGTGCCAGCTGTGGCTCTGCCCCCTGAGTTCATGGCCTAGGTAGCTGACTACATGGCAAGCAGAGTCCTCTCTGCAATAAACTATTATGAATAATATTACCATGACAGCATTCTCACAACATTGGCTTCACAGTATTTGGCCTTACATTGCAAATAGCAGTGACTGGAAACAGACAGATGCTGGTTGGTTTGTGTCATGTGGAGGGCTCAAAGCAGTTTGGCAGAGAGATTAAACTATTTAGGGGTTAGGGAAGTCAAATGTCTGAAAAGCCAAGGAGATTAAGTCTGAATCTATGGTATGTTGGGGAAAACAGAAGGTACAAGTGCCTAAGAAACTTGCGTGTGATTCCCATACTGCCATCAGGCTAGTTTAACCCTTCTGTGCATCTGTCTTCCCTGAAAAACAGGGAAGTTTCACAGCACTTCTTTCCTTTAGCAAGGGCTTGAAGAGGAAAGCATTACATGTGAAGGCTGATGCTGGAAGGGACTAGCACTGCAGCCTCAGGCCACTTTGCAACAGATTGCCTTCATGGTGCTGGCTTTCCTTCCTAATGGAGGAGACAGGGGCCCTGTAGAAGGGATGCCTGTTCAGAGGGTGACTACAGCAAGGCTGCTCAGAGTTCTGGCTCCAGCAAGGACAGCCCCAAAGCTGACAGTGCTGGTCTGAGCAAAAATGCTCTGGGGAACAAACACTGGTAGTGCAAATGCGCATCTGCTGCAGTTTCCCAAGCTGGGACTCGTATGGGGCACAACAACCCAGAAGGAGATATGGTTTACAACCTGCAAAAGCTTGTGGGTGACAAGTCCTGCTGAGCTGCATCCTCAGAGTATTCTGGATCTTCCCTGTCTTAGATTCTTGTACCAAAGGCAACTGAAAGGATTTAACATCTAGTTTGTAACTCCCAAACTACGGACTGGAGGGGAGGGGACAACAGCCAAAGACCAGCACAGGATGGGAGGAGAGGTCAGATAACTCCCAAATGTTGGGGCTAAGACCATGTGTGTTTGCATTTTGCAGATGACGGGGCTGAGTGTGCCTGGATAAGAGGCAGGAGGATGTGATCACTGGCCTGTGTGCCCAAGAAGACAGGCAGGCGTGTTCTGCCTGTGGCTGGAGTTCATGGAAGAGCTTTGCCACAGGGTTTTCTTCTCTCCTCTGTGCCAGATGTTCCTGTGGCTTCCCTTCCAGCTGCGCAGCTGTGCACCATGTCCTACCCAAACCACTCCAGTCCCTCATCCTTCATCCTAACAGGCATCCCTGGGCTGGAGGCTGCTCACTTCTGGATCGCCTTCCCATTCTGCACCATGTACATCCTGGCAGTGCTGGGGAACTTCACAGTCCTCATGGTGATTAGGGCAGACTCAAGCCTCCATCAGCCCTTGTTTTACTTTTTCTCCATGCTGGCTGCCATTGACCTGGTGCTTGTTACTTCCACCATGCCCAAGCTCCTGAGCATCTTCTGGTTCCAAAACCATGAGATCATCTTTGAGGGCTGCGTGGTTCAGATGTTCTTCATCCACAGCTTCTCTGCAGTGGAGTCAGGGATCCTGCTTGCCATGGCCTTCGACCGTTACTTGGCCATCTGCAAGCCCCTGCACTACTCTGCCATCCTGACTGGTCCCACCATTGCCAAGCTGGGCCTGGCCGCTGCAGTGCGTGGCATTGGACTCATGACCCCTCTGACGTGTATGGTGAGCAGCCTGTCCTACTGTGGCATTCATGTCATCCCCCACTCCTACTGCGAGCACATGTCAGTAGTGAAGCTGGCCTGCGGGGACACCCGGCCCAACAGCATCTATGGGATCACATCTGCCATCTTCATAGTGGGCTTAGACATCACCCTCATTGCCATCTCCTATGCGCTGATCCTGAGGGCGGTTTTAGGCCTCTCCTCCAGAGAGGCTCGCCTGAAGTCCTTCTTCACCTGTGGTTCCCACATTGGAGTCATTCTGCTCTTCTACGTGCCTGGGTTCTTCTCCTTCTGTGTTCAGCGCTGGGGCCAGAGCATCCCTGTACACCTCCACATCCTGATGGCTGACCTCTACCTGCTGGTGCCTCCCATGCTCAACCCGCTCATCTATGGGATGAGGACCAAGGTGATCCGGGAGCGGGTGCTGAGCCTGTTCCGGCAGAAGGAGATCCAGCCTGTGTCCTGACCCAAGCCCGTTGCTAACGCCACATGGGAAGGAATGAGGATCACACCAGAGGACAATGGCAGTATTGGGGGGGGGGGGGGAAGGGAAGGGGGGAGAGGCAAAGAAAATCTTTAAAAGTGGTTTATGAGAAAAGCAGGGTGATCTCTTCATCTTCTCGGCCAAACGCTAAAAGCCAGAGGCACCATGAAAAGTTTCACTGGTGAAACCGATTATCTTTAGGAAGTCAATTCTACATTCCTGTTCAGAACAGAAAGACAAATGGTATATAAATGTATCTGAACCATTGGTCCTCCTCTGTGTCACCTCACGACTCTCCTCTTAATGACAGTTCTTGATAAAAGATTGTTACCACTTCGGAAACGAAAGGCTGTTAATGGGTTCATCTTTCCACATGTACCTTTTCCACCTGATCTGTAATTCTCCATTTATTGATACTAGTCTTTAGCAACTGCCTGATCCTGGTGCCTGGCTATGTAGGGTGTGTGTGTTCACAGGTGTTGTGCGTGTATGCACATTTACACACACACTCATCCAGATATTGGCCCTAAACAGATTTTCTTTTCCTCCCAATCCTGCCTTGAACATTTATTGAGGCGTTTGCAGCAGTAACAAAAGCTCAGCTCACTTGAGAACAGGACATGTAGGTCACACTGAAACCCTGTGGTGTTGCATAAGCTTTTATTCCTTTCTTATCAGAGACTCCAAAACAGTATCAGTCCTGAAATCTTCTACATTTTTTTTACCAATATTTTAATGGGATTCCCTAATTTTCAATGTTGTTGTGTCTCTTTCTTAAACCTTTAAGTACCTGTAATACCATTATAGGGATTTTGAAAAGTGCCATTTTTCCATAAGTATTTGCCTCTGAATTCCTGTGAGATCTTATGCCCATGCATATGGCACTTTAGCAAACTAGCTCTCCCCTTTGGAGATCTTGTAATTCTGCTCATGTTGCACTGCCATGAGGATAATTCATCACTTCTTCACCCCTCATGTGCTGCGCTGCCTTAGGAGGAACAGGAATTGTTTGCAATGGGATGTGCAGAGCAGCTGCAGAGTTCAGCTGAACAAGCCTCCTTCGCTCTGTGCAGATTCCCTGGTATGAAGGGCCACAAACACAAGAAAGCATCAGGGCTGCTGCAGGAGGGTGACCTCCTGGCACTGAAGGTGAGGAGCAGGAGTGTGGATTAAAGTAGGGAAGCAGGGAACAGGGGCTGTGCTCCTCCTCTTCAGCAAACATATACCTGATTTTAACTATGGTGAAAACTCACTTCCTAACACCACATATGGACTTCCATCCCATCTCTTCTTACGCTTTCGTACCATGGGAATCAAGACACAGAAATCCCTGGCAGGGACTTTGTATTTTTCCTAGAATGACAATGGTAAGGGGCAAATTCAGAATGGTAAGGGGCAAATTCAGAATTGTGAAGGAGCCTGATGATACCCATCAAGATTTGTTAATGCCCAACAAGATATGTTAAGCCCAACAAGACAGATCAGAAGTTCAACCCATAAACCCTAAAGGTTCAGCAGTCTAGGCAGAGTCTCAGCAGGGCATATTTCATATTGGGGTCAGAGAAACCCCAGTGGGATCCGTGCAATAGCATGACTCGTTTTCCATGTACCTTCCAAGTAAATGCCCCCTTCACAGCAGATGGAAAACCACTCAATCGCTCTTCTTATGTAAGTGTATTACCACTTCAACAGGTTTTTGCCTGTCCTGTCTCAGTGACATGATGAACTATGCATAGAAATCCATTGTGAGTAACCAGCTATGCTCTGGATCCTGGCACAGTGGGAGAGCTGCTGACCACTGAAAATGTGGAGGTGCTTCTGTCCAGCTGGTCTCTCTAGTAAAGTTTTAGAAGTGTTTTGTAAACTGTTTTCCTGGCCAGATGATTTCCATCTCTGCAGAGGAGGGGAGGGCCAGAGAAGGGTTAGTAACTGAGACTCTGAGGAAGTCTGAGATCCTGAACGTATCCTGCCCAAGCTAGAGAGGAGAACAAAGCAGAACAAAGGAGCAGTTCTCAAAGGAGAACAAAGAGCTGTGGTAATCACCAGACTCAAGCTGATGGTTGTGAACATGGTTCTTTTGAGTGTCTTCTGTAGCCTGCTGCCCTCTGGACTGGCTACAGTCACAGGTCATATCACACACCCCCAACAGTACAATCAGCAGACACCAACAACTCAAACACACCGCCGATCCTCCTGCCTGGCTCGGAGACCAGGCTCTTCCAACCCAACTTCTTGCAGCCCTGGCCCGAGGCACAAGGTGCACAGTCCAGCCTGCCAGGCTGGGGTTATTTCCCAGTTAAAGGGTCTGCCCCCACTGATGTCGCCTGATGCTGCACAGGTGGGATGCTCCCAGTAGCATCCTGACGTGGATATCACCCGACTTTCCCCTTCCCTGAGGGCACCCAACCAGGCTTCTTGCAGCTCTTCCCATCCCCTCCAGTGAGGGGCTCTGCTGAGCCCTTTCGCTATGCCTGCTTTGCTCAGGGGGGTTTCAGTGGCAACGCCTGACTTCGAAGCTGAAGTAAACTTAGACAAAATTAGTCTCAAGAGGAGCAAGTGGGGAGGACAGATTGAGAGCAGCCCTGATGAGAAGGACCTGGGGGCGCTGGTTGACGAGAAGCTCGACATGAGCCAGCAATGTGCGGATGCAGCCCAGAAAGCCAACCACACCCTGGGCTGCACCAGCAGCAGTGTGGCAGCGGGGTGAGGGAGGGGATTGTGCCCCTCTGCTCTGCTCTCGTGGGACCCCACCTGGAGCCTGCGTTCAGCTCTGGGACCCCAGCACAAGAATGACATGGACGTATTAGAACAGGTTCCAGAGGAGGCCACGAGGATGCTTAGTGGGCTGGAGCACCTCTCCTACAAAGGCTGAGGGAGTTGGGGTTGTTCAGCCTGGAGAAGACCTTGTAACAAACTTCCAGTACCCAAAGGCAGCTCCAGGAAAGCTGGGGAGGGACTCTGTCAGAGAGTGTGGTGATAGGACAAGGGGTAAAGGTTTTAAACTAAAAGAGGGTGGTTTTAGATTAGATATAAGGAAGAAACTCTTTACTATGAGAGTGGTGTGGCACTGGAACAGGTTGTCCAGTGGTTGTGGATGCCCCATCCCTGGAAGTGCTCAAGGCCAGGCTGTATGAGGCCCTGAGCAACCTGGTCTGGTGGGAGGTGTCCCTGCCCAGGGCAGGGGGCTGGAATGAGGTGATCTTTAAGGCCCCTTCCAACCCAAACCATTCCACGATTCTGTGATTCCGTGATCTCCATCTCACACCCTGAGCACGGACACACATCCTGCTGGGACCGTGCTGTTTGCAGAGATGGAGATAGGGCAGAGAGGGTGAGGACAGAGTGCTCTCAGGGCGGTGAGTGCATCTGCAGAACAAAAGCCCCACTTCACGAAAACCTCCCCTTTCTGGTAAAAAAATGTAGGAATGACATTCTCCACGCATCACAAATGACCGTGTCTTCATTTCCTGCCCCATCTCACTTTCCTCACTGCCGAGTCCCTGCGCAGAACAGATCCTGTTCTGTTCCCTCCTATCAGATTTGGGGGGTGGGGGGAAAGGACCAAATAACAAGGAATTCCAGTGGGACAGAGTAAGGATGGGAGCTCTCCGCAACTCTTCCACCCTTCCTCTCAGTGTCATGCTTACATGGCCCTACCACAGCCCAGTCACCACAGTAAAATAAGTGTACCTCTTTGCCTTATACCAGCTGGGAAAACTTTATATGGCTGACAGGAAAATACAGGACAGCTCCACTTCAGAATGGCATTCTAATTGTACTCCATTTCTGGTCAAACATAAGTTCTTATCTGCACTTCCCCCAAAGTGTTTTTTTAGAAAATAAGCTAAAAAAAATAGGAAAGAGTTATTCCCTAATAAGCTGGCATCCCATTAATGACCCTTAAAGACAAGTAGGCCCTATGCCTGCTGGAGGTTTGCCATCAGGTGGTTTCCTCACTTATGATGAGTAAGCGTCATTCCCCACCTACATACTGCATGGTGCAGTCAGGGCTAAGGACCTGCTGCCAGATCCCACCTCCCTGCACAGATCCTTGCACAAACTCTTTCTGGGGATTCAACAGATGTAGAAGGTTGCTGTTGTGGTTCTGAGCAGAGGGAAGAATGGAAACTTGGAGTTTACAAAGCACCTTGCTCTGTGGCAAACCAAAGGTATTTTTCTCCTCTTGTGGACTCCTTAGTTACTTTTTGTGCATTGGTCCCAAGGGCCCTGGCAGGCTCTGGAGACTGCCATGACCCCAAGACACCAACAGTATGACACAAAAAGAGAGAGCTAATGCATGAAGCTGAAGCAGCCTTGAAAATTTCCATCTTCTCACAGGACAGACAGCCCAACCTCCATCTGGTGTCCCTTAGGTGACTTCCAAAGGACAGATTAATACTCCAGCCTTTCTGCACTTTGCAATACACGGAGATGTACTGCTGCCACCTTCCAGGTGACAGTCCTACCGGAGCTTATCCATCTCATCAGACCCAGATCAGAAACCTTTGCTTAGGATACAAAACTCTTCTGTGCTCCAGGCCAAGGAGCTCCAGTGATCAGGGGTCTTCAGTACTGCTGAAGCACTGATAATATTATTGAAACATACTGATAATTATATTGAAACAGGCACTGGCTGTGGGAAAGACCTTCTGG
The DNA here is from genome assembly GCF_964034855.1 of Anser brachyrhynchus. Lineage (NCBI taxonomy): Eukaryota > Metazoa > Chordata > Aves > Anseriformes > Anatidae > Anser > Anser brachyrhynchus. The sequence goes on along the minus strand of NC_137694.1, from coordinate 212,564,364 downwards.
AAGCTAAGTTATTCTTCCCTTGGATATATGCAGCTGGGGACCCAGCTCCGGATTCAAACACGTGTAAGTGCCTAGAGGTAGGTGTCCAGATGCACTTGCGTGCATGAATGCTTACTGCCCGGTCACTGACTACAGACAGTGGTGACCTACCCCCTGTGGTCAGCAGATCCTGTAGAGAATTTCTACTTACCCTAGGGCAGGGCCCTACATTCAGGGAGTGAGTTACTCTGTAGGGCCCATGCTGTAGCTCTTCTCTGACTGCTACAGGGGCTCAGACCCTCAGGGTGCCACTCCACTGCCCCTTACTTGGGTGTCTACAGCCACTCAAGATGCCCCTAGGTACCCAAGCATCCACGTGGGAGAGGCAGACCGTAACCCTGGGATTGAAGGAGACCCACACACTGCTGGGTGTGAAGGGAATAGAGGCTGAGTAGGCACCAGGGGTCTCAGATGGCTCTCAGCACCTATCTTTAGGTATCTGAACCATCACCTGAGTCTGCAATGTGGGTGTGTTAAACTCGGGCTTGCACCATCCCAGGGTCCACAGCTATGTTTGCAAGAGTGGACATCTATGTTTTGCAAGAGAAGGTGGTCGGAAAGGTTGGGCTGTGTCTCTGACAGCATGTGGGTCTACAGGTCAGAGAAAGCAGCTGCTGGTTAACCTCACTGTTCTCTGTGCAAATCTGGAGTCACAACTGACTCCTGCAGCTGCTGGTTACGCAAACACAAGAGCTCAGTGCAGTGCAATAAAGTACAGTAATTAAAAAGGAATTTAGACCCTACTTCAACCTCCAAAATATCCTGATTCACAAACATTTAGGCCAACACCTCCATCCTGAACAGCCTTTTCAGCCAGCAGTGCCAGCAGCAACAACTGGGGTTAAGCCATTGTTCAAATGACAGTTATCCCACAAAAGTCCACTCCCTATTTTGAAAATTTAAGTGCTATGTTTCCTTAGTTGTCTTCCAATGTCTTCCTTTTTTCTATTCTGAATTTGTCTAGCTTCTGCTTCTCACAGCTTCCATGCTGACTGTGTCTAACATTAAATTAATGAACCTACCCACAGTTCTCAGACTCTTCTCGTCTCCAGAATTTTTCTCTGGAGGGTTTGTATTACATTCAAGCTTCTCCTGACAGAATAAAAAATAGTTTTGCAGGCTTCATTCGTGGGTGAATGAAAAAACGAAGACAAAGCAGCAAAAGGGCCACAAAGATGATCAAGGGGCTGGAGCACCTCTTCTACGAAGACAGGCTGAGAGAGCTGAGGCTGTTCAGCTTACAGAAGAAAAGGCTCCGGGGTGATCTAACTGAAGCTTTTAAATACTTAAAGGGGTCTTATAAAAAGGGTGGCGAAGGACTCTTTACTCAGGTAGATAATGATAGGACAAGGGAGAATGGTTTTAAACTGAAAGAGGGCAGATTTAGATTAGAGGTTAGAAGGAAATTCTTCACTCAGAGGGTGGTGAGGCACTGGCACAGGTTGCCCAGAGAAGCTGTGGATGCCCCATCCCTGGAGGTGCTCAAGGTCGGGCTGGATGAGGCCCTGGGCAACCTGATCTGGTGGGAGGTGTCCCTGCCTATGGCAGGGGAGTTGGAACTGGATGATCTTTGAGGTCCCTTCCATCCCAGACCATTCTATGATTCCATGTTTCTATGTTTCTATGATTCTATTATTCTGTGATTCCATGTTTCTATATTTCTATGATTCTATGATTCTGTGATTCTATGATTCTATGAAAAGACATTTTCATGGTCTTTCTTAATGTGCCAGAGCACTTTCTCAGACCATTTTTTTCCTTAAAAATTTGGAGCAACTTTCTGTGTTGAGCCCATTGCAGGGAAGCTAAGACTGCTCGGGCAAAAGTGCTGCCTGAGGGAAGTAACAGCTTATTTCAAGATTTCAACTGAGTGGTGGTAAGCAGCCATCAAAGAAACAAGTCTTTCACAAACAATGGACTGTAGAAGATCCTTTTTCAGCCCTGGTGGTATGATTTGAAACATGAACTTATCTGAAGTAACCTACAAGTGACAACAGCTCGATTTAGTCAGCATTTCTGCCCCGTCCCCCCACCCTGTCACATTACGCTGTGGAGGTCCCGTCTCACATATTGTAACAACAGTTTGGGTTCCTGATTTGGCACATGCATTGATGCATTGTACTCAGCTTCTCAACTTTAGTTCTGGACATCTCGGTGATCCTAAACAGGTGTCTTTTTCATTTTTTTAAGCACAAAAGCAAGATTCTCCTGCATGGCTTCTGATCCCTTCAACTACCCCAACGGCAGCTCCTCCTCTTTCATCCTTGTGGGTGTCCCCACCCTGGAAGCTTTCCCCATCTGCCTGGGCATACTTTTCTGCTCAGCATATATCATCGCTTTGGTCGGAAATGGTGTAGTTTTGCTTGTCATTGGGCTGGACAAGTCCCTGCGTGACCCCATGCATTGCTTCCTGGGCATGCTGGCAGTCATCGATGTGGTGATGGTGACATCCATCATCCCAAAGATGCTGAGCATATTCTGGCTGAATTCTACTGAGATTGGTTACGTGGCCTGTTTTGTTCAGATGTTCCTTGTTCACTCTGCAACATCAGAGGAGTCCGGAGTGCTCCTGGCCATGGCTTTTGACCGCTACATTGCAATTTGTCACCCTCTCAGGTACCAAAGGATCTTGAATCACCAAACAATTGCCCGAATAGGCCTGGCTATCGTGGTGAGAGCTCTCCTTTTCATAGTCCCGTTGGCAGGGATGGTGACAAAGCTCCCCTATTGCCGTTCCCTTGTGGTTCCCCATTCGTATTGCGAGCACATGGCTGTGGTGAAGCTTGCATGTGCAGACCCCAGACCTATTAGATTTTACTGTGTGTCTATGTCCTCTCTTATAGTAGGGATGGACATGGCATTCATTGCTGTGTCTTATGGGATGATCCTTAAAGTTGTCCTGGGGAAGAAATCATGCTGGAAAGCCTTCCGCACCTGTGGATGTCATATCTGTGTGATGATGCTGTATTACATCCCTGGGATGGTCTCCATATACGCACAGCAGTTTGGCAGCAGTGTATCTGTGCGAGCACAAGTTCTGCTAGCCGATCTCTACCTCATCCTCCCTGCCATGCTGAACCCCATCATTTACAGCATGAGGACCAAGCAGATCCATCAGGCAGTGCTCAAAATGCTATTTTCCAGGAAGGTTCATGCCTGACACAGTAGTCAGTGATTTTCCAGGTGTGTTCATCAACGCAAAGACAGCACCAATTTCATTCCCAGTGAATGTACAGTGAACAGAAGCAATGAGAGGATGGGAGAGGACTTGTTGGCATTAGTGGCCACATGAGACCCTACTCTGTGACAAGAGGTATTTGGAACTGGGATCTTAAGCAAATATTGGGATCCCATTTCCCCTTCTTTCTTACCAGGTGATAGAAAGGCAAGCACCCACCTTTGAGTTTTGAGCTGTTCCCGATGCCATGAATGTCTCTATGATAATTTAAAGCAACAGCTTACAAATCCATGTATATTTGTGTCAATAAACAGGTTCTATTTGAAATGTCGAATTTTCATCTATGGTGTCTTTTTTAGTCCCTTCTGGACTATTGGGCTAGCAGCAGACGACTGTCACACTTTGCAGGCGCTCTAGCCACAGAGGATCTCCCCTCTGCGCCTCTCTTGTACAAAAGGTTTTCCCTTGCTGAGCACAGACCAGCTTGTCCAGGTTTCTGGGTGATGATGGCAGCTGAGTATTTGATGAATAATTTGATCACCTAGGAAAGCTTATCGCTGAATCACTCTATGCTTAAAAGTTATCTTTCATGAGCTATTTTGCAGAGTGCTGGAAACAGCTGGGGAAGGGAGATGCCTGTGGTCTGGAGGAAATTCTATAAGCATATGGCAAAGAAGAGAAACATCCTGAAATCTTCAAAGCGTTCTGTCAGTCCAACAGATCACACCAGCTGGGTAAGGAAACCAAGGCAGGGAGATTCACCGTGGTATTTATTACTTTTTCTAGGTGTCCATATCTTCTAGTGGTGAAAATAAACATTGATTCTGCTTGGGGATACTTACTAACTCAGTGTCTGCTTGCTGTAATGACCACAAGTTGGTGAATAGCTAAATATATCATGTCTCAGAGGCCTGCAGGACAGCATGACATAGATCTGAGTGTCCCGAGCCTAGCTAACTACTGCTGCAGGTAGACCGGCTGCTTCTTAGACTTCTCTGAGACCTCTGTGAGCAAGCAAGCTATGCCCAAGCAGGATCCAGACCCCACCCAGGTGTCACAGCACCTGACCATGTTGAGGTTCCCCAGGGTGCAGAAGACCTCTTGAACTGGAAGCCAGAATGCAGCCAGCAATGACGCAGGTAGGTCAGGTCCCCCAGCAGCAACAGGTTTTATCTGGAAACTGCAGGCACAAGGAGTCATTCTGAGGCTTTACACCTTAGGATCAGCAGATGAGAAGTCCAGCTCTGAGCTGGGATGAGGAGATACTCTGCAGGCATTATTTGAATTGGTACTGGAGGTTCCTTGGGAGAGCTGCACTCTCAGAGAACCTGAAGCTACATGTCAATAGCAAATACCGAAGTACCAGCACTAACAACATTTATCCCTATAACCGTATAGAGTTTATGTGGCAAGGTTTTGGTAGTGAGGGGCTGCAGGGGCGGCCTCTGTGAGGTCAGTGCAGCAGCAGGGCAGGAGGTGCTCCAGGCACGCAGCACAAATTCCCCTGCAGCCCATGGAGAGGCCCCTGGTGGAGCAGGCTGTCCCCCTGCACCCACGGGTCCCACACGGAGCAGATCTCCACGCTGCAGCCCCCCCGTGGAGGAGCCCCCGGTGGAGCAGGTGGATGTGGCCTGGAGGAGGCTGCGGCCTGTGGAGAGCCCCCGCAGGAGCAGGCCCCGGGCCGGAGCTGCAGCCATGGAGAGGAGCCCACGCAGGAGCAGGGGTCTGGGGGGAGCTGCCGCCCGTGGGGGACCCGTGCTGGAGCAGTTTGCTCCTGGGGGATGGACCCCGTGGGACGGAACCGTGCGGGAGCAGTTCTTGAGGAGCTGCTGCCTGTGGGCAGCCCCCGCAGGCTCAGTTCGGGAAGGACGGCATCCCGTGGGGGGGACCCCACGGGGAGCAGGGGCAGAGAGGGACCGTGAGGGAGCGGCGGAGACGAAGCGTCAGGGACTGACCGCAGCCCCCAGTCCCCGTTCCCCTGCACCGATCAGGGGTAGGAAGTGGAAGAGGGTGGATGGGGGGGAAGGTGTTTGTGGTTTGTTTTTAGTTTCTCACTGTTCTAGTCTGCTAGTGATAGGTAGTAAATTATACTAATCTCCCTGTGCTGAGTCTGTTTTGACCATGACAATAACTGGTGAGTGACCTCCCTGTTCTTATCTCAACCCTTGAGCCCTCTTCATCATATCTCCCCCCAACTTTCCATTTGAGGAGGGGGAGTGAGAGAGCGGCCGTGGTGGAGTTCAGCTGCCCAGCAGGGTAAAACCACCATGATACCTTACCGTCCCTTACCAATAAGGGAGCAGAGATGTTACTCCTGGGCTCTGGCTGGAGCCTTCTGAGATTCAGGAAGACTTAAGCTACAAACAGCCAACTTTTGGGAAAAAAGGCAGCAGTCTGGTGAGCCTTTGCCGAGGAGGTTTTGGCAGGGATAAGTGACAGTTCCCATTAGGATGTTTAAGATGTGTGAGTGATGAAGTAGAGATACGGAGTGGAGAGGAATGTCTGTGTCAGAGATGCTTGTGGTATCAGTTGCTCATGGTGGTCTGCAAAGAGAGGGGAGTTTCATCAGAGCCAGCAGCCACGACCCCAGCTGGGTCTGAGAGTGGAGGAGGAGCAGAGGGGTGAAGCTGGGGAAAGCTGGCTCCATTAAAGCAAGGACTCAGAAGAAAAGCACACACTGCTTGTCTTTAGGATCCTGAAGTCAATGAAGAGGACTATATCCAGCCATAGACTGACACCATGTCTACACCTGCCACCTGTGTTTGGTCAGATGAATCCCACCCAAAATGTTCTGTTTAATCTCATTTCTACATCATTTTTAAAGTCAGTGATACACATTCAAAATCAAAACTGGTTCAAGCATGTTATTCCCCATGTCAGAAATATTTTTTCCAGTCTTTGTGGTGTTTCTCTGATTTTCCGCTGCACTTTTTCCTGACAGCTTGAAAAAATCAGTTGTCAGAACGTTTCTGCTATCCTGAATTTCCAAGGCGTAAATGGAACTGACATTGGCAAAGTACACAAAGAATAACGGGAAGGGATTCTATAGGTACATTGCTCAGAAAAGAGAGGCCGAGGAGAGTGTAGCCCCTCTGATGAATGGGAAGTGTGAACTGGTAACAACAGACATGGAGAAGGCTGAAGTACTTAACTTCTTTGTCTCAGTCTTCACTGCCAGTCAGGCTTCCCAAGTCTTTCATTCCCCTGATCCTGTAGGTGGAGGCTGGGGGAGCAAAGTCCCACCCACTGTAGGCGAAGAGCAGGTTTGAGACCGCCTGATGAAAATAAACACGTACAAGTCTATGGGGCCTGATGACATGCATCCCAGGGTCCTGAAGGCTGATGTAGTTGCCAAACCTCTCTCCATCATATTTGGAAAGTTCTGGCAGTCAGGCGAAATCCCTTGTGACTGGGAAAAAGGAAACATCACTCCTACTTTTAAAAAGGGTAGAAAGGAGAACCCAGGAAACTGCAGACTGGTGAGCCTCACCTCTGTGCCTGGCGAGATCATGGAACAGATCCTCCTGGAAGCAATGTCAAGGCACATGCAAGACAAAGAGATGATCAGAGACATCCAGCATGGCTTCACCAAGGGCAAATCATGCCTGACTGATCTGGTGGCCTTCTACAATGGAGTGACTGAATCAGTTGACAAGAAAAGACTGAGCAATGTCATCTACCTGGCCTTCTGTAAGGCCTTTGACACAGTCCCACATGACATCCTGGTCTCCAAATTGGAGAGAGATGGTTTTGATGGGTGGACCATTCAGTGGATAAGGAATTGGCTTGAAGGTCATACCCGGAGAGTGGTGGTCAATGGCTCTACATCCAAGCAGAGGCCGGTGATGAGTGGTGTACCGCAGGGGTCTGTCTTGGGACTGGTGCTGTTTAATATCTTTATCAATGACATAGACAGTGGGATCAAGCGCACCCTCAGCAAATTTGCAGATGACACCAAGCTGAGTGGTGCGGTTGATACGATAGAAGGAAGGGATGCCATCCAAAGGGACCTGGACAGGCTGGAGAAGTGGGCCCATGTGAACCTAATGAGGTTCAACAAGGCCAAGTGCAAGGTGCTGCACCTGGGCTGGGGCAATCCCAGACATGAGCACAGACTGGGAGAAGAGCTCACTGAGAGCAGCCCTGCAGAGAAGGACTTGGGGGTTCTGGGGGACGAAAACACGAGCCAGCAGTGTGCGCTTGCAGCCCAGAAGGCCAACTGCATCCTGGGCTGCATCAACAGAGGGGTGGCAGCAGGGGAGGGAGGGGATTGTGCCCCTCTGCTCTGTCCTGGTGAGGCTCCAGTCAGAGTACGGTGTCCAGGTCTGGGGCCCCCAGCTCAAGGAGGATGTGGGGCTGTTAGAGCAGGTCCAGAGGAGGGCCATGAAGATGATCAAGGGGCTGGAGCACCTCCTATGAGGAAAGGCTGAGAGATCTGGGGCTGTTCAGCCTAAAGAAGAGAAGGCTCTGGGGTGACCTCATTGTGTCTTTTCAATACTTAAAAGGGACTTACAAGAAAGATGGAGAGCGACTTTTTGCTCAATCCCATAATGACAGGACAAGGGGGAATGGTTTTAAACTAAAAGAGGGGAGATTTAGATTAGATGTCGGGAAGAAGTTCTTCACTCAGAGGGTGGTGAGGCACCGGCACAGGTTGCCCAGAGAAGCTGTGGATGCTCTGTCCCTGGGGAAAGACAGGAGATGCTTCCAGCTACTCGTCCAGCAGCAGCCAGAAATGAAATTGCACTTGCTTGTGCTCCAGGCAGAAACACAAATTTGTTGTTCTGCTGGAGACAACTCGTGCAGCCTATTTCTGCCTCACTTGGTCCTCTCCTAGCACCTGCCATTTGAAAAATAAATTAGGTGGGAAAGAATTGACTTGAGACTTAGGCTGTTACTATCCAGCCCCTTTGCAGAGGTTATTACAGAATTTGTCTGCAGAGGCCTCGTGCTCTTGGGACTCTTCTTCTAGGAGGAGTCTCCCTGCAGAACTGCTGGGGTGATTTATGTACATCCCTGCTGCTCTGCCCTCACGCGTGGAGGCATCCTTTCCTCGGTGTGAGCATCCCCCAGGGTGGCAGATGCCTGCAAGCAGAGCATGAGGTGGGTGGATATGGCTGAGGACTGACCCGAGGCGGGTTGTGTCGGGCTCAGGGCACAGCAGGCTGCTGCAGGTGCCCAAGGACTGGAGGCTGGCTGGGGGAGAGCAGTCAGCCTGTGTATGTTCACAAGCTGAGCCAGCTAGGAAAAAGGCAATTGCTGAAAACTTTCTTTAAAAAATCAGTTGTTCAAAATTTAAGTTTCTTTTCAAATGAAAACACAAGCTGAAGGTTGCAAAATTCTGGTTTTTTGAGTATATTTTTAGCTAAAAATAGGTTCTGAGTTTAAATAAGAGTAAGCTAATAAGTATCAAGCTTTTTAACTAAAACCAGAATTTGTTCACTGAAAAAAAGATGAAAAGAGAAAAAGAAAAAAAAAAAGCCAGTTTGTTTCTGTTTATATAAACCAATCATTGCTTAGCTAAGTGCATGTTTTCTGTAAAACAAACTAAATGTTCAGCCGTGGGTAATATTCTTAATCGCTTGCATACAATAAGAGATATCTGACTTGCAAGCCATGGGCACACAGCTGGGGGCCTTGCGGATGGACAGGGTTTGGTAAAATAGTCTGGGTTCTGTCACATGTGGTGAAGCTTGCTCGGGGTGGGCTGGCGATGCCGAAGGGGGCACGCAGCCCCCTGGCCCGGGATCCCCACCCAGCTCAGGTCACTCGTGGCTTGAAGCAGGGTGCAGGAGGACAGGCTTGTTCTCTGGCTAGCCTGAACAGAGGGCAGCTTGAGTTCAGAGGCAGGCAGGGACTGGGGGACAAACCTTTACTTGGGGAAGTTCCCTGTGACGGGGGTGCAATTTGTGGAGGAGGAGCAAAAGTTTCAGGGCCAGCTACACACGCACAGGTCAGGGCATGGACCACGGCAGCAGCTGCTCCAGGGCTGGAAACTTGCCTTGGATGTGAACGAGTGTCCTAAATCCTGTGCTAGCGGCCAGACCAGGCAGCACTCACCTTTGTGCTCAAGCCAGGAGCAATAACCCGGCTTCATTTCTATAGGAAAGTATGTCTGGAGCATGCTTTATGCTCCATAAACCTGAGTGGCAGTTCCCCACTGCCCTGGAGGTGTCTGTGAGGAGAAGGAAGGGAGTGGAAGAGATGGGATGGGGAGAACTCAGTCTGGAAGATGTGAAAGGCAGACATAAAACATCACAGGAGAGCACAGGGCCCGTTTCTCAGTCAAAGAATTCTGCATCCAGCGCTCATTAACAGCACGAGGGACTTCACTGTGATGAAAAGGAATTAAACTACAGGAAAAAGGTCGGTGGTGCCTAGGAACTGGTGGCATTGATCTCGATGTATTTCAGCCTGCAGTACTGATTTTTCATAAAGTTCTGGTTTCTCAAAGCTGATGAAACTTAAAGGCAGAGCAAAATTAGAAATCAGAGAGATTAGAAATTAGAGAAAACATTGAGAGGTGCTTTGCACAAGTCCAGCTGATGGCCAAGCCTGCACCTCTGCATGCCTGCAGCAAGGGGCGGCTTTGGTTAGGACGGTGAGTGGGGCACGTGAAGCTGCAGCTACAACACCACGGGCAAAAGTGGCACGGGAGAGCTGGTCAGGATGCCATGCAATTAGAAGCTATTAAGTAGAGAAATCAGAGAAAAGCAAATGAAGACAACTACCCCTCTGCATGAAGCGGAGAGGTCTATGCCTACCCAAGAGACAGGCAATCAGAGATTTATTTATTTATTTTTAATGTAATTTACTTAATTAATAAATGAGAAGCATGTTAAACAGCTTCTGTCAAGAACAGAAAACAAATACAGCGGTCCTGGGTAAATGGCACAAGGGAAAAGGTGTCTGTGAGTTGGCCAAGGAGGTCTCTGGACTGCTCTGCCAAACTTTTATTAGTCCTGGCATGCCGCGGTGACTGCAGACACGCTTCCTCAGGCCATTACTTTAGCGAGACAGTAAGATAATGTGATTAACTGCAGATTGCTTAGCCTGACGTCAATGCCCAGCAGACTGCCCAAGATGATAACAGAAGATTTGGTCAATAAAGATTTACATGACTGGAATCAAATTAAATTAATTGCAATCAATGTGGCTTCACAGGAGATAGCTCTTGTCAAACAAACTTGATTTGATTTTCTGATGAGATGGCAAGTTTAGTTAACCAATGTGCACGCGTGTGTGTGCACGGTGCACAGACTGCACCTCCGCCACGCTGCTTTCCTCTGAGGAGCTGCCCACCACAAAACGGGTGTTTCTGCAGGGACTCCACAAGTGCTGGCTCTAGGCTAGAATTTATTCTGTGCCACTTTCCTCAGTAGTCCTAAAATCAGTACAAGTTGTGTCTCAAATGGTGCTGGGGAAAGACAAGTCATGCAGAGCAGTCCAGAGAGATTGGTGGATGCAATCCCTCAAAGGAACTGCCTGAAATAAACTGATGAGGAGAGTAGGCAGGTTTTCACGGGGGGGCACTGCATCCTAGAAAATAGAAGCTCTGGAAAGCAGCTGACAGCACACTTATCGGTGTCACTGGGACCCAAAGGGCTAGTGCAATTTTGGATGCATAAAACAGAAATAGAGGAGGTTATATATAAAAAAATAGGAAGTTGATATCATGTAGATGTGTGGATAAAAACCCTCTCATAAGGCAGGTCATAGAACAGGTGGCTGGGGATGAGAAACTTGCAGTGCTCTGGGACTTTAGTTTATCAAGAATAACTCCTTGGTCGTGGCAAGTGCACACCTTCAGTGAAAATACTGTGCCACAAAGAGCTCTCTGGCCAAGCACAGGAAGGCAGAATAGGGAGCTGTGTCTGGAATGAGTAGACAGGCAATGCTCAGCGGGAAGAAAAGCGCATGGTTATAACCATGAGGATAAGTAGCACTTGAGGCAAAAATCAAGGGATGGAGGTTCTCCATCTCCAAATGCTCATGAGCCTGCAGTAGTGCATTACCTTTCAGAAAAAGCATGCTTTAGTGAATACTGTGTCACTGTGATGGGAACATCAAAGAGGACAGCATTCCTCATTGCTTTGGCCTGCAGTCCCATGGGTGGAGGAGTGTGCAGGCCATTCGTACCATTTTAATTGTACCTTCCTTGGCTGAGGGTAGCAGCGGCTGCTGCCTGAAACATCATTTTCCTGGCTGCAGTTTCTCTCTCAGCTCAGTTTCACCACGGACATGTTGTCCGGGCAGAGCTTCTGCATGACCCAAAGTGACCTGTCCTGTCTCCAAGCAGGGGTCCTTGCTGCAAGCCCCGAAGCCACCCATTGCACTGCTCATGAGGGCTGGACAGGGGGCAAAGACCATGTGGTCATCAAGCCCCGTTTTGCCCACTGCTCCCTGCAATAGTGACTGGAAGCTGTGGCAGGGCAGGACACCGCGGTGCCAGCCTTCAGACAGACACACTTGCTGCAAAAGCCAGAGGTTACACAGAGTGGCTGGGTGGGGAATCAGAAGGGAAGGTGGCCCCACGTGAGCAATAGGACAGGCTGGACTCTCCGGCAGTGACTCCTGCGGAAGGCACTGACCACAGCAACAGTTTAAAAGCCTGACTGTGGGTTACAGGTCCTGAAAGTTTTTCCCTATATTGCGTGATGCCTGAAAACTGTAGTCTGCACAGTTTTACGAACAACCAAGATGGCAGCAAAATCCCAACCTTTCTGTCACTGTGTTACAGGGAACTAAAGTCAGGAACATATATTTGACTTGTTCCACCTATGCCATGTCAAGCCCCAACCAAACCAACACCAATTCTTTGCCTTTTCTCCTGATGGGCATCCCTGGCCTGGAAGATCTCCACATATGGTTTTCCATCCCATTCTGCTTTATGTACGTCATGACCCTGCTGGGAAATATCCTGATCTTTCTTGCTGTGAGGTTGGACAAAAGTCTCCATGAGCCTATGTACTATTTTATTTCCATGTTGGCTGTCATTGACCTCACTTTCTCAACGGCTGTAGTTCCCAAACTGCTGGGTGTGTTCTGGTTGGATTCAAGACAAATTGTTTTTGAGGCCTGCTTCATCCAGATGTTCTTCATCCACACGTTCACCGCAGTGGAGTCAGGGGTGCTGCTGGCAATGTCCTTTGACCGGTATATAGCCATCTGCAACCCCCTGAGATACTCCACCATCCTAACGAGCTCAAGGACCACCCAGATAGGACTGCTGTCTCTGGCCAGGGGAGCTGCTGTCATGACACCTTTAATGTGCCTCCTCACCAGCTTGCCCTACTGCAAATCCCGAGTCATCCCTCACTCCTACTGCGAGCACATGGCCGTGGTGAAGTTGGCCTGTGCTGACCCATCCGTCAGTGACCTCTACAGCGTCATCGTGGCAACGCTGTTGGTCGGGACAGACTCTGTCTTCATCACTGTCTCCTATGGCATGATCCTCAGGTCTGTGTTGAGGCTGCCATCCCAAGAGGCACGTCTCAAGGCCCTCAGCACCTGCGGGTCCCACATTTGCATCATCCTCCTGTTTTACATAGGCGGCCTCCTCTCTATGTACCTGCAGATGTTCTCTTTCGGCTTGGCACCTCACATCCAAGTCCTGGTGGCTGATTTCTATTTGACAGTCCCTCCCATGCTCAACCCATTCATTTATGGCATAAAGATGAAGCAGATCCGGGAAGGGATTTTCAGACTGCTGAAGAAGTTGGCAGGACTCATGTTCTCGCACGCTTATAAAGGCAGGCGAGATGCTCAGAGAGCAAGGTGCTCCCCAGAAAATAATTTATCTGACCCTAGCCTAGGTGTGATGCTAGGTGCAATGAATGCCTGTGATGTTAGGGCAATGAATGCCCCAGAAATGCCCATCTTTCTTCAGTGACTGGAAAGGGAACCTAGACCAAAGGCCTAACACTGACATGACAAAAGTTTATTGGTGTGAAACTAACAGCTCAGTCCTGATGGATGCTGGACAACTGTCTCCTTGGCCAGTGCACTCATGTCTTCCGAGATATCACTTGGAAACATTATATCATGGTATCACTTGGACAGCAGCAGCACTTCACCTCTCCATGCAAGAGACATCTGTGCTTCGCTTCTGATCAGGAGTCAGACTGATGCATCTAAGAAATGGTGCAGCTCCAGGCTCCCAGGGAAGGGGAGGCTGCTTTAATCAACAGCTACAGTTACACATCCACTGCAGCAGCCTCAGTCGTCACCTCCCATGCCTCTGTGCACCCCTGCTGTAATGTCACGGTGGGGACCACACGCACCTCAATGCGAGGCAGCGTGGCAGGGTGAAGTGGTGTAAGCCCTGCTGTCAGCGCAAGGAGCACTGAGCCAACCCAAGCATCAGTGATGCAGGAATCAGCCGGAAAGGAGGAACCCAAGAGGAGGGTTGTGCTCTGCATAGAAGCAATTGCTGATGTGTTTGCTGAGCTCAGAAATCACTCAGACATCTAAAGTAAAAGCTGTTTCCTATTCCTGACATATCCTATAGCCACAGGTGCCAAGAACAATCACAGCTCTCTCTACGAAATAGCATTGCTTCGTAATTCTGCAAAGAGTGATTGGAGATTTATCACCTGGTTTGGAGAGGGTGGTGGAGTCAGAAATAAGGAAGAGAAAACGGTTCCTGTAAAATGTGATGCATCCATCCATCTTTGCTTCCTTCCTTCCTCTCTTTTGAGATCATCCAAATCTCTTTCTAAACTGACAAACCAGCAAAGTCCCGCTGACATGAATCAGATGGAAACATTTTATATTAATTTTAAAATCAGAGACTTGTTTAGGTTGGAAAAGATATTCAAGATCACCAAGTCTGACCATCAACCTGACCATCCCATCACCAAACCATGTCCCTCAGTGCCACATCCACACGTACCCTAAATACCTCCAGGGACAGGGACTCCACCACCTCCCTGGGCAGCCCATCCCAGTGCCTGACCATCCTCTCCATGAAGAAATTCTTCCTCATGACCAGTCCAAACCTCCCCTGGTGCAACTTGAGGCCATTGCCTCGCATCCTATCACTTGTCACCTGAGAAAAGAGACCAGCACCTCCTTGCTGCAGCCCCCTTTAAGGTGGTTACAGAGAGAGATGAGGGTCTTCCCTCAGCCTCCTCTACTCCGGACTGAACAGCCCCATTTCCCCCAGACCCTCCTCATAACTCTTGTTTTCCAGTCCCTTCAGCAGCTTCGTCGCTCTTCTCCGAACACATTCGAGAAAATCAAAGTCCTTCCTGCAGTGAGGGGCCCAAAACTGAACACGGTACTCGAGGTGCAGCCTCACCAGCACCACATGCAAAGGGAAAAATGGCTATGAACATTCAGGCTGTGTCTTGGCTATGAATGTTTAGGTTAGGCAACAGAAAAAGTGTCTGCCATGAGAAGTGCTTAGAACACGAACACATCGCTTGGAAAGGAAGCAACCCACCACTGGAGGACTCCAGGCAAGCATCTTGCTGACCCTGCTGCAGGGCAGCAGAACGGTGCATTGGCAAGGATTAGACAAGCCCACAGGCAGCCAGTGCTTGGCCTGGCACCGTGACACTGGGAGCACGTTGCTGCACAGGAGAGGATGGAGCTCAGGGTGCTCCCGGATGCTGTGCTCCCTCGGACCAGCTGCTTTGTCCCACGTGCTACGGTGGGCTACAGACCTCTCCGTCATAACCTTCCCCAGATCACAGACTCTCAAACTCTGAGTGGCTGAGGTTGGGGGCACCCCTGGGTGCCGCTGCTCGCCCCCTGCCCCAGCAGGGCCCCGCGGAGCCGCTCGCCCAGCCCCACGTCCCGGCGGCTGCCGGAGACCCCGCGGAGGAGCCCCCAGCCCCTCTCCGGGCAGCCTGTGCCAGGGCTCCGGCACCCGCCCGGCACAGCAGCGCTGCCTGGGGCCCAGAGGGCACCTCCCGGCCTCCAGGCTGGGCCCGGGGCCTCTGCTCCTGCCACCAGATCGATGAAGCAAGGGGCCAGCTGTAAGAGAAAAAGCTTCCTGCTGGTACATCCTGTGTTAAAGATGCAGTGCCTGTCACTGGTTTCTCAGCCTCCGACTCTCTGAAATGCTGTTGGACACATTTGCCTCTGCAGACCCCTGACCGTCCTCTGACTACGGACGGCTGACCTGAGCCTTGCAGGACTGGAGCTCTGTTTGCTGCGGTTGTTCCCTCTCAGGGACCAGACTTTGCACTTCTCCTGGTTGAACTCCATCAGGCTCCTGCAGCCCAGCTCACCACGTCCCTGTCCCTTTTGACAGCAGCACACCCGCAGGGTGAACCAGCCATCCTCCTTGTGTAAGTACAGGGATGAGGAAGGGGGTCCTGCCCCAGCAGGCTCCCTGACAGCTGTGCTCGGGGGCGTTGATGCAGGACGTGCCCCCGGTACCCACCATTTTGCTGAGCAGAACTCCCAGGGACTTGGCAGGACTGGGCTTTGTGAAGTGCTCTGTCCCCACTGCAGCCAGAAAATCAGTGATAAGGCGGCACTGATGGTACAAGCCCCAGCTGGGGCCACCAGACACGAGGAATTTGGGGCATTTCTCCCCTGGGCTGCATTTGCCCCAGCACCGTGCAGAGGCTGACGAGAGCCCTGCTTGCAAACGAAGCAGGTGCCTTTCCGGGGCTATGGCAGCGGGGCTCGGGATGTCCCTTCTGCTGGTGCTCAGCCCATGAGCTGCTCCTGGGCTGTGATTTCTCCCTCGCTTGTTTGCCAGCTCCCCCAGCCAGGGTTCTGCCCAGCCCCGGTTGTGAGGACCCCAAACAAAGAGGCCCCTTCCCCTGTTTACCTGCCCAGCCTGCAGGACGAGCCCCGTTAGCAGCAGCCACAAGTGGCAGCCGGTAGGTGCATTGCAGCAGTAATTAGCCTCAGGACACTTCCAGCTGCTATTAACCATATCTCACTTGATAATTTTTAATTTCTCCTTCGGGTGAAATGTCCAAAGCAAACAACAGCTTAACCCTGTGGCTGCTGGGCGGGGGCAGGTGCCCCAGCAGGGCTGTTCGGAGGTGGGTGGCAGGGGGTGACAAGGAGCCCCTGCAAAGGGCAGCGGGTTGGGGCAGTGACACCCGGCCCCGGCCATGCTGCCTGGTCAGGGCCATCTGCAGGGCCCTCGGGATGGGGCCGCTGGCTTGGCTGCAGCTCACAGGCAGTGCCCAGGCTGCTGCAAAGTGTTCCAGCGCTGTGGCGAAACAGAGCTGAGCCTTCCTGTCTCTCGAAATCAGTGCATGTTTTAATCCCAGCCAAATTAACAACCTTCAGCAGCACTTCTTACCCCGCTGCCGCACGCGACCCTTTGTGGGATCCGTGGCACAGGGGGTCTCTTTGGAAACGCCGTCGGACTGGGACCCCAGGTAGCCAGTGTTGACTGCCACCAAACAGCTTTTCTTATTTCACTTCCACATTTTCAGTCCCTAGAAATGCCCCAGCCCTGGGTGTATTATTTTTTTGTGGGGCGTGGGGGGGTGTCTCTCTGATTTTCACAGACTTCCAAAAAGTTTGGACTTGGCTGTTGTTTTTCACACAAGATAGCTGGGTGCCAGGGGACGGCAAGGCACAGCCGCCAAAGCACGTGTCCCTCTGCAGAGGGGACAGGCTGACACAGGGGACAGAGGCGTCCCAGTGCCACCAGCGCCCCTGCAGAGCTGGGGCTGGGGAGGAATGGAGTTACTTGGCGGGGGGGGCTGGAAGCAGGGAGCAGGGTCCTGCGGGATGGGGCCCTCCTGCAGTGCAATGAGGGGTGTGGGGACGTGGGGACGTGGTGATGCTTCCTCTGCCTCCAGCTCCCAGCTCCTGCCAAGAAACTGATGCAAAATCCCCAGCGAGGCGTCACAGTTGCACACCCACTAATTGGCCCATCCGCAGCCAGCGGGGGGGGCCTGGGGCCCTGCCAGCGCAGCCACCAGTAATCAATCCTCCTGTGGCCCGTGCTGTAATTACCGTCCAGCTCATTAGCACTAATTGGACTACTCCCAGGAAAGTAGCCTGATGGAAAAAAAATAAAATAAACAGAGTTCAATTGCTTTTAACTTTGACTTGTTCAAAAGCCCGGAAAGAAAATAAGTCAGAGGGCCCCCGACACCGCGGAGGGACGCCCCCGTCCCACAGCCCGACCCTCCCAGGGCCAGGGGCCGTGCACAGGTCTCCCGCTGAGGTTAACGGCGCGAGCCCTCCTGCAGGCAGTGCAGGGGGCACAGCGATGCTCCCTCCCTCACAGAATCCAGGGCCTGTCCCAGCTGCGGGGGGGGGGGGGGGGGGCACGGCTGGGCCAGGAGCTGGTTTCCCCTTGGGATGCTCTTCAGGTGCTGCTCTCTGCGAGCTGCACCACAGCAAACCCTTTCACCTCGAGCATCCCCAAACCAGCGTCCCCTGCCCACTGCTCTGCCCGTGCTCAGCATCCCGGTGTCGCACGGACCCATCCGCACCCCGCTCCCCTGGGGTCTGCGGCCCTGGAGCCAGAAGGTGCCCGAGGTGGCCTGGGCTGGGGGGGGGGGTCTCACTGCCCCTGTCCCCGCTCCTGAGCCCAGCAGGGCACTGCATGCGCTACCAGCTGCCCTTGCCTGGTGTCCCTAGGCCTTTGCTGAGCTGGTTCAAGGCCACGTCCTGGCAGAAAGCAAGCTGCTGTGCAGTCCAAGGCGAGCTTCTCCAGGGCCATGGAGGTGGCAGCAGGAGCTGAATGTGTCAGCGACAGGTCCCTTGGCCACCACCGCCTCCCGCTCCCATCCCAGCCGGTGGACCAGGACAAGTGCCACCAGGTCCAAGCAGCAGAGGGGTGGCCCAGGGGACAGGACGGGATGGGCAGTGGTCACGGAGAGGGTCTGCATTGCCCCACACCCCCCTTCTTCTGCATCCCCCTGTGGGGGCACAATCCCAGAACCAAACTCCCTGGGAGTGGGGTGTCCTGGTACCCCCAGAGCATTTTATCCTGGGGAGCACAGAGGGGCGAGACCAGAGGACGGTCCGAGCCTGCGAGTGGCCCCAGGGGGTTTCACGGAGCTGCTGGGCTCAGGCCCTGGCAGTGTCCGCCCATGAGCGTCCCCAAACCATCCCTTTGTGCTGCAGCGGGCCCAGCCAGCAGGAGCCGTGCGAGGCCCAGTGCTGGTGCAGGTCGCAGGGGGGTTCCTGGTGAAGCTGTTTGGCAGTGGGAGGTGTCAGCCAGGGGCATCCTGCAGGCCCCCACAGCCCTACCCAACCAGCTCACTGCTGCTGGGAACAAACTGGCCCTGGGTTGCGTCAGAATCACCTTGTGCTGCCCCCATGGTGCTCTGAAGCCCCTTCCGCGCTCGGAGAGTGGACACCGTGGAGGGACAACACCGTCACCCCCTGCACCACCACCACCATCACCACCCCCCATGAGCTACAGCACACCAGCAGCCCTTGCAGAGGGGCATGGGTCCGACCCAGGACACCAAATCCCCATCCCCACAGCGGGGCCATGCACAGATGAGCTCCGGGAGCAGATTCCTCCCCAGCCCCGGGTCTGCACCGCGGGCAGGGGGGGCCCGGGGGCAGCAGGAGCGTGCCCTGCCCGGGCTGCAGGGGCGGCCAGCGGAGGGCTCCGCGGGGGTCCTGGGCAGTTTGGGGCAGAGTTGGGGTCTGCGCGCGTCCAGCGCCGCCCCGCTCTGCTCCAGCAGCTCCCTGGTGAGACCCAAGCAGCCCGCGTGGTCGCAGTGCAGGGGTTTGGGGTCCGCAGGGCGCAGAGGCCGCGCCCCCCGCTGCTGCCCGCGGGTGCGGGACGGGGCCGCTGAACGCCGCAGCGAGCGGGCGGCCGCGGGGACACCGCCGGGCCCGGGCACCCAGCGTGGAGCGAGGGAGGCACCTCCTGGCCGGCAGGCAGCACTGCCGCCTGCACCTCCGGCACTGCCACCCCCTGCACTGCCACCTCCGGCACTGCCACCCCCTGCTCTGCCACCCCCTGCACTGCCACCCCCTGCGCTGCCACCCCCTGCTCTGCCACCCCCTGCACTGCCACCTCCTGCGCTGCCACCCCCTGCGCTGCCACCCCCTGCTCTGCCACCTCCTGCTCTGTCCCCCCCTGCACTGCCACCCCCTGCACTGCCACCCCCTGCTCTGCCACCTCCTGCGCTGCCACCTCCTGCTCTGTCCCCCCCTGCACTGCCACCCCCTGCACTGCCACCCCCTGCTCTGCCACCTCCTGCGCTGCCACCTCCTGTGCTGCCACCCCCTGCACTGCCACCCCCTGCTCTGCCACCTCCTGCACTGCCACCCCCTGCTCTGCCACCTCCTGCGCTGCCACCTCCTGTGCTGCCACCTTCTGCACTGCCACCTCCTGCTCTGTCCCCCCCTGCACTGCCACCCCCTGCACTGCCACCCCCTGCTCTGCCACCTCCTGCACTGCCACCCCCTGCACTGCCACCCCCTGCTCTGCCACCTCCTGCACTGCCACCCCCCTGCAGTGCCTGCCCCCAGCATGGGCAGAGCAGAGCCCAGCAGCTGCTGTGACACTGTGGCATTGCAGCTCCATGAACATCTGGCAGGCACCAGCACGGAGGCTTCAGACTGGACTTAGCAAGCATAAAGTGTCTACAGCAAAACCTCCTGCTCTGATGCTGCTCCAGCATCACCTGTGAGCATTTGGGCTTCCTCGTGCCCTTTCCCCAGTCTCCTGTCACATCTGTGCCTGCACATTTAGCTTTCCCTGAGCTGTTCCTAAGCCCTAGCACTGAACTCTGATGCCATTTACAACAGGAGTGTTGTGTTGTGTCTGCCTGCAGCGGTGGTGACCCTGCACCGTGGCTGGGACCCGACCGGGAGATGCTCGCTGGGTGCAGTTATCAATCAGGGCAGGACCACCTCTCCAGGAGCCTTCCTGGTGCTGTCTGATGGGCTTTGCTCACCAGGCTTTATGGGTCTGACCAGGATCAGCCCAATGAGGCCCTGCGTGTGACTGGGGCTTTACATGCTCTCACCATACCGTGACATTGCTTTGCAATGGACCCCTTCCATCCCTGGAGCAAACCTGAATGAAACATCTCACGTCGTGCTGTTCTTACCTGCCTGATCACCCGAGGCCCTCACTGATCCCTGTGATACATCATGCAGGGTTAAACGCAAACAGCAGAGGAGCGATGCAAAAAAAAGAGGCTGAAGGAAACAGCCTCAGCTACCATGGAAACAGAGGAGCACACAGGATTCGGATCTCAGGTGCAAATCAGGAGCCCTTCCCTACAAGTAACAGAGTGGGCCATGTCAGAGGGGTGGGAGCAGGGAGCGGTGGTGGCAGGCGAGCATGGGGCACGATGCTGTGTATGTAGACACGGTGCTACACGGTGCTGCCCCGTGATGGCCACGGCTCAGCCTCGTCCCCCACCCAGGGCCGGTGCTGGGGGAGCCACGGCTGAGCTGAGCCCGTGGCTGAGCCCACGCGAAGCCCTCGGCCGGGCTGGTGGCAGGGATCTCACAGGCGTGCAAACTGCCAGCGGGCACCGGACACCAGGGAGCCATCCCGAGCACTGCCTCCCTTCCTGCAGCTCTGCTGCGTGTCCCCACAAGAAAGCCGATGATTTGTGCTCAGCTCAGAGCATAACAGCCGGCATCCCTGTGCAGCACTTGTGCAGTGCTTTGGGCATCCGTGCTGGGCTCCTTCTATTTTTTATTGCTGGGATCCCTGGCTGTCTTTCTCCACTGGAAACACAGGAGGCCGTGAGCTTCCCCGGGTCAGCCCAGCACCTCTGGGGCAGGGGAGGACGGGGAGACCTCGGTGCACCAGCAGAACTGCCCAACACCGGGCTGACAGAAACGCACCAAGGAGGATGGAGCAGTCACGGGGCTGACGACAGGCACTGCTCGGGGTGCTCAGCAGGACAAGGACCCGCTCAGGCTCTCCAAGTGCCACGGGGACACCTGGATGTCCACGTACCGTCCACCACCATAAGAAATATCTCCCTGGGCTTGTTGGTAAGAGGACGTAGGAGAGTAGCTGAGTCAGGCACCCAAACGGGGAGATGCTGTCGAAGCCCAGCAAGAAGCTGAACAGCAACTCGGGGGTGTGCCAGTGCACGGAGGATGAAGAGCAGAGAACAGCAGACCTGTGGGCCAAGGAGTCCCTCTCCAACCCGAATGCCCCGTGTGGTGGTGGCCTCCTGCACAAGGATCCAGCGAGAGGCAACAGCCCCTGAGGGCCCTTTTGCTTTGATGCCTTCCTCCTGGGGGCTGAGACTGCAGCGCTCAGGCTGGAAAGCAAAGCAAAATGGACAAACTTACAAAATTGGGATTTGTGTAGCTGTTCCCTAGGTGGACTCTTTGATGCCTGATGTGTGCGCCTGTCCCCATGAACCCTGCTGGGGTTTCAGGCGTCTGAGGTTGCTCCTCTCCACCACCTTGGCACCGGCCAGCAGCCTCCAGCTAGGAGAGGGAGGCAGCAGCACAACCCCAGGGACACTGCTTGCTGCAGGGAAGGGACTGGGCAGCAAGCCCGGTGCCGACCCCCCCAGGCGCTCCAGCCCCACGCGGCACGGCCCAGGACTGGCGCTGAGCCGTGGGCTGGAGGAGCTCAGCACCAGCGCGTGCACAGAGCCCTGCAGAGCTGGTCCACGGCCAGCATCTCTGCACCCCAGCGACCACATGGATCAAGGGAGCAGTGTTTATTAATCTCTTGAAATCCTCAGAGGAGAACTAATGAGTGTGCCTGCCTGGGAGAGAGCAGCAACAGCAGCAAAAGGAACTGCTGATGTCTTATCTCAGCCCCGGCAGCCCCGGGGCCCCGCAGGCTGTGCAGGAAGGGTCTGGCTCAGGAGACGGCGATGCCCGTTCCCTTTGGGGTCTGCTTGGGGTGAGGCTGCATGAGGGAGGGCTGGGAGAGCCCAAGCCTTGCTGGCACCACCTGCATGCGTCCCAAAACCCAGGCTGGAACAACCCTGGGAGGCCACTGGGTCTGTCCCTGCGCCCCAGCACTGAGCCAGCTGCACGGCACTTGTCACGGCTGGTGGGGTGTAGCTGCTCTTTAAACACTTTGCAGATGTTTTGAGAAGCTCACGTGTCTTTAGCCTGTATCTCTCCTTGCTGTTAAAGACATTCTCCTGCTCTCTCTGCAAGAGTTTCTTATGTGCTGGTTGGTTTTGTACCTCACCTCAGTCTGCTCCAGACTGAATGCCACCAGTTCCCTCAGCCTTTCCTTCTGGCCATGTTTTCTAGGCTCCTGATGATTTTTGTCCCTTTCCTGTACCACGTCACTCAGTGGGCATTGCTGGTGTCTTGAGATCCCAGCTGGGCGCACCTTGTGCTCCAGACCCAGCTCTTGGCACGTCCAGCTGGCTGAAAACAATGCCATGTCTAAATCATCACCTGTCCCAAACGACCCAGCACCTGGGTTTGCTTAACGAAGTGTTCGTGCCTTGTGTCACACCACCCAGCATCAGTGGCCTTCTGGCCCTCCAAGCCCCTGCAGCACAGCCCTGGTGCCTCTCTGGGACCTCTGGCCACGGAGGCTCACCCAGATACCCGGGTCTAGCAAAACCCCGGCACTTCCCAGATTCCAGCTTTTGGGCCAGATCTCCCCTGTCCAATTCAGATACGGGGAGGAGCAGGACCGCCAGCTCCGAGCCGTTGCCTATAGCAGATCTCTCGGACACTGTCCCTGCAGGTTCTCCTCCGTCAGGGATGCTGGGGCACAGGCCAGCTTCTCTCCAGGCTCAGTGCTTAACCAAACGCCTCCCTTTTCTCCGCAGCAAGGCCAGCAGTTTTACCATCAGTGGGAGTATTTTCTTCATTCTAGAATATTCATTTTAGGATATCTTCTTAATATATCTTGCTGTGTTTTTCCTCAGCCTTCACCCTGCAGTCAGGAATCTTTCCTGAGCTTTCCTTGGGCTTTTCCAACTCTTCCAGCTGTATTAATGTCAGACTTAGCATTCATGCTGACTACCACCCAGCTCTCCTCTTTCCATTCTGATTGTGCATCAGATACAGAGGGAGGGGTGGTTACAAATCCCCTGCCTAACCGGGGTTTGATTTTTGCCCAAACTGTGCTCCTCCGTGACTCATCCAGTAAAGGATTGCTGGTGTGATGAGAATAACTAGAGCTGAGTGGAAATGGGGTAAAACCCACCAAGGGTTGCCCCAAAGGAGGTGCTGCCAGACCAGCTGGCTCTGCTGGCTGCTGGCTGGGGGAACCGGGCAGCCACGACCCCGGAAAGCCGCAGATGCCCCAGGGCAGCTCAGGAGGAGGAGAAGGGACCTGTGGAGGCATCGGCAGGGGAGCAAGGACCAGGGCAGACGGTCTCAGGCAGCACCAGCAAGGGACATTTCAGCCCCAGGGAGCACACGGGTGGACACCCTGGGGCTCAGGACCAGCCTGGTTTGCTGCGGTCATTAAGGGTTTATCACAGACTGCAGGGGTGCTGAAAGCTGCTCACAGCCCAAGGCTGGGGGGCCTCACACGGGGCTTCTGCACAGAGGACAGGAGGGAAGCCTCCAGACCTCGTGATGATGTCCAGATCGCCAGCAACATCTTTAATAGAAGTGGAGGAAGAAGCGATTGCTGGAAGTCCTTGATACGAACAGCCTTGAGCCCTTCTAATTAATAGTGCTGCCTCGAGCACCGCGAGTGACTCATGAGCCACTTAATCCCCCGATGCTCCCCGCTCATCCCTTGCAGGCTCCTCACCAAGGCTGCTTGCAGCACTGTCAGAGACCTTGGAGAAATCCACCTGTGGCAAAGCCCACACACTTCAGTGGAGGAACACATAATCCTGCAGGAAAAAACAGACAGTTTCCTGGCCAGAAACCTGCCTCCTGTGAAACCGAGCTGGCAGGCATGGGCTGTATTTATAGCCTCTGGCTGCGTGTTGGCAGAGTCCCCAGTTAGCTGCTCCTTCCCACTCCTGGAGCGCACCCCGGAGCTCTGGGGTCCGGCTGCACGCGAGCAGAGGTCCCAGGCTGGGGTTTGGGGTGTCCCGAGGGAGCAGGGCTCGTGGCTGCTTCTGTTCCTAAATCCCAGAGCCACCTCTGCCTCCGTCAGTGCTGCAGTTGGAGAGAAATGCAGATTTCAAGCACTTGTTGACAAAAAAAAAAACAAAAAGGATGCATCAGGGAGCCCTTTGGTCTGTTGCTTTCAGCCATTTGATGGCCAGCGCTGGGTTTCACATAGCTGATGCTGTCCTGCAGCCTCCTCGGTCAGACGTCAGACTTCCTCCTGCACCCACACCATCTCACTGGGCTCAGCCTTGCTCCCGGTGCCGGCTGGGCACGGAGCAGGAGGGGTCACAGCACTTCTGCCTCTCCCCGGCATCACCCAGCCGGCACCTGCCCCAGCCACGAGGCTTCTGCTCCTTACTGAAGGTTTCTCACTGCCCATCTTTTCTCCTCTTCCCTTGCCTCCTGCCTGCTCTTTTGGTGCATACTCATTCATTGTCCCCCCCTACTCCACATTTCCTCCTTCGCCCTTTCTGTCCCCGTTTTTGTCGGGGAGGGTTTTTGTCCCGGTGCCCTTGGTGCAGGGCTGTGACATCCCCCCAGCAGCTCCGGGTCTGAGCAGCCACCTCCCGGTCCAGGCGGGACCCCCACTGTGCCAGGCCTGTGCTGGGCTTCCCGCGGTGGGACCCCCCCGCTCCGTACCCAAGGGAGGTCCCAGCAGCTCCCATCAGGTGCTTTGGTGGGCGCAGGCTGTTGATGAGGCGGTTCATTGACATTCACAGCCCTGAGCATGTTTAAAATGAACCTTTTTGGGTCGACACCGATGGGAAGCCACACGTTGCCGCACAGACTCAGATCACGTTTCCCTGCCGAGCTCAAGGGACGGACGCTGCCCGAACAATGTCTTTAAATCTGCCCACCCCTTAAAAAGCAGCCTTTAGAGATGCCCCCAAGCATGGTGCCAGCGGCTGTGATACGAGCTTTGTTTCCAGGGCCGGGGATGAAACCACTGGTTCCTGGTCAAGCTGTGGGGCCGCCTCGACGCTGCTGTGCCGCGGTCCTCCCCGTGCGGGAGGAAGGCTCCTGCCATGGCACCAAAAACCCTGCAGTACGTGACTCCCTCCTTCACACCCTGTGTTAGTGTGCAGGACCTGAGCACGGGGCCCTCTCCTCCCTGGGGGCACTGGCAGAGCTTGGAGAGCCCGGAGAGGCTGGGATGCTCACTGAGGGTGCTCGGGCAGCGGTGAGCAATGTGAAACACAGGCTGCTCTCAGAAACCAAGCACAGAGCTTAGGCTGAAAGGGGTCTGGGAGCTGCACTGAGATGCAGGAACAGCTGTGTAGCAGGGGGAAACGACCAAACCGGCCTCCAGAAGGCATGCAGGTGCTGCTTTTGGAGGTTCATGTCACGGTGCTGGTGACAGCAGCGGGTTGGGTGCGATGAGCCACGAGCTTCTCCCAGACCTCAGTAACAGAGCCCCGGGGACCCAGGGTGCTCTGGCACCACTCCTGCGTCGCTCTGCTCTCGGGAGGAGACTTTTGCCGGTGCTGGGGCAGGGCTGGAGCTCAGCTCACAGCAGGAAAGCAGGGATGTTTATTTTATCAAGGAAATAGCAGAGTGGAAGAGATTTGCTAAGACAAACACACAAAAGCTGGGATGCCTCAGTCAACACTGAATCAGTTTGATGTCCAGCTCTCTGCTCCGAAATGGCTTTCCCTTGATAATTGTGCTCATTCTTTGCCAACGCTCAGGCAGACTTCCATCCTGCCCGGGCAAACAGCAGCACACGTCTCCAGCTCAGCTGCCCCGACGCAGCCCCGGCCCTGGGAGCGCAGCCCCCCTGCACCAGCAGCATCCCCTCCGCAGGCACGTGCAGGCAGCGCTCCCGCGACACGAACAAGGGAAGAGGCAGGGGATGGAGGGGGAAGAGCAACGCCACACGCCTCCCCCAGCGCTCCCTGCACGCCACACGTGTGCACTGCTGGTGACTTCTGAGAGCCACAGAACGGGGGGCTGGCCGAGCCAGGGCTCCGGCCTGGACCCACAGCACCACGGATAGTCCCCTCCAGAAACTGATTAAGATTCCCAAAGCATCCTAGCTCTAGCGAGGCCAAAATCATGCTCTGAATAGCTCCTTTTGTGCTGTTGTAGCGGTGGGCTTGCTTCCTTACCCTGAACAAAACGTGTGCCTGAGTCACGGCATCTGAAAGCAAAGGAGCTGGAGCTGAGGGCAGACAAAACCTTACGGGGCAGCGACCCGGGCACTTCAACACGAGACCACAGCAGTCAGAGGGAACGTGCAAATAGGGTTCGCTGAACACCAGCCTGGTGGAAAAAAGAGAGGAGTTTGTGCCCTGGACACTCCCTGAAATCAATGCTGTCCCTGGATCAATGCTCATGCAAGAGGCAGCGCTGTCCAGGATTCCAAAATAGCAGCTCTCGGATCTTGTCTGACTTCGTGCTGACCACGTAAATTAGCCAAACTGGCCCTGTGGCCAACTGGCAGGCTCTTGCTATGCCCCCACGCTAAAAACCTTCTAGACTCAAAAATCAAGTGGCCCCACTGAAACCGCCCTGCCAGACCCCCAAAAGCAAGCCCAGGAATTGCCTGGGGTAGGTGGCTGTTTTATGCCGCTTGCATGGTGTTTCAGCTCCTGTTGTTCTGAGCTGCTCTTAACAGTGTAAGCGGAGTGCGCGTGGAAAATTGGGTCCGCTGCGCTGATGTGCACACCCAAACTTGCTCTTCCCCTCGCAGAAGTCACCTGCGTGGTGTCTTCCTGAGAACCTTGCTCTGAGCACGACGCAGATGGAGAGACCGGGTGGTTTGGGGTATTGGTGACACAAATTCCTGCCCTGTTTCCCTCCTCCCAGCCTTGCTTGATAACGGGTGAAACCTGCTGGCAGCTTGGAGCTGGGCCAAGTGCTACAAATCCTTGAGTGTGTAGGTGCCTCTTTAGTCTTCACTCATTTTTCAAGGCTTCTGTTGCCTTTCACTTACTGAAGGAACTGAAGAGAAAAGAGGCAGCGGAGCTGAGCGCTACAGCTCTGTGCAGCCCCTCACCAGTGATCAGATCTCCCATTCCCACCACTTCTGGCTTCAGTTTCCAGGGCCGGTCCAGCATAACAAGAGTTTTATTGCAGGGAGAAGAGATCTGCATCTGCAGCGGGAGAAGCTGTGCTTTCTTCCTTCGGGCCCAGGAAGGCTGAGCCCTGCCAGCAGGTTGACACTGGCAGGGAGCTAGAGAGGGTCAGCCAGCACATCCCCGGCTGAATTACAGAATCCAGGATCACAGAATTCCTCCTGGCTGGATTCCCTGGGGTGCACAAGCACAGATGGCTCCTCCTCATCTATTTTTTCTGCCTGTACCTTCTGATCATCGCAGCAAACTCCATCCCCATCCACACCGAGGGCGCAGGAAAGCCTCCACTCCCCCACAGACCTGCGCATTGCTCTGATCTCTGCCGCTCCAGCACGTTTGTGCGCGGGCTGCTGCTGGGTTTCCTCTTTGATCTCAGCTCCATCTCCCTGGCGGGCTGCCTGGCCCAGATGTTCTCCTGTACATTTTCATCACGTTGGGTTTTACCGTCCTCATGGTGCTGGACAGGTAATTGGCCATTTGCAACTCACCACAGTGCACAGATATAACGACCAGAAAATACCTGTCCTGGTTAACCTGGCTGCAGTGGCAAGGGGCGTCTCCTTCATCAGCCCCGTGGTGTTTCTGGTGTCCGAGGAGCACTTCTGCCACTCTCATGTCATCAAACACTTTGTGAGCACAGCCCCAGCGAGCCTGTCCTGCAGCGACATCCCCAGGTACAAGGCAAGGTCGGACTAAATACGACAATCATCTTCAGCTTAGGCTTCCTCCCGACATCCTACCCCAGGACAATCCCTGTGGCCCTGAGAATTGCCTCGGGGAAAGCCAGGCATGAAGCTTTCCATGTGTGCCACTCACCCCATGCCATCCTGCTGACTTACTTGTCCAGCCTCTCCCCCTCACAGTCTGCTGCACAGGGGCGTCTGCCTCTGGGGACGTGCACATCATGATCAGCGTGCCGTACCTGCTGCTGCCGCGTGGCACCAGCCCCACCAGTACGGTACGAGGAGCACAGGCACCAGGGAGCACCTCCTAGCACTGCTGAAGAAATGAGGTTCGGTGTCAATCCCCTTTAAGCCAGCAGCCACAGGCAAGTGCAGATAAGGTCTGCCCGTGCAGATGCTCAGCATCCTGCTCATCACCATGGAAATGGAGCTCTGAATACCCTCTGTCAAAGGAGAAGAGAGCTTCATGACAGGTGACAAAAGTTAATTGTGAAGGCAAGGCGAAGGAAAAGCATTAAAAAGAGGCAGTATGTACACGAGTGAGCCATTTCCAGTTTCTCTGGACCAGCCAAACACTGCCAAGCTTCGTCATTTCTCCTCCACACTCCAGCTGCCCCTACAAGCTTGTGCCAGTCACCGCTACCTGAGTCTGTGTTACCGGGCACATAAATTTAAGGTGAGGGATTTGGGGCTGCCAAGCCATGGGTTCCCTTCACACACCAGGGGGACAGGAGGGTACAGCGCCCAGGTCGGTGACCCGGGGCGAGCTCCCCGAAATCAGCCTGACAGATGTAGCACAGCGTCTGGGAACCGCAGGCTTTGGGTGCTGCACCTTGTAGCTTTCCTCTGTCCCAGCCCACGCGGCAACAGAGACAACCTGCCTCTTTCAAACTGTCCCGCTGGAGATGCTGCCGGCTGACCCCAGCGTGCGAGAGCTCACCAGTCTGACCTCCCCGGCTCCTGAGGGCCCTTCTGGGCCAAGGCTAACTGGAGGACGGACACTGTCCTGCTGGTAGGTATCCTACAGGTCGGTAGGGAATCGGGTCCCCAGCGCCCCGTCCCAGGTCACACAGTGCCCAAGACTGAGAAGATCCCCAGCACTGCATGGTGCTTGGAAAGCTCCTTTCAGGAACACAGGATGAAAATGTGCTCGTGTCAAGTGGAGAAGCTCAGTGGAAGCTCTTCTCCCAAGTTTCTTTGCTTCGTTGACTAGGCAAATCAAAAAGGGCCTGGCAGATGCAGGGACAGCGCGTGAGACACCCTGAACCCACCAGAGGGATATCCCATGCCGTGTGGTGTCACGCTCAGCAACAAAAGGGGGGAAAAGGAAGAAGAGGGGAGAGGTGGGCGCTCATTGTGAAAACATCTGTCCTCCCGAACATCAGCTGCGTGCGTTGAGGCCCTGCTGCAAGGACGTGGTCAAGCATCGCTCGGTGGGGGCAAGGAGAGAGGAATTTCTTTCCTCTGCACTTCCACACAGCCCCTGCTTAACTTTTTCCCCTTTTCCCGTTTCCCTTTTTTCCCTTTAATTATTTAATTAATAATAATTTTCCCCATATAATTATTTTTTCTCTACTTAAATTATCCTTATCTCAACCCATGAGTTGTTTCTTTCCTTTTCTCCTTCCCCTTCTCTCCTGAGCGGTTGTGGTGGAGCTCAGCTGCCCAGCTGGGCAAAACCACCACAAAAAGAAGTAGGAAACAGGAGGGCAAGTCACCAAGGGCTGTGCCCCTTCTTTATCGCCTCCCAGGCCCTGGAGCTCACCAGCTCGTGGGCTTCTTGCGCCCACCTTGCCCTTCTTCCCCAGGAACCGCTTCATTCCGTTACGTGCCCAAATGAGAAGCGTTGCAGAAATGAAGCGTTACAGCGGCCGTTCCTGCAACAACCTGCAGCAGGCAATGAACGAACTACGGGGCACCGCTAATGCCAAAGTCTTCTTACTCGCAGGAGGAAACTGCAGTTTTAATTGGTGGTAAAAACACAAGTACTGAGTGTGGTTCAAAGCTTCTGCACCAAACCATGCTGAAGGAATCCATCCAAAAGAAACCACACGGGCACCTGGAAGGGGGGAGGCCAGGCTGAGGATCCTGAGCACTTCTGCCAGGCAGAGTCAGGGTGCTCAGAGCAGCACCGAGGGGATTACAGAGAGCTGGCTGGCTTAGTCCAGAAACGCGGCGTTTCCTATTCAAGTAGCTGAAAAACAGCAGTAGGATCTGGCCATGGATACACAGAGCTTTCTGTCTGCAGCTTTAAAGCCTTTGAATTCTCGGAGCGTGTTGTTTTTCCTTTTGAAACAAATGCTTTGGTGTTTTTAATCTAACAAATAATCAATGTTACAGGAAACGTGTACAGCCATAACGCACAGCCCAGAACATCCACAGGGCCGTAGGATAGCTGGCGATTTTAGACAGCAACCTCCGCCAAAAAATAAACCCTACAGCATAATGCCGTGTATTGAAGTAAAGCCCACGTACCGTAACGTCAGTAAGCAAATGTTCTTACTGCACAGGACACGGGCACAAACCCCAGGGGTGCAGCGCGGGCAGAAAGTTGCTGCCTGTACGTGCTGGGGGTGGGAGCTCTGTGACCCAGGTGTGCTGAGATCAGCCCCGCAGGACGCACAAAAAGGAGCACAAACCCCAGGCAGCTCCGTGCTGACCACCGCAGTCCCGTCTGCCCCAGCGAGGTGCGGGGGGAGAGTCCCTCAGCATCAGCCTGGCACCCCAGGAACAAAAACCGACGGGCTGCAGGAACCTCGGGGTCACGGGCGTTGATCTTGCAGTCGAGAGCACGCGCTCAGTCAACATCCCAGGCCGCACAGCAGGAGCTGTTGCATCTTACCAGCGAGGAAGATAAAGAAATGACTCTCAGACCCAGCCACCTCATCATGCCTTTCCAAAGCTGCCCCCCTTTTGCAGTCACAGCACCCTGGCAGAGCACTTTGACCAGAGGCAGACGGGGCTGTATGGCCCCGGGCTGCCCTGCTGGGTCAAGAAGTGGGCTGCAAAGCCGGGCAAGGACCCCTCCAAAAAACCCTCATCCTCTGGGACTCCCTGTGCTCCGGGAACCTCGGGCTCTGCCCTCCCTCCCATTCTTCACCTCCATGTGCCCAGCAGTTATGCACGCAGTCGAGGTGGGGAAAAGCCCTTGTGGGCATGCCAGCTTCACCTCCCGCTGCCACGGGGCTCAGTACAGGGCTGCCACAGGCGCCGTTTGGTCCTTGCCTCCATGCCAGCACTTGGCTCTTACCCTGCTGCCCGGCACCGATGCTGTGCACCTGCCCAGCGCCCATCCTGCACTGCCCGAGGACGGGGCGATGTGCAAGGCGCCGCACCGCGCAGACATCACGTCCGCACAGCAGCAGCTGCTCCAGCCTTGGCAGTCCCGCTCCGTGGCTTGCACCGCAGCCTCCAAACCCTCTCTGCAACTCCAGCGCTGCCCAGCTTCTTGCCTGTGGGCGCGCAGCCTGTCCCATCCCGGAGGAGCACCGTGGGCACACAGCCTGCCTTGCCCTCCCCACCACGTGCCGCACTGGCCGGGCAGCGGCACAGGACACGCACTGCCTGCCAGGTGCCAGCTCTCCCTTCCGCCCTCAACCCCATCTCCTACGGGGCACGGACCAAGATCAGACAGCGTGTCCTGAGGTCCCTGTGGAGACGGCAGGTGCCCCTCACCTGGGAGTTTCTGCTCACCACTGC
This sequence comes from Anser brachyrhynchus, assembly GCF_964034855.1. Classification (NCBI taxonomy): domain Eukaryota; kingdom Metazoa; phylum Chordata; class Aves; order Anseriformes; family Anatidae; genus Anser; species Anser brachyrhynchus. Next base: position 212,532,751 of record NC_137694.1, on the reverse strand, counting down.
TGAGGGGGTCCCAGCACTGCAGGACACCGGGGGACGCCTGCAGGAACGGCTCCTCCGGAGGCAGCAGGAAAGTCCCAGGAGTTTGCTGAGAGCCACGAGTACTCGGTACCAAGGCTGACTCCAACTGGGCAAGGTCAGAGGACAGAAGTGTGAATAATTCGGGTCTTGAGAAACATGACCAACCAAGGGAAGTGGAAAGGAGTAGGACCACGTAGAGACCTTGACGGAGCAGAGACCCAGTAACAGCACAAAGGAAGGACACTGTGCCCACGGTTGCTGTTTCTTCCCTTTCCTCCCAGCTACCTCATTTTGTCTCATAAAAGCCATTACAAACCCTCCATCATTTTATTCCTGCCAGGCATCTAAACCTGGGATGAAAGTAATGAGAAGTTAGATGTCTAAACACCTGCGTTGTGTTTGCCATGCTGTGGGGATGAGGGTTGTACAGGAAGCAACGGAGAACAGGAGCTGACAGAGCTGCAGAATGAATATTAAACAGAACTAGCTGTACAGCAAAACTTCATGCTTGTTACTGAGTTTGACTTCAATGCTGGTGGGGAAAAAAAAAAACAGGCAATGCAAGAGCTCCAGGGAATTAGCATCTTCCCCCAGCAAAAATCCCTCACTTTTTACAGAGCACAGATGAGCTCTGGGCAGAGACAGCGTAGTCTGTGGGTACTTTCTGTATTTGCCGTCTGATATTCTCAACAGTGTCTACAGAAGTTCACTGGATACTTTCTCTAGCAAGAAACTGATACATTAAAAAATGTGATTTTTAAAATAGGAAGATTAGATGGGGAAGAGGCTTAGGGGAAAAGCCAAGCTCCTTGTTTTCCTGCTGCATTGCGGCTGCAGAGTCTAGAATCTCGGTTATGCTTTACTGCTATAAATTAAGAGGCATCAGCTCAAATACACAGAGGCAATAAGAAAAGGAAAAAAAGCGAGAGCTCCTGCAGCTCTGAGTGGCACAGTCTTCCTGGGCTGAGCCTTACAGAAGCTGCATGACAGAATGAAACCCGGGACCAAGCCCTAGCTGAGGAGGGCTGCGGTCACCCCGGGAACAGGAGCAGGATTCAAACCACCTTGGCAAACGGGACAGTAGTCTGCAACCCACCATGGGAAACCCAGCCCAAACCAGCATTAACGTCCTCACTTCACAGGGAAACCAGAACAGTTTTCACAGCGAGAAGTCCCCGGGTAGGCAGAGGGGTGGCAGGGATGGGGCTGGGCGCGGAGCAGATCACGGCCCCGAGGAGCCAGCAGTGCCGTGCCAGCACCAGAAAACACCCGTCCTGTTCTGAAGCTTAATAAAAGCAGCGCTGCACACAAGACCAGGGTGTTGTTATTCAGCTCTGCTTGGTACTGGCGTGGTCCCGAGTACTGCACCAGGGCCTGGGCACTGCAGTCTGAGACAGGCAGGCATGGAAAGAATCCAACTGAACCGGATCAATAGGAAAATCATGACGCGCGGAAAGAAGCAAAAGACTGGGTTTGCTTCTTGAATAAACAGGGAGCTGGAAGGGGGAAGCAGCCCCGTTGTCAGGAGGTAAGAGGCTTTTCTGCAGAGCGGGGATTTGCTTCTCTCCATGGCTACCAAAGGAAGGATGAGGAGCTTAGTTTGCAGCACCGATAGATAATTCAGCTAGGAGTTAGGGGAAACTTGAGTGACAGTAACGAAACACTGGAAGCAGGGATGTCACGGAGCATCCTTCACTGGCGGCTGTGACGAGCAGGTTGAAGCAGCAGCTCTCAGATCACCCGGGTGCTGCCGGCGAGCACGGCTCCCGCAGCCACACGGCCGCGGTTTGGCTGCCAGGCGCGCGGGCTGCCCGCAGCCGCCCGGCCCCGCTGCCACCCGGCAGAGCGCACAGCACACACCGTGCGTGGCAGCGGCACGCTCGGCTGCTCTCAGCTCTCTGAGCTACGTCACAACGTAAAATCCCCTCCGGGAGATCCGAGTCAGGAGCCGGGGGACAGAAGGAAACACGAGGACAATGCACCCAGCAGGAAAAATCGCGTGAATAAATTTGCTACGAATGAAACGCACCCCTCTGGGTTCCAGTCCCAGGCTGTCTACTAGACACCGAGAGCCTGAATCAGCCTACCACTGAGAGTAGGAAGGACAGAAATAATCCGGAAAAGACAGCTCTAGGAAGGCATATGCCGTGTTTAGGAAGCACGTTGCGTGCCAGTTTTCCCTGGGGTTGCAGAGGACGGAGCCCTGCTTCTCCAGCTACCCTGCCAGCCAGACGTTCTGCATCACAAACCTCCAGCAGCTCTCTCGCTGCTGAGCACCACGGATGCTAGCAGAGCACCTCGCTGACGTTGTGGCATGGGATCAGGTAGGATTCCTGCTCTAGATGAATCTCGAAAAGTTTATTTACAAAGCAGTTTCCTCCAGGATAGTTTACGGAGGAATGGGTTAAGGTTACAACATAGGAGAGATCCTGTACTGGGAGCACCAGAGAAATAAACAAAGATGCTCGGAGTCGAGCAGATGCTTGGCTTTAGGGACAAAACCTGAGCAAGTCCCCAGCCAGGATGGTCTAGTGACAAAACCCACGAATGTCTGAGTCTTTCTGCAGGAGGCTGGACAGAACACAACTTGGCGAAGGAAGGGATGGTGGCGAGGGCGGCAGCCCGGGATGGGTGTGAGCCACGCTCGCTGCTCTGGCTCAGGTCCCTACACACAACCACAGGCAAGCCACAAAGTGCTGTGGGAGCAGCCTCGAAACTGGCGTGAGCCAGCCCCAAATCCTGCTGTCACTGCACAACGGGCCGCTCCTCGCCTGCTCCCGCCCACCACTTCCCAGCCGTGGGCACGAGCAGCCGCAAGGCAGGGCAGTCGCCAGCAATAAAGGCGATTCTTTCTTGGCGACAAAAAGCACAGCTGGTGGGAAGTGTTAGAGGTTGCCGAAGGGCTGCCCCCTTCATCAGCATAACCCAGCTGCAAAACTGCACCCTCCTCAGCTTGAACCAGGCCTCAGCAAAAAACAACCCTACCTCCTGGGTACGTTTTTCACCCGGAAGGTTTTTGCATGGGGCCAAGCTTCGCTAGCTCTTTGGTTTCAGTGGCTCAGGACCCAGAGCCACTTGCACCTCGGCACGTTACAAGTGCTGCTGCTGACCTGGGGACGGAGAGCTGGACGCGCACAGGAGGTACCACGGAGGTGACGCGTCCTGATGTTGTGCTCACCCAGACACAAGGAGACAAGCCCGCTCTTTCCATGAACGTGTCCCACACAACTGGCCAAGACGGGTTAACTCCCACCGTCCTGAGGCGGGGCTGGGCCGCTGCTGAAGGCCGCAGGAGCTCCAGACTCCCGTCAGCCTGAAGAACGTGCCCAGCTTCGGTGCCACTGGTTGGGATTCCGCTGGGAGGAGGGAGAGCTGCCGCATGTTCAAGGGCTGCCAGAGAAAGGCAGAGCCAGGAACACAGCCCCGCTTCTCACAGGCACCTGCTGTCCTCGTCGTCCTTCAGACTGCCTTTTGGTCTGATTTGCATGAATTTCAGCCTTTTGGTTGTCGTGTCCGTTATTAGCAAGAGGCACGCTCCTCTTCCAGGCTGCTTCCCTACAGATGCTCCACGGGAACCCTTTGGGCCAGGGAAGGCACCAATCCCTCACAGCCTCGGGGCAGGACGAGCAGGTCTCAGCCCCTCACTTCAGCTACAGGAGGACAGAAGGACAGCGAGCACTGCCCACCTGGCGAGGATCCTGGCTATGGAGTGCCGGGGCTGAAGGGACAGGGTCTCAAACCGCCTCTCCACTCGGGATTTCCCACTGACCGCATCGGGCAGCCCGCACTCAGCACGTCACCGCTGTCAGCCCACGAGCTTCCCCTGTTCTCCCCCTGCTCCAGGAACAACACACAACCAAGTCGCCCCCAGTCTGGGTCTCCAGCATTTAAACCCTTTCTTTTTTCCTCTGTAGCTCCGAGCTGTTTCCTAGAGAGCAGCAGCACCTTGCTGTCGAGTGGGGAGACGTTACAGCGGGAGCGAGAGGCTGACTCTCACGGGTTGCTTTAGCCCAACTGCAGCAGAGGTAACAGAAACCAATTTCAGAAAAGGAACTGAGCAAAACCAACTCCACTTAAGCAGTGACAGACCATTTCCCTGGCTAGTGACAGCATTCAGGAGATTCAGGAAACAGCAACAGGAAAATCTAATTGGCACTGAAAGAACTAATGGTGTTTATAGGAACAGCACAGATGGCAAGAGATGGCGCAAAGGGCAAGCAAATCGCAGACAGGGCAGTGGTGGAGGACAAATTGCATACAGGAGAGAGCTGGTGTTTCACCTCAAAGCAAAGTATTGGCATTCAGTGCAACTCTCCTCCTCCACTCCAGCACCTCTCTGACTGTCTCTCCTCTTTCTAGCAGGAGGAACAAGCCCTCTTCACTCTTCCCCCGGGAGACCAGATCAGGTAGGAGTGCTGATTTCAACAGCACTCACGTTTAGGAGTGCCTCAGAGACAGCAGCAACAGCAAACTGCAAGAGCAGGGCAAGTCTAGACCGCAGAATCCTCTGGGAGCCATTCCTCTTTACCCAGGGACACCTTAATGGCGTTATCCGGCCACAGCTACTCCCCAGATCTCTCCTTGCGATGCCTGAGGAGCAAAGGCTGGGCTGGCTGCAGAGGACACGGCCAGCTCTGGGCAGCCCTGCCCTCGACAGCACGAGGTCTCACACCGGTCGGGGCAGCAGCCGCAGCCTGGGCAGCCCTGGCGGTGCTCTGCAGCTCAGGCAGCAGAGGCAGAGCCAGGAGCGGCAGCAGGAGCGGCAGCACCGCACCCAGCCCCCTGATGTTCTCCAGGAAACACGTGAGAAGAGACAGGCATGAGCATCTTTACAGCTTCACTAAACCCGTCAGTCAACAGCAGTTCCTCAGTAGACTTTTGCCTCCAGCCATTTCCACATACTTGTTGATATCCCAACACACTGTACTTCAGCACTCACTGAATCCTCTCAGCTCCAGCCAACAGGTTACCATGCTCTGCAAGATGGATTCTGCTTCCCTCTCAGCCCTTGCAAATTCTGAGCTTTCAACAACTCCCTTGGAAGAGGATTTCTGTAGTGCCCTTGGGGAGTTCACCCTGTCCCCTCAGTATCTTTTTGGTGACATTTCTTGGGAGGCACATCTGCCAGGAGTGGTGCTTAGACCTACCAGACTTCCTTTGGAAGCAAAGAGAGACACTTCCCAAGATATTTGCGTCAGGAGTAGTGCAGCCAGCAGGAGCAGGGAGGTGCTCGTCCCCCTGGGCTCTGCTCTGGTGAGGCCGCACCTCGAGTGCCGGGTTCAGCTTTGGGCCCCTCGCTACCAGAAGGACATCGAGGCCCTGGAGCGTGTCCAGAGAAGGGCTCCGAAGCTGGGGAAGGGCCTGGGACACAAGTCCTGTGAGGAGCGGCTGAGGGACCTGGGGGGGTTTGGGCTGGAGAAGAGGAGGCTCAGGGCAGGCCTTATTGCTCTCTGCAACTGCCTGAAAGGAAGGGGTGGGGAGCTGGGGGTCGGCCTCTGCTCACAGGTAACCAGGGATAGGACCAGAGGGAACGGCCTCAAGTTGTGCCAGGGGAGGTTCGGGCTGGAAATGAGGAGACATTTCTTCTCAGCAAGAGCGGTCAGGCACAGGGACGGGTTGCCCAGGGAGGTGGTGGGGTCACCGTCCCTGGGGGTGTTCAAGGCAAGGTTGGACGTGGTGCTTGGGGACATGGTTTGGTGGGTGACATTGGTGGTAGGGGGGTGGTTGGACCAGATCAGTCACACAGAATCACAGAATATTAGGGATTGGAAGGGACCTTGCAAGATCATCTAGTCATCTTAATCATCCTCGTGGCTCTGCGCTGGACTCTCTCAAGCAGTTCCCTGTCCTTCTTGGACTGAGGGGCCCAGAACTGGACGCAATATTCCTGATGTGGTCTCTCGACCTACTAACCTCTCTCGACCTACTAACCACAGCCCTGCTGATACAACCAGGATGCCATCGGCCTTCTTGGCCACAAGGGCACAGTTCTGGCTCATGGTCATCCCTCCTGATGATCTTGAAGGTCTTTCCCAACCTTAACAATTCTCTGATTTTCAGTGGTGCCTTATAAGAGGTTCCTCTTATATTTCTTCTGAAAGCAGAAGAAATAGGGCAGGTGCTAGAAAAACAAGACGCAAGAGTTCAAGCCCTACCTCTGGCACAGTTACAAATCTGCTGTGAACTCAGCCTACCTGCCCTGCACATTACTGAAACACAGACATGTTAGAACAGGTCAAGAGGAGGGCCACAAAATTGATGAGGTCTGGAGCACCTCTCCTACGAAGAAAGGCTGAGAGAGCTGGGGACGTTCAGCCTCAAGAAGAGAAAGCTCCTGGGTGACCTCATTGCGGCTTTTCAGTACTTAAAATGGACTTATAAAAAAGATGGAGAACGACTCTTTGCTCAGTCAAATAATTACAGGACTAGGGGGAATGGTTTTAAACTAAAAGAAGGGCAGATTTAGATGAGAGGTTAGGAGGAAATTCTTCACTCAGAGGGTGGTGAGGCACTGGCACAGGTTGCCCAGAGGAGCTGTGGATGCCCCATCCCTGGAGGTGCTCAAGGCCAGGTTGGACGAGGCCCTGAGCAACCTGATCTGGTGGGAGGTGTCCCTGCCCAGGGCAGAGGGGCTGGAAGTGGATGATCCTTGAGGTCCCTTCCAACCCGAGCCATTCTGTGATTCTATGATTATTTCAGACCCTCGCTTGTGTTTACTTTTCGCCCAGATCTGCAAAGTGACACAGATAAACAGATGCCCTACTGAGTTAAGCAGTGTTGCCCCAGCAAATAGAGGATTCTGCTGACATGCCCCGTATTACCAACAACCTGCAGGCGGTTCTGTACGTGGAACTGTGTGCAGTAAGTGCAGGACTCACAAACAAGGCTCAAGTCTCCAGCTGCTACAGTTCACTTTTAATAAAAACAAAAAAAAAAAGTGTTCCCCAGATACCACTGTTCATTCCTCTGACATTCCACATTTTATTGAGTTTGGCTGGATTAACGGGTTAGTTGTACGGTACATGAATTCAATAAATATTTAAGAACTGGGTGATGAAGCCCCATCGCATTAGAGCAGGGGATTAAGTACACAGAGAAGTAAAAACACATTTCTAAAAGTTTGAATAACTAGCTGGGGTGGATAAATGCAACTCTTCAAAAAAGATGGTGTGTGCACTTGGACAGCATAGAATTCTATGACGAGTAAACCAAATGATAAATTAGAGTGGGTTTTTAACACAGAACAGAACACACTGCAGCAGTTCTGCCATTTCCTGGTCAGAGACAAAAAGGAGGACTTAACACAAGAGCAATGCTCCATCCTGTCAGGCTGGATGGAGGAAATAGTCTCCAGGTGGTAAGGCACCCACCGCCATTCTGCACCTTCAAAAATATTTTTGGAAAGGGAAGAGGAAGGCACAAGGAGAGCAAGAAACGGTGGGAGAAGGGCCTGGCAGATGTGAACACACCATCTTTATAAGCCTAACATAAACTGCTCTTTTGCCACGACAGCCTGCAGAGCAGGCGTACAACACAGCTACCCTAGGGCTATTTTCCTGCTGTCTTATCACAGCAAAGGAGACCATAGCAGTCAGGTCCACTTCTTTCTCTGAAGACACAAGTGAGAGCCTTTAGTAAATGAAAACAATTATCTGAAGTCCCAAGGACAGACCTTTAAGGTAAGTGGCATTAGAACTTTCCCCATCTGTTCAGGAAGCGTCCTACCTATAAGGTTCAACGTAAGACCATGCAAGAGCACCTAAGTTTCCTGTAAGCCCAGCTACAAAAGCAATATACAAACTTCTTATGCATTCTATCCATGCACCAACCTGTGCACCAACCCCCAATCCAAGGATGGGGAAGCTACAATACACTACAGTGATCCCCCCTCTTGCCACGGTTCCAGCAAGCCCCTACATCCTGATGTTATACTAGATGCGCCTATCTTAGAAGGAATCACACCAGGTGGAATGGCTTTGCTGGCACTGCAGGGCTGACCTGTTAGGAGCCACACATCATACACTCATCCCGGTTTTCCAGGGAGCACACCATGGCTGCTTTATTCCTTTCCTTCTCTTCCTCTTCCTTGGAGGCCTTCTCCCGCTCCCTGAGCTTCTCTTTGTTCAACGTGAACTGGATGGGGTTAGCAGCTGGCTTTGTCCTTAGGTAGTACATGCCCGTCTTCAGACCCTGCAGAGCAAAAGCAGGAATGTAAGACCTGGAATGGGCTGGCATGCAACACAGCCGAACTCTGAACTGCTGGAACTGACCTTCCTTGGGCCACACCGCTGTACTTGCCTCACAGGGATGTCTGGTAGCCACAGTTAATGGGAGCAATGCCACAGGCATCCGCGGCTTTATTGCTCAAGAGAGATATTCCAGTAGTAATACTGGATTCTTGGAAGGAGATGGCTGTTTACCCTTCTAAGAATCAGCAAGACCAACTTCTCATGAAAGAACTTATCAAACCCTATTCGCTATCTGTTCTGAACAAGCCCCCCACCCTGCCCCTCTCAGATACCTGTTTCCACCCATAGAAATGCATGCTGGTCAGTTTGCCATAGTTGGGTTCTGCGATGTGGATGTTGAGAGACTGGCTCTGATCAATGAAAGCTCCTCGGTCTGCTGCCATCTTGAGGATAGTTTTCTGGGAGATCTCCCACACTGTCTTATAGAGTTGCTTCAAGTCATCAGGAATCTCAGATATATTCTAAAAGAAACGGGAAGAGTTTTCCAATGTAGTGTAACCAGCGACTGCCCAAACGTTCACATTATACAAAGTCTTCAAGAATTGCTGATTTCATCAGACTAGAACTAAGGCTTCTTGCACCTGAACTCCATCACTGAACCCAAATATCCTGCATCTGAAAGCACCCAAGCATAAAGAAACATTACTTGCTCTAACAGGATGGTTTATTCTGGGGAATTTGAGGAGGGGAAAAAGTTTCCAAATAGGACATTAATGTTTTGTCCTAAATAGTTGTGAGGTGTTACAAAAAGCAATCCAGCAGCTAGTACCCTCCACACTTCATGACAAGTAGGATGCACTTTTTTTTTTAGTATGCATGACTCCAAGCACAACAGTCACAGCAACATTTCAAACGCCAGAGCATAAATGATTCATCCCACACAAACTCTTCTACACACACCTTCCAGACCTGGATGTCATATACTTGGCTCCTGTCTTAAGCCAACTCCCTGCTACATAATTACCCCCTTACAATCTCTACCACAAATGGGAATCCAAACATCTGCAGAATCTGCGTGAAGTAAAGCAGCCCAACTCTGTACTTGTTCTAGTAATAATAAGTAGCATATTTCCCTTGGAATTTCCTATTACATGGGCAGGCTCCAGCAGGAACAAATTACCACTGAGATGAGACACATTCCCTCGTATTTCTAATAGAAATGCTCCGAACTGTAGCTTTTCTTCCCCAGGTTAGCTGAGTCACTCACATACAGCAGACCTCAAAACCACTGTGTGGAAATGAGCCCCCAGCCAGCCAGCACTGCTCAGACAGGCGGGAATCCCAGTGCCATTCTCCTAGCTTCACATGCATACCTGGATAGAGCCATTGTGGGCGATGATTTGGTTTTTCATCTCCTCATTCCACAGGCCCCTCTCTGTGAGATCTTTCAACAAGTGCGGATTCACAACCTGTAAAGAGCAAAGGCCAAAGAATAGAAGCACTGTATATTCTGAGAAGGTGCACGCCCTGCCTTACAGCGCAGATACACCTCCTAAAGGAGGGAAATCCACACCAACACGCACGGTCTTAAATAGTTAAACAAGACCTTGTTCAGTACTGCCGAACTTTCATTTTTCAGTTAGCATTGAGGTGTGCATGCAAATAGCCAAACTAGGCCTGAAGTTAAAATAACAGGTAACAAATGTGAGAAGCTGCTGGCCCCTGCTGACAACAGAAGGCTGTCTGCAATGCTTGGCTGACCCCAGGCTGGAGCTAAACTAGTAAGGCAGTAATGGGAGAAGCTACCGGACGTAACAGATGTGAAAGGAGAGCGTATGGAACTCCCCTGCGTGAGGAACAGCAAAAGATATGAAAATGAGAGGTCTTGGCTTACCAGGGCTACTGACAACAACCTGAATTACTAAATAAGGGTGTAAAAAATCAGCAAGACTGGGGTCAGAAGGGCAAAGAACAAAACATGTGCAGGCTGTTTATTTGAGAGGAAAACAACAACGAACTTTTGCTTGCTGGAACTGTTTGGGGGTACTTGTCTAGCAGCCCTGCACCTGACCCACAGAGCCGAGCAGGATAATAAACCTGCTGTTCTGACCACACGGGCCTGATTTGATCCTGCTCTCAGGAGGAAATGGAGTGCTTTGATGAGGGGACTCCCCAGGGGGACAGACCGGACCTCCCAAACAGTTACGTGTTGCCTCTGTCCCACCTTGAGCTCTTTGTTAACTCCAGCCTCCAGAACTCAAATTCTTACATACTCTTTCACACGACAGATACCTCTGCATCTGTACAGCTTTCACATAGCCTCTTCACAAATCTGTTCAGTGCTTTACATACAGCTCTTTCCTCAGAACTGCGCAAAACAGCACTGTGGTCTCAGTTACTCTTCCCAGAGCATGCATTTATCTTCATTAATTTCACTGATCATTAGCAAATATTCCTGCAGGCAACGTCAAGGTCTTACAGAGTGCTGTGTTTTTTGTTTGTTTGTTGTTTTACAGAGAAGAGTAGCACTTCTTTAAAATTTTGCATATTCCCTGGCAGTAAAAACAGTACAGACATGCTGGTTAGATGTTTTCCTCAACAATTCTGGCCTTCAACATAAACATCCAACTGAATGAAGTAATCAAGCGCGCAGCGTCCATCTTGTCGTTCTAAACAGTGAAAGTTATCAAAAGTAAGACTATAAAAAAGCTCTTTTCCACACCTGCTTCAAGTGCTTACCTGAAACTCTCCTGAAAGGACTCTGCGCGTGTAGATGTTACTGGTGTAGGGCTCAATGGATTCGTTATTGCCCAAGATCTGAGCAGTAGAAGCAGTTGGCATGGGAGAAATGAGAAGGCTGTTTCTGACACCATACCTAGCAATCATAGTCAAGAGTTGGAAAGTTTCAACCAAGTGAGACAACACAGAGAAGACCTGAGAATAATAGTTTATAGACTGTCTGCACAGAGCTAAGAGAGCCAAAGAAGGAACTCTCAGCTCACACATACAGAAATCTTACTTCCTGAGATAACCTGAAAAATCTCTCACTAGCTGAAGTAAAAAAACAGAAGTTCCACTAAGCTTTCAATGTGGGTCAATAAAGAAGCTTAACTCAAGTCTTTGCTATTTTCATCTTTAACCAGGCTTTTCCAAATTATTTAGTCATGGGAAAGGGGGCATAGAAAAAAATCTGTCAGGCACACAACTCTGCAGTGCTCAGGCAAAAACAAAACAAGCAGCCCATAAAAAGCCTCCCCATACGCAAGACGGCAGACAGATTTACTACATTTGAAAACTAAACCCATGCAAACTGAATAAATTCATTACAGTGACTTCACACTTCAACAGTTGCTGTCTTCAGGACATTCAAGGCTCAGCTGCTTTGCCCTGTCAGCTGAGGAAACAGCTTCCAAGCCTGGCTGACTCTGTCTCACCACTACATTTGTTTAACTGGAACACAAACCATTTGGCTGATGCATCCAAGATGAAACAAGAGCTCAGCTAAAACAGAGTCTATGGGATGGACTCACTTGGCATGTAAGAATAAAAAACAAAGAAAACCATCTACAAAAGAGATCTGAAGAAAGATCTACTGAGGGGGAAAAAAATAAAAGAAAACAGGGCCATTTTTGTGTGTGACGTCTTTTGTTTTCAAATCAGTCATAACATAACAAATGCAATTTACATTTAATACAAACTGTGCAGGAATACTCACTTAGCAATCTTCTCCTTTAAAGCCTTCCAGTCCCAAAGATCAGACGGGGTGACATTCCACATGTCATACTGAAGAATCTGAAGAAAACAAGAGTGTTACAAATTAGATAGGGTGCTCTTTTCTCCAGATTTTATAAATCATATTACAAATAGACCTGTTATTCCTGTTAACTATCCACTACAGTTGAGCCTCAGCCAAGCTCCTGTACCATAATCTTATAAACACCCAATGTTTTAATCATGCTAAAGGGGCCAGCCAGTACAAGCTGAATCTTCCTTTTATTGTTCTCTGCACCTCAGTTTAGATTATGTATTTCTTAATGCACTTAAAAAGTCAAATGATGGAAGAAACTCTAGCATCCTTTGCACTGCTGCAATATTATCAGCATATGATATTATTAATATGATATTATTACCATAACATGTTTCAGTCATACTCCTCCTGTATCAAAGACCAGGCACAACCACATTACTTGCTTTTCATAGATCTGTCCCTGACACAAGACAGTTCCTGGTACTTACTCCTTTGCTGACAGGAGAACCCTCGTATGTTTCATATGGTCCTTGCTCCTCGGCAAGTTCACAGCTGGCTTCCAAAGCACCATAATAAATGGTCTCAAAAATCTGCTGGTTCAAGCGCTGGGCCTCCGGACTTTCAAAGGGGTATCTCATCAAAATGAAGGCATCTGCCAAACCCTGCACACCAATGCCAATGGGACGATGGCGTCTGTTGGAGCGTTCAGCCTGCACAGCATTCAAGCAACAAGAATAATTATTTCAGCAGTGCTACATAGAATTATAGAATAAGCTGAACTGGAAAGGACCTCTGGAAGGAAATAAGACTGTCTACCTCTGACTTAATTTTTATTCTGCTGCAACATCTCAGCTTCCAGTTCTGTTCAATTTCCCACTGTTTGCTATTTTGTAGGGCACAAATTTGAGGACCAACATTAAGTGTGTTTGAAGTGATCACTAATTCTAATTGCTCAACTTGACACACAAAGGGAAGCAGGGTTTAGAACTGAACACTAAACACTTCTTGAAAAACAAGGCCACGAAGACATTTGAACTCGAGCATTCTAGTTGTACATGCTTGAAAAAACTAATCCTCATTAGGTTTGGCCTCAAACTTTGAGTATTTGGTTATTTCCTCCTCTGCTGCTTGCCTTGTGGTGTTGTTGCAATGCAAACAACTTTGCTCCCATTCCCCTTCAACAATTCCAACACTTTCTCCAATTTCTTTCCAGAAAAATGCGTGTACACTCTACAAAAAATGCACAAAGCCAACAATTCAAGATTGAGTTACACCTTTTTGGTATCTTTCCACGATCATTCTCTCTGTTCTGCTTTCCACTCTGTGTCTAGTGCTGTTCTGTGCTTTGTGGAAATCCACTCACGTGAAAAGAAATCCAACTGCCGAACCATCTCAAGGGGAGGATTTTTCTTCAACTGCTTCGCTAAGGAACCACTCCAGGTTGAAGCTTAAGAAGCCACTAACAACAGGTCACATCTGCAAACGGTTAGTTAACAAAACTCCCAACTATTAGCCTAAACAGGTTTACAAAACCCCTCACTGAATCCTTCTGCCCAAGACTGAACTGGGATTGCTAGAGAACAACAGGCACTTTGTCACCAGACTCGTGGCACGCCTTCAGCCACAGAGCAGCGCAGCACAGCACTCACCTCTGGCACAGGGTAGTAGTTGATATCAATGATTTTGTTCAGGTTTCGGACAATAACTTTAGTGACTTCAGCTAGCTTCTTGAAATCATATGTGTGCTCTGAAGTGACATACATATTCAGGGCTATAGAGGCCAAATTACAAACTGCAACCTGTGGAAAAAAAAAACAGTGAAAACGGTCATGCCAGCCAACACCCCATGCAAAATACACACACTCTCAATCCCAGAGCATGCTCTCTATCCAAACTACACAGGAACAAAGAACCAAACAAGCTAAAAGGATGGAAAAATACACTCTTCATTTCTATGCTTTTTTTACAAGCTGAAAAAAGGATAACAACCACTGAAAAAGGTATAGTAGATATCAATATCACCATAAAAATTCAGTTCTCTGGCCTGGTCAGTCCTGTTGCATGTAAGCTTCCCTTCCAGAAACTAGGCCTTACCACTTCTTGTATTATCAGAATCAGCAACTGATTTCCATTAGATCCAGGATATATTAGGGCATTATTTTCATTATTTTTTTAACACTCACATTATTTCCAGACCCAGGAGAACTGAAACAAGTTGGCTAAGGTTTCTTGTGCAGCGCAGACAGGCAAGATGGCTCCGTCTCCTCTAGAATACTCAGGATTTTATGAGTATGTCAAGGAGCGTAACCACTACTGTCTCAGGCAGTAGAAATTGATTCTTTCAGTTTTAACAGTCTCAAGAGCTTTTTTGCACTCAAAATGTGCCATGCTGTATTAGCACTAACTCATTTCCATGTTCTTTCTTCACTTTTGTTACCAATGCTGCAATCCAAACATAGTACATCTGTAGAGCACCTAAATGACACAGGGAACTCAAGGGAGAATTATGACTGAACTGCAAGTCTGGAGGTTAGAGAGGTATGGTTTCACTAAACCTTTAGCATAAAAGATGCTTATATCAGCTTCCTAGAAGCCAAAGAGCTCACTTCTCTATCAAGGTGCCAGAGTTTTGCTTTGATGGGTATCTTCTTTTATACCAAATCCTCCACAGGAGTTGAAAAGGAAGGGAAACCGCCACACACAGACTTAGTGGAAGTGCTGTAAGCACTCAAGTCAAAAAATCCTCATAATTTTCTTAGCTACTTGTTCCCTTCCCCAGCTAAAAGTCAGACATACCCTAAAAAGCTACGCAGGCACAGTCACACCTTTCCTAAATACTGCAAGTTCCTTGTCTCCACTCACCTCATCTTTGCTGGTATACTCCACTATTTCTGTACACAGATTGCTGCATTTGATGGTCCCCAAGTTCTGCTGATTGCTCTTCCGGTTGCAAGAGTCCTTGTACAGCATGTAAGGTGTGCCAGTCTCTGTCTGGGATTCGATGATGGCGTACCAGAGCTGCTGGGCCTTCACCACTCTGCGGACACGGCCTTGCTTCTCGTAACTGCAACAGGGCACATGTTGCTTATCAACTCCCAGACTCTCCAGAAACAGCACTGGAATCAATCATTCTTAACACCAGGTTCCCAGGAGGGCAAGACCCCATTCACTTCTGAACCGTGTGAATTCTGAATTAGCAGGACAGCATTAACAGCAAGGTACCGGGACTATTCATGTGTAAAGGAAATAGAAAGCTTTCACTACAGCACCCTACACAACTAGCTCAAAACAAAGCCACCAACTGCTTTAAGCAGGAATCATTTCAGAATTTTCCTCTAAAATAATCTTTCATACGTAGTTCTATATTAAGATGCAGTTTGAAGCAAACGGTAAGCAGACATCCCGGTCTTTGTCCATTCATCAACCTGATAATTCAACTCAGTGATCACTTAGAAGCCAACACCACAAACCTGTGCCTTGGCTCCCGTATACCCCACAAGGGCAGTTCCATAAATGGATGTCTGCCACTTTTCTTACCTCTCATATAGTTTCTCAAATTCCTCTCCCCACACCTCATCTAGGCCAGGACACTCATTTGGACACATTAAGGACCAGTCCTGTAAGAAAGAAGAAAAAAAAAATACTCAGAGAAAATCTGCTAATTAACAGCATTCATCAGCAGATCCTGTTGTAAACAGAAACACAAAAACCTCACAGTTCCCATCCTGAAAAAGTAGGAACCAACTCTTCCAGCAGACATGGGGAAGGTGTTTGAGTAGTATGATTTATTTAAAATTCAATTATATGAATATTTATGATCAAACCGCTTTTTAAATTCTGAAAAGACTAATTATTAAGATATAACCCGTTTTCAAGCACTCACACAAAGATCAATTTACTGAGAAGACTTTGATGCTTTCAGGGTACTCCAGACTAAGAATTTAGCATAATAGTATATCAGTCATGGGCTGCAAGATTAAACTGTGAAGCAAAGCATCATAGAAGGCAAGTTCCTCTGCTGCTAGGAAGCCCGCTCCACAACGCTTGTGAA
The DNA here is from genome assembly GCF_964034855.1 of Anser brachyrhynchus. Lineage (NCBI taxonomy): Eukaryota > Metazoa > Chordata > Aves > Anseriformes > Anatidae > Anser > Anser brachyrhynchus. The sequence goes on along the minus strand of NC_137694.1, from coordinate 212,516,745 downwards.
CTCCACGCTTCTCCATTAACAGACCTCTCCCGCACCAATCAAGTTTCTTACCTGGTTGGTTTCAACTCTCTTCATGAAGAGATCAGGAATCCAGAGGGCAAAGAAAAGGTCTCTGGCACGCTGCTCTTCTTTCCCAGTGTTCTTCTTTAAGTCAAGAAACTCAAAGATGTCCAGATGCCAAGGCTCCAGGTAGATGGCAAAAGCTCCAGGTCTCTGATACATAAAATATAGTCAGGATCAGAACAAAGGGCCCTCAAAAATATCTCCCACACTGCTGCTGACTGAACACAATACCCTAAACTAACTAGAACTTAGTTTTATAGTCTTGTTAAGGTAATTTCAATATCCTTTTTCGTATTACTCTTGCTCTCACTGGAACTAGGTCATGCTGCTAGCTCCAGATTCTTAATAAAAATGATCCCACACTAAAAATACCTTCTGTGTCAATAGGAGCTTGACAAGTCTTAGATTTACGCATTAAGTCATGCCTCCACTGACCTCTGGACTATTTGAATATAAAGGATACAGAACAAAAATCTTTCTACAGTCTTACACCTTAATTCAATACAGGGCATACAAAGAGTGACTGATAACCACTGCAAGAGGCTGAACTAACGTGTACGTATCATACAGCAGATAGATACCATACAGCAGAAGTATACCTACGCAATAAAATGCATAGTGAATGGAGAACACCAAACTAGAAACAAGGGAAAAAAATCTTTTTGTAATTTCACGTCACCTACCACCACGTTGATGTTACTGGTTCAATCTTTCACAGATGTGGTCTCCTTCTGACCTGGGTCAACCCCTTCACCCCAATTTAATGCTAAGCCAATACCTTGTTACCGCCTTGATCCACGTAGCGAGCAGTGTTGTTGTAGACCCTCAGCATTGGAACAAGTCCATTAGAATTTCCATTTGTCTGCACAGGCACAGGAAAATTGTTGTTACTGAAAAACGACTGCCTGAAGAGCTGGGCCTACATTTCTGTATGGCTCTGTGTCTTTCAGCAGTCAGACAAACTCATCCTGAAAGCTAGCACCTGACCACCTCGATCAGTGCTTTGGTAGCACCACCATCCTCCCTCACACTCCTCTTTTTTTGAAGTAAAAAATGCACCATCTGAACTTAATTCCTCGACATAATACAATCTAAAGGCTTGCAGAGGTTACATACATGGTGACAAAAAGGAATAAATAAACACATGCATCCACAGATCATCTTAAGCAATTAAACTTACAAAAAGGAAAAGAGCCAATGCATTAGCCTGTAGGCATATCCCTAGGCTGCTGATATAAGTTGGAACTGTCTGATCAAACACTGGAATGAGATCCGATCCACTTTTTGGAAGGACTTGTATTAGGAAACCAAGGAAAACCAACCTTCTCGTTTCAGGGCATACTCAAAGGAAGGACTACAGAGCTGGACTAACTGCTGTGTTAAACTGACAGCAGCGCTGGTAGAAGCGGTGCTGATCTGGCAACTGAAGTACAGACATTTCCTGAACCCAGAAGGTTATTCTCTGCCGGGTACACCGCCTGCACACTCACCCCAGCAATATAGCTGCCCGTGGCTCGGATACAGCTCACAGCAAGGCCAATCCCACCAGCAGACTTTGAGATCAGTGCACACTGTTTGAGAGTGTCATAGATTCCCTCAATGCTGTCATCCTTCATGCACAGCAGGAAGCAACTAGTGAAAACAAACAGCTTTAGCATAAAAAGAATTAAAAAAAAATTAAAAAACACTAAGTATTTTACAAGGGCTGCAGAAAAACAATGGCAAACACTGTATATTTAACATGCTATGCCAAGCAAAAAATGAGGCAAAACCATAGACTGCATAGTGGAATAAAGGATAGTTTTAGAAAACATCACAAACAATAGTTGTATTACTGACACCTCTGTTATCAAAGCAAACCGTTTTTAAAATCAGATCTACTTCACAACAGTTATGCTTGCTACCTTTAGCATATTGAAAAAAAACAATTACCAGGAGTCATTTTTTATCTACAAAAGACTGTATGTCAGCAGCTCTGAAATAGAAGACAGCCACTTCCATTAGCTTGAGAAGCTTACTGACACATCTGTTTTCTCCCCAAAGACTACACTAGATACCAAGTTTAATTTGACAACAGCTTCTCAAAACTTCATAGAACAATCACAGAAACACAGCTACTAGATTTAGAAGATGTGACAGCACTTCATTTGGACAGATCCAATCACCAAAACCTCATCTTCCTCCAGTTATGCATTAAGCATGCTTGAAAGCCACAGGTACCTGGAAAGCTGAGGCCGGTTGGTGCCCGCGTTGAATAACGTGGGTGAGGCATGGGTAAACCACCTTTCAGACAGAAGATTGTAAGTTTCGATTGCGGCATCAATGTCATTTTTGTGGATTCCCACCGACACCCTCATCAACATATGTTGAGGACGCTCGGCAACTAGACACAAAAAAGCAAAAGGAAGAAAATAATGTCAATGTGATGTTTACAATTAGTGCAGACAGAAGTAGAGGTGGTGGTAATAAGATACAATGTGCAATGGGCCACTTGAGAGACAAAGTTTCCATAGAATCGCAGAATAGTTCAGGTTGGAAGGAACCTCGGGAAGCCTCTAGCACAATCTTCTGCTCAAAGAAGAGTCAGCTAAGAGGATTGGACCAGTTTGCTCAGGACTTTATCCAGTCAGGTCTTGAAAAACTCTAGGACTGGGACTGGATAACCCCTCTCAACAACCTGATCCAGTGCTCAGCTGTACTCACGAGGAAAAAGAACAGTGTTAAGGGTTAAAACACAATCCAATATGCAATCCAGCATCCAATTACTCTCTATATGGCATTATAATTAACCTCTCACTCTTCTGTGTCCTAGGATTTTCAGGCTAAAGGCCTGCAATAACTGGCAGTAGCACAGTAGCTCTAAGTTAAATTTATTAGAAAGTGCCTAGCATTATGGAACAGGCTGTCAGACAAAAAAAATCCTTCATCTTCTACGCTCCAGGTAAGAGGCAGCTTTCAAAGCACTAGGGTCTCTGTAAGACAGGTGAAGCACCTGTGCCCAGGTCACAGACATTATCTGGAACACCCAGGTAAACTTGCCACAGTGCTGCTCTTAGTGATCAGCTGTTGTTCATGTAAGCACACCAATGCCACCACATAGACACTAGACTCTCAGCTAAGAGGAGATGCTGCACGTTTACAGAGAACACCTACTACGAACATGTCACTTGACTGCTATCTTTTTTAAGCCAGTACTCAATGGTTTTGCTGGACTGCTCTGCGAGGTAGCCTTTCTACCTCCTCAACCCTTGCTCTGAGCCATGGCCTTGATTTTTAAATAATACTTTAAATTGACAGAGACGGTTCTTACCTTTTGAGTTGATTTTCAGCAAGTAGGAGCGTTCTAAAGTCTTTAAAAAGAGAGAGTGCATTTTAGCAGTCATTCAAATTTCAATTTAAAAAATCCTGTTAATACAGAAAGCTCCAACCTCACCCATCTTCATGCTCCTTAACCCAGGTTTCAACAGAGGCAGCAACCCTGCACTCAACTCCTCATCTTGTTAACGACAAAGGACATTAAGTGACTAATAACCAAAACCAGAAGTCCACTATAAGATTCCAACGCTATGCTTTGGATTATGGAGTGGATTATGTAGCATGGAGCAGTAAGGTTCAACACCGCCTTTCAATCTGCAGTGAACTGAGGCTAGACGGCAAGGAAGGGCTTGTTCTGCACGATGCCACCTCTCAGTATTATTAATTATATTATGATAATGCTTTCTAGACAACCTGTATCACAATCTGCTGTGCTGGGTGATGAACGCACCAAATGGCACATATGGTAAGCCCCTACAGTTTGAGCAGATGCCTTTTAAGCTTGTGCCTGAAGAATTACAGCAGTAATTACATGAGGGAATGTCAGGCATTGCATATCTATATGCATATAGAAGCACACACACGCCCCTTTTCAAGGTCCCTTCTCTCCGTCCCTGCCTATGCTGCTTCACCAGCTGCTACACGCCTGAGTTGTTTCCTCATTGCAGCCTGCTTCCCCCACACCTCAAAGTACCAAATCACGTGCTAGTGGAAGAATCTCCTGGACATAATTCTACACAAAGATCACCAGTTCTTCTAGAGATTCATCAAGGCCAAAGAACTATCAGGTACCCAGTGCTATGGAGAAGCCAAATACTCTCCAGCTAACCCTACAGAAAGCCCACCGCATCGTACCCTAAAACAACTGGGCAAAGAACAGCACGTTATGAGGGGAGCAGGAGGAGCAGATGGTGGGGGCATAGTAGACTGGACCGGTTGTGGGGGAGATGTTCCAGCAGCATGGAAGAAGACAAACACGTGGGCTGACACACTGAGAACAACTGTTACACAAAACAATGGCGAAAAACAAAAATCCCTTTTTTGGGTTATTAAGAATTAGATTATTTCCTTGAGGAATGGCATGAGCTGGGAAGTTTCCAACAACATTCAGCACTATCTGCTGCAAAAAACTTGGACCTAACAGTTAAAATATTATAGCAGCCAAGGGAACAGAGCACAGCCAAGAAGAAAGTACATGATTCATGAAGTTAGGCAACAGCTTTGTGCAGGTGCTTTGTTTTCACCAACCCACTAACGCCCAAGCTACTTCCAGTGCCCTTCGTGTTCAAATCTAATGATCTTGCAAGGATTCCCATCCCTCCCAACAGACCCAGCTCCAGAACACCTAAGACTGTTTTTTTTGATGTTATCATGAATAATGTCTTTTACCTTAAAACCAAAATAGTTGTAGGAGAAGTCTCTGTCATAGATAATAGCAGAATTCAGGCGCTGAGAGGAAATAAAGAGAAAAATTTACATTTACATTCCGATTTTGGGGCTTCACATTCAGATATAATGCTGATATTGGTATTTCTGGCCTCAAAAATGTAGTGAAACAGATTATTCAGACAGATCGTCGTGAATAAAACAGGGAAGAACACTGAGGTTGAAACAACAAATGCAGTGTTAAGAATTTTCTTCCAAGTACAGTGCACAATTGTTGGCAACATTTTACTGAAGTCTTAACTAGACACTGAGAAACACAAGATATAATCAAAATGAGAATTGAACTTCCCCATAAGAACGCAAGCCTGGAACAACATGAAATCAGATACCAAACCTCTTCTCTCCCTTCTGTGCGTACAAAACAGATTGCTACATTGAAAAGTCCTTTTCCCCAAACGAATTAATTGGGCTGTTCGTGACTATGAAGACATTTAAGAAAATGTCCTTACATGAAGGAAATTCCTACACCTTCTTTTAAACTCTCCAGAAGAGAGCAGTTATCAGCTGTACCCATTTCTGTATTGGCTTCTTGTCCTAAAACAAATGGCTTACTTAAGAAAAAAAAATTCATCTTAACTAGTTCACTGAATTTTCAAAACTGGAAAAATGTTACATACATCTTTGTTGGCCAGAACTATATCTAGCGTTTCTTTAGAGATCATTGGTGAGTGCTTCCCATTGTGAGGGTTTACGTAGTTGTAAAGGTCATCCATCACATCTACAACAGAAACAGGTTTAAAAAGAAGTACATCCACAGAGCTATATATATATATATACGTATCATTTGTTTTCAAAGATTTAACAGGAGGACTACCCATCCACAAAAATAATCCCTTCCAGCTCTACAGAGATACAACTTTTCTTCTACGTGCTCAATGATATTACTAATCTGCTAACCTTAAAAACACACTTGCCTTATGACGTTTTTTATAGAATTTGTAATATGCAATAAATGAGAAAGAGTGGGTACATCCTAATTTCAGTTACATTTTTAATCAATCTATTTATAGCGAAATAAATCATCAATCTATTTAAGTGAAATCTATTTTTTGCAGAAGAGGCAATTTCACTTTCCTAGTGACACATAAAACTCATGTTTTCCATCTCCATGGCATTTTTAGTTAGCCTGGGTACTTAGTACCTTCTGCTTAAGAAAGATTTCCATATTTATATCCTCTACAACTCCTACTCCCTTTCTGACTAATTGCTATCTAAATGCCCCCAAACAGACTTACCACTGAATACTTTCTTAGTTTCTTTGTGCAGATTGGACACTGCAATCCTTGCTGCCAGGATAGCGTAATCAGGGTGTTTGGTGGTCAGGGTTGCAGCCGTTTCAGCAGCCAGTGTGTCCAGTTCCACTGTCGTGACACCACTGTACAGCCCTTGAATCACTTTCATGGTGATCTGGGCCTAAAAAGGAAAATCGTGCAGATCAGCTATCTGCTGTTAAAAAAAATCCTGGTATTTCAGCCATTTAGGGTATAAGACATGCTCCACTATAAGCATTGTTTAATTAAAAAAAAAATAAAATAAAACACTAAGTTCTTTCAGTGAAGTACTGACACCTAAAATTTTAAAACAAGTGATACTGGGCAGGAGGGAGGTCAGGGAAAGAGCAAAGAAAGAAGGAACCATTAATCTAGAATCGTTAAAAAGTTTTTTCTCTGCAGATACTTTCTTAAGGGCTAGAAAAAAGTGGCAGCAAAACTCAGGAAAAAAAAGAGTTTAAAAGATTACTTGCTTGGAAGTTTTAAAACTACAAATAAAGCTTGACTTTAAAATGCCTGATGAGACATATAAGTGCTATATTTAAAATAACTTTGCAGCAAGAAGAAAAAAAAATCAACCCTGGAAGGGACACACTGCCTTTTGCTTCATGACTTAACCTAATCCTCATCTAACAGTCATTTCCTGGGAAAAGACTTCTGTATCTGCCATCTCAAAAGCAGTTTCTGCTTTTCTATCAAGTATTAATGCTGATCACTACAAGAAAGATCATATTCTGCACTGCAAAAACAAGGTGCTAACTGCTACACACATTTGAAACACCAACAGCCTCACAAAACCAGGACTTGTAATTTTCAAACTTTATTCTCTGAAAGGAAGCACTTCACATTAACGATTTTCATTACTGGCTTGTAAAGCACCTGGAACAAGAAGATCCGCATCCAAAAGGAGAAACACAGTTCTGGGAAGAAAGATCTTACACACTACTGCCAAATAAATAATGCAGTGCTTCATGTAAAATAAGTTTCACTACTAAGACTGAGGTATTTGAAGTCAGGGGGCCTAAGAATCTTGCTTGTGTCCTCATCATCAACTTAAGTCGTTGAGATCAAGGCAGCGTACTTTGTGCACTATACTTTTTGGTACAGAATGAATGTCACATATTTCACAGTCGCAATTTAAGACACGAAAACTGATCAGTGCATCTCAGAGAAGAGCCCAGGCTGGCAACTCCTAATGAACAGACTAGTTCTGCACATCTGCATAAAAATCTGACAGACATCCACGGATCCGTGAGGGAGTCATCCTCTGCACAGGCTGCGAAAAGAGACGCTTGCATAGGTGCAATCAACATGCATCCAAAATCCTATGGAGCTCAAAAAAAAATAAATAGGGATATTAGAATGACATGGGAGTTCTGACAGAAAGGGTGCCTTGTTTTAAGAGGATCAAGATCTACTTTCTATATAGTATTGCTCAAGCTTTACAGATTGAAACTGTGAGCAATCTACCCTAACATGAGTTGGAGCAACAAACACTTTTTAAGCACAAGAAGCTCAATCACTTCAACATTGTTTGAGGTGTCTACCCAAAGCAGCTTACAGTAGGTAAAGCAGAGACTTTCCCCCACTGCAGTCTCAGATTTTGTATCCACAAAGCAAAAGACGCAGAACACAAACGATTAGAAGAAACGTGTTTTGAATACATTTGCCAATGGTTCCTGCCCAGGCTGCCACATTTGGTTTTTGCCAAGGTGAATAACCAGGCAACATCTGCTCACAGAGATCACCACCAGGGGCAGGACAAAGGACAGACTCACGGGATCAACAAAGTCAGCGTTCAGCCCATAGCAGAGCTTCTGGATGCGCGACGTGATCTTGTCAAACATGACGCGCTCCTGGCGCCCATCTGTTGGAGAAGAGGTAACAAAGACATCAGTTCCCGTTGCGATGAGAAAACTGGTTAAGCACAAAGCACCTCACAGAAGGAGCCAACCCTCCTGCGGTGACTTCGAGGCAGGAATCACTGCTGACAACCCGCCCAGGCTCCCTGTTAAGGCCCAAAGGGAAGGGTGGCGAGCCCTCCACCTTCCTGCTGCCCATGGTCAATGCTGGGCACTGGGTCCCCCGCTCTGAGCAGGGGCAGAAGGGAAGGCAGGGCGCTCGCACCTCCCCATGGACACGAGGACACCCTACAGGGCCAAGACACCCCCACCCCGCCGGCACCAACCTCTGCAGAAACCATGACCCCGATCCTCAGGGCCGCCCCACAAAGATGGGGCGCTGAGCGAGGGGGCGCTGAGCGAGGGGGGCGCTGAGCGAGGGGGGCGCTGAGCGAGGGGGGCGCTGGGCGAGGGGGGCGCTGGGCGAGGGGGGCGCTGAGCGAGGGGGGCGCTGGGCGAGGGGGGCGCTGGGCGAGGGGGGCGCTGGGCGAGGGGGGCGCTGGGCGAGGGGGGGCCCCAGCCCCAGGCTCTGGGGACCGAGCCCTCCCCAAGGGTCCCCGCGAGCTCCCCCCGTGCCCCCGTCCCAGGAGGCGCAGCCAGCCCCCAGCCAGGGGGGGCTTCACAACAACGCACCCCACACGCCCGGGGGCTCGGCGCTCCCCCAGGAGGAGAAGAAGCCGGGGGCCGGGGGCCGTCCCCAGGGAAGGGGGCGCAGCCCTCACGCCCGGGCCCCCCCCGGCCTCGGGGCGCTGACACCGCGGGGCCGGGGGCTCCGGGCCGGGCCCCCCGATGCCGCCGCCGGGCCGGGGCTGCCCGCAGCCGCCCCGAGCTCCCGGCCCTCACGCGGGGGAGCCCCCCCGAGGCGCGGGGACCCCCCCCGGCCCCCGCCGCCCTCACCGCGCTTGACGACGTGCATGGCGGCTCCAACGGCTGCGGGGCCGCGATCGCTCTGCGCGCCTCCCGCTCCCGCCAACCGCGCTGGCCCCGCCGCGCCGCCGTAGCGCCCCGCCCCCTCCGCCCGAAGCCGCGCCGCCATCTTGACTCCGGGCACCGCGGCTCTCCGCGTCCCCCTCTCCCCCCCGCCGCGGGCTCGGGGCCGCCTCCCGCCCCGCGCGGCTCCCTCCCCGCCTCGCCCCCTCCCCGCGCCCGCCTTCCCCGCCCGGCCCGGGCAGCGCCACCCGCCCGGCGAGGGCCGCCCGCTCGCCCGCTTCCAAGATGGCGGCGGCAGCCCGGGCGGGAAAGGGGCCGCGCGAGGGCGCGACGTACGGGGCCCGCGAAGGGCCGAAACGGCCTCGTTTCGCGATTCGCGTTACAGCAGTGGCAGCGATAATGATAAGAAACAGTATTTAGTATTTAATAGAATTTAGTATTTAATAGTATCTAATATTTCGTGCGGCTCTCCAGAGGAGAGGGGGGCCCGCAGCCCCGCTCCTCCGGCAGGTTCCTGGCGTGGCGCCCGCCCAGCCCTGCGCTGAGGGGGCTCTCCCCGTCCCTGGGACACACAGCCCTGGGGGACCCCGAGGGCCAGGGCGCAGGGACACCGTGCCACCCTCACAGAGTCACAGAATGGCCGAGGTTGGCAGGGACCTCTGGAGATCATCCAGTCCGATCCCCCTGCCACGCAGGGTCACCCGGAGCACATTGCGCAGGACAGCGGCCAGGCGGGTTTTGGATATCTCCAGAGAAGGAGCCTCCACAGCCTCTCTGGTCAGCCTGCTCCAGTGCTCTGTCACCCTCCCAGTAAAGAAGTGCCCCCTCATATTGAGCCAGAACCTCCTGTGCGTCAGTTTGTGCCCACTGCCTCTTGTCCTGTCACTGGGCACAACTGAAAGGAGACTGGCTCCATCCTCTCGACACCCTCCCCTCAGATATTTATACACATTGATGAGGTCTGCCCTCAGTCTTCTCTTCTCCAGGCTAAACAGGCCCAGTTCTTTCAGCCTGTCCTCATACAACAAGTAAAGGTGCCACAGCCGGCAGCACAGCAAAGGGCACGTCGTGGCAGGAAGGCCCTCTGGGATCTCAAAAAGCCTGTGGCTGCCCATAAAACACCGGGAGTGACAGCCTCGGTGAGGCGGCACCTTCCCCGTGCTGCATGAGGGTGAGCAACCACCACACCCATCTGCAGAAATTTTTCCCCACAGAGGGACAGAAAGTGTCCCAGAGTCCAGGCAGCACCCAGGGACAGCGGTGCCTCAAAGCGCCCAAAGCACTGCTGAGGTTTATACACGTAATGCAACCCCCAAAGTCAACGTTTCCTCTGCTAACGTACTCTGGGTGCCTTGTGAGCCAGCAGCCACCAGCAGCTGTCTAACACGGCATGATAACATCTTGCAGTTAGCATTTATGGCATCTTCCTTCCCCGCACAGAAGCGGTGGGGCCTCCTCCACCCGAGAGGTGCACCCACGCACAGGGACAGCGCCAAGCAGCGCGGCCTCCGCCTGTGTGAGCGGGACAGGGGGAGCTGGGGCGAACGCAGCACCGCACAGGAAGCGTCGGGTTTTGCCTCATGAGAATGCAATCACCCGACGTGCAAGGTGGCCTCCGGCTGAGGCTCACCCTGTGGGTCTCCAAGGGAGAGCCCAGCAGCTTTGGTGGCATGCAACAGCTGGCAGCTCAGTTATTGGGGATGGGATGGGATGGGATGGGATGGGATGGGATGGGATGGGATGGGATGGGATGGGATGGGATGGGATGGGATGGGATGGGATAGGATAGGATAGGATAGGATAGGATAGGATAGGATAGGATAGGATAGGATAGGATAGGATAGGATAGGATAGGATAGGATAGGATAGGATAGGATAGGATAGGATAGGATAGGATAGGATAGGGTAGGATAGCTCACTTGGACCTTTGGAAACCATCTAGTCCAACTGCCTGACCAAGCATATTATTGAGGGCATTGTCCAAATCTCTCTTGAGCACTGACTGGCATGGGGCATCAACCACCTTGCTAGGAAGCCTGTTCCAGTGTTTGACCACCCTCATGGTAAAGGCATTTTTCCTCAAGTCCAGTCTGAACCTCCCCTGGCCTCGGTTTATGCCATTCCGTGTTCTGGTTACGAGGGAGATGAGACCAGCACCTCCCTCTGTGCTTCCCCTCCTCAGGAAATTGTAGAGAGTGATGAGGTTGCCTCTTAGCCTTCTTTTCTCCAAAGCAGACACCCCAAGCGTCCTCAGCTTCTCCTTATAGGACATGCCTTCCAGCCCTTTTATCGGCTTTGTTGACCACCTCTGGATGCTTTCAAGTAACTTAACAGCCTTTTTGTATTGTGGAGTCCCGAACTGCATGCAATATTCAAGCTGAAGTCACACCAATTCTAAATAAAGCAGGAGAACCACCTCTTTTGGCTGTCTGGCTACGCTGTGTTTAATGCAACCCAAAATGCAGTTTGCCCTCTTGGCTGCCAGGGCACGCTGCTGTTCACGTTGAGCCTGCTGTCAGCCAGCACCCCCAGAGCTCCTTCTGCTGAGCTGCTCTCTGGCCACTCATCTCCCGTTCTGTTCCTGTGTCCTGCATTACTCTGTCCCGGGTGCAGAACCCAGCATTTTCCTTCATTGAACTTCATGCCATTGATGATTGCTCAATGCTGCAATTTATCTAGATCCCTCTGCAAGGCCTCTCATCCCTCCAGGAAGCCAACAGCACCTCCCAGTTCAGTGTTGTCACCGAACTTGCTGAGGATGCATTCCACTCCTGTATCCTGCTCACTGATAAAAATGTTGGCCCTAGGACTGAGCCCTGGGGCCCCTTGCTGGTAGCCATCCGCCAGCCAGGTGTAGCCCCGTTTACTACTAAATGACACTGAACACATGAGGGTGTTGGTTTCATCACAGCTCAGAGCAAGAATGGCAATTACTGATCAGCATCAAGGCTGGCTCCGACGATGCCCAGTGACCATCCGGCCAGCAGAGCCCCGCGCAGCCTCAGAGCTCCAAGCACAAACACTGCACTGAGGCAGGCAGCCCAAAAAGCTCTCATTTCAGAGAGGTGATGCAGGGAATATTTGGAACTGGTCAGGAAATGGGAATAAATTTGGGATTGTTTCTCTACTTGATTGGAAAAAGGCCTACAGAAGGAAAAAAAATGCACCTTGAAACGTTTGAAGCCTGTGCTGTGTTCCTGGATCTTTGCCCTCAAGTGCTTCTTCTTTGAGTTTTGCTCACTCTTTTTTGGTAAAACAATAGTAGGTGGAGTAGTTGCTTCATTTTATGAGGATGTGATTGTACGTCATGGGTTAAACTGCTGCAGAGGAAAACCAGCCTCCTCCCCTCCAGCATGGCTGTGGCAAGATCAGAATGAACACGATAAACCCAACGCCTGAGAGGTGAGTTTTGGAAGGAAATGTGGCAATGAAAAACAAACTTCCTGAGGCTGCACAACACTTTACCTCCACCCAGCTCTGAGACAGCTGTGGCTGGAGTGGAGCTTCTGTGCTAACGGGTTCCTGTTACAGGTTTCCACAGCGAGAGTTCCTCTGTCTGAGCCGGCTGCCGCAGGCTGTCCGAGACACCGGCACCTCAGCCACACGGCTGAATCGAGCCCTTCCCGGCTGGGAAACCAGCGCTGAGCTGGGGCAGGACTCAGAACTGAACCGAGTTTGTCTCAGCACCTCAAAGTCACGTAATGTGAAGCCACAAAACAGAGGATCTGATCCTGCTGTGGCTCCAGGGGACCGCCGTACCAAGGAGTGCACGGCTCCCACCTCTTGCCCACACGCTCGTGTCCGACCCAGCACGCAGGCAGCTGGCGGCCTGGGCGTGCGTCCAGCGCTCTGGCGTGCTCTGCAGGCCCCCGGGGATGACGGACCAACAGGGAGATGCGGAGATCTGCATCCTGCCTCACCCTAGAGCTGTGTGGTGTCCTGATGCTGACCTGTCTCTGGACCAAGGGGTCTAAAAGCTTCCTTCCAGCAGGGAACAGAGTTCAGGCCTCTCTTCTCAAAGAGCTGGGATCATACTGCTGGTAGTACTGCTGACTGTTCGGTCAGCGCAGCCGGGCAGGTCTCGAGTCCACGTCTTTCTTCCAGAGGAGGGGATTCGTGCTGGCACTCCCCACCACCCGAGGAGCACTCGGTGCCCTCAGGAGGGAGGCTCTCCCTGCTTCTCCTGATAAAGATCTGCTCTCCCCTGTCCTGCTGGCTTGCGCTGTGTGCTTGTAGGTCGCCTGCTGGACGCATCCTGAGGATCCTCGCAGCACAGTGGTGCCAGGCTGCCCAGCTGGCAGCGGTCCTGGAGCAAGTGGAGAGCTGTCAGGCTTGAGGAATGTTTCTGGCCAAAAAGCAGGGGAAACCATGAGAGCGAGGTGGAGGCCTTGAGTCACGGACTGAGCTGCACAGAGCTGTCTTAATCCTGCCAGGGACAAGAGGGCCTGTGCTGCTCTGCGACGCCGGCTCTGAATGCCTCTGGGCTACAGTGTAAGTCGTGAGCATCTTCCCCGTTTCGCGGGTGGTTCTTGTGGGATCTGGTCTGTAAGGAGAAAATACAGGTGGAAGAGTCTAATCCTCCACTGCCTGGCTGTTTTGCATCACAATACTTTATGCTAACTTGCTGACTCCGAGTACTGCTCCCTCAGCTGTCCTGGGGCAACTTTTTGCAAGGCAGTGTCATAAACAAGACGGCCAAAATAGCCCAGGCTAAAAATACCTCTTCATTCCCTTCTTTTGGATGGAATTACAGTGAATTCCTTGACCCAGAAAAATCTGCAGAACTGCTGCTCATTAGAAGAGAGAGACTGCTTTCCTGCAAGCTCTAGGACGTCGCCCTGCCCCAGCACCACAGCAGCGCCCTGGCAGATGGCACGAGAGGAAGGCGACCATAGTCACCGCGCAGAATGACTCTTTCTTCCTTTGGTTTCCTCTCATGTTGAGCTTCCTTTTCCTACTCTCTTGAGTTCAGTTGCAGTCAACCCACACAGCCTTTATACATTTTCAGAGGGTCACCAGCTTAGTGTGCAACTGGGCAACTCAAGACCCATTCTCATCCTGAAGAAAAAGGGTTCTTGGTTAAAAAGACCTGAATCCATATTTGAAGTCATTCTCCACTCTCCCTTCCCTGTTGTGGTGGGGGAATTGCCCTGGTTCAAGTTTTTTTTCCTGCTTCTGAGGAACCTGCTCTGTTCAGAGATTAGAAACAGCTGGCTCCAGCTGTAGTGTCATGGAAATGGCCAAAGAAAGGCAGGGCCAGTGCATCAGCTGTGAAAAATGCATGCAATACTGAGAGATGGACAGAAGCTGGCGTGTAGCAGGGACCAGGGATCTGAGCCGGTGTCCCCTGGAAGGTGCAGAGGAAAGGAGGCAGAAACGCTGACAAGAGCAGAAGATGACTCAGTGGCTGGAACGGGGAGGCTGCAGGAGAAATACTGACTCCTCCGTGGGTAGATCACAGCTTTAACTTCAGCTCTTTCAGCAGCTGCTGCCGCTGCTGAGCCATGTGCAGGCAGCAGCAGCCTGCCTCCCACCAGAAGAAGCATGCCACTATTTCTGTGCCTTATTCAGCTGGCTTTCCAGACACTAACTGGGAAAACAGGGTAACAATAGTGGGTGTTTTGGGGGATGCAGCCGTCACAGATAACCAGGAAAAGGAGTTAGAGCCATTCCTGAAACTGCTCCTTCCATCTGCTGGGATGCTGTTTGGCTTGGAGGGGACAGCAGACCCCCTGTGTCCCTCAGTGCCACCTCCCCTTCTCCTCATGCCTTCATTTCCACAGCACAGGGTGGGAGACCTTCACCATCGACCCCCTCCTCTGCATCGGGGTCGGGACCTTTGCAGTGCTGCAGCCCCACGTACCCCCGTGCCCCTCCTGTGCTGGGTCGTGGGTGGAGAAGGCACCAGGGTGCTCCAGCAGCGTGGCTCAGGCAGGGCTTGGGGGAGCCTGGCACAAAACCACGTCCCCACAGCCAGCCCAGCTGGCCCCCAGCTCCCACTGAGCAGGGAGCGATGCCTCCCATCCCCCTGGCTGCACAATGGAGTGGGGTGAGCTGTCTGGGGAGGGGTTGTGTGGCCACAGCCACCCAAGGTCCCATGGGTCTCACTGCAGCAGGTCCCATGGGTCCCACTGCAGCAGGTCCCATGGGTCCCACTGCAGCAGGTCCTGTGGGTCTCACTGCAGCAGGTCCCATAGGTCCCACCACAGCAGGTCCCATGGGTCCCACCGCAGCAGGTCCCGTGGGTCCCATCGCAGCAGGTCCCGTGGGTCCCATCGCAGCAGGTCCCATGGGTCTCACTGCAGCAGGTCCCATGTGTCCCACTGCAGCAGGTCCCGTGGGTCCCACCGCAGCAGGTCCCGTGGGTCCCATCGCAGCAGGTCCCGTGGGTCCCATCGCAGCAGGTCCCGCCGTGTGCTGGGGCGGAGCTGCACCTGGCACAGGTGAGCTTGGCCGCCCGGCCCTGCCTCCCGAGCAGGAAATGCCGGGCACCGGGCACCTCGACACGCCGGGGCTCCCGGCCCCCAGCGCACCGCCGGAGCCCACGGTAGGACCAGGGCCCTGGGGAACGTCCCTGACCTGCCCCGGGGTCCTGGTGCTGGGGACCTGCCGGGTGCGGGTCGCTGTCCCCAGCCCGCTCACAGCCGCACCCCCAGCGAGGTGTGGTGGGAGCAGTGCTGGGGATACCCGGATCCCACGGGGGGCTCCGCAGCATGTTGTCCCTTAGACGCCGCAGCCCAGAGGCCACGGTGATGGCAAGCCTTTGGGTCTCAGCGCGGCTGGGATCCCCGTGCAATCCCTCCGCGGTCAGGCAGTGCCGGGCGAAGCTCCGGTGCCCCTCGTCCATCCCCGACGGGCAGACACCTCGTCTCGGCAGGGCGGCTGGGATTTCTCATGGTGCACACCGTGGCCAGAGCCCGGCGTCGCCTTGGGCGCAGGGCAGGTCTCCCACCCGCCTGGGGAGGCTGTGCCCGGTGCGGGCAGCTCTCCTCTCCCGGGGCTGAGGCTTTGCAGAGGACGGAGCAGCTCTGTGAAGGGCTGAGATGACCCCACTGCTTTCCCTTGCCCTGGGGCGTTCACCCAAAGGCCGGTGCTGCAGCCAGAGGCAAGCGGCTCTGCTGGGCGCTGCCTGCGAGCCCGTGCTGCCCGGCTCCCTTCTGGGGAGCAGAGGGAGAGGGATGGGCAAAGTGAGGGGGTCGCAGCTCCCCGCTGACCCCCAGCAGCGTGGGGCACGTCAGCGCTGGGGGAGATGGGGCTGGGGGTGACCATGCTGCCTCGGCACCTTCCTGCCGCCCTCCCCGAGCCCCCGGCTCGCACGGGGCAGCGCTGGGCAGGGTGAGGAGGCTGGGAGCAAGTCCCACGGGGCCGGCGGGCGCTCAGGGTGCTCCCAGGGCAGCTGCAGTGCCTGCAGCACACGATGGGAACTGGGGGCAGGGACAGCCGCGTTAACGGCCCTGTCCGTGGCTGGGACATGGGCACTTTGGGCACGTGAACGAGAAGGGCAAGAGCAGCGCCGTGGGAGCAGGAAAGCCCCGGGAGCCCTGTGGCAGCCCGAGCTGCAGGCAGCATTTTGAGTCCCCGTCCATCCCCTCACCTTTCAGAGAAGGTGCCGCGCATTCATCGCCTGCCGTGTTTGAAGCAGCAGGGAGGCAGGAGGGGTGGCCCCCTTTTGTAGAGTCAGCCACTTTCCCATCGCCCTGGGCGATGAGGGACGAGGACCCCGGCTGCGGGAATCCCCAGGAGATGTCAGCCGCAGCAGGGCTGCAAGGCCCGTGCCCAGGCTGGCTGTTGTAAACACACGGGGAATTTTGTGCTGCGCTTCCCGCTGGCCCTGGCGGGGCGGCTGGCTTTGACACGGCGCCAGGCAAGAGGCAGAGCCCGCTCGGGCGGCCCTGCCCCGGTGGCACAGCTAATCTGCAGTTTGTTTCAATCACGCACAGATAGTCAGCGCTGATATCTGCTATCTCGTGGGCAGGAGCCCGGGGAGGCTCTGCCTGGTTTCTGGAAGACACGAGCTCACCTGGGTGCAGGCGCTGCCAGGAACGGGCACCAGGAGGAAGCTGCGCTGTGCCCATGGACTTTGCACAGGAGCAGACACCCCCTGCCGCGGGGCCGGGAGTGCCTTGCAGAGCCCGTTGTCCCCGAGCAGCCCCAAAACGCCCGTGTCTCAGGGCACTCCGTGGCATTTCCCCGCAGAGCAGCCCCAGCAGCACCCAGGCACGGGAGGACAACGGGACGCGGCTGAGGCAGGGGCTGGGGTGCGTGGTGTCTGCAGCCTCTGGGGACTGCAGAGCTGGAGGAGGGAGCGCTCCCATGCAGCTGGGTTTGCAGACTACTTTCCCATCCCGTTGATTGAGAGGGGGTGGTGTGAGCCGAGGAGAAGGGTGTCGTGCACGACACGGTGACATCGGGCCACCCCCTCCAGCCTGGGCAGGGACACGGCCCCACTGAGGGGGTTTGCACAGCCCTGGGCCCGTTTCTGCAGCGCCGACACCCCAGGCGGCCCGTCCCTTGGCTCGTGCCGTGCATGAGATCAGAGCTGATCTTCTCAGAGGGCCCCTCCGGCTCTGCGGTCGGTGAATCACGGCGCTGCTTCGGCACTGAGCATCGCCGAGCTCCTGCGAGCGCTGCTCCCCCGCGGTGTCCCGCGGACAGGGCTCACTGAGTCACGGCACCTCCTCTGTCCCGTGCCGGCTCTGCGCTCTTGTGATGACAGCAGCCGCCTGCATCTGGTGTGGTACCGATAGGAAATTAAAAAACTGGCTCCTGCCCCCCAGCCCTTGTCCTGCCCAGAGCTGCCTCTGCTGGGGTCCGGGTGGGATGTGTTGTCCTGGGCACGCGCCCCAGGTCCTGTGTGCACGGGGCAGCCCCTGCAGCCCTCCTCCACCAGCACAGGGCTCGGTGCCGCTGGTCCTGGCAGTACCCGTGCTGAGACGGGGCTGGGTGCAAGACAGGGCGTCTTCCTCACCCCATCGCCCTCATCTTCCTCTCCTCTGGGGGCAGCAGGGTCAGAGCAGGTGAAGGGAGGGCTCGGCTGGCTCCATGCAACCACTTCGCTGCTTGGGGGCTGGCTAAAGCAGCTCGGGGTGTCTGGCGTGGGTGTCCGGGCCCCGCAGGCTGCTGGTAACGCGGGCCGGGCTGGGATGTGCGCCTGGGGCTGGGAGATGGGATTTGGGATTTGGGAACCCCTCGCTGGGGGTGAGCACCAGCTGCTGACCTTCTGCTGCGGGTGGCTCTGCTGGACCAGCCCCCGGCAGGGCTTTCGGACGCCCCCGGCCCTGCGCCTGGCTACTGCAGGCTGGGGAGGGCAGGGAGCTCTGTGCGGGACCCCCCCATGCCCCACGTGGGGGCACCACGGGCTCCTGCAGCGTGCATCCTGTGGGACCCCAGAGCACCTTCAGGAACCCAAGTGAGAGCCTGGCCGTGGGCCCTGCCGAGGAGCCTCGCGGGGTCTGCAGACCACGGCCAGTGGTCCCTGACACCTTGCTCCCCTCCGCAGGTGAACATCTTCCAGGCGGGGGGCCCGATCGCCGGCCAGCCCTGGCCAGAGTCCCCAGCCCCACCTGAGAGCCCGGCCCCGGCCCCCGGCCCTCCCCGGGAGACGTGGGCCGGGAGGTACGAGTTCCTGCTGTCCTGCCTGGGCTACTGCGTGGGGCTGGGCAACGTCTGGCGCTTCCCCTACCTGTGCTACCGCAACGGAGGAGGTGGGTGCAGCGTGGGGCCGGAACATGGGCGCTGGGGGGGGGACGGCGTGCCGGGGCCAGGGGCTGCGCTCCCCGGGGGGAGCACGCGTGTGCCAGCGGTCTCTGGGCCTTGTGCATCCCGCTGCGAGGTGAAGGATGCTTTGTGGGTGCAAGACGTCCCCCTGGGAGCGTTGGGTGGCAGGGGCTGGTACGCCGCCACCTCCTGCCCGCAGCCCCAGCTGGCTCCAGCTCAGGGGGACGGTGCTGCGGGTGCCCACCCGTCCCGCTCGCCGCAGCGCCGTCCCCGCTCCGGCCACGCCGTCCCAGCCGGGCTGGCAGCCAAGCAGGGGGAATGATGGTGAGGCGCTGCTGGGGCAGGACAAAGTGCAGGCGGGCTCAGCACGCAGCCCTGCCTGCTGCTAACGCCCCAGGACGCGGCGCTGCCCCGAAAGAAACCTCCCCAAAGGCTGCTCGTGAGCCCCTCGCTGCTGCTGCCGCTCTGACGTCTCCAGATGGTTCCTCCTGCACCCGGACCAAGGCCCCGCTCTCCGTGTCCTGCCCTTGCTGGCACTGCCGTGCCTCTGGGCACGCTGTGCTGCCTCCTGCCATCTCCCCGTGCGGAGGGCCGCGCCGCCCCGCTGACAGAGGCCCCGCGAGCGCCCATCCTGCCCGGCCCCGTGGCCTCTGCCCCCGGCCCCAGCCGCCCCCAGCACGCAGGTGTCCCCGGCCGGCCCCGCACCGGCCGTCCCTGCCCACCCCGTGGTGCTGCGCGGGTCTGGGGACGTGCCAGCACCTCGGCAGGACAGGACTCACCAGGGCTGAGCTTTGCACCTTGCCTCATGCCAGGAGGAATTTGGCCTTCGGGGCTGGGCTCTGGGTGCTGCTGGCGGCGGGGCCACTCGCTGTGCTGCGGGGCACAGGTGTGGGGCTCACTGCGGGTGGAAGCGTCTCGTCCCTCCCCTCCTGCAGCCCCAAATCCCAAATGTCCCCGTGCAGGAGGTGCAGGGGGAAGGAGAAGCGAGGTGCCGTAGCCGGGCGCTCCCTGGGGCTGGGGAAGGCGGCGGCGCAGGGACAGGCTCTGCTGCTGGAGCCCTGCGTCCCCCCGGACCCTCCTTCGGGGCGAGGGCAGTGGGTGAGCGCGCCGCTGGATGTCACTGCCGCCCGCGCTGCGGCCACGAGGCCCCTGGGCATGGACAGGGGCTGCCCGTGGGCATGGCCCGGGGCAGAGCTGGGGGAGAGCTGCAGCGCGGCTGGGATCAGCAATGCCTGCGCCAGAGCCTGGCGGCACCGTGCCGTGGGCTTGGGCTGCATCTGGCTGCCAGCTGGGGGGTGCCAGCTCCAGCCCTGGGAAGGGTCCTCTTCCAGCACAAACCTGGCCTGGCTGAGGCTGCAGCAGGCAGGATTTCCTTCACTGTGACGGTGGTTGGTGAGGCAAGCTCTGTAAAGGAAATTGGAGATAGTGAATCATAGAATCACCAAATGGTCTGGGTTGGAAGGGGCCCTAATGCCCACCCAAATCCCCCCTGCCCTGGTCAGGACCCCCTGCCCCCAGCCCAGGCTGCCCCCAGCCCCCCCAGCCTGGCCTTGGGCACTGCCAGGGCTGGAGCACCCCCAGCTCCTCTGGGCAGCCTGGGCCAGGGCCTCAGCGCCCTCAGAGGGAAGAATTTCTTCCCAGTGCCTCCCCTCACCCTGCCCCCTTTCAGTTGCAAGCCGGTACCCCTAGTCCTGTTACCACACCCCCGATAAAGAATCGCCAGAGGAAGCGTTGGGACCTGCTGCAGGCACATCCCACAGCCCTGGGCATCGCTGCAGCACCCACGGCTGCGTCTCCACCGCCCACCCACTTCAGTCCCGCTGGCTCCTGGCTCGGGTCCCTGCTGTGGGGCTCGTGGGGCTGACGAGGACAGCCTGTGGGACGGAGCCAGCAGCCCCCGGGGGGGGTTCCCTGCTCCCTGCCCAGACACGTGTCCTTGCTGCGGGTGCGGGACCACACGCCTGCCCTCCGCGGAGGTGCTGGACCCCGGCGCAGTGCCCACCGCGCCCCTGACCCGCTGCCCCTCTCCTCCCCCCAGGCGTCTTCCTCATCCCCTACTTCATCATGCTGTTCCTCACGGGGCTGCCCCTCTTCCTGATGGAGCTGAGCCTAGGGCAGTACGGGGCCGCAGGGCCCATCACCGTCTGGAAGTGCTGCCCCATCCTGCGAGGTAGGGCCGGGGCTGGGGGTGCCTCTCCCCGTGCCCCCCGCAGCCCCCGGGCAGGTCCCTGCCCCCCGCAGCCCCTCGGGCCCGTGCTGAGGCAGCCCCTCTCTCCCGGCGCAGGCGTTGGCGTGGGGATGCTGATCGTGTCCTCCCTGGTGTCCCTCTACTACAACGTCATCATCGCCTGGACTTTCTACTACCTGGGCTCGTCCTTCCAGAGCCCCCTGCCCTGGTCCTGCGATGCCCCCCGGAACGCGGAGCTCTGCCGGGTCGGTGTCCCCGGGGCCACGGTGCCCGGGCTGGGACTGCGGGGCCGGACGCTGCAGGGGGCCCGGGGGGGCTCCCCTGGGGGCAAACTTTGCCTGCAGCAGAAGAGGAGGGGGCCGACGGGTCAGGCTGGGGCTGGGCCGGGGCCGGGAGGGGCGGCGGGGAGGATGATGGCGATGGTGATGATGGTTTGTTGCAGAACGCATCGGGGAGCACCACCCACGTCAGCGCCAGCGAGGCTTTCTGGAAGTAAGTCGGGGGGGGGGCGCTGTGCCCAGGCAGCGCCCGTGGCCCCATCTCCCCTGGGCCGGGGCTGAGCCCCATGGGCAGCAGCCGGTGGTGCCGGAGGCTTTGTGAACGGTGGAGGGGTGGCTGAGGACACTGCAGCGGAGGCGAGAGTGCCCTGCAGCACGGGGACTCCTGGGACCGGTGCCGCCCGCTGCATCCCCTGTCCCGCTGACCTGTGTCCCCACGTCCCCGTGCCGCAGAGAGCAGGTGCTGGGGGTGACGCACAGCTCCGGCCTCGGGGACCCCGGCCCCGTGCAGTGGCCCCTCGCCCTGTGCCTGCTGGCGGCCTGGATCGTGGTCTTCCTCTGCATGATGAAGGGCATCCGCAGCTCGGGCAAGGTGAGCCGCGTGCAGCCGGGGCTCGGGGGCGCCGCGGGGGCTTAGGGCTGCCGCGCGGGCAGAGCAGGGCCGAGCCGTGCCGTGCCCCGTGCAGGTGGTATACTTCACGGCCACCTTCCCCTACCTGGTCATCCTCATCCTCATCATCCGGGGGGCCACGCTGAGCGGCTCCCTCGACGGCGTCCGCTTCTACCTCTCCTCCGACTGGAGCAAGCTGCGGAGCGCGCAGGTAACCCCACGCTGGGGCTGGGGGCCCCGACGCCTGCGGTCGTCCCTGGGGGGGGGGCGGTGGGGCCGGGCTGGGGACCCCTGCAGCCTCCCCTGCCCTCGTGCCCCCAGGTGTGGAGCGACGCGGCCTCGCAGATCTTCTACTCCCTGGGCATCGGCTTTGGGGGGCTGCTCTCCATGGCATCCTACAACAAGTTTGACAACAACGTCATCCGGTGAGCTTGGGGCAGGCGCTGGGGGACGTGGGCTGGTGGGGCACAGCTGCAGCTGGGGGGGGAGGAGGGCGATGGGGAGATCCAGTCCACGGGAATGTGTGGACCTGTCCGGATGCTCCTGGGTCCATCCCTGCCCCATGGACGTGGGGTTGTGATGCCCTCCCCGGCAGGGACACCTTGGTCATCGCCCTCGGCAACTGCTGCACCAGCTTCTTCGCCGGCTTCGCCATCTTCTCGGTGCTGGGGCACATGGCCTTGAAGAAAGGCGTCCCCGTGGGCAGCGTCGCCGACTCAGGTATGGGTTTGGGGAGGGGGGGGACACGTGTGCCATGCCAAGGGACATCCCAGTGCAGCTGAGCTCACGCCCAGCCTGGTTACCTGCTTGCTGGGCTTGGCCCCTGCCACCACGGTTGTCCTTCATGCTTCCCCTCGTCCCCCTCACTCAGGCCCCGGGCTGGCGTTTGTGGCATACCCCGAGGCGCTCTCCCTGCTGCCTGGCTCCCCGTTCTGGTCCATCCTCTTCTTCCTGATGCTCTTCACGCTCGGAGTGGACACTATGGTGATTGTCACCCTGAGCAGCCCCAAGTCCTGCCCCGTGCCTGGCCTTGGGGTGCCAGGTACACCCCGTCCTGGGCACGCAGACCGCACAATGTGCAGAGAGTGGGAGCACGAGGCCAGGGCCGGGGCCAGGGTTATGGAGGCTCCTTGTGTGGGGCTGTTCCTGGGGCAGCCACGTCCCATGGGGGAGGCTGCCCCCGGGCGGTGGGCAGGGATGGAGCTGCGTACCGCTGGCACTGGGCTCCCCGCGTGACCCTGGTGTCACAGGGGCAGGGATGCACGTGGGGACCGTGCCCTGCAAAGTCCCCCCATGGGGTCTATCCTGGTGGAGCAGGGGCCGTGACGTCCCCCTCCCACCGACATTCCCCATCCCCTAGTTTGGGAACATCGAGGGCATCACCACAGCCATCCTGGATGAGTTCCCGGCCCTGCGTGTGTGGAGGAGGAAGACGCTGTTCCTGGGCGTGCTCTGCATCTCCTTCTACCTGCTGGGGCTCCTCCTGATCACCCAGGTTCGCTGGGCCCCGGCACCCCCATCCTGCAGCACCCAGCACCCTTGGGTGACACCAGGGTGGAGGCTGGGGACTGGCCTCCTCTCCTCTTGGGCCTCTGCACATGTCCCAGGGCAGGAGGACAGAGGCCAGCGTGTGCCCTGGCACGGGCGGTGGCCCTGGCCGCAGGTGCTGACCCTGTCCCTCACCACCTCGCAGGGAGGCATCTTCTGGTTCACCCTCATTGACACGTACAGCACCGGCTTTGGGCTGGTGATCATCACCCTCTTCATGTGCCTCGGCATCTCCTTCTGCTACGGTGAGCGGGGCTGGGGCTCGCTGGAGCCGGCTCTGGTGCGTGGTGGGGTGCTCCAGCCCTGGGGCAGTGCCGTGGGGTGGTCACACCTGCGTCTCCTCCGTGCGCCTGCAGGCATCGACCAGTTCTGCCAGGACATCAGGGACATGATCTGCCGGTGCCCACCCTGGTGCAGCCACATGCTGGGCTACTTCAAGGTGTGCTGGGTCTTCTTCACGCCCTGTCTGCTGCTGGTAAGCATCGGGCGCTCGCCCGAGGCCGAGTGTTGAGGGGGGACGAGCTCCTCTCCCTGCCTTTCCTCCCAGGGGCCGCTCCTGCTGCACATTTGGAGCAGGGTTGCCCCAGTCCCAGTGTCCTGGGCCCCTTGGTGGCTGCCGGAGGCGGCTTGGGGTGGCCCCGGCCTGGGTCCCTGTGGTGCTGCGCCATCCCCTCACTCCTGCCCACGCTGCCCTTGCAGTTCACGCTCATCTACACCTTCCTGGACATGTACGGCGTGCCCCTGCGCTACGGCTCCTACGTGTACCCGGCCTGGGGCACGAGCCTGGGCGTCTGCATGGGCGTCCTCACCTGCCTGCAGATCCCGCTCTGGGCCACCGTGGCCCTGTGCCGCGAGTCGGGGACGCTGAGCGACGTGAGTGTGTGAGGGGAGCAGGGGCACGGGGACGGAGACGGGGACAGGGACGAGGTCACAGAGGGGATGGGGACGGGAAGGGAGCGGGCAGCAACGGACTGGAGGTGATGCTCTTCCATCCCCAAGAGAGAAAAAGGGCTGAAGCCACAGGGCCTGGAGGAAAAGTGGGGTCTGAGCCCCTCGGTGGCCGCGCCTGCGGCTGTCCCCTTCCCGCAGTGACACTGCCCTGTGCCCTGGGGGGGCTCAGGGCAGCCCCTGCTCACCCTTGCCCACCTGCAGCGCATCCAGAAAGCCACCCAGCCCCTGAACTCCTGGAGGACGGCCAGCGCCCGGGATGTGTCCGCGGAAGTCATCAACGTGCCGTTCACCATCACCCTGACCAGCAGCGACTTCAGCGCGCAGCCCGACAGCAACACCTAAGCTGATGCCAGTCCCAGAGACGGGACCCGCCGGTGATGGGGACGCCCGGCCGGGGGCTGGCTGCTGGTGCACGAGGCTCCCCTTGCGCCATCACACGGTCCCGGAGGACATTAACCACTGATCCCAGCACGTTTTAATTCTCTTTCCTGGAAATGTTCTACATGCTCCAAAAAATGTTTCTAAGGGACTCTCCGTGAGCAGCAGCGGCTGCCTGGGCTGCGCTCCAGCCCTTTGCCCACCTCTGGGTAGTTGTCGTGTCCCGTCAGAGGCTTTGGGGGCAGCTGCATACGTCCCTGGCCCTGACCCAGCGCTGTCCCGGGGGGGCAGGCTGGCGGCATCGCCCCTGCCAGTGGCAGCCACCTTGGGCAGGGGCCAACTCTCCGAGCCCAGTGGTGCTGGGAACGGCTCGCTGACCCCAGGGGGGCTGGCACGGCCAGGGGCAGCTCCCTGTGCACCATCCCGAGCCGGGGGCAGGGCAAGCCCTGGGTGGTTTTGGAGCCTCAGGGGGCTGCGAGCACACAAATGTGTTTGCTTCTGCTGCAATAAACTGTTCTCCAGACCACCACCGATGGGCACTGCTGGATGGGCCACGGGGATGAGCCCACGCATGGTGGTGCCTGCAGAGCTGCAGGGACCCATCCCACGGGGCCTCATCCTGCTGCTGCCCCTCGGGGCGCAGTGCCGGGCTGCCGGGGGGCGCAGGGTGTTGGCGTCCCGCTGGCTTTGGCTGCACAAGCAGAGGGTGCGAGCGGGGTGAGGTGCTGGCAAGGGCTGAGCAACGGCCAGGACGTGCCCGTCCCTTCGCTGCCTCGGAGATTGCCCGGGGCCAGGCCAGCAGCTGGGCAAGCCGAGGGCTCCAGGGAGATTTTCTTAACCCCGGTCCCAGTGTCCGTCTGTCCTTCCTGCGAGCCTCTCCAGCCTCGTACCGGGACAGCCGCCCTCTCCCTGCTCCTGCTGGGCTCCGCAGCTGTGCTGGCAGGACGAGGCCGTCCCTGCAGCAGCGTTACTGGGGCAGCCCCAGCGGCTCGTACCATGGCCTGGAGGGAGAGGGCTCTGTGCGCGCAGCACCGGGACCGCAGGGCCCAGGCACCGAGGGGCAGGGCGGGGGAGCCGGGCTGGCTGCTGGGGGCACGGCCCCGGGGAGGCCGCTGTCTGCGGGCACCCCCTGCCCCGACCCTCCCAGCTGGGACCCCCACGTCTGTGGGCGGGTGAAGAACACAGCAGGCAGCTGCTCGTAAAATATACTACATGCTTTATTGGATTTAAAAGTTTTATGAAATGACAAAAAAAAAAAAAATCAAGAGTTGGCAGACGCGTCAACAGTTGCCGCTCAGTGGATCTCCAACCCCTTCTCCAGAAAGCATCCGCAGGTCTCCGCCACCGCGAGCAGCGCCGCCGGCCCCGGCTCCAGCCCGCAGCCCCCGCTGGCAGCGCGCCCCGGGGGGGCTCCTTGAGGCCTCCCCGGCCCTCCCGGGGGTCCAGCACCGCTCCTCGGCCGGCTCCGGCCGAGGCGGCGACAACGCCGACGGCGGGGGCAGAGCAGCGCCCCGTCCGCCGCCCCCGCTGCCGGGACCCCGTCCCCGCGCCCGGGAGCAGCCGCGGGGAAGTGCAGGCACTTAGTCATTTAGAGGAATTTTTCACTTATCTCAAAGCAACAGTGTAATTGTCTAACTACCACCTACAAAACGAAAAACACCTTTATAGCCCTTCCTGTATTGTCAACATACACGTATATATTACTCTGGCATAAAGCAAGGCCCCGAGGGGCTGTTCGCATCCCGCCCGGCCTCCCTCCCTGCCCCTCGCGGATGTGCACCTGCCTCTGCCGTCAGCAGGTGAGTCCCGGGTCGGCCTCGGGGTAGCAGCTGCCTCCCAGGACGGTGCCGGCCGGCGGCCAGGGCCAGCGGCTCGCTGTGGACGGGGTGGCGGGAGCGGGACCTGGGCTTGGTGGAGCTCCGGCCACGTCCCTCGGGCCGGGGCTGGGGCTGGGGCTGGAGGGAGCAGACCCGGCCCCGGGACGGAGCAGGGCTCAGCCCGGGACAGGGGCAGGGGCCTCCCCTTAGCAGCTGCGCTGGGGAAGGTGCCTGGGAGGCATCCTCCAAGCTGCAGGATGAGACCCGCAGCCTCCCAGGGAGGACAGGGGAGCAGCCTGGCCCCGGGGCAGCGGCTCGGCCCCAGCTGTGGGCACGCACCGGCGGTGGGCCCCGGGCAGTACCCAGGGGTCAGGCAGAGCCCGGCCTCGGCTCCAGCGAGCACAGCCTCAAGGCATGGAGGCTGCTGCCAACTGGTCCCGGTGAGCACCCTCCACCCACCCCAGCCTGCCCCATCCCCGAGGGCAGAGCCCCGGGCACGCACCCAGCCCCCCGGGCACGCACCCAGCCCCACGCACCCAAGGCCCGGCTGGAGGCAGCCTCCCAGCTTGGTCGTGCCCTGCGCCCTCCCTCCGGGCTTGCCCTGGGGACGGGTGCCGTGGCTGCACGGCGCCTTGCACAGAGGTGGCAGCGGGGGCTGGCTCTGCCCCGACGCCCCTTGGGGACGGCCCTTCCCTGGTGCTCCCTCCGCCAGGCTTCCCACGGGACACGGCCGCGCTCCTCGCCCTGCCGAGCGCCGGCTGGGGCCTGGCCCTGGCCCTGCTCCCCCAGGCAGGGAAGCAAAGACAGGGGCAGGCGGGGGCTCCTCTGCCCCGGATCCAACCCCCGCACCACGTATGGATGCTGCCGGTGCCACGCATCCGGCGGGGGGAACGCTGCCCAGGGCGGGAGGTGCGAGCACCCCACGGGCGGCAGCTCCCCGGTGCGAGTGGGAGAAGCAGCAGCAGCACGCTCCTGGCCGCAGCGCCTGGATGCACGAGTACCAGCAGGGGCAGGGCCCTCCCTCGGGAGGTACTGTACTTGCTCTCGCTTATCAAGAGTGCACAAAGAGGGCTTTCCCCTTCCCAACCGTCGTAGCGATGGGGGCCAGGGTGTAAGAAAAGTGACTCATAAAAAGGAGAACTGCTGCGACGTCGGCCCAACCGCCGGCACCTGCGTCACCCCCTGCCCGGGCTGCCGGGGCTGCGGCAACCGGCGTGCACCACGGCAAGGCTCCCGCCACCCCGGCCTTCCAAACAGCCTGTGCAAAGGTTGGAAGAGGCAGAAGAAACGAGAAAAAAAACAAAACAAAAACAATAATAAAAAATAAAAAAATAAAACCACATTGAAACCAAACCCAAATGCCGTGTGGCCGAGCGGAGGCAGGAGTAACTGGAAGCCATGCACAGCAAAGCCGGGGACTACAGAAATGGGAAGGGGGGAAAGGGTGGCTGCTGACTTCGGGGGAGCGGTCGTCTTCTTGGTTTCTCAGAGATCAGGAAATAAATAAGTGGAGGTGGCTCCTCCCGCCGCGGGTGCTGGGTGACACGACTCGAAGGGAGGGCGCCCGGGGGAGGACGGCGGGCGCTGCCGAGCGCCCGTGGGGGCCGGGAGGGGTGGCGCGGCGCTTCCCCGCCGCCAACGCCGCCCCCGGGCCCAGCGGGTCGCGTCCGTGCGTTTCCTCCTCCTCCTCCCTCCTCTCTCTACTTCTTGGGCTTCTTGAAGATCTTTAGGGGGAACTTCTTCTTGCTCTGGCCGAGGTCAACCTCGTCGCCCGTCAAGCTGCTGTCCTCGTCCCCCGGGCTCTTCTTGGCAGCCAGCTGCGGGATGCGGGTGCTCTTGGCGCTGTTGGGCCGGCAGTCAGAGATGGGGGAGGGGGTGTCGGGGTCGGTGGAGCTGGGGCTGTGCGACCGCGACGAATCCGAGTGGCTGTGCTTGCCGGCTGTCGGGTGGCTGATCTCCCCGAGGCTGGAGGCCTTCTCCATGCCGTGGTTCACCATCATCATCTTCTTCATCACCATGGGGCTCTCGGGCAGGCGCTCCGGCAGAGCCCCCAGCGCGGAGGCCTCCGCGTGCCGGCTGCCGCCGTTGGGGGTGGGCGCGCCGAGGGCAGGGTGCGCGGGGGCAGCCTCCTCGATGGACCTGGTCAGCAGGTTGGGGCGCGCAGCCAGCAGCTTGGGCGCCGCGCTGGGGATGCGCTGGTGGTCGCTCAGGTGCGGGATGCAGGACTCGGAGTCGCAGCGAGTTAAGTCTCTGGGGGTGGAGAAGGCGGAGGAGGAGAGCTCGTTAGCGCTGCTCGTTAGCGCTGCTCGCCCCGCGGACCCCCCCACCCCCGGCCCCCCGGCCCCCACACACACAGATGCAGCAGCTGAGGGTGGGGGCGCGGGGCGTGCAGCCAGCCCGCGGCCCCTGGGGACGCAGGAGTGGGGCAAGGCCCTGTGCTGCTCCCGCCGCCTCCTCCTGCCGGTTCTGCTCCTCCCCGCCAGCACCGGGCGGCTGCCGGCGGGGGCACCCCGGGGACGGGGCCTCACCCAGCCCCACGCGAACTGCCCGAGGCTCGAGGCACGGCCGGCCCGGCCGCACCGCCAGCGCCACACGTAAATCCGCGGCTCGGCTCCGACCAGGGCCTGGCGGAGCGGGGAGGAGGCGCGGAGCAGAACCGGAGGGACGGAGGCCCCGGCCCACGAGGCAGCGGCAAGCGCTCGGCCCGAACGTGCCAGCTGCAGCCCCGGCGTGCCGCCGGAGCTCCTCGGCTGGGCCGACAACGGCCGGCAGTGCCCCCCTGCCCCTTCCTCCCGTGGATCCCACGGAGCGGCCGGCTCAGCAGCGTTACACAGCTCGTCCCGGCCCCCGGTGCCGCAGCAGGGCCGGGTGCGATTTCACCAGAGGCTTCTCTGGACCCTCAGCCTGCATCTGTGTGCGCGCTCCCCGGCCGGCCCTGACGGCTCGGGCCTGCCGACCGACCCCAGCGCTGGGGCAGGGGGCGGCGGAGCGGCCGTTCCCCCTGCCTGGGCCGGGTGACGTGACCCCAAATCCCCGAGCGGGGGACTGGAGGCCAGGCCTTCCCGGTGGCTGCCCGCAGACCGGCCCCTGCTGCACAGCGGTTTGTGCCCCCAGCCTGCTGCCTGCTCGTGGTTGTCAAAGGCAATGGGGCGCTGCTCTGCCACCCCGAGCGTCTCCTTTCCGAAGCGGGGAGCGGAGGCAGGAGGAAGGGGAAGTCGCAGCCCCCATCGCCCAGATGCTGCAGCGCTGCCGTGCCCCGGCCTGACGGCCCCGTGGTTCCTGCCGAGCGCCGCCGGCGTGCCCGCGCAGCCGGATGGAGCTGCGCCGCTGCCGCTGCCGCCTGCCCCGCGGCTGCCCTCACCCCTTGCAGTGCTGCCACCGCCGCCTGCGGGGCACGCAGGGGCAGCGAAGGGCTGCAAGGGGTCGGTCGGCCGCCTCTCGTCACCTGCACAGGCTGGAGGCAAGGAACACAGAGCGGAGAAGGGTGTGGAGAGGAGAAGAGCAGAGCGGAGGGCGAGTGAGAGGGTGGGGGAGAGGATGGGAAGGCGCCCACCAGCTCCGAGCCGCGCCGCCCCCGTGCGCTCGGCTCTGGCCGCAGACGCCTCCGTGCGGCCAAGCCCCAAGACCTGGCTGGCCGTGCTCTGGCCGAGCTCGCCGCCCAGCCGTGCTGTGCTCCGCGCACCCAGCACGGGAAGAACCCCTAGGTCCTTCTAGATGATGCCGTCAGGAACAGCACCAGAGCTCAGAGGAAGAAAGGGGACGGCAAGACGGGACAAGATGTCTCCACTACAGAGCCAGTGAACAAGGAGGCCTCCAGGCAGTACCAGGTGATGCTCAGGATTGCACTGATGGAAAAGAGGCTGCGGAAACATCACAAAGAAAGTCACCCTGCACGGCTGTACTACTGCAAAGTGCGTGTAGAGGGAAGGGAGGATTATCCTCATAGCATCGTCCTTCGTAATAGCAGCAAGGATATTTTGGAACAAACCTACTGAAAAAACTTGGACTTTTGTTTCACAGCTCCACAGGAGCATGTGGAGGAAAGGGACATGAAAAAAACCTCACGGATGGTTAGGCTACAGCCCGAGATCCGCGCTGAGAGCCCAGCTGCGGAGACTGCCTCATCTCTTATTTTAACAAGAGGAAAATAGCCGCAGGCATTGCTGGAATAGTCTTTGCCTTTTACACACACGCAGCCGAGCCCATCGGACATCCAAGCAACAGGGCGCTGCATCCTCAAGGTTAGCAGCAGGCTGGGGCGAGCAGGAGCCGAACAATCTGGATGGTGTGAAATCCCCGGCTATTCTGAGTGAGCGTTCTGGACGCGGTCCAAGGGAGACAACTGTGATGAAAGCACCGTACGGAGACACGAGCTCATGGCTCCCGGCGGATGCTGCGGCCGCCCAGAAGGTCACTTTCATGCAGGGAAGAGTGGATGCAGCTCTGTGGTTTCACTGGGATAACTGGGGCTCACGGGTAGCGTCAGCTTTGTGGACAGCAGTAAGACATTCCCTAGAAGCCGGCGGGGCTGAACACGGGCCCTTTCCTCGCCCTTTCCTCGCAAGCCCCCCTTTCCTCGCAGGCTTGGAGCGAGCTCAGCGAGTGGCAGAAGTGACCGAGCTCGGACACGAGGCACTGTGGTGACCTCCCTGGGGACCGCACTTCGCCTGTGCTTCACAGGCAGTGTGTCAGGGCGAATAAAAGCGTGTTTAGATTGTGACACCTGCTCAGCTGAAAGTCAAAGTTGTAACTACACCTAAGGATGTTTTTTTCCTGTAAAATCAACCCAGTTCTTCCACTGGCTGCCGTAAGCACAGAGGTATCTGGAGAGAGTCAGTGAAGAAGACATTCTTTCAAACACAAGTGAGATAATAGCAAACACAGCAAAAGTTACATTTCTTGTCTTAGACGACTTCACAAATGCCTCATTTGTGAGGAGGGCGAGCTTTCTCCTCGCTGAGGTCTGCAAACGGCCGTTAATTCCTGCAGCAATCCGGAGTGCCTTTGCCTGCCTTTCACGAGGTCCTGACCGGTCCTTAAATGAAGAGACAAAAGCAACAGCGCGGTCATGGCCGTCGGCGGAGAAAATGACGACAGCAGATGGAGAAACATCCTCTGGTGGTAGAGGATTTTCTTCCTCTGACTGCACACGCTGGAAACCCGATCCCGGACAGCTGGTCCCTGCCTCGCAGCAGGGGTACGGCTGCCTCTGGCTGATGCCGAGGACCAGCCGGGAGCTGCTCCCCGGGCACGCCACGGCCACCTCGTCCCTTCCCCGGGACCGCTCTCGTAACAACAGGAGACCCTCGGCATCAAGGGGCTGGCAGTCGATTTGCCTGGGTCCACCTCCTCACCCCAGGCACCCACGGCTTCCTGGGGATGTCCCAGCCCGGGCCGAAAGGCTGGGTACCACCGGTGGGCAGGAGGCAGGAGCACAGCACAGCCTGTGCAGGCGGAAGCGGGCGCCCCACAAAAAAGGGGCAGAGGAAATACCACTGCGGTGCTGTCCTCCACGCGGTGCTGTCCTCCACGCGGTGCTGTCCTCCACGCGGTGCTGCCCTCCACGCGGTGCTGTCCTCCACGCGGTGCTGTCCTCCACGCGGTGCCGTCCTCCACGTGCACTGGGGCTCAGAACAGCCTGGCTCTGGCAAAAAGGCCAATGCTCCTACCATCATAGCGCATCTGAAAGCAACACCCTTTCTGCAAGAATGCTCACCTTTACAGAAGGACCTCTAGAGTCTTCTGGGTCTGTGGAGCTGGAGAGAACTAGGCAGACCCCCACGAGAAGGACCTGAGGAGCACAGGACGTGTTTCCTTGCAGACAACAAAATTACGGGCCGTAGGCTGCTCCCGAGAAGAGACCTGTCGGACTACAATTTCTTCTTCCCTTGCACTCAGGCTTGCTGTCCACAGCACGACTAAAGGGACTGATGTCAGGAGGCAGGCCATCATCAGGCATTCTTCTGACATCCGAACGGTGCTAAGCTAATCCTTTTTATTCGTAATTTATCCAGTTATAAATCAGGAAAGTATCCCAAAGTGAGGGCGGATGTGCCATCCATGGGGACACGACTCAGGAGCGTGCTGACTTGGCTGGAGGAAGCACGGAGCTGGGGACGCTCCGGAGCCCAGAGCAGGGACAAGAAGGGGAATGACCACTGCGAGTCAGCCAAAAAGGGCCGGCACGTATCCTGCTAACTTTCGGGAGGCTCCTGCTCCCGACTCCCGACCGCAGGTTTTCCACAGGACACGCCGCTCGCGCAGCCTGCCTGGAAAGCCGGCCACCTTACCTGGGCACAGGGCAGGGGGGCTGGAGGGCACTGCTGGAAGGTGCCTTCAGACAAAGCGCTGCTGCGTGCAGCACAACTACCGAATGCTCCCCCCTTGAAAGACTCTGACCTGACCATGAAATCAGAGAGCTGGGAGCCTCCTTTAATGTTGCCAAACGTCTCAGCTGCGCCGCAGTGCTGTCTGCTTCCTTTCCCGTGCAGCTAGGCGTGCTCACAGCCTGCGAAGAGCAAGGCTGGCAGAGTCCAGCGACCTAGAGGCTGATCTCTGCGTCGCTGCGGTTTTGTCTGCTCCCACCTGCGCTTCCTACCTCGCTGCTCCAGGAATCCAAGCTGCCCACGGTGAATGAGAGAGTGAGGAAATGGGAATGTACTGCACTTTGCGAACAAAAGAGGCAAAACATGGAAGGAAGAAGGACTGGTAATGATGGAGAAAGGGGGGAGAGGACAGAAGCACACTATAGAATAACTACTTATTTTTCCTTGACTGCAGCCCATCGAACGATTTCCTCTAGTGGGCTCCCGCTGCCTGTAAAACCCAGGGAACAGGCTCCAAGAAACTGAGCGGTGGTTCAAGGGCGTTGGACATGACCGGGCTGCAGCAGGGCTCGGTCCCGTGGCCTCTCGGACCTTGCTGCCTCTGCCGCTCCTGCCTTCCACCGGGAGCCCGCAGCTGCCAGCTCCATCCACCCAGCCGGCACGCGGCACCGGGCAGCGACGGCCGCCCAGGAGGCAGAACCAAATTTGCTGCACAGCTTGGTTATTTTGCTGTGCACAGCACTGCACAGCCAGAGGCTCAGGAACAGCCTCTAATACGCAATTCCAACCGTAATTTCTGCCCTTCTGTTCTAGGAGAGCTATGAGTTACTCTTTTTACTAGGTTGCTGCCACCCTGCTTTTGCCGTGGCTGTCGGCTCCCCTCCCCACTGGAAAAGGGTCGCCAGTGCTGGGGTTTGGTCCTACAGACCCATCTCCACCCCGTTTATCCACCGGTACCACTTAAAGCAGGCACTGGCGAGCAGAAACCTCTGTGCATACAGCACCCTCCAACCCCTCTCCCTCCCAGGGACACCCAGCCCCCTTCATTAACATTTAAAAACACACATCAGCCTTCAAAATCAGAACAGCTCTGACCTTATTTGCACCGGATCCTCTGAAGCCAATTGCAAAAGAGAAGCAGACAGTGAGGAGTTGGTGAGAGTAACTGGGAGGCCACGCGCTGGCCGTGCCTGCAGAGAAGGTCCCTACCAGGTTAGCTCCAGGCAGTTTAGCACCACCAGGCACAGCTTGTGCGGTGCGCGCAGGACACGGAGAGAGCTGGCCTCCGAGCCTTCCTCTGGGGGAACGGGCTGTCTGAGACAATTCTCTTGTGAGGTCTCGCCAACATTTGCGTCTGCTGGACACAAGAGCGGCTGAACTGATCCAGCAGTCCAAAATACTCAGGGCAGCACTCTTCCTGCCCAGGGAGCCAGGATTTTTGTGGGTTCTGTTTTCATCCTTGGCAATGACTCCCTGGAAGGCTTTTCTCAGCCTCAGATTCCCATCTGTTCTGCTCGCCAATTTGGGAGGCTGCGGAGCTTGAGGGATGTATATAAAGGCCTCCGAGACTGGTTGTATAAAAGAGAAATTAAGAGCAATATACTGGCTTGTGCTGTGGCTTGCGCTGCGACTTGCCTTCACGGCAGTATTTTTATAGAGATGCATCTAAGCAGGATCTGCTAAAGATGCAGTTTGGCCAAAATTTAAACGCAACAACATTAAGAACACATTTTTGTACCCAATTCTTCATTTCTGTTTTCCATGATGAATAGAGAATGAGGATGGATTTTGGAGTCTGCTATTGTGTAGTCGGATCAAATCTTACCCAAAATATTCTTACTCTGCAGAACTACCTGCACTGCTAAAGAAATGACCCTGCAGCAGCAGGTGCTCTCTTCTCTGGGAGCAGAAAGCAGTCCTGCCTTTCGGTGAGCAGTGAACAATTAGGTCCTGATAAGCTACTAAGTGCCAGTGGGGAATAAGGAGGAGACACCAGTTATTCTCTCCTAATGACCTCTCAGCATCATTGCCTTTTCTAATGGGGATCCCAGAGCCACATCACATTTCCCTCTGCCACTCTCAGGAGAGTCTCCAGCATCAAGACTTTAAACCGGTCAGCAATTAAGCTTCTCTCTGATCAGGACTCAGCTGAAAAAAAATATGTTTATACAGCTATTTTTGAAACAGTGTTTTTGAATCAGCCTTCGAGCTCCCAGGACAAGCCCTTTCTACAGAGACAGGAAGGCCAGCTGTAAACACGGGCTGCACGAAGTATTCCCAGCTTTTATCTATCAAGCTGGGACAGCCTCAACTGAATTCAAATTGGCAGTAATTAATCTAAATTTTAATTATGCTGCTTCTCATAATCCCAAAACAAACATTACTAAATTAACCAAGATGTTGCTCTTTACTGTCCATCATGGACCATGTGCAGTAAATTTCTCCCCCCAGAACAGTCCAGAAATGCTTTAATGTTTGTGACTGTTGGCGGCTTTACACAAGCTGTTATTCGTAGCCTGGGGCTCAGAGACTGCTCTGGTCCGTCAGGCACCCTCAGGCAGACCTGCTTTGAGACACAGAAGTTAGCGAGAGGGTTAGACATCCGAAACAGAGACTGTGCAAACGACATCGAATTGAAGATGTCAGGAGAGAGCCTACAGCTACGGGGAGAAGTACCTACAAGTAAACGGAGCGATGTACAACATGCCAGGACAAATGAAGATGTAGTGACTTGGGATGGTTTTCTGTCTGGATACATAAATGTGAGAGGACGCTGCCCTGACCTACTTCTGCCATGAAAGATCTCCGGTCTTTTCCCATATGCGTGTTTCCTATTCTGAGGGTAAGGACTATTTTTAATTTTTACAAAGGAGAAAGCAAAGAGCAGAGAGATGACGTGACGTGGCCACGGTCCCAGGGCAGCTCTCTGGTAGGGAGCGGTGGGATTCCCCAGTGGACAGGCACAGCCCCTCTACCCTGCCTGCTTCCGCACCAGCACCTCCGCGCCTGCAACGCCCCTGAGCTGAGACCGCTCACCGCACACACCGCTCCAACCTCAGCTGGGTTTTTGAACCAAGCACCCCGAGGGAGGCAGGCCCAAACAGCGCTCTGGAGCTGGGCATGACAGAAGTTGGGCGAAAAAACCTCCGACTGCTGCCGCGGACCTCCTCTGGAAGAAGGCCACCCAGGGCCACCCAAGAAACGTCACCCTCTGCTTGGGCCACAGAATGTTTCTAAACTTCTCGCAGGATTGCTGCTTCTCCGGCTGCCCCAGTCCTTCACATCCCTAACGTTAGCGTGGTGCATCAGGAGAGGTCAGCGTGGAGGGTAACCAGCTCCTGGGGTCCTGCCTGCACACAGGTCTCCGGCGAGCCCTCCCTCCCCGGCTGTTACTACTGCGAGGGAGCAAACTGAAGCCAGCGATCCAGCAGCAAGAAGCTCCACCTCCTGTTCTCACTGCTCAGCTCTTTCTTAGCCAAACGCAAATATGCCTCGTCCCTTACCAAAACAGAGGAGGTAAAGAGTCGCTCTGAAACACAAAATTCCTAAATGCTGTTTTTTGCCTCTTCTTAAAAGGACAGCACAAATTTTGACCCTCCAGCAGCTCTGACTACTTGCTCACAGTATCCACCCATTATTTTTCCTTTGCAATTTGCTTGTGAAGACCCCAAACAAGTCAAGGCTTCAAATAAGGTCAGTGTTTGTTTGATTAGTTGTGTTACCTTTGCTCTCCCAGGTGCATCACCCAAGTACTGACTTATTAAGAGGTAACTGGGTGCCCAGGAATTCTCGGTTGTTTAGCTACAGCTGAACCACAGCACCTCCTCGGTGCATGCACCCACTGTGTTCACAGATATGGGAATGGACCACAGAGCACTCATCACAGAGTCCACTTGCATGGGGGAGAGGTTGAAGAATCAAAAATGTGGATAAATAACGAAACAGAGGCCCAAAAGGAAAGGGCACGAGGAATCTAGGAGAAAGGGTGCCCCAGCAAGCGTCAGCTCTGAGACACAGCAGGCAAGGGGGAGCTAGAAAAGAAACAGCAATATACCCAAAGCTCTCAGTGCGACAGCGAACTCCAGAGGTGACATCAGGAGGGGGTAGATCAGGGGTGGAGTCCATCTGAAGGAAATAAGAGGTGGTGGTGTGATGGTGATAGATAGGGTGGACATGGGAAGCAGGAGCAGGTGCAGTAGTGGTGGATGAGGAGCAAGAGGTGGCGGTGGTAGCAGATGATGGGCTGGTGCCAGGAAGGTCGGAACTGAAAGACTGTCCAGAGGAGAGGCTGTGCATTCGACGGAGAGAGACTCTGCCTGCCAGGTAATGGGCAGGCTGGCCCGACTCATTCTGGCCTTGCACATAACTCTCTACCAACCTCTGAGATCCGTGGGCGTGCTGTGGGTCCACCAGGCGCTGGCGAACTGTGCTGGGCAAGGCAGGAGCTGCAACGAGAGAAAGGGGAGAATGCTGAAGGCAGCTGGAAAACCCTGCGCATCAAACCAGCAAGACAAAGCTGCCACCCACGGCCAGTACTACGCATCACAGCACCATGCCTTCTGGCACCAGGACACTCGCTTGGGCCACTGCAGCCATCCCACCTTGTGCTATCGGTTATGCTGGTTTAAGGCAGAAGAAGCATTAAGCTGGTGCTGCTGCTTAACATGCTAGATTAATGACCGGCCCATGAGAAACTATGCTTGACATTCCTGATATAGGTGCTTTCTGAACACCTTATCTGATCATCTTGCTTGAAGCAGAAACTAGCTGCATGATTCATCCCACCCAACTCTACATCAGAGCTACCACCCAGCCTCCTTTGTTGTAAACGTGAAGTCGGCAGCACTTTCAGGGCATGATTCATTTCATCCTAATACAGGCATCCAAACCGTTCACATGCACGGGGCCCTGGCAGCACCGTTTCTCTACAGCCTAAAAAAGGAGCCTGTGCCGACGCGTTCAGACGCAGGCACCTGAAGTCAGCGAGGCCAAGCCCAGCGCAGGAGCTCTGCGCCGCCCTAGCTCCTGGAGTGACGCACAGAAAGCAGAAATGCTCCGGTGCCACCAAAAGCACAGCTGCGGAGTACAGTTGCACTTTGTGTTCAGGGGCAGGAAAGCCTCTGGGAAGATGCAGAAACCTCTTAGACTTGTACCCTTCCTGCAGGGCAGAACAGCTGGGAAATGTGGCAGATATAAGAACTATTCATTAGCTGGGTAGACGCAAGCTTTCATCATAGCAGACACCTGAAATTATAGGTCTGGTTCAAAAGTGGTATCATTTGTTCCCAAGCTGTTTCATAAGTTGGCCTACTGATCAAAGAGATGCTCAATTTGAAAAATATTGCTCTCTAAATGCAAATTCATCTTGGTTCGAAGAAACAAATTGGACTGTCTCCTTCAGAGCACTGTCACCAGTTGGTTAATAGC
This sequence comes from Anser brachyrhynchus, assembly GCF_964034855.1. Lineage (NCBI taxonomy): Eukaryota > Metazoa > Chordata > Aves > Anseriformes > Anatidae > Anser > Anser brachyrhynchus. Next base: position 212,478,579 of record NC_137694.1, on the reverse strand, counting down.
TTTTAAGATCACAGCGATCTTTTTGGCCATGGAGTTGTACCTATCAGGTAACACAGGCCAGGGAGCTCAGTCCGTTATCCCTGCCCTGAACCCATACGCTGAGCTGGAGCCTGGCCCTCAGCAAGGCAGAGGGAGCCGCCTTCACTTGCACGGAGACCTCTGGGCAGTCGTTTAGATTGGGCAGAGTATTACTGACCGTTAACTAGGGATTCACTAGGCCTCGTCACTATCTAGCCCACCAGCTGTCATTTCCACACAAGATGTTCCACCTTTTGCGGGAGATAAGGTGTTCAGCACTGTACATATGGCATGAGAAGTACATGTGAAGATGGTTAAAAAGGTGAACAGACAGGTAAGCTAAGAAATGAAGTAGAACGAGAGCTCTTTTGGGAATCGAAGAACCAGCACATTACTGCTACGAAAACTACAGCTAGGAAGTAAGAATGTCCTGCTGCTCAGCTGAAAGCAGCAATCGCTGAAACTGGTGATCTGAAGGATCGCTGCTGGGATACACTTCAAGTGGAAGAAGGAACAAGCAGCAATAGAATCATGGGATCATAACGGTTGGGAAGGACCTCCATGTTCGTCTGGTCCAACCAACAATAACTGAGGCAACTTTGTTACTTTCCCATTCCCAAGGTTAACCACATTTCTCACAGGGTCTCACTGCTCACGTTTGCCAACTCTTGCTTTTACTACGCGGCCACCTGCAAATCTTTTGCTGGAGCTCCCTACCCACAACCTTCACTTTCCATTTCAGATTTTTTTCTCTGAACAACTCCAGAGCTGAAATTAAGTGAAAATGAGTCACAGGGACTCCGAGTGGAAAAAAACCTGACAACCTTGCTCCGGTGGGAACCACAAAAAACTGATCAGAGGAGGTGAAAGGGAGAGCGTTAATGGGGCAGAACTGGAGGCTGTTCAAGCTATCCTGCCATGACTCTGCAGCGGCAACGTTGCCAACAAAGGCATCACAGCCAGGAATAGCACAGCAGATCCCAACCTGCCTGCTGCTGGTGAGCGTTCACACAAACAGAGTTCAGAAAAGGAGCCGCAGTGTGGGGGGCTAACAGAGAAGCAAGCTCTACAGAATAATTAACCAGGGGATTAGGGGTTTCCACTCGGGGTTTCTGCCTTCCTGTCTTGGGACTTTTTTTTCCCTATTTTTTTTCCTGGTATTACACTCCTTATTTACCACGTTACAGCTTTGCACTCTCCTTTTGCGTGATTTACCTTGCAGTAAGCTCAGACCAAGACCTTGCCTCCCCTGCTGTATGGCCTCGCACAGCCACAGCACACCCTCGTTTCACACTAACACAATTTTATTCCAGACTGCACGTTTTACAAATGTCACCCAAATAACCTGCTCTTAATCCTGAGGACTGCCACCCCACAAGTCCTAACCAATATCGATGCAGAGCCTCCCCTGCTGCAGCACACTCCTCCTCCTCCACCGCACCGACGCCTGCCCACCGGCGGTACTCCTGCCGACGGCGGTTACCCACCCGAAAACGTGGCGGCGCCACCGCCGAGGCTGAGCATGCCACAGCCACGGCCCCCAGGGATCTGGGCACCGGGGGTCAGACCAGCACAGCGTGTGCCACTGGTCAGGTTATTTAAAAGCACGTTTGGGGAAAGCTCTGGGAAAGGCACAGCACTCGCTGGCGTACCCTGTGTCGCAGGATGGGCGCGGGGAGGGCAGGGTCCCCTGGGCTGGCCGCGGAGGCAGTGGGCTGGGAACGGGAGCGGTGCCATCCCCGCCAGCCTGAATCCTTCATCGCCGCCTCAGGGGTAAGAACAAGCAGAAACAACCCTCCCCATTTCATCAATGGATTTAAAAAAAAATAAAAAATCCCCAAAGCGTGCGAGGAATAGAGCTAACTGTGGTTCTTCTTCGTCCCACCAGACTCTTTCCAGGGGTTAGTAAAGATGCTGATGACTCAGTGAAGAAAGGTACATTCATTAGTTTCCCGTGCTGGAAAGTCGGAAAATTTGTGTATGTATTTTTAGTCTAGAAAAAGGGCAGAGGGTAGAACAAAAAATGTATATATATATAATCGAAAAGAACCAAACCAGGGTATTTCCAGAGGGACTGATCCTCCGAGGACAGAGACGAGCGATCACTGAACCTGCGCCCAAAAAGCCAGGCTGCATCTGGGAAAGGCCAATCGGGGGTGGAAGGGAGAGAGAAAAGTGATTTACAGGGACAATCATCACTGGCAGCCAGCAACACCCCCAGCTCGCCTGGGGAGGAAGCACTCCACGCCTTTCTCCCGACGCTGGTTTTGAACAGCAGCAAAGCCCTCGGGGGGAAGGCAGCGAGGACCTGCCGGGAGCCAGCCCTGGTGAGTCAGACCGGCGGGACGCAGACCAGCGCCGCGGCCCGCTCTGCTTACTGGGCTGACTGGAACAGCAAGCGCTCACCGCGCACACGCCTCGCTCCAGGTGTCTGCAGCAAGGCACAAAGGAGCAGGGGAGTAAAATCTGAGCCCAGGGCTCCCGCCTTGTCTAGCTCCCGTCCCTGGGAGCGTGCTTCAGTTGTTGCTCAGGGATTTCTTCGGAGCACCCCTACCTCGCTAACACCCCGCTTGCACCTTTCCAAGTGCTAAGCAGTCTAGCGTGGTTTTCAGTTGCAGCTGGTGACTGAAGACACAGACCGGTAGGGCACACTTGCTTTAAACACTCCCTGTGCACACACAAGCCCAGACTCCGTGCCCCGTGCCTGCTGAGCCCCAGAAACATGTCAGCACCGCGTCCCTCCTGCCTGCCGCGTGCTGCAGGTACCCGGGCACTGGGTGCTCTGCCTCATCCCCTGCTGCCCTCGGCGACCAGCCCCAAGACTTGTCCGTCCTTCCCCCAGCTGCCCCGTTAAACAGACCTGGCTTTGATGAAGACCTGGCCAGAAAGTGACCTGAATCAGACGTAACTAAAAAGGCTGCCACACCTCATGCAGTCAGCACTGCTCTCCTCCCAGCTGCAGCTCAGAAAGCTTGGCTCCTGCCAAGAGCTTCTGACTGCGTCACTGCGCCTGCTGGTGCAGAGCAGTGGTCAGAGTGTCTGGAGTTGCTTCCCATTCTCTTATGCAACAGCTAGAGATAGAAAACTGCACTTGGGAAACGCATTTCTGCGAGAAGCTAGGCCACGTGTGAATCTGGGTCAGTTGAACATGGGAACCAGAGTCAGGGCTGATTCACAAACCTTTTCCAGAGGAGACAGCCTGCACGTAACGCAAGAGCTCAGCAGTTGAGAGAGTAACAGGCACACGGTGACTCAGGTTCAGCCCCTTCAGATATCGGAGCTCCCCAGAGCAGGCTCTCCCCCTCCAAATCCCCATTCCTTTCTACAGGAGCTGATGCACTTTGCATATGAACAGGCACTGACAAAGAGGGAAGGACTGGTGCCCTGGTGACTACACCCCTACACAGGAGATGTGCATTGGGGTTTCAGCCTTTGCTCCCATATATATTTAACAATTTATTAAAGATGGGCAGTATCACCACAGCAGGCTGCTCCTTCCTGCTCAGAATGGCAAGAGGTGCAAAGCTCGCACGAGGAGGAGGTGCTCCCAGTCCATTTCTATCCTGAACAAGTGCTCTAACCGAGGGAAAATGCACTTCAATTGCCTCTCCCTTCTGTGACTAGCCCATAGCTTTGTTTCTCGTAAATGCTTCCGTTCAGTGAGTTGAACAGAACAGCACAGATATGGTTAAATGATGAAAAATAACATATACAAATCACTAGCTCTGCTGGAATTAACAGGCTGCAAGCAACGAGTGGTGACCTGGCACTTATGGACATTCCCAACCCTTTACAGCTAATATTCTCTCTCTGATCCTTTAAAAAACAACGTAGATACCTCAATTCCTCCTAACGCATTTGAACTACTTGTAGCAGCTCCACCTCTCCCCACACACCGCCAAGACGAACTACGTACATTGTATGGACATGGGAGACACGATCTCTTCGTCCAAGTCATCCACGTCATCAGTCATGATGAAGTGCGAGGGGTTAGGGCGCGGGGTGCCCATCCAGCTCTGATCGATATTCAGCGCTGACGCCAGCGTGTGGATGCCGGGGTTGTTGACGATCTGGAAGCCGCAGAGCAGCTCTATCTGCTGCCAGCGATGCAGGCGCTCCCGCAGCGCCGCTGTCACTTCACTCAGGGCTTGTCTGAAAACAAGGGTCAAACGAGGGACAATGTAGAAATGGAAGGAAAAGCACAATACATTGCCTGAAAGAGGGAGTCTGGCGGTTCAGCTTTGCATCCTAACGCTTGAGACAGTTTTCGTTCCACATTCAAGAATAGAGCAGTAACCTTTAAAGCAGTAACAACTGGGATTTCCAGGGATAATCACCTAAATGCCGCAGCCTCCCAACTCCTTAGGAAAGGCCATTTTCATGGGACTTTTAATTGCTCTGCACAACTACGATTTCAATTTTACACACATAAAACATAATTGATTAAAAGAGGCGAGCCCGACCCCGTCTAAATAAAGCCAGCAGAACCCAAAGGCAAGCCAAATGAGACCAAGAGCACCTGCACAGCCCACAGACAGTACACTCGTGTTTGAAATACAAGAGAGGTTACAGAGGAAGACAGAATAAAGGGAGACATTAAGTAGATACTCACTTTGCAGTTAAGATTTTATGATCGACATCATCTAGAGATGAGCTGTGAGCAACATGAAATGTTCCAAACAGGGTGTTTCGCTTCTTTTTAATTTTTTCAGCCTGGAACATTAACAGAAAAAAGGTCACAGGAAGAAGATGACCTTATGTTTCCTCCAGGACAAGAACATCCTGGATGGGCTGAGACAGAAATAGTCCTGCAGCTGTTAGCACACATGTAAATAGTGTGAATTTTCTTTTTACTGAAGGATGTCCAGTAAATTCTTCCTAACGCAGTGGATGAGGAAGCAAGTAAGCAGGCTGCAGGTTTCATGCTCCTCCTTGGCCTTTCTGATTTCCCAAAAGTCAGAGGGAATCGAACCAGCTACTCCATGTCTCTTGCTTGGTCTTTCTCATGAGAAAACTATAAAAGAAATAATATTAATGCCCTAGGGTGGTTGTGTTTTGTTGTTTTTTTTTTTAACCTTCCCTTTGTCACTGTGTGTATTCACAGCTGAAGTCTCCACACACAGATCTTTGGTTCACAAGATCTGGTGGCATTAACTTGAGACTCACAAAAGACAAACCAAGGACATGGACGTGACATCTGACACAACAGAAGTAAACCCACTGAAATGTGAAGATGTTCATAATAAAAACACATTTAAGGCAGACAAATTTTCATAAGCTGTCAGTTTTGACTGCTGTCAGTGTCCACAGAGACGAATGCATGTTCCAACAGCTTCCCTGCAGCTCACTGCTTTTTAGTTGGCACAGAATTTATTTTCACTGGGAATAGAGAGACGATGATTGATCCCTACAGTTTGCATGCACATTATAAATTTTGTTTCCCATGCCTGTAAAACATTATAACCTGTAAAGGTGCAAAACTGTCTGCTTACTGACTGCACCACGCACAGCCAACGACTAACACTGCACCTTCACGGGACTGCAGCCTGCTGAGTGTGGTGGGGAGCTGACGGCCATGCCCACAGTCAGTGCCTGCAGCTCAGCGAGAGGCCATTGCTTACCACTGCTTTTAGTCACCTGCTGCACTTGAAAAAGGCAGAACTAAGGCATTGGATATGATGAAGTCAAGAGCCACAGCCACGTAACTGCATCGTGTCTTTCACCTGAACAATGTATGGAACTACAGGACCTCACACTGATTTTTTTAGCACTGTTGTGCGCTAAGGCTTCTGGCATGTCGTGACACAACAGACGAACACGGGAGTGGCTCACTGAAAGGAAGCGGGAAGAAGATGCAGAAGAACACACTTTTACACAAGTTTCATTTCCCATTTCTTCCGGCACCGCGAGGGGAAGACCTCGGACAAGGACAGTGAAATTCTCACCCCTTCCTTGGCCACCAGGAGCTGCTTCTCTGCGTTCTGCTTCTTGATGTTGTAGTACTGGACCTCCACCTCGTGGGTCAGCTGGAGCCACTTCTGCAGGGCCTCGGGTGCAGCCCAGCTGCAGTGAGACTCCAGCTCCTTCTCGGCGTTCTTGAGCGCCATCCGCACCTGGGGAGAAGCAGACGGGCGGTGGTGGAGGGCAGGGGACAGCCGCTGCCCGCAGCGCTCCGCTGGTGACCCACCGGGCAACTGCTGGGGGCGAGCCCAGGGCTTTTGATGCACCAGAAAAAAAAAAAAAGAAAAAAAAAAGACTCCACACAACTTAATCTTACTCGTGACAGGAGCTAAAGGCAATAGGAGAGGTGGCATCCTGGTACTGTGAGCAGGTGGCACGGAGGAGTGCGAGGTGGGCAGCCATCCAGCGCTCCGCTGGGATGACCAGAACAGCGCACAGTGCTTTCCTTTCATCTCAAAGGTGAGCTCCCAGCCATCCAGCACGCTGTTTGGATGACCAGAACAGCCTACAATACTTTCCTTTCATCTCAAGGGTGAGTTTATTGGTTTTTTTTTTTTTTTTAAAGTTTCTCTCAAAGACATCCAGCAGCTGCAGTGCTGCTTTGCCTCCCCGCTGCAGCGCTGAGCGTGTCCTTCTCTGCCCATCTGTTAGGGCAGCTCCTCTGACTCACAGTGGCACAGACGGTAAATCCTCCAGAGCTGACAGCACCATACGCAAGTCAGTTAAAACGGAACGAGACTTTAGGTAAGGATATTCAGAGTGCTTATCTCCTGCCTCTAGAAATCTCTGCAGTTTGCTGCCTGCCTTCAGATCTGCTAAAACCCACAACTTCTCCTCCTCCCGAAGAAAAACTGCTGACAACACCGTGCAGGCAACTGCCTCCTTTCACTGCAGCTACTGAGCCAAACAGAGGGAGCTTGTCAAAAGACAACTTTCGCACTGGAGCAAGATGACAAAAATATTTAGACACAAAACATGTGCTACTTGGTCAGAAAAAGAAATGCCACGTCTGGAATCAGCAGCTCCTGCAGCTTTCCTGGGGACTCTCCTTCCCTCGCAGCTCGTCTCCTGCACACACTTATCTTGCTGGGGATCAGGATGATTACAAAATTAGAAGAAAGTGGGTGATAAGCAGGTTGAAAACACCAAAAATTGATATACAAGCATTTAGTGCATGAAGAATTAACGCATCTCTTTTATTACACGTGACGGGGAGGGACTTCAATACCGCTAAGCCCTGCTCACTTGTTCCACATCGGGACGGCGACTGCAGCTCAGCCCTGCTGCGCCCCGGGGGCGATGCAGCCCCTCGGCCACGGGGCCGCCCCTCGGCCACGGCACCTCGAAGCCCAGGAGGGGCGCGCGTGGCTGGGTGCTGTACAACGGCCTTGCTGCTGACACAGCTCCAACCCCGAGCACGCTCAGGTGCTCTCACCGCCACGGCAAGCGGCACCCTGCCAACGCCGAGCGCTTGCTGGCGGCACACGGTCTGGGGTCCAGCCACAAGACAGCGTGCCACGTGTGGGGCAAGGCCTGGGGAGCTCTGCAGAAGGCCCGGGGAGCTCTGCAGATAACCCGTTCCCTCTTTCTGGTCCCTGGGGCCTTGACCTAACGAGCACACGGTCAGTGGGACCTTCAATGCCTGTTCCCCATGGCTCTGTTCACACCTGCCTTTAGCTAGCAAGGTGCCAGCGCCTTTTCATTTTTGAACTAAAGATGTGCATTTTTTAAAGGATTGCTCAAACCTGAATCTTTTCCATTAACACGTTGTTTAGCACAGTCGCTTTTCACCAAATCCAGCACAAGCACAACTTCTAGCAAGCCAAAAGCACCACGTTACACTCAAATACTTTCATCTCATATTTTATGCTGGAGTACCTTTGCAGAGTTCATCTAGAAGTAGCCAGGGGGCACCACAGAAGAGGTGAGCTGCTTATCATATCCGTTTTGTGTATGATTTAGCCTTGTTGAACATAACATGGCCTAAGTCATTCAAAAGTTGCAAATCCAGCATCACAGACCTCAGGCCAGTCTGTTTTTTCCCCTTGGATGTCAGCTGCACCGAGTGCTTCTCCCAGTCCATGCAGAACCCTGATCATGATCAGTAAGCGCATGGGCAGACAAGAAATCTGCCCCTACGTATCTGGGGTAGAGGTGTGCTCAAAACGCTTCCAATGTTCTTACGGAATTATGGAAAAGGGAAGCAGCCAAGGATAAGTGGTTGAAGTGAGCCCTCGTACAGCAGTGTTCACAACACAAACGCTGACATGTCTGCAGAGGGGAATCCGTGCAAACAGACTGTGTGTATTCTCCTGCGGAGATTTCTAAGGTCTCAATATGACCACTAAGAGCAACAAATGCTTTCTGAATCTGAGGTCTGGGGTCATGGTTTGGGTGGAGTATGACCTAGTGAGAAGAAAGGGGATCAGAGTAAACACTCTGGTATATATATATACGAGAGCCCAGCCCCTGAAATCTACTGGTTTTTAATCTCATATGCTGGACTCCAGCAGGAATACTGTTTTAGTGGTAAGAATCAACTGGTGCAAAAGAGGGTGTTGTTCTAATACTCACTGGGACCCAAGACTATCTTAAAACCAGATGAGTTTACGGTCAGTGGGAGTGACTGGTTAATTGTATTTGTGGTCTAGAGTTCATTGGGGTGGTGATCGTGTTATAACCACACAGTGGGGGTCAGGTGGATAAAACCAATACTCACCCTTGCAATGCATCCCTCACGAAGGCCTCTAAGAAACAACAGAGTGGTTAAGTCATCTCTGGCTTTTCAGATATCTTAACAAATGTAAAGTGGAGGGGGAAAGTGGAATGGATGGCGCTCTACCTTCTCCAAAGGTCAGGAGCAGTTTGGGTACAAGGGCTACGGGTTAGGAGAGAAGGGCTGTATGTCCTCACTGAATGGCCCCCGAAACAAAACGGCTGAATTCCTGGTTACATGAGTACAGATGTCCAAATGCATGCTCTGAAATGGAGCTCCATGAGTTTGTGGAGAGGCTGTATGACAAGTTAGGAGGAATGAGACCAAGAGAGCAAAGCTTGTCACAGGAGTCTGTGGGTGTCTGAACTGCTCTTACTCCAACGAGAGAGGAAGAGGAAAGGAAATTGGCTGATTGCTGACTATTTGCACACTTCAGCTACATTGCCCCATGGTTCCCTGGCTACCGGTTGACCCAGGACAGATGCTCTTCCCTTGTCAGTGGGAAACTCTGGATTCTCGTTTCATTTTCTTCCCCACCCTCCATGGTGGCAGAAAGACTGGACAGGGCTGGAAGGGCATGCTGATGGCCTTAGAACAGCCGAGGTACTTGCTTAGCCCATGCCATTCTGGCTCACAAAATTTCTGTTTAAACTGATCTATAAATTAAGGTCAGATAAGAATTTTCTCTCAGGTGAAATAGGAAGGAGAAATCGGATTTGTGTTTTGGACTTTCGTTGTAGGTTTGGGCAACAGGTGGTTTTGAGGTAAAAAAAATATTCTCTCTAGGCCTGTGTTTCAATCTGCAACATCTTCCTGTCAGTCTAGATTTAAAACTAATGTTTTTGAGAATTGCATATGACCTCTAACCTATACAGATTCTAATCTAGAGTTAAATTTCCTTGGAAGAAGATTTCCTTTGTACACCTCTGTGACACAAGGAAACACAGTAAGAACTCATTCTACATTCTTCCTAAAACCACAAATACAAAAGAAAAAAAGAAAGAGTTTATGGTTTGGAGTGGGGGTTAGCGGTCACCAGAGGGGTGCAGCTAGAGGCCAAGTTCAATGCCTCTCCTTTTGGAAGGCGCGCTGGGATGACGTGATAGCAGCACGTCCCTCGAGACAGCTCCTCTACTGTCCCTGCCACCCAACGCGCAAGCAGCGCTGTAACTCCTTATGGGGGATGTGTAACGTGAAGTGGTGGAAGAAATGCGTGGATCTTTTCCTCCACAAAGGGGAGTGGAAAAGCAAAGGCAAAAAGCGTCAGAAGCAGAACATCACTGGATTCCTCAGAGGGAAGAAGCAGAGTGAGGAGCTGCCTACTGCTCTCGTTGGCATGTCTAAATGCACCCGTGCCCCCTTGCTAAGTGCCCCTCCGCGACCCCTTACCTGCTCCAGCTCCTGCTCAGCGTATTTCTGCCTGCTCAGCTCATTCTCTGTGCCCTCCCGCAGCTCTCGGAGCCGGTGTGCCTCCTGCTTGGCGATGCTGATCTCATCCTGTAGCTTCTTCTCCAGGTGCACCTTTTCCACCTCCACAGAGCGATGTTCCTCTTGTGCCTTCTGCAGTCTGCAAAGAGAGAGCCCGAGAGCCCAGTGCTGTGCACAGCGGGCTGTCCTGCACCGCAGTGCGCCCGCTGGCCAGCCGCAGCCCCGAGCAGCCCCGATCCTATTCACTCTACGCTGGTGTGAACAGAGATCGTATTTGAAAAGGCAAGGAGAAAATTCACCATGCCTGAGAAGAAATTAAGTTGTCAACTCTGGATTCTCACCTTTACTTCATTTTTTAAAATGCTCACTACTTTCATTTGAATTTTCAGTGTATTTACAAAAACCTCTGCCTTTAATTAAAAAAAAAAAAAAAGAAGAAAAAAAAACAGGAGGGGAAGATAGGCCTGAGCAGGTATGAATACACAGATGGGACGTCTCCATGTTCCACTTGCAAAAATGTTCAAATTTAGACAAGTCTTAATCTTGCCTGGAAGTCATTATTTTTCCTCATGACAGGATGAAATCGTTAGGGATTATGTATGGCACCAGAAAGTAATAACAGACTACCTGCACCCGTTCAGGAGGGTTAACCATTCCGCTTGGGAAGCCTCAGCCCGCTGCGGGCCGTGACACTGCAGTCACTGCGAGTTGGTTCAAGGTTTCTGTTGTGTCTTCACTTTACGGGAGCTGCACTATCCTAGCACTATTGCTAGCATCAAGAATGAATCTGTCCTGAGAAGAGGCAGTGAGGTCTCTTGTCACTGCCACCCAAACAACCTCCAAGTGCTAGCAGCAGGGAAGTGGTTGAGTCACCAACCCTGGAGGTCTCCAAAAGACACATAGATGTGGTGCTTAGGGGCATCGTTTAGTGGTAGACTTGGCAGTGCTAGGTTAACGGTTGGGCTTGATGGCCTTAGAGGTCTTTTCCAACCTGAATGATTGTGTGATTCTGTGATCTGCTCCCCACTCAAGCTGGTCCTTTCCACACACACCTCCGGCCCTGCTTAAGTAGCTGCTTCTACAGAGCACTCCATAAAATGAAAAGGAAAAAATCCCCGAAAGCCACAAACAAAATCATCTTAGCCAGCAGTGAGTATTCCAAAATGCGAAGATCTTCTCCCACTCAAGAGATTCAACATCCAAACTGGAGAGCAAGGCAACGGGGCGATGCGCAGGAGTGGCAGAGCAGAGGGGACGGCGAGGTTCGGCTCCGGGTGCCGGTACCTGCCCCGCACGTAGCAGAACGTCTCGGGAGAGCAGGCAAAGGCAGCGCCGGCCTCAGTAAGCAGGGCGCTGGTGAGCGGGGTCCCTGGGGCACCACGAGCGGAGCACGGAGCAGGGATGAGCACGGCCCGGCAGCAGAGCACAGGCTGTCGGCAGTGACCGACCGCAGTCTGCGTGCTCCCGCTGCTGAGGCTCATCCTTGGCATACCGACAGCAATTCAAAACAAATCTGGACGGGCTGGACTCTCAGCAGCCATGATGTTGGCTCTCTTCTTGGAAAAGGTTTATTTTCAATTTACAGCTCTGTTGAGAAACTCAAATGTTTTTCTTCACGATTTAAGGAGATTTTGCCAAGACATTCCAAGTTTTCAGATAAACCCACGCTCTCTGCCCTGTGCATCATTGCTAAAGCTCTTCCACACTAGGGCTGTTAGAATCCCAAACCACCAAAATATCTCTGTTTAAAGGAGAAATTTCCCTATGCTATTATGCAGAATTCCTTCCCTGGGAATTTTATCCTTAATATGATTTTCCAGGGCACACTAATACTCTGTTTTCCCTTACTTCTGTTTTTTTCCTAGCAGCAGAGTCCATATTTTCTTACGCTGGTTATGGACAAAACCACACTTTGTGCGTTCCCTCTGAACGTCTGTCTGTGCAGAGCGTCTGATTCAGCCACGCCGGTTCACGTGCACTGAACTCCAGGAGACACCAAGGTGCCATCAGAGCTGCACCCGGGATAAGGGCACGGAACCAAGGTGCATCGGGGGCTTCAGTCTGGGAGCACGGTCTTCAGGCGGACGTGCTAAGACATGAACTTTTCTGTTTTGATGGGTCACTCAGCTGAAGGATGTTCTCAAAAGGTATTTTGAACATGAACAGAAAATGGCCCTTTATAAATACATTCCCTTCTCTAGTCCTCAAGAGCACATTGGGGTTGTCCATCAGGTAACAGTGCCAGCAGTCAGTACGTGGCTGAAGAAGGCATCGTGTACCCTCCAGAGATTCCGGCTGGATTTCCATGAGCTGGAAGAGGTTAGTTCAAGCAGAACTTCCTAACTTCTACCCAGGTCCATGGGAAGGCACCGGGTGGTAGTTTTTGCCACTTTTACAGCAGCTGAGCTCCACGGCCAAACCTTCCCAGTAAGCGAGGCTGAAGAAGCGAAGGCTTATTCACCTCTTCAGGAGAATTCGTTCAGTGTTGGGCCAAGAGGATGCCAAGGGCCTGGAATCTGCCTCCCACTCCCTGAGCTCAGTGCCCTCTGCAGAGGACAGCCCCTCGCAGAGCACGCCCTGCAGAACCACCACAGGGTGCGCTGGTGCAAGAGTCGAGCTATGCAGAGCACGCATGGTTCTGTGGTTCCCCTGCCTGGCTTTGCAGCCTTAGTTAAGCTTCCCGGGCCCATCTCCTTCTTTAACAGATGCCCTCCGCAGCAGGGCCCAAGGCTCCCACATCGCATGGTGACACTGACATCCCGCCCGGGCACCACTGCCTCGGGCAGCTGCTGCAGGAGCTGGACACCGGGGAGGAATTCCTGTGTCCTGGCTGCAGAAAAAAAAAATATATTCTCTGGGATATTTCCAGCCTGTAATGTAAAATTATGCAAAGCTTTGTGAAATGAGCCGTGGATTAGAACCAGCTCCTCAGCAGATGGAGAGGAAATGCAGCTTCTTCTCTCCTCAAGTTAAAAAAGAAAGGAGGTCACGTATCTGCACCACTGATACGCAGCAGTCTGTTAAGTTTCCTCTCTCCATACAGATACCAATTGATGCAATCGTACTCTCCTGGCAGTGAAAGGCTTTCAAACATCCCTCACACACGGACATTTCCCAGGAGGCTCTTTCCCTTAAGCAAGTAGGTAAGAAAGCATGCTGTGGTCCAGTGTGTGCAGCGCACTGTTTCCGAAGCCTCAGCTGTTTGTAAAATTCTCCACTGCGGATCTGCAACCTTAGGATCCTGGCATTTGTACCGGTCACCGGCAACGCCGCCCCCAGGCAGCCAGCGTGTTACTGGGGCGGGCTCCGCTCTCAGAGACGTCACCGGGAACGTAGCTGTCAACTTGCACAGCAGCCAAATTAAGATTTATCCTTCAATGTTACGTTTAAAATTAGTAAAAAGGAGAGCTGAAGTCTACCGTGCTCTGCTACTTGACAAATCTACCCTTAAAAAAATCTTACTGCCAGAAAACCCCTCTGGTTTGTCATCAGCAGCCTTGCAAGCTCTTCCTTCCCTACAAGACCCCTGTGCACACAGGGAGCCTGCTTTTTCAGCCCATTCTCTGACGAGCAGCTTTACTGGAACCACTGTAATAATTTCTGTGACTATAGGTTACATTCCTTAGGCTACGGTATTTTGCCAAAGTGCCTACAGTTCCCCCACTCATACTTAATACCCCCCCACGTGTTTTTTTTTTCATTCTTCCAGGGAACACTCCTGGATTAGGTATTACTGTGCAGGCAGGGAAGCTCTGACATCTACACGCAGCTCGAAGAAGAATCCAAGAGAGGATGTGTAATTCCTCTCCTGACTGCTGCCACTCTATCAGTACGCTTCCTGATGGCCAAAGCCCGGAGTGAAACAACCTGGATGACAAGTTCTACGTGAACTGGATGACTTTACATGCCTTTAAGAGGCTCGTTTTCCCTTTTAGGTGCAGGCTTACACTGTAATCTTAAGTGTAGAGGGGAAGTCCTGTTATATTTTCAACAGGAGTCGGACTGGGAGTAGAAACCACCGTACATGTCACTGCTGCTATACACCTAACTGTGGTAAGTGCGTAGGAAGTACCTGTTTAGAATAAGAGACTGCAACAGAACTACGAGTGGCAGAGCACTGTCAGGCCCTGAAGGAGCGCTCGAGTCAGTTGTTCTCAGTTTGATGTTTTACACCTTAAAGCACCGAACTTCCAAGGGGAAGGAGAGCGCTCTCATGTGCCAGCAACAACAAAAATGTACGGAGTCAAGATCTCCTCGACACTCAGAAACAATTTTTTAGAGCCAGCAATCAGAGCAGAACAGGAACTAAAAAACTAAAACTAACATAAAAACAAGACAGAAAGGAAATGAAACTGCTCGTTAGCAACCTCCGGGTGAGCACACACAGCCGTGCTCGGCTACATGTCACCATGCCCTCGGGTCCACCTCTCAGCAGCGTGCCAGACGTCACTTTGCTCAAGTGGCTTCAGTGCACAAATTCAGGACGCCAGTAACGCCAGGAAGTTCTTACCACTCAAACCTTCACATGGTACGCCATAAGAGCACTGGCTTAACTCAATTAACACTTAACTAACCTCAAAAGAGCAGGTCAAGTGAGCATGCACACATCTTCATATGCAAACTGGAAAATTAATTTGAGAGCCATGCGCCCATTCGGGCTATGGAGACCGGTTAGCAGGTTTGCTGCAACTGCTCGGGAAGGTGCCGACTGTGGTACACAGCACCAGAAGGCGACTGCCACACTAAAGGATGACAGCTGGGAAGAAAGTCTTGCTTGAGATCTAAACGAGGAATAACTTTGCCGGAAAGATCACCAGCTGAATGCTCCAACTGGGTGGACACAGAGAGCTTACCTTTCCTGAAGGTCATGGAGAGACTGTTCAGCTCTGTGAAGCCCCTCGAGGTCTTTCATCATCTTCTTCATGTGCTCCTTCGAGTAGCGGTTCTGGATGTAGGCGAACCAGCAGCCACCCACTCCGATGACAATAGACACCACCAGCATGAAGTCTTTCAGGTGGTTGTGACGAGTCACTGGAAGAGAAGCAGAGACACCGCTGAATTCAAAAAGAGAACAAACGATTAACTCTGCCGTTTTTTGCTTGCACCGTAGCTGGATGCGCGAACTTACAGTGGTGTTGGAAGAAACTGTGACCCAGGTGCCACGACAAAGGGAAAAGATGAGCTACATCAATACTTAGAGAACAAGGACTGTGTCAACGTTTATTCAATTTGAATGGGGAAGCAAAAAAAAAAAAGTCTGAAAGATGAAATTCAAAGTTTTATAACATGCCTGGAGTTACATAACACATGATAGCTGCCATGTATGAACCATCGGAACAGCTGTTTTTAGGGCAATACCACGCAGATACCAGAGAGCACAGAGGCATAAGAGGTAAGAAAGCAACTTTGTCGAAAAAATCTGACTGTGATCCCAGAGAAGAGGGAGATCAAGTTTCAAACCGCCAAACAGTTTCCATCAGAATTACAACTCGGTGTTGAACCCCTCCGTTTTCAACACTTAGCAGAACAGTTACTTCAAAGTGTGGATGCAGGAGAGAACAGAAGAAAGTAACTGTTTTCTTAGGTGCTGAAAAAACAACAACTCCAAGAACACGTTTGAAGCAGATTTTTTTTTTTTTTTTTTACTATTTAGCAAATCTCGAACAAGGAGGTACCAAGAAAGCTACAGATGAAATGATGAGCTCAGTGAAGCTAGCCGTGATTCCATATTCAGCCGCTACCCCAGTTACAGCAACCCTAATTTCTTAACCCTAATTCCTTTCTGTTAGAGGTAGAGCCGTTTTTATCCTAGCTTTGATATCAAGATTTACGTGCCTCAGGGCAGCCACACGTGGGGCTCAGCCGCTCCATACAACACTCGAAGTACCAGCAAGCCAACACGGCTTCTCAGCACAGGTTCCTCTAAAACTCCCTGAAGACCCAGAGGTTTTTACATCAGCGTTCATGCAGATGTAGAACAGGAAGGTGAGCGTGAGTGAGGGTTTATGTGAGAGCAAACCAGCCCCGACACTCTGCTTGTCATCTCCGGCTCCCGGTGCTCAGACGAACACCTCCAATGGGACAACTTAGGTTGGCAGCCGAAGGGGGAATTGAAAAAAAGTTACAGGCAACCAGAGAACCTCTTTGCTTCACCTGAAATAGGAGCAGAGGTTTTTAAACCAAGAGCTGCATGCATGCAACCTCCCCACTCTCCTTGCTGCCCGTGAGAGGAGTTAACTGGAGACGGCTCCGCTGGACTCGGGGCCGCCGGCTCCTCGCTGGGCTCTGAGACAAGCGCGGCCAGCAGGCAGGGCGCTGACACCTCGGCAGGGCTCAGTCGTGGAAGTGCCAGCCAATTCATCAATGAGATCTCACAGCTACTCTGAAAGGAGCCAGGAACGCCACGTCCTCTGAGTTGATGCGACAGCCCTCCTTCTGTCCTGCACCCGGGCTGAAGGAAACCTCAGCTCCGCATGCACGAGACGCGCTGCACCCCGAGCAGCACGGGAGGCTCCCCACCCCGGCGTGCAGCCCCCTGCAAGTGGTTTGCAGCAGCCAGCCCTGCCCGAGGAGCAGCGTGCCGTGCCGTGCCGTGCTGCCGCCAGCAGCCAGGCTGCCAGCTTCTGTCCCAGCTTCTCCACATGCTCCTCCATGCACGCGTGCATGAAGGCGCATTTGAAGGCGGCATTTGAAGGATGCATTTGCAGGCGGCAGCGCAGAGCCCACATCAGCCCTCAGCGCCCACCCAGGGGCCCCGAGGCAGAGCCAGCGCAGGGTTTGGGGCGAGCCCCGAGTCGAGAAGATCTCGACTTTCACCTCTGCTTCGGTCCCTTCCTTTCCATGCACTTCGGTGAGGACCTCAGATGAACTTGCACAAATGGACTAAGCACAAGCTGCCGGCTGGGCTGCAGGTTTCCGAGCACCTCTCATTTCTGGACCCTCACACGTGGCGCTGAGAACATTTCTGCAAACCGCTGCTGGAACACTTCCCGGGCAACTTCCATTGTGTCCTTGTGAAGCCGGCTCCTTCGGCTTTAGCAAAATCCCTCAGCTTTCTGTTTTCAGGTAAGAAGACACGTTGAGTACTTTCTCACGAACTGAGCAGGACGAAGACGACTGCGGTGCTCTCACTGCAAGTTTCCCCCAAAAGCCCTTCCACCTCAATTGGCGTTTTAGAGACTTGCGAGACTTGTTGATCTCACTAAATTTGAGATGGATCTCTGCCAACAAAATGTTGACACAGTTTGAAGTAACGCGAACACGTTACTGCCTTCCCAAGTATTTCAAATGTAGAGCAGAAAGGCCTCCAGGGCCTCAAATTCATCTTTGCTACCTTAAAATACAATTAGCAAACATTTTTTGAAAGAAAAAAAAAAATCCTCCCTCAAAATGACAAAGCAAATTTAGGGCTTTCACTTCCCTTCCTTTTAATTTGTGCAAGCATTTAAAAGCTTTCATAATGCCTAGGTCTAAGCAGCATCTCGGCACAACGCGAGAGGGAATTGCCTAACTGGCCCTTTGCATTCCACATGGGCGTTTATCACCTTACACTCACAGTTAAGGCTCTGAAAGATCGCATCTGAAGCCTCTCATCGGGGATACTGAAACACGGTAAAACACCCACACGGGCAGTAAGACAAAGAGCTATCCAGGGGCAGCAGAGTAGTTCCTTCAAATGGGAAGGAGGAATACATAACTGCTCTGCTTCTGAGCAGTAAATTAATACGTTCATTTCTAATTCAGATATGCTCCCTGCTCCACTCAGACAGCATTTGTGTTCTCCGTAATTTTGTGAGGAATCCAAAGACAGGCTACAGAGAAAGGCATAAGAATCTGTTCTTTTTCCCAGGAAACTCAAAAACCAGTAAATTTGTAAGAGAAGCAGAGGCTTCACCTGATAAGAAGAGGTCTAAATACATTTCTCAGGCTGCTGAGAAATAATTTGTGTCACGTCTCCTGTCAAAACCTTTAATAAAAAGTTTTTATAAAAATTACTTGCCATTTAGAGCAATGAGGAATCTCAAACCTGAGGCAAGAACAATATTTATTATACCCCAAAATCTCTTTACGCCCTAGTGAAATCTAGTGAAATCAGGTACCAGTACACAAGACATTTGCTTTAACTCACGCCTACGTCATTGCCAGTAAACCTCTATTTTAGGTCAAGACACATGATCCAGAAACAACAGGGCATGAAAGAGACAAAGAAAACAAACGCTGCAGGTATGCAAGAGATGATGAAGAAGCAGAAGAGGAGGATGTTGAGAGCTTTAACTGGGAGAAACTCACAGCTGGATCTGACCGAATTCGGGATGGGGCGGGGATGGAATACTCGCGCAGTCCCACGCATCTCCAATAAATGATGTACCTGGGATGTGCTAGCAAAGAGAGACAAAGCGGGGACTGGAAGAATATCAAGCACGGAAGGCACGTTAGGTCAACGTTTTCCTTTTCACATCCTGAAGCCGTGATGTAAATGATACAGGGATTCCTCCGCGTTTTGGTTGCAAGCCACAGACAAAAAATTCCAGGACCATGAGGAATACAAACATACACAAACACGCACCACAGAGAACATCAGGCCAAGATGAGTCACTCCTAGTCAAAGGCCTCAGATAAGCGGCGTGTGAAGGCGGGCGCAGCCTCGGGCTGAGGACTAAGCCGGGGACTGGCGAGGATGGCAGCGGGGACGCCGCGTGCAGCTGGGTGCAGCACCCAGGGGGATGCAGGCAGGGTGGGGGGTCTCAAAAAAGGCCTGAACCACAAAGAGAGCTGCAGGAGACGATGCGAATGCCACGCCAAACCATGCCATCACGTGGCATTCTGGGTTCTGATAGATCTGTCACCTCTACAGAACTTCACGTCTAGAAGACAGCGTTCCACGTTAGCTCTCGTCCATGCAGTCTGAAACAGGAAGGAAAGGCCAAGAGCACGTGAAGCTAGGTTCAAACCGGAGAGAGAGAAAAATAGATATTTAACAGTAGTAAGGGCATTAAATCTGCTATAAGGAAAAAAGCCTTGTATTAGACCTCGTCTTTCTGATTTATTTTTTAGGCAGAGAACAACTGACACGTGCCTAAAGCAGAAAAGATGGGGCTTTTAACAAGGGGCTTTCCCACCAGCAGCAGATGACAGATGCGTATGCCCTGACTCCCCTCTGACCGCTTCCTAAGGGATTCGTTACGTGGACCTAATTGCCAGTGACATCTACTGCTCTCCCTGCTCTTGGCTGTGTCCCCGTGCTGGAGCCCGACCCTGCTCCCGGCGTCACCATCCATCCCCCGGCCCTTCCCGGGCACAGCCTCGCCGTGGGGCCTCTGCAGCTCCCCCGCTGCTGCGAGCGAAACCGGCCTCAAAGTGCGTCAGCGTAACGGGGTCACCCTCGCCCGCAGAGATCGTTTCTGGGGTTACTCACACGGGCTGCCGGCATCTGTGGCCGGTAGGAACTGCTCTAGCTGAGAGAAAGCCAGAAGCAAGGAGTGCACGTCAGCCAGCACGAGAAACGCATGTAAAGAAGGACGGTACCCTGGGTTTACAGAAATCAGCTGCTGTGACATAATGGATATTCTGCATGCAAACACTGAGAGCTTCTGGAGCAGACAGATGGCCTGAAGAACACAGGAAAAAATGCAAACATGACGCAAAAATCTTTGATTAGTTTAACTTCTTTCTATAAATGCATTTTAAGAGGAGAAGATGCGCCAAAAAAAAAAAAACAGCTTGCAAGCTCAGGCCGTTGCCTTGGCAGTACCGCTACGGGCACGGGCAGAGGAGGGACCAGAAGCGTGCAGAGTGTTCACCCAGCAAGCAGTAAGAGTGCTGGCTCAGGACGCAAATAGGCCTCCCCCACTCCATCTGACAGATGTTGTCCACTTAACATATGATGGTCGTGCAACCCCTGGGTGATGCAGCACATCCTCCCGTGGTTTTACTAAGAAGTGAAGCCATGACTGCAGATGCTGCCCTGGAGAAAAATGAGAAAGCCGAGGGAGTCCCCGGTGCCGCAGGCTGGCGATACAAAGGATGTCCCTCCTGCATCACTGGTTCTCAGGTATCGCTGACCAGAGCCTCTCGCTGAAACAGATGGATACCTCAGAGCATTCTCCTCTACGGCCCTCCCATTACCTGTCCTCAGCTGGTGTTTTTCTTTCTGGGTGGGGACTGCTGAAGAAAAGTGCTTGCACTACCACCCGGAAACTGGCGCTTGCAAGCAGTCGTGTTCCCAGCCTGCCGCACACGAGACACGAACCACTTACGGATTTCCAGCGACGGAAATTTAAGCTACCACCTCGATCCTGTCTCTGCAAGAGGCTTGGGGCGAACACAGCTGATCGCCCCAGCTCGGCTGTGGCAGCAGCAGCAGCAGCTCATTGAAGTACGGTACCTACATTGCTCAGGTCACCTCTGGGTAACCTTATGCCGCTTTGCTCCATTTTGTTCTTCCTGACCAACTGTTTAGGCTGCATTAAACTTCAGAGGGGTGACGAACAGCACGTGGTCCTAAAGCTGGACTGACGGCAGCGGGCACGAAGAAGTAGCAGGCGATGCAGCGCTGGCTGGGGCTCAGCCCGGGGCTGGGTGCAGGAGGTGCCCAGGGGCACAGGCACAGATCATGGACAGAGCGACACATCTCAGCTTGTGCTGCTTGGTTTTTTCCTTTTTACTGCTCTCATTTTAGCCTGCAATACTTGAAGCTAAGGAAAAATCACCTCCCATTTGTCAGAAGATTAACAGAGTTCCAGCAGAAATGGATTAAATAAAAATCTTGGCTCAGCAATACCGATACAGCTTATGGAGATGTGTATAACCTTTTGCCTTAGGACAGTTTTTCAAGTAGGAGTGAAATTTCCCTTTGGAATTCATTAGTTAATCTATTGCTGGAAAGTAATCAGTGCCACCTGTCACTTGAAGTGCTTAATCAATAAACAGCAATGCCTGGTAGCTATTGCTCTGCCCAGCCCACCAGCACTCCATTGCAGTATTAATTGCTTTAATTTGCTTAAACACACAAACAGCACACCGACCTCTGTGTGTGCACAAATGTAAGAACGAAGAGGAATAATGTCCTCGCTCCAGCTGAACCATTCTTCTCGAAGGCGAAGGGAACCGTGGGATGTGGCTGCGCGCCAGCAGCCCTGCACCCGGCCGACGCGGGTCATGGACAAGGCTGCTCTGGGAGCCCCCCGGGGCGGCCAGGAGGCCATCCAAGCACCTTCGCCACCTTCTCTGTCACCTAGCGCATCACCTAATGCGCCACAGAAGAGTTCAGTCACCCTCTGAAAACACTCACTTGTAAACTCAACGCTAAAGAAATAAACAAGACTCATATTGGCCCCGTTTCGCGTTCCGGATGGATTATCACAACATCCTCTTCCTAAGAAGCAGCTTCTGGCAAGTTGCTGCACATGCATCATTTCAAATCCCTCTTATTTCACGTTCTGAGAAGACCGCTAGGGTGACTCGTTCAGACAACTTGTCTTCTGTCCTCCCACAATACTCAAGCTCTCCTCCCCTTTGCAGGTTTCCCTCACCGTTCCCACCGCCTGCTCTGCCCAGCCGGCTGCAGCACAACCGCCTTCCCAGCCGGGCAGCTCCAGCCTGCCTTAGCCTGGGGTGCTAGGTGTAGCCCCGTGAGACACCGACCAAACCCAGCCCGCGCTGACTCACAGCCTCCTCCTGCTTCCAGTGCCAACAGCTGCCAGCCACACCACGCAGCCGCTTGGCAAACATCCTTCCTCTTCGGCAGCTTTCACTGAAGACAAGCAGATAAGGAAAAAATAAGGAAAACTCAGCTTCGATGTGAATGTTGCCTTTTTGCTTCCTACAGCTCTGTAGGAATGCAGGTTCACCAGAAGAATTAGTCTTCATTCCTGGGAAGAAGCGTGTGGGTAACGACGAGCAGTCTGGCTGCCTCTTCCCATCAACTGCAAGCAGGGCCAGGGCCACCAGCTCGGACGGACATCCTGGCCGCTGCCTCCAAGTGATTCAAAGAATGCTAAATAAAAATCCAGATCGTCTGAAACTTGATTACTTTACCCCAGTTTGTGCACTCTCCTACTCTGTGACAGGTCTCGGGATATTTTAGATCCAACCCGTGGTCGGATTCAACCCGTCGCCTCGCAGAGCAGGCGGGCTGCAGACACGTGCACTTTCCATATGGACTTCAGGAGGGGGAGAAAGGACGAAAGTACAGCTGTTACATTTTGTACTGACGTTCACAAAAAACAGTATTTACCACAAACTGCCAATTATTTTTCCACAAATGGAGTTCTCAGCACCATTAACGTACTCAGAAATGAACAGGATAAAGCATATTCATTAGCTATTGTTGCAACTAAGTGGGGTTTCCCCGACAAGCATTTCACCAAGTCCCTTTCCAGAACGCGCATTGGTTTGCTGTGCACAATGCTACCCCCCTGCCACCAAACCACACCAAAAAAACAAACCCACCCATATTCCCCAAATTGCTAACAGAAGTGCCTGGAATTTAGCAGATGAATGATTATAGTTTCCAAATAGCTTAAATTGCATTTTAGTAAAATCCTTGGAGGGGCTCTGTCGAGGTCTGCTGGAAGCGCTGCCGCGGGGGGCTGGTGGCGTGCCAGGCGGGACGGGACGGCTGCACACGCTGTTTCCTTCCAAGTGCCAGCACAACATGAGAAGATGCATTCAGAATCGCAGTAACCATGTCTACTTCTCTACAACCTCACCTGCCTCCAACAGCGTGAGCCTGGCCGCTCTCAGCCACACGTACGTGAATCACAAGACCGCCAACACTCAGCTCACGCACCCTGGTGTAGCCCCACGAAACGCCCAAGGTGCTGGGATCACGCTTGGTTTGATCAGCGTCACAGGCACGGCTTCCACACGCTGCCACGGGCGTCGGACCCTGCGAGCTCCCCCGCGTACAGACGGCGCGTACCTGTAGTCGCTGTCAGGCTCTCAGGGCTGGCCAGCACGAGCCAGCTGGCAGAACTAGTGCTCGAACAAAAACTGCTCCGGATCAGGTATTTTGTGCCAGAACTCCTCTTCTGCTTACTGCCTTTCTAACAACAACTATCCCAGAGGAACGTGACTTATTCCAGCACAGGCCCAGTGCAGACGAGCTGCCCGCGGTTACTGCAGCTGGTTTCTGCAGACAGACCCCAGGCTCCGGTGCACAGCGTGGGGCAAAGAACAGGGAGGTGTTCTTCTCCTTCTCCAAAGACCTATGTCAAACAAAAGAGGCGGCGTTTTTCACGTTTAACATCACCTCTGGTTCCTGCACGAGGCGCGTGGATTGATCGGTTCCTTCGGCCGCGGCTGGCAGCCTCGCCCCACCACGCACCCGCCAGGCTTGGGCTGGCGCAGGGCACCCGTGGGCACCCGTGCGGTGCCCTGCAGCACAGGATCACCCCTGAACACTCCTTTTTCTTGTTTTTATCTCGCCGTACCAGGACTTTCTGCTGTTCCAGCTATTTAGCCTGTCTAATGCCCCGTGGCAGAAGCCGACTGCGTAGCGTCTCGAGCAGTTTTCAGAGGTGAACCTCAGCTGCCAGACAGCGCCAAGAGCACCACGGGTACAAACACTGCGGGGTGAGCAGCCGGCACCAGGGACACCGGTTTCTGTGCTTTTCTTCTTTTTATTTGTGGGAGGCAAGGAGGAAGAACAGACACCGTTTTGCCAAAGCCCACGGTAGGCGTGCAGGTGACTGCAGGACGATAATACGCCGCGTTGGGTTTGCAGCGCTGCCGTGTTTTATGTTTTAAAGAAGCAAGGTAAGAAGCTGTGCAATAGTAAAGATGTAAGAGTAACCTGAACTTTCTTGAACAAGTGTCCCACCGTGAATGACACAAATTCAAAGCCTCAATTTTCAAACTGAAAGTTTCACGAAGTTTTACTTTGGGAATAAAACCTGGTTGGGTTATAGGAAAAACAGCAATTTTTAAGCAACTTACATTAGCATTGATAAAACAAAAGAAATCTACATTCTCAGTGAATTCCACACCAGTTATTAACACTGAAATTGAAGTACCAGAAAAAACTACACATGGGAATTACTAATTTTTTGATTCCTCTGTGGGAACTACTCAGACCTGCGATGCAGCCTGCCACGTGCAGCAGCAGATGTTTTCAGACAACACAGGAAAGAAGAAAAGCTCCAGCTGCAGCTGCTTGAGGTACAACAGCATAAAACCAAACACAAAACGCACGCCTCCTTTAAAAGCCAAGCCAACAGTCTTCTACATCTCCCTGAAGGCACTTATCATTCTTGTCTTTGTATCGAGACTGGGTCTTTCCTCCAGTGCTTGAACACCTTTCTGTTTGCTAGTGGACTCACAACATAACCAGGTAAAGAACCTTACACCTTTTAAAGATTTGCTGATTTTGAGGACAATAGGATTTCTTAACACCAACCGCACCCCCTGGGTTTTTATCTTCCTAGCTATTGTTAAAAAAAGCCACAGCTTATTTAACAGGTGTTCGTCACATGGACAGAGAAAACTACGCTGACTGACACAGCGCTGACTGACTTGTAAGCACAAAAGTCACTTAGGAAGTGTCCTAACGGGACAAAGCTGCTTTTCTGTATAGGTGCAGGTAATCTAAACACAATCCATTTAACTGTAAATATTTAAAGAGGATGGTAAATCTCGCAGTGATAAATCAATCTGGTATTTGGTTAAGAAATTCTATTGCTTTAAACAAATAATGTTTAAACGGGTCTCAAAGTACTTGTCAAATACACTTCTAATTACAACAAACAGAACAAATCAGCCATCCGAAGCTCTACCAAAGGACAGGTGGCTTTGTCCACCCCAGAGTGGACACCAAAGAAATAAACACTTACTGAAAAACAAAAAAAGGTAAGTTCATCCAGAAACCTTCAAGGAGTGCCACGTCTGTTCGGGAAACGTCTCCTCTTCCAGGCAACCCATCCTTGTGCTTCCGTCGCTGTGCACGCAGGCGTCCAATAAATAAAGGTCTAATACTCAGGACGACAACTACTAGTCCCTAGTAAAACGGAGAAGGGCTGAGGCAGGAGCAGACACGCACCTCGCACTCTGAGGATGCCAGCAAAGCACTGCAGGAACCGGAGGCACCCGCGTGCGCCGCAGAGCAGCACTGGGGCGAGCCCCCCTGCCTGCACCCCGCTCTGCCAGCAGCCCAGGGAAGCACCGGCCCCGGGATTCAGAGAGCTGCTGGAGCCCCCTGGACCGAATTACGCCTCGTGGCCTTCTGCCCTGGGAAGCAGAGCTACAGAAACTCCTCCTGACACCTCGCGGGCCACGTGGGTCTCGCTTCCCCGGCCCCTGGGGAGGTGACCAGCAGCCACCAGGGTGGGTAACTCTGGACGGGGCACTTCGCCCACCTTGCAATCCAAACTCATATAACAGTGGTGCCTTGGGCAGTACGTGAGAAGACATACAACCGAGTCTCTGTTACGTGAGAGTTAAGAATAAAAATTTAAATTCACTATTCACAAAGAAAACCCTATGGTTTTACACTTCACTGCTTGCTTTCTTAAATTCTCCTCTCCTATTTCACCTGAAGTTGTGATATTTGGTCCTGGATGAATTTCTGAACTAAGGAACAGGAAAACAAAGGAACGCAGACACAGAAGACTCAATCAGTTCATCTTGCTCGGCTTGTAATTTCACCATACTCCTTTGCAACGGATTAATTACAGAGCTGTAGCCCTGCAAGTGAGCAGACCTCTTTGAAGAGAGGAATCATACGTCTGGAGTCTGGCACAGAAAATGAGCCTTCGTGAGACCACAGGAGTCTGCTGATCAGCGAGCAAACCGGCCAGGCGGCCCATCGGCTAACTGATGCTTGCTGAAGCCTTTGCACCAAACTACAGGAGACATCAGAGAAGATTTTTAGCCTCAGGACAAGGAAGTTTCCCCGACTTTATGGGGCAGAATGAGAAACAATGCCGTGGTACTTGGGCTGTAATCCCCACTGACAATGAGACGTCTGGTTTTGTGAGTCTGAAGGAAGCAGCCATGGTACTCCAGTCTGGACTGGTTTTATTTATTACTTCCTATGCATTGCAGGTATAAGAGCATCTTTAAGAGAGAAGAAAAACCCTTAAGATCCTGCACCTGTGAGCCACATCCCACTGCTGGGAGCTTCCCTTGCAGCGGCAGGGAGCATAGGAGACCACCTTCACCGACCAACAAAAAGAACAGTAACTGGAATGCATCTGAAACCACTAAATCTATTTTTGAGCAAGAAGAGCAGCTTCTGCAGCTTAAAAGGTCACTGAGTACTTCCTGAATCACTGCTGATTGCTAATGGCTGCTGCGAACTGCTGCTTTGCAATCAATGTCTCAAGAAATTAGCTTTAGATAAGTGAGTTCTCACCACAATAAACCAGAGACAAATCCATTCAGTTAACTACCAAATAGCAAATATTGCCATCTAAAAAGCGTTAAATCCCTACTTCAGCTAAAAGCTTAAAGGATTCACGTACCCGATCGGTACTGTATTGGGTTTACATGGCAAGGTTTTGGTAGCGGGGGGCTGCTGTGATTCTGTCCAGAAGAGCCCAGCAGCTGCCCCATGTCAGATAAGGGCCAGTTTCAGCTGCTGCCCAGAGCCGAGCCAGTAAGCTATGTTGTTTGTGCCTCTGGGAGCGCAGACTGAGGAAAGGGAAAATAAAAACTGCTGCACAACAGCAGCTGGAGAGAGGAGTGAGAAGCAGCCCTGCAGCCCCCAAGGTGAGTGCAGCAGGAGGCAGGAGGTGCTCCAGGCTCACAGCAGCAGTCCCCCTACAGCCTGGGGAGAGGCCCCTGGTGGAGCAGGCTGTCCCCCTGCAGCCCACGGGTCCCACACGGAGCAGATCTCCACGCTGCAGCCCGTGGAGGAGCCCCCGGTGGAGCAGGTGGATGTGGCCTGGAGGAGGCTGCGGCCCATGGAGAGCCCCCGCAGGAGCAGGCCCCGGGCCGGAGCTGCAGCCCGTGGAGAGGAGCCCACGCAGGAGCAGGGGTCTGGGGGGAGCTGCCGCCCGTGGGGGACCCGTGCTGGAGCAGTTTGCTCCTGGGGGATGGACCCCGTGGGACGGAGCCGTGCGGGAGCAGTTCTTGAGGAGCTGCTGCCTGTGGGCAGCCCCCGCAGGCTCAGTTCGGGAAGGACGGCATCCCGTGGGAGGGACCCCGCGGGGAGCAGGGGCAGAGAGGGACCGTGAGGGAGCGGCGGAGACGAAGCGTCAGGGACTGACCGCAGCCCCCAGTCCCCGTTCCCCTGCACCGCTCGGGGGGAGGAGGTGGAAGAGGCGGATGGGGGGAAGGTGTTGGAGTTCGTTTTTTTTTTTTTTTTTGGTTTGTTTCTCACTGCTCTGTCTTGTTAGCAATAAATTTTATTAATCTCCCTGTTCTGTTTGCCCGTGACAATAACATTTGGGTGATTTCCTTGTCCTTATCTCAGCCATTGAGCCCTTTCCATCGCATTTTCTCCCTTTTTTTCTTTGAGGGGTGGGAGTGAGCGAGCGGCTGTGGTGGAGCTCGGCGCCCAGCTGGGTAAAACCACCACAGGCTCGCAGCCCACACAACCTGCTGTGAACACTGATCTGAAACGCACCAAGGGCAGCTCACCGCGCACTTTAATCTGCGTGACCGGAGGCTCGTGTTACAGTGCCACGACAGCGCGGCAGTACCTCTAACACAGAGAGCAGCCACTGACCTGGAATCATTAAGAGCAATTTACTTTGCCATTTACAGAGCATCTAACAACTGCCTGCCGGGTTCCTCCTCCGAGCCCTGACGCTGCCAGCAGGAACCAACGCAAGGCAAGGGCAGAGCGGGGGCTGCCCCGGGCAGGCCGACTGACGGGCCTGCGACTGACAGGCCCGCGACTGACAGGCCCGCGACTGACAGGCCCGCGACTGACAGGCCCGCGACTGACAGGCCTGCGAATGAAAAAGGAAACCCTCCCCGAGGGAGTTCGTGTTTTGTAATGACGGGGAGCGAAAATGGCTGGCTGTGTAACCTACGCGTCTCATTCAGTCGGCTCGTGTCTCCTCCAAGCCTCATAAATTTCACCCGGTTTACTCAGAGCAGCCAGTTTGCCCAGGATTTGCCTTGTTGTGCCTCTTCTCAGGAATTTGGATACAGACTGAAAACAAGAAGCGACTGCACTAGCTGCACCAACAGCTGGACTTTGGAAGCACCTTATCACTTCTCACGGCCCAAATGCTGGGGAGCGCATCATGGGAAGTCTGGAAAAGGGCCAAAAAAAATCAATTTCTCTGTGAGGTTGTTAGCATGTCCACGTTGTGCAGAGCCAAGGTACATCCCGTCTGCTACTGCCGACTATCTGGTACAACCATCCTGTCTGGTGCTGCCAACAGTGGGCAGTAACAGACGCTTAAAAAACCACACAAACAACAGAGGAAGTGGTATTTCTGATGGTATATATTTCCAGCTGCCAGCAACTGAAACCATGGCAGTTCCTGAACCAGAATTTGCATCCAGACTATTGTATTTGCTCTATGGTGAGAAAGCACCCCTTTGTATTCATTTTTTAAAACCTCTCACACAGTGGGTACAAGATGACTAAAAGGGAAAGATGAGCACTCTGCAAGAGGGCTCAAGACGTGTGCAGGCAATACAGCCTGCCTTAAAATCCATCACATCTGCACGATGCCAAGCAAAACAGGCCCCTGATCAAGCAAGGCTTCCGTTTACCTCACAAAAGCATCAAAAGCTAAAGAGGAAAACATGAATAAGTAGGAAAGACACAAGAAGTACATTTAATAAAGAGACGGCAGACATGAGGCAGACAGAATGAATGCAAAAGGAGCGCCCCAAGCAGCGCTGAGATAAACATCGCAGCGCTTCTAGATCATCAACAGAAGCCTGTAATCAGCATCAAAAGAACTCAGTCCCTTGCTCTCATTCATCCTAAACGCTGCTGTTCTGCTGGTTTGGAGGAGATCTGCAGCCAGGAGCCCGACGGCCTGCAGTTCCACCTGAAGGCAGCTGCTTCAGGTGGATGCCGGGCGGCTCCCACCCACAGATGTGTTAACGCACAGCTGCCAATGCACCGCTGGGCCACAGGGCCAGCACTGCGATTAATGGAAAGGACAGAAAGGTTTATCCTACAGACATGGGAGATCCCAGCAGGATAATGCAGCCCACGCCTGCAAGAGGCCCATCAGACAAACACAATGCTATGTGGCAGGATGCCTACAGAGCTGCTGGGTCAAACCAGAGGCAACCTGTTGCTGTTTCTGGCTAATCATACCAGCAACAATTTAAACAGCATAAACTCTGGATCACGCTGATATGTATCTTCGCTGTTTGATGCTGAGCAGATACGATTCCTCTCACTTAACAGCCGCTGAGGTTTGCAGTGTTACTTACAGAGAGGAGGCCCAAAGAGCACAGTGTCAAGAGCTTTCAGCTGCAGTTTCTGCCTGTGGCTTCGGTCTGTCATTTTCAGAACAGTTCCCATCATGGTAGCGTTGTTTACTGCTAGCCTGTAAAAAACAAGAATTAGGCACGGTCATATCCATCTGAATTAATAACTGACCAAAAATTAGTAACATGGAAACTACAGGAGGAGAAATGTGATGAACAGGACCAGAAAACTACCTGCTTAGACCATCGGGACAAAAGAAATCCCTCAAATAATGTTGTTTCCTATACAGAAGATCTGTATCAAAGTGTTAAACAGCATCATGTCGGAGTTTAAGAAGCATTTTGGCTGTGCTCTCAGTCATATGGCCTGAATTTTTGGGTAGACCTGTGTGGAGCAAGGAGATGGACTCGATGATCCTCAGGGGTCCCTTCCAACTCGGGATATTCTATGACTCTATGATCATCTTTGGCTTTAGTTGGAGGAGAAAAAAACACGGCCATGCCTATTTTATTTATCCTGGCAACCTAAACTACTGATATAATTATTTTATTAAATCCATTTATACTGATAGCCTTTGATGTCTGATTTCATGGACTATAGGAACATATTTCTCACACGGAAGAAACTTGAGCACACACCACGCACTGCCCTGAACACTTTAGTGCTGTTTTTTTTTTAACTTATCAGTCAGTTTATAGGTTCCTTTACAGAGAGAATAACCTTTACCACAAAAGCTGCACTCAGATTTTTCAAGTTGGTTATGAGCTTACGTCACCTAACAGCAAGTGCTTCTCTTGAGGATCTCATGGGTTTGAAGTCTCCTTTGCTGGAGCATCAAGGGACATGAATTAACATCAGCACATACCAGTGCTGGGTGGTGCAGAGACACACACCTACCCCTGAGCAAGTACCCCGAACCTCTAGATGCGACCCAGCAAGCAGAGGTCATCCCTTTGCTGAGGACGATGAACAATGCCAGAGAAGCCTGGTGACTTCACCGGGATTATGAAGGAAATCTGTGGCAGAGCCAGGACATCACCTAGATCTGTTCTGCTCTAGCTCAGGGTTTTAGCTCTGAATACAAAGCTCGGACATATGCGGACTGATGAACTCTAGCCCCAAACCAGCATGGACAGCATTTCCAACCACACCGCTCAAACTGCAGCCTCTCCTTTCACCCATAGCAGGTAAATGCCCACTTACAGCTAAATCAAAGAACACGACAGCAGAGCCAAACCCTCCAAGCGTAACTGAAGCGGAACAGGAACTATACGTGGCTCTGCACACGCAGATGAACTTCACGTGATGTTATGAGCCACCTCAAGTCTGTTTTTCTCCCTGGCATGCATCCCACAGGTTGGTAAGACAACGCAGTGAGCACTGACCTGGGCATGGCATGTCCACTCAGCTGCAACTTTCTGAAGGTCTCTTCGTACTGCGGCAGCTCGACGTATGTAATGAGCCACTGAACCACCTCGTCAACTGTCCAGTTATACACTGTGGGTAGAAAACACGCAAGCAGCTTAGTATTTTTACCAAGCAACTAAAATCAAGTCAGCAACAACAGCATAACCAGTTACTTTCCCAGATACACCTCTTCCTATTGTCTTCAGCAAAGGGAAAACATCTGTAGAGTTTAAACAGATACATTCCTATGAAATATGCAGTGAGTCAGCAACTGAGGCCATGAAATCTCAAGGGCTATTATACCAGGACTATATCAGTGGCCGAGATCCTCTGGGAGACCCAAAGTACACGCAGGTGGCAAGGGAAACTGCTTAGCTTTCCGTCATCCAAGTGATATTGCTGCTGTCTTGTAACTGCCAACAAAGCACATTTGCCCAGGGGAACTCTCCTCTGCAATGGCCTCACCTGCCTCAGGGATCTACATCATGCAAGGTCAGCCTGGGTGCCCTGCTTTGAGGGACTTAACACCGACACTGAGCTGACACATAAAGCTCGAATGCCATGGATAAGGAACCATGGGGAAGGGAGCTTCTGCCTTTCCACCTTAGTTTTGCTGTACTTACAGGAACAATGTGAAAGCAAAGAAAATCATGCAACGTAATTTTACAGAGGACATAGGGGTTGTTTTTTTGCAATGCTTTAATTTACCAACTTCTGCCTTTGTTGAGTGTGGGCTGAGTTCGTGGGGCATTTACCCAGCCTCCAGCAACTCAGAGAGCCCTGAGCTGGACGCCCACTCTGACGGTCACTGCCTCGCACACATCCAGCCCCGCGTCCTCCTGCCTGACTCACACGCGGTTTCCAACAGCCAAGTGGAGAAAAGACCCATTTACTACTGGCTTAAAGGGCTGTATCAACACTGAACTCAAAGCTTTGTGGTCCCGTCTTAAATGTCAGCAATGATTTGCCCCACAAATATGAGAAGCATCTTCCAAATCACCCCGGTGAGTTCAATGCCTCCAACAGAAAGATGACAGAACTGACGGGACGAGAGCCAGGAGTTAAGCAAAAGACAGCAAGGCTTCAAAAGAAGGTTTAATCCTCACATAAACTTGCACGGTGATTCACAGATGCACGTTAGCAAACACAAAGCTTAAGGAAACTCCCTGTAGTTACAGTCACTGGACCACAAACTGTGGGAAACTCATTTTTGTGGCCAGAAGGAAGACGTGAAACTGAAGCTGGCAGGGAGAGCGGTGGCCGTGGCCGTGCCCAGCGCAGCAGGACGGCCGTGCTGCACCCACAGCCCACGGAGCCCCCCCAGGCCAGGGGGCCCACGGGAGGCAGGGACTCAAGCGAGCTCTGAAGGACCCAGGGTGAAACGCCAGAGCTTCTGATCCCG
The DNA here is from genome assembly GCF_964034855.1 of Anser brachyrhynchus. NCBI lineage: Eukaryota > Metazoa > Chordata > Aves > Anseriformes > Anatidae > Anser > Anser brachyrhynchus. The sequence continues at coordinate 212,446,299 of NC_137694.1, read as the reverse complement.
GCCAGGAGCTCCACAAGGCCTGGAGTGGCTTGTCAGAGAACTCCTCGAAAACGTTCTCTGAAATCCTTGTGACAATGAGCATTGGTGCTGGTGGGGGGACAGCTCCTGCTGCCCAGGAGCCAAGCGCAGAGGCCCAAGGCACCAGGCTGCCGCTCCACGCAGCGCTCTAGGCCGGGGGGTGGCAGGCAGCCCCCCAGGCAGCGCGGGGGGACAACTCCTGCCAAAAGGAGCCGCCGAAGCTCCCAGCTGGTGACGTGCCTCAGCACAGCGTGCCTGGGGTCCTGGGCACCCTGCTTAATCGGACCTGCTGCAAGCTGGAGGCCCCCAGAGGGTCCTGCTGGGCTGCACGGCCGTGGCAGGGGCACGACGGCACGTGGCACCGCCGTGTCCTGCCTCCAGCAGCTCTTCCCTCCAGCTGCTGGTGCTCAGCTTTGCCCGAAGGACCCCCCCTGCACCCCGACCCCTGCGACGCTCACGGCTCTTCTCTGCTCACGGCTTCCCTCTGAAGGCCCTGGCTTTTGGGGCTTACATGTGCACAGCTCGTACTGTGGGAAGGAGTTTCTCAGAAACAAGCCAGCAGCTCCACCCGAGGGGTGGGCAGGTCCGCCGCGCGAAGAGATGGAGGCTGCGCCTGCTCTGCACCCCACCCACAGACCATCTCCTGCTTCAAAGAGCCACACATACCGAGGGATTTATACATATCAAAGCCAAGACATTGTAAAAGCACCCCAACCTTTTGGAAAAGGGATGTGGGAAATGGACACACGTGTCCTGGACGCACCTCGAGTGCTGTGTCAAAGCTGCTCTTCACAGCCGCACAGAGCCCTGGCCTTCTCGTCAGCTTCTACTATTCTACAGCTTGGTTTCAAACGCCCAGATTAGTCTCCAAACGAGACCACGTTTGGAACCAGTAATTTATTTTATCAGCCAGATACACAGAACAATGAGAAAGAAAAGCAGCGCGCTAATGACACTCACTACAACAAGAAGTTATACCACAGGAGCTGCACGCAGAGAAATGCCACTTCCTGCACTTGTCAGAAACAGGAAGAGAGTGAAAGCAGCTCCGCAATTAAGGGACCCGGGGAGTATCCTGGGACGGTCTCCTCCATCCCCTAATGGCTTCTGTGCTTACCCAACCAACACTGAAATGCGCTTCTGGCAAAGTCATCTGTAATCAGCCGCACGATAGAGTAAACATTTCTGACACCAGGCTTTCCTTGAACACAGAAGGCAGAGCGATTCGTTAGCATCCTGCTGGCTTTAAGTGGCTTGGGCAAGAATTTTAAACACGTGGCTGCGCATCTCCATGGGACAGAGAGTCTAGGCCTGGATAAACAATTCCAGGGCCATGCACAGAATCACTGCACCTTCAAACAGCCTTTCAAACGCTATAGCTAAGAATGTAGTCTTCCTGGGATTGTGAGAGGTGGGAACACGCCTACAGCTGTATCTACGCAGGGCTTTGAAAACACTGAGCACGTCCCATCCCCAGGTCATTTACAAGCCAAGGCTGACAGATCACATGCAAACGGTACAGGACACAAAAGAGGAACGGAAAACTTCACAGTTGATGAATTCATCAGAAGACTAAAACCCATTTTTTCAAGCAATAGGTGTTCATAACATTATCTGATCTTGGAGGACAGAGGGAAGGGAAGAGACTACAGGTGAATTGATCAGCAGCAACTAAAACTATCAGGAAAAAAAGATGTTCCCAGTCTTGAGAGCAACAAATAGCGTACTGAATAGAAAAGGACAAAGGAGGAGTAAAATGCAGTCACTGGCAGAAATGGCCCATGCCACAGATCACAGGAAACCCCCAATATATCAAGAATAAAAGTTTCTAAAGCAGAAAGAAAGGGGAGGGGTGAGTTTTAAGATTTCTCAAAGCAGAAATTCTAAAATTCTGGTCAGGGAAAAAATGAAAGTGAAATTGTGCCAAGAAGTACCAGCGAACCTAAAAGCTTCTTCAAAAATTCAGAAGTTTTAGGGAGTTTCCCACCAGGGACTGAACTTTCACCACCTCCCTGGACTAAGCTGCTGTGACGAACAAAACCATTTCATAAGCTTGCAGCTCACAACTACGTTGAATGTATTTATGTACACTTAGCGTTTTAGGATTTATTCTACCTTCTTTTCACTAGTTTAAGGAGCATCTCAAGTTCAGCAAATTTCTTCTCAGGGAAATACAATCTGTAGAAAAACTCCCACACTGCTCTATTTAATATGTAGGATGTTATTACCCCATAAAACACCAGCTGAAACTAGTATTTAAAGAAGAAACTGGAATAGGGCAGTATTTGGCTCTATTTTAATACGTTTATAGGGATAGAGAAAGAAAACAATTTATACTTTTATGGCCATACTCAGATGCCAGCATTAACAGTTGGAAAGTACCAAGAGCAAAAAAATGCAGAAATGCCCAGAAGAAGGAAGCTGGAAAAGTAACTTGCAGAAGGCAGGAAAAGCAGAATGAGAGTGTTTTTCCTGAGATGTACACACACACCTTTGTAGCAAGGAGTGTGTGTGTGTGGAGCGAGGTTACTTCATTTTGCTTGTGTTTTTTAATTTTTTACCTTCAGATGTCTTCCAGGCCTTCCAAAGATCTTCCACGCTAATGAGCTTGTCTTCTCCATGGAAAGTGCTGTGCTTGACTGTTGGGTCATGGTAATTTAAGTCCTCTCTCAAGAACTAGGAGAAGAAGAAACAGCAGGATTATTCTTCGATTAATCATTTAGACAACAGGAGAGGTAAAAAATATTTCACCTTACTACTACATCCACATGTTGTCAGGTAACACTTCCTACGGCAAAGCCCTACTAACTCTGAGCTGCAGCATCTCAGGCTTTATCCACTCAGACTAAAATTACACCATCTCCCTAGCTGAGTCGCTGTAATAAATACTGCCATTACCGAAAACCTGCACCTTGTTATAGCTAAATGCATTTACCTCTACTTCCAGTTTCGTGATTGCATTTTGCCCCCTTTTTGCTAAAGCAGCCCTCAGCCAGCAGATCTCTGCCCTGGGCCACGCAAGCTTCAGCCTCCCGTGAGAGGGAGCGTGCTTTCGGGCGTCAGTCGCCCCGAGCTGCCGGCAGCCAGCCGGGGCCCTCGGGCACAGAGGGCTGCGGGGGGCCTGGGCTGCTCGGGGCAAAGCAGCGCCCGCAGGGGCAGGGAGGGGATCCTGCCCCTCTGCTCCGCGCTGGGGAGGCCGCCCCTGGGGTGCTCCCGGGGCCAGAGAGGCCTGGAGCTGGTGGCAGGAGCCCAGCGCAGGGCCCCGAGGTGCGGGAGGGCCTGGAGCACCTCTGCCGTGAGGAGAGGCTGCGAGAGGCCAAGGGATGAGGTTCAACACGGCTCAGTGCCGGGTCCTGCACTTTGGTCACCACAACCCCACGCAATGCTACAGCATTAGTTAGTTATTTTTATTTAGTTAGTTATTTTTTATTTTTCTGCACAAGAATGACCTATTAGGTTGAATACGGACGTTTTCTGCAGCACCTCTGAAATTTGGGAAGACAAGTCAGGCAATAACCTGCAAGTATTTAAGTTAAATTAATATTCCATTGACTTTAATGCAGATAAACATAGAGTACAATAATAATACGACCTGGGGTGTGGGGATTCCCGACTTTGCTCCGGATTATAACTGCTCCCAGAATTCAACTAAATAGCACAGTGGAACCGACTTTACGTCAATGCGGTAACAATGAAAATAAAATAGTTATTATTACTGGATGTGATCTGCAACTTCAAACGAAAGCTGAAGCCCGTGCCGTCTGCAGGAGCCGAGGTGTGCTCCCTCTGAAAGCTGCAGGGAGGGCAGCACCTTGCTTTCGTGGAGGCGGCCTCCTCGTCCCCCCCGGCCCACCGGCGCCTGACTGCGGCTCCCCCAGTGAGAGCGGGCTTACCGGGACAACGCAGCTCCCTAACACGTCTTCTGAAAAGTTAAATCCAGTGGCTTACTCAATTAAATGAAAAATAATGGAAAAAAGGAGACTGCAGTGACGTAAAGGATAGCCCGCAAGCTCACTGTGCTGATGCTTGCAGCCTGCTTCTCTCAGTCCCAAAACACTCCTGACCAGCTTGTGGGGTCAATATTTGCCTTCTGCTTAAACCGTTCTCCATTTCCATTTTTGCTTCCTGTACGTTAATACTGTGCAACCAAATCACAGGCAAAATAGCAACAGCAATGTAAAAGACGAGCGGCACCCACGGCAATCAGGTGCTAGGCAGCGGTGAGGGCTGGTGCTGGTTCTGTCGGCTGAGCCACTAAAGAATGTATTTATCTACTGCCATCATCGTCTGCAGATGGACCAGAGCTCACCGGGGGAGCGCATCCGTCACAACAAAGTCTTTGTTTGGTTCCCATCCTCCTCCATCCTCAGGGGAAGATGGGGCAGAAACGGGAGACACCAAGGAAAAGTGAAGAAAATCAGATCAGAAAAAACGAGGGAGAGAGAGTGGGAAAGACCAACAAGGTTTGAGACTGCACTCTGGGTAGGAGTTCAGGAGATGTGAGGCAGGCAAGAGTATGTGAACACGAAACAGAAGGAAGATCGCTCACATTCCAGTTCCTAGTATATCAACTAAATTAAAAGATCATTTCACATTTAAATCCCTACCTGCACGATTCGGTGTGTGATTAGCAAGCAGATTTCTTTTCACGGGTTTTTTAAGGTGAAGAGTGTAACTGAATTATTTAAAAAGTTATCTACGCATAAAGAGATTGCATTTTAATAGTAGATAGACTATTAAAAATACCCACGGCAATTTTAACCTTCTGACCTCTTTACAAACCCACTCGGGGCGCTGCCAATGCCAGCGCCAGGTGTCTGTAGCTGGAGCCTCTCGCCTGTCTGCCCTCTTGCTCTCCAGCTTGCAGAAAGCGTTAGCTCCCCTTCCCACCTTGCCACCGAGCACCAGGCAGCCCCTCGGTGAGCACGCAGGACCAAACCCTCCAGGAAGGTACAGCCTGACACAGCCGGGCCCCCGGCAGCGGCAGGGGAAGCCGGCAGCGGCCGCGCCGCGGTCTGCCTCCCGCTGCTGGAGCTCGTGACCTACAGGGACGGCGGCAATGTCACCCGGCGTCACACAGCGGGCGGCTGCGAGCTCCCACCGGGACGCAGGGATCAGCTGCTGCTCTGTAAATTTAGCTCGGGGAGCACAGGGAGTGAAAGTGATCCCTCACAGCTCCCCTGCGGCACCCGGCATCCGGAGGAGCCCCCGAGCACGCTCGCGGTGCTGCCAGCAGTGGGAACGGGCAGGGGCCGGGATGACAGCCACAGGAGGGTCTGGGTTGGAAGGGACCTTAAAGACCACCCGGTCCAGCCGCCTGTCCCAGGCAGGGACACCTCTCAGTCGATGCAGGATGCGGCCACTGCCTCCTCAGACAAGCCGTTAATGCCATGCCTGCACGAAGCCGGCTGGGAGAGCTGGGGGAGCGGTGCCGCATGCACCAAAGCCCAGGGAAATGTCAAGAGCAGCTTTTCTCCTAGAGTCTTCTACGGAAAAGATAAGAAACAAAAGTGCAAACAGAGCAAGTCAGCCAAAGCTTGCCTCGACTGGTCTTCACAGGGAGCTGGTCCTGCCTGGCGATGAGGGTCTCTGCAGGGCTGCTGGTGTCACTTGCTGTCTCCAACCCACATCAGAAAATCAGGATATTTTCAGCTGTAGTGGGTATGACAGCTTCTGACCCGCTAACCCCGCATCTAGTAGCTTCAGGCATGTTCTGAACACGGTGCTGAACGTGACTTCTCCACCCCCAACATGCTGCCAGCCAGCACAGGTAAATCTGAATAAATACAATTCCTGCTCTGCACACTGACGTGCCAGCAGCTCTCAGGGCACTTCTCACATCTCCACACCCACTGCATGAACAGCTTCCTAGCTGTAAGCTGTAAGGCTCTCATTTTTTCTCCACTGGAGAAAACGCCACAGAGATTTCACGCACACAGACAACTGTCCCGCGCACGCACGCGATGTGCATTTTAACATGCGTGCATGTAGAATAGCCCTGGGATACCCGGATGTCCAAACCCCCAGCAAAAGGACCAGCGCGCAGAATGCCAGCCTCGTTGCAAACCATTACAAAGCAGCACTTCAGAGCACTGAGAACACACGGCCGGTGCTATCCCTGGAGACCCAAAACTCCAAGTCCTGGACGAGTGTCTCTGGGTGGCCCTGCCCGGGCTGGGGCTGGAGCAGGCGACCTCCAGAGGGCTGCCAGCCCCAGCCAGCCTGTAAATGCAGAGGCCAGGAGGCTCCTCACCACGTTTGGCGAGACAAAACCTCCATCATCCTTTCTGAAACGGCCACTACAAGAAGCAGCCGACGTGAGCAGAGGCCACCGCAGGAAGAATCGGTCTGTAAACGCTGCTCGTTGGTCAGATTTCTTTTGTAATTTATCCCACCTCTCTATATAACAAGAAGGAGCTGTACCCATCAGACTCAAGGACCGGCTGCTGCACAGCCCTCAGAAATCCCCGTGGCTGGAGAGCCTCCTTTACGAACACAGCGGGGTAACGGAGAGAGCAACGCTGCCCGGAGGAGGCAAACGGGTCCCGTACGGACACCCAGGGGAGCCGCGGTGCTCTGAGGGAGGGACCACATCCAAATCCCTGCTGAAGCCATTTACAGCTTTGGCCCCGCTACAGCCTGTTACAGAAAATCAGGTGGGAAATGCTTCCTCTTGTTTGTTTTAAGCCTGCTACCCGGCAAGCCAAACCGAGGGGCAGCCCTAAGCCACTGCCCGCTGCGTCACGCAGCCATTCCTCTGGTGTATCCCGGAAAACCGTCGCACCTTCAGCTCTCTCACCTCATCTTCCACCCGAACAGCACGCCGCTGCCGGCAGAGGGGCCAGCGTCCCCTCCGGCTCCGGCCCCTCGGGTTCCCCTTGCAGGCGCTGCAGGCACTTGAAGGCATCTGCACCCCAGGGCGGGGGGGTGCAGCACCCCCCAAGTACCAACTGCAGCACCTTTTCAGGGTTATACGACCTTGTTAAACGCAGACACCCACGTTTTAATTCTCCACCTGCCGAGCAGCCTGACCAGCTCATTTTTCTCCTCTCTAACAGGGGCAGGGATCTGGGGTTGCACAGGTTCTTCGCTTAATGCAAGCCCCTTGTCTCGCCGGCTGAAAGCACGCTCAAAACTCAGCAGTTCCATGACGAACGATTTTCCGGAGATTAGCCTTGTGGTTTTTGATCTGCAGAAATTCCAACTGCTCGCAGGACCCCTGCGCCTCCTCCCCGAACCTTCAGCCCCCTCCCACGCTCCCAAATCCCAGCAGCTGCACAGGGCAGGGGTGCCCCAGGAGCACCAGCGCAGCGCTGCGCGTGCGTCAAGTGAGCAGAACAGGCTAAGTAACGGCAGAGCCCAACCTGCAGCATGCCCCCAGGCAGCATGCGATTCTAGAGTCTTTTCTGAGCTACCGATTTTCACGAAAAGTTCCAGGAAACTTCTGTCTTCAAGACCTCTTTCTCACTACCATGCCTGGAGCGAGACAACAGGATCAGAAATTATGAGGAGCTGGGGAATGGCAGAGCAATAACACAAACCTTGTTTCCTTAGGAAACCAGGCTAGAAGCATCTGAGAGAACCGTCGATTTAAACCTAAATCAGAGTAGCCCCTAAACAGCTGGAGCTGCCTTTTGAGCGAGTGTGAAGAGCAGAAATAGATCGCTAATTAGAAGATCTCCCCACGAGGGATAGTTCTTTCATTTTAATTGAGGTCACTGATGTCATCCTAAACTTCATTGAAAATTCACTTCCAGAAAGGAAAAATGCAGTGGTGGTCTAAGGACAGCATGAAGTTGTTGGATGAAATCTCACAAACCCTACCTGGAATTACAACATTGTAAAGATAAACTTATTATCTGCCTCTCACTCCCCTTCTGTACAGTCTTTTTAATCCAAACAAAATATATCCGTAACTTATCCCGGAGAGAAAGGGCCAAAACAACAAATGCAAATTCAAGGTTCCCAGCTGCAGTTCTCACCACGAGCGTCTCTCCTGCTCCGCGCGGAGCGGGCCGAAGGACAGACCACGCAGGGCGGGCAGCATTTCAGCGCCTGCCCCTGGGATTGAAAGCCTGTGGGACCTTTGCCCTCTGCTGAAGCTTGCAAATGCCTCTGGAGAACAGGTGATTAAAGCCAAGCTTCAGAATTACATCAACCTATCCTCAACAGAGGAAACTTTTTTTTTTTTAATTAAAGCATTTGACATCGGATGAATCCAAAGGAGAAATGTGGTTTACCAGGCAGCTCATCCAACTAAGCTCAACATATCCGTGCGGGAATGACCCGTCACCAACACACTGTGCTCCAGAACAACACGAAGATGTTAGCTCATTTTGTTCTGTCTCAAATTCACCCGTTAAAAAAATAAATCCCAAGTACACAAACCCACACTGAGGGGAGCCTGCCCAGAGGAACTATTTGTGGTGCGGCACATTCCTTCAAACAATATCCCCAGCAGCTGTCCCGCAGCCAAAGACAGGGCGTTAAAACACGGTTACGGGGGGACAGGGGAACGGCTCCGGCAGGAGCAGGCTGGCCAAAGAAACCTCTCAGAATGGGACCGTCGGGGGCTTCAAAGCCTTCACGGCACGTTTAACTCAGAGCAGCTTTAACGTCAGCACGAGTCTCAGGCTCAGCAGCGGTAAGGCTCGCAGCCCCGTGCGCGCCCCGGGTCACCGGCCCTGCCTGCCGCTGCGTGAGCAGCCACAAGCGCCGTTTCGCTGCCGGCTGCCTGCACACGCACACGAGGGCTCCCAGTGCGCCGCACGCTCATTAACTCCGAAAGGGAAGCCGAAGAAAAAGACCTTCAGTCCCCGGAGAAGATGCACGTGCACGACATCGGCTGGGTTACGCTGAGAGGTACACAGTATTTTGCAAGTTTTCTCCCATCACGAACCCGCAAGCGGGAAGCACAGGGCAGCCGGAGGCACGGCCCCGCTGCAGCACTGCTGGGCATCTTCTGACTCTTCCGAACCCGCGCACGTGCCCCCTTGCTGCGTGGGGCCCGGGCTGGACGAGCGCCAGCGGCACGGCACGGCTCCTGCCCGACAGCAGCGCTAGCAGCTACCTCGGCTCTCCTCGCGCCACGTCTGAGAAAGAGAGCACGGCCACGCGTGTCACCTGGGCTGGAGGAACCGCAGCACACCTCCGGGGGGACGCCGTGGTCCCCGCGGCCGGGCAGCGCAGCTGCAGCCCCCGGGCGAGTGGCTGAGCGAAGAGCGGCCTCGAGGGAGAACACCACGTTTTAGGAAATGCGACCGAGAGCTTTTCGTTTCACACAAGCCCAGCACCACAGCCTTTCATCTGCTCATGAAAGCTTTTCATTCGTTTTAATTACTCCACGAAGCAGAATTTAGGCAGAGGAAATGGCACTGCAACACGGGAACAGTCAGCCGGATCCACCCAGCGGGAGCACACCGCTGGCTCCCCATCAGCACCGCTTTCAGCTTTAGGCTGCCGTGCTGTTTCCCGGGGGGCTGCGATCTTCCCAGAAACAGGGGCCTTGTCACGAGCGGCTCTGCCCCTCCTGCATTAGTTCAGGTGGAAGGTTTCACCTCCCTGGACTTCCATTTCTGCATCTGAGAACTGTGAATAATGCGTCCTAGAGGAGGGCTTCTGGAGGACGGTACAGCACTACACAGGTGCCTCCGTTTTGACACACGCATCAGAATGAGAAAAAAATGGAAGCTGTTGGTCCAGAAGCCGCGGGCTGCGTTCCTGTAAGCCGTCCGAGGGTCCTCAGGTTCTCCCAGCGCCAGGAGGTGCAGCGCGTGCTCCAGGAGAGCGGCAGCACGGGGCTGCCAGGCTCACCACCCGCGTGCCGGGTACCGGGCTCAGCAGCGGCCCCGGCTTCCCCTCCTTCCGCGGCCAAGAATTCAGATCATTCAGCAGCCCTTGCTCCCAGCGCAGCCTCGGTCGCGTGCCATGGACTTGGCACAAGACCTGTGCTTCCACCGTTCAAGAAGCTCCTGCGGCCCTAGAGCCAGACATCGTGCACCCGAGCCTTGTGAGCCACCCCTGTCCAGCCAGTGGTTCTGCAACGGATTGAGGAATTGGGAAAACGGGGATCTTGTGGCTGCCAGATCACCTTGACAGTCTTTGTTCTTTTAACTTCCGACACTGTTCTTTTTAGCTTCCAACATTTGGAAGCCCTGAGCCTTTTAAACGAGCATCCACTGCAACTGAGGAGACACTACAGGTAGCGAAGCTTTCTCTTTTCAAGTAGTCGCTATTTCTATTGTCGCTAAGGTAGGAAAACAACGACTTTATTTCTCTTTATTAAAGTTATCAGCTAAAATTTCAGTGACCAAGACAACAAAAAACAGTTTCTTTTTTCTGCAGTATGGACGAATGTACTGTAACAGTTTCAGGCGGGTTGGTGTGTGCTGGGTCTGGCTGGGACGGAGTTATGTCCCTGCAGCAGCCCATGCAGCGCTGTGCTCTGCACGTGTAGCTAGAGCAGCCCTGGTACCACAGCGGTGCTGTGCCTGCTGCTGAGCAGTGCTGGCACCGCACCGGGACTCCTCCAACCCCCAGAGCCAGCAGGCTGGGGGTGGGCAGGGGGTGGGCAGGGGCCGTCACCAGGCGGCTGACCTAAACCCACCAGAGGGATATCCCATGCCGTGAGTGTCACGCTCGGCAACAAAAGCTGGGAAAGGGGAAAGGGGGGGGTGGGGGGGCAGCTCTCGTTATGAAGACGTCTGTCCTCCCAAACAGCTGCTATGAGCATCGAGGCCCTGATTCCTGGGACATGGCTGAACACCGCTCGTTGATGGGAAGTAGAGAGTGACTGCTTTTCTCTCTCTGTGCTTCCACGTGGCCTCTGCTTGTTCTTTTCCCCTCTTCCTTTTCCCTTTAATTAAATCATCCTTATCTCAACCCGTGAGTTGTTTTTTCTTCCCAGTATGCCTTCTTCTCCCCCTTGCCCTCTGAGGAGGGGAAGTGAGAGAGCGGCCGTGGGGGAGCTCGGCTGCTGCCCGCCTGAGCAAAACCACCACATGGTGAAACAACGGAGTAAATACTGTAATGGGAAGGAGACAGCAGCCAGCATATTCGCTCATCGATATGGCAAAGAGAGGCTCGATCAGAATCAGACGGCTTTCCCAACTCCAGAGTTAAAAAAGCAAGCAATGAAATAACAACAACCATGTAAACAGATCTACCTGTCTTTCCACCATGGAATAAATTGATAAAAGCTTGTATATAAAACAAAAATTAAGCGGCTAGAAACCCATCGAACAGGAGAAAAGTCATGCACACTAAAGATTACAGTACTGAAATACAGTGTTTGGATCAGAAACTTGGATCATGATGGACCATTGCTTCCTTGCCAGATCAGATGGAAAGGACAGCCAACAGCCTTCAGGCACCCCTGCCACATTCACACTGCCCGTAACAGAGCAGCCCTCCCGGGCCCTGTACAGGAGCACAAAACTATGTGAGAGGACAGGAGAACGGCCGAGTACTAACCTCGTCACTCTCCTCTACGTCCACGTTGCCATTGGCATCGTCGTCCATCTGCTTGTGAATGTTGCGGACAGCCTCGAAGCTGAGCTGCTCGTCCTCATCGTGGCACAAGGGCTTGTCGATTCGGCAGAATTCTGCTGAGGGAGAAAACACCAACATTACGTAGCCTGTCCCAAAAAACCTGCCGCCTTGTTTGCTCATTAGGCATCTTGCATTTGAAGAAGCGTTCCCTGAACCCTACACAAAGCACCCCAGTGCTCATTCACAGCAGGGTTAAGTGCAACTGCCAGATTTCCCATGAAATTTCTAATCCTAACAAGAAAGGACAGGCCACGGCCTGACCGAGGCTGCTCTTCTCCGGGTCACGCTCCCCACATCTCCACGTCGCCGCTGCGGCAGCCGGGGCCGGGCTCGGCTCCTCCGTCCGGCGCCACCAGCCCCAGCGGCAGGGGAGGACCGCGGCAGAGCCCACCTCCTGCTTCACCCGCTCCACTCCTCACTTGGAGGCTGCTAGCGCTGGCACGGTGTTTGGGAGTCACAGCTGTATGTTTATGCAATACACCAATTAAAAAAAAAGTTAGCCTTCTTCCTGATTATGAAATAGATTTTTTCTGGCTTGTTTTCACATATTTTTCCATGTTTCAAATTAACACTGCATATTTTGCTACATGCCTGAGTCCATGTAAGCACCAGTCAAGCTTGGCTCCTCCATCCCATCTATGGTGCTGCTGCATGGCAATGTGTGACTCACCGAGACGGCTGCAGACCAGCAAGGCAACGCTGATGCACGAGCACAGACAACGGGCATTAAAAACAGCCGCCAAAGGTGAGGTCCTTAATGATGTGTTACGAAAAAAGCCTTCTGTTTCACAGATGCTGCACTGGATTCACTCTAAGTAGATAACGATTAAGAATCATCCAGCAGTGACTGCTCTGAGATCAATGGGAAGCGAGTTTCATGGCTCTCGGCCCAGCTCCCATTAGAAGGTCTCATGTTCAAAAAATCAGAGTTCAGAGTGAATTCCTCGGAATTTAGGCAGAAGAGTCCAAATGACTTAGAGCTCAAATCTCATTCCAACTCTTAAGATGATCCTTTCAAGACCAGACAAGCTTATTTGGGGGAAAAGTAGCATTTTCTGCTGCTGCTACACATTCTGTATCCACTGTGAATAAACAAACGCTCACTCAGCTTGCTACCAAAGAAGATGATTTGGACTATTCTCCTGTCTGTTACATCTTCACACAATTAGCAAGGAGTCAGACACACTACTGGTAGGAAATACTTTTGAACATTAAATTCACCCAAGCTTAAAAAAAAAATCCATATAATCTGATTTGCAGACGACACCGAGCTGGGGGGAAGTGTCGATCTGCCGGAGGGTAGGAAGGCCGTGCAGAGGGATCTGGACAAGTTGGGTCAATGGGCAGAGGCCAAGGGATGAGGTTCAGCATGGCTCAGTGCCGGGTCCTGCACTTTGGCCACAACAACCCCATTCATCGCTACAGGCTTGGGGCAGAGTGGCTGGAAAGCTGTGCAGAGGAAAAGGATCTGGGGGTGTTGATTAATGCTCGCCTGAACACGAGCCAGCAGCGTGCTCAGGTGGCCAAGAAGGCCAACGGCATCATGGCTTGTGTCAGGAGTAGTGCAGCCAGCAGGAGCAGGGAGGTGCTCGTCCCCCTGGGCTCTGCTCTGGTGAGGCCGCACCTCGAGTGCCGGGTTCAGCTTTGGGCCCCTCGCTACCAGAAGGACATCGAGGCCCTGGAGCGTGTCCAGAGAAGGGCTCCGAAGCTGGGGAAGGGCCTGGGACACAAGTCCTGTGAGGAGCGGCTGAGGGACCTGGGGGGGTTTGGGCTGGAGAAGAGGAGGCTCAGGGCAGACCTTATTGCTCTCTGCAACTGCCTGAAAGGAAGGGGTGGGGAGCTGGGGGTCGGCCTCTGCTCCAGTGATGAGACAAGAGGGAATCCAGCGCCCGCAGGGGCAGGGAGGGGATCCTGCCCCTCTGCTCCGCGCTGGGGAGGCCGCCCCTGGGGTGCTCCCGGGGCCAGAGAGGCCTGGAGCTGGTGGCAGGAGCCCAGCGCAGGGCCCCGAGGTGCGGGAGGGCCTGGAGCACCTCTGCCGTGAGGAGAGGCTGCGAGAGCTGGGGCTGCTTGGCCCGGAGAGGAGGAGGCTCCTGCTGGGGCAGGGCGCGAGCAGCGGCACCCAGGGGTGCCTCCAAGCAGTCCGGGATCCTGTTATTGCACCATTCTCCACGTGTAAACACAGAGCCTCCCATACGGAGGACACCAGACTAACACTAGCTGATATCAGGTGTATTTCCAGATCTCACAGAGAAACCCCATCCCTCGTCCTCTCTGGACTGGCTAAAGAACCAAACAAAACCTCAAACCCAAGGTAAACCGATTACACAAACGCGCACCCGGCCACTCCCCAGTACAGCTGTTCGAGGAGCAAGTTTTGCTCCTGCAGACAGGTTAATATTAGGGGAGAACTTGTTGCCTCTGCAGAATGGAAAAAAAGGAACAAATACAGAGAATGTACATTAAGATAGCAAACAGAAGCACGCAAACAAATGCAAATACCATTGTTTTGTCTTGGCTTCTCTAGAATTTCACATATCTGTGTAAGACCAGACGATCAAGCCAAGCAAACTGCAGTTTACTCTAAATCAGCTACCGAAGTTTCTAAACTTAGAGCAGGTTCAGCCATAAGCCTACTCATTCTTAAATATTTCTAAGAATTCATTAAAACAAACAAACAAACAAACACACACATACACCTAGAAGCAGAATAGCATATGTTAAGGCTGTTTTCCTGCTGTAACTGTTGATTTTCTATGTCTTATGTTCCTACACTAAATATGTGTCTCACAACCAGCTTTATTAGAGGTATGCTCCCCCAGTCAGCAGACTGAATAAAATACTGTGGTTTTAATTTTGAGGAACATAAGCCAAGGATTCAGAGTTAAAATTAAACTTTCCTTATTTGCAACACTTTAAATTATGTACTTCAAATTTATATTCTGCCTAAAACAAAACCACTCAAGAAGCACTTAGATGAATGTCAGAGCATTATTCAAATCAGACCGAATTCTTACATTATGGTTGTGACCCTTATTTCTGATGTCTTTATATATACACATACAGACAAATGTATTTAAGGTCTTAGCTATCGATCTTGCACTAGTGTGTTTCGAATACTGAATTAATTCAATATACAAGTGCATAATACAACCATACACCATAAAATTATTTACTTTTTTTAATAACACACTCCTTTTATAGTACCATCCTCAGAGGAAATCAGTCTTGTGAGTTCTGTCCAGGAGATCTTAACAGACCGTCATTCAGTACTCCGCAGAAGAATGATATCCTCACGGTGCTTGACAAACCACCTCAAGAAAACGTATAGTGGGCAACTACACTAGAAAATGCTGGGTGAGCAACTTCACCCTGTGGATGCAAGGTAAAAACTGCCACCATTCTGCATCCAAACCTCTAAACATCTTGCTAACAACAGCACTAAGTGCAGTTGGACTGGACGATCCCTGAAGGTCCCTTCCAACCGAGCTATTTATTCAGTTCTGTTCCAAGTGTGGATACCGGTCCTCCCAACCCACACATGCCCCTTGCCCTTCCACCCAAACCCACCTGGGTGCATTCCCTGAGAATCGGGATCCGGGACATGGACCGCTGCACCAGGAAGGGGTGGCAGCCCTCCGAATCACAGACCAAAAAATCTCAGAAACTAGAACTGCGCTAGCGTTCCAGGTCTGGTCTGTCCTTCATAGCTTTTTAAGAATAGCATGCTTCTAACTGAAAAACACTAGGGTAAAAATTGCAAGATAAACCCTTAAAACCTCGAACGTATGCACAGCACTGAGCTATGCTGGTGCAGTCCTCTCAGTTTCTGGCTGTGGCTTTAGGACAGGCACCTTCAGCACGTACGTTACAGATCAGAACTGGTTTTGTTCTTACCAGAAAATCCCTTTTCAAACATGGTCAGCAGACCATTCCCGCGGGCTCTCCAGATGGTGTCCCCGCAGGCAAAGCGCCAGCAGCCGGGACCACAGGTTCGCCGTGACCTACACCTTCAGTTACGCTTCTAAGCGGCACAACAAACCCTCCCCTAACAGGCACAGAGCGTCAGGCACAGACATCTTGCAGATACGCCATTCTTCTCCAAGGTGGGCCTTGCATAACCGCCACAGACAAGCAGGTACTTATCAAGGGGGGGCACGGGTTTTCCTTACAAAACTGGGAAAACTGATCACCCGTCGGGGCACACCCAGAGGGTAGGTTGTGCAGTCTTTGTCTGGCATTGAATCCTGAGGTTAACCTGCTGCTGCAAAAGAGCACCAGCTAGAAGCCGGACTTCAGGCACACACCCACGCGCACCAGGTGGTAGAGATCCAGTAGATAATACCGCCACAGCAGTCCTCGGCTGGCTTCGTCCCAGCGTTACCAGTACGTTTCCAGAGCGGCTATCAATGCTGCAATGTAAACCTCATCAGAAGAAACTCCCAGCTGTGCAAACCTGGCCGACCAGGAATCTACCTTAACTAACAAGAATTAGCACCATTACTAGAGGGTGACTGTGAGGTGCATCCACCACGGTCAGAACAAAGCCTCACCACCAAGCCCCACCGTCCTGCTCCACCTCCTGGGCCACAACCCCTCCACGCAGCCCCTTGACCTCGGGCCCAGCTGGGCACCTGCCCACTCGGGGGCTGGGACCTCTCACAGAACGTTTTTAGGACACGGTGACCGATGGCATTACGTTTTTGCATCAGAACACATCTGTGAGTTACAGGGACTGCCAGGCCTAGAACTGGCAGAATTCGGGCTGAATTCATAGTTTATTAACTAGAAAGGTAAACATTTTTAGCGGAGTCTTCTTCTCCTACCTTGTACAGCTGCGAAAAAAAAAAAAAAAAGAGGAGAAAACGTAGAACAGTTCGGCTTCGGAAAAATCAGGCCTACTGTGCCTCACTGCAGCTGACACTTGAGGAGGCCCCCCCTGCCCGATTTCCAGTGCAAGGATCCCACCACCACTACCCAATGGATTTGCATGGACAGCCATTTTCTCTCTCCAGTCCACGTTACCTCACAGACCCACTGCTGTCTGCTCATCTTTTGCTGCTTTATGTAAAAAAAAAAAAAAAAAAAAAAGTCAGTAACTTAGTAAATCTGTTCAGCTTTGCCCAAGACAACACCCCCCCACACGCAAAAGCCCTGGCAAGCTGGCCCCTCTGTTCTAACAGAGCAGGTAAGATGTCTCGCAGAGGCAATACTGGAGGCTGACTCAAGGGCGAGGGGAGGCTGCTGGGTGCTGCAGAGACGTCACACGGATCTGGAAGTTTGCTCTGTACCAACTCTCGCATGGCCGGGGAGCGAGCCCAGCACCTCTGTGAACTGGGGACCACAAGCAGCGAGTGAGCAGGGGCAGCTCTGCCTAGATCCAGCCCAGCGGGCTGTCCTCTCCTCCCTGGGGCCATCCTCTCCTCCACAGGGCTCAGGGCCGGCTGCAGGAAGCAAGCAGGAGGAGGTAGCAGCCACCTTGGCTCACGGAGCCTGCAGTCGGCCTTGGGAAAACATCCAGCGCAGCAACACGCTGCAACCCAAAGCAGCAGCCAGGGGCAACATTACACTCAGCAGGGTGCGAAAAGTGGTGCCAGTGTAGAAGGCGAATCAGTGTGTCCCCGGCAGGGCGCCAGGAGACCTCCGTTCCTCCACCCCACCTTGGGAGGCGGCACAGGGAGGCAAGGGTGGCCGACCATCGTGCAGGGCTGCGCGGTGTTTTCAAAGGCTTCACAGCAAGCAGGGTGAAATGACTTCTTGACTGGGTACTTTCTGTTGATCTTTATTGGAAAGGGAGAGGAACTTGGCAGAGTTACGTTAAATATTATTGGATGTCTTAACATGGCTTTGTGCAGATTTGGTTTTCCTCTCCGACGCTGTAAGAATTTGTTCCCTCCATGCTTTTTTCACAGTTATCACAAAGTTATCTAATATCTTTGGGATGGGTCTTTTCTGCAGTGATTTGTCACATTCATCCCAATGAAAAAGAGCAAGAAAACAGAACGTTATTGTATTCATACTGCCTTTGGGCTTGACTTCAGCAGGAAAAATGAAATCAGGATAAAAGATACCTCACAAAATATTATGTGATCATCTTGTTCTGAACCTTATTATTATAGCAATTAATGTAGCAACACCGTGTCAAAGTTCAATTTACAGGGAATAAAAAGGTCATTTTATTATAAAACATGTGGTTTTATTCTTATTAACAGTCTCCTAACCACATAATCCTTAAGCCCCAAACATGTCTCTCCAAGTGGTCTGTCCAGCACTCAGGCAACGAGACACATGCACTGAAGTGATCTTGCCCAGATTTCCTGCAACCACAACGATGATGTGTTGGTATTTGTAGCCCAAACACTAAGAATGAAGCATGACTGGAAATCTTTTTCTGTGCAAGTTCCAGAAAGCAATAAAGCAGTCATTGCAAGAATGGCATGTGTTGATAACCAAGTAACAATCAACAGCAAGCAGGCTCGTAAATACTGAGGAACTTGTTTGCATCAGGGCCAGAAAAAGCCTAAATAAGCCGCGGGTGATTTAATCAGCAGAAGACCTGACACTGATAAAGAGTGGTCACAAGGTTTTGCCGCAGGCCAGGAAGACAAGGTGCAGCTGTAAAAATACCCAAAATGGAGAAACAAAGACCGGGGCAAGCAACCTTGCCTAAGATTTATGGAAGACTAAGCAAGATCCTGAATCTAATAACCTGACCGTAATAACCCTCGTCTCCTAAGCCAGGTCACCCCTTGGGTTCCTCCTGACAACGAGGGTGTAACAGGCAGCCTCCCCTGTCCTCCACGCCACACAAAATGACACCCCGCCTCAGGCTGCTCGGACACACGCACAACGTGAGGCACCTTCAGAGAGTGAAAGGCTGAGCGTGACGTCGGTTTTGTTTAAATAACACCCTCCTCCTCCGGAAGGTCCTCCGCTGATCCTTGCTACAGCAGTCTGTACAGACAGGCCCCGAGCTGCCAGATGGAAGCCCAGGCCGGGACCTGGGGTGGTGGCGTGCCTCCCGTGTCCCCTAGGGGCTGACACCACCACCTGTCCTTACCCCACCGTCCCGTCCCACCTCTCTGAGTCAGCAGCAGTCTTTTGTCCCCTCACGGGCTGCTGGCCTCCAGTCCTGTTCGTTATCTCCCCACCATCACCTCTGAAGCACTACAGTCCGCCTTTCCTTTCAGAAGGCAAGCCCCTTTTCCCCCCATCCCCTCCGGGCAGTGAGGGACAATGGTCTGCCCATCTGGGTGCCATTAACACGTGCCATCTTCCATCCCTGCCCTCCTCCTGGACTCCCATCGCCAGGCCTGGCGCTTGCTCTGCACCACAAAAGGTCTTTTGCAATCTCCCACCCAGGAGCCATCTCCCCCCAGGGCCCTGGGTGCGGCCGCCCAGGAAGTCATCGACAGGCACTTAGGCCCAGGTGCTTGACTGAAATCTGAATGACAAGGAATTGGGGTTGGTTTCAGAACAGATTAGAAAGTCTCAGGAGAAACGGTCAGGTGGAGGTGGACCATGGGTGGAGGTGGACCGTATCTTCCAGTCCTAGCACCTCTCCTGCCGCCTCAGCCCGAGGCAGTGACGCCACCTGGAAGTTCCACCTGCACATCAGAGCAGACATTTGTACTTGGAAGGTGGCACAGGCTGCCCGGAGAGGGGCTGGGGGCTCCTCCGCGGGGTCTCCGGCAGCCGCCGGGACGTGGGGCTGGGCCAGCGGCTCCGCGGGGCCCTGCTGGGGCGAGGGGGCGAGCGGCGGCACCCAGGGGTGCCCCCAGCCTCAGCCACGCTGTCATTCTGTAGCATTGAAATATTTTATTCCAGATCTTTAATTTCTCATGGGAAATTCTCTCTAACGAGAATTCTTTTTGTTAAATTTCAGGTTCTCTCAATTTTCTTCTACAAGGTCCCATTATCTTTAAAGTTCTGTTGATACAATCACAGCTGATTGTCCCCGGTAGCACTGAGCGGTATAACAAGAACAGCCATCAGGATAGGATTAAATAGCAGTTTAACTATAACAATTGTGATTTACATAACTTGCTCTTATAAACACTGGAATGGCAGCCAAAAAAAAAAAAAAGATTCTTATACTTTCATATATTTGGGGAGAAAGAATCATTTACATATTTCTGTTAATACAAACAAGGACTCAACATAACTTTCCTGCTCAGGGTTCTTCCCATAAAACTCTAGTTTTCAATAAAAAAATGCCAAGTACAACTTTAAAAGTTTAACAAAAGCATTAAATGGTTTTGTAAAGAATGTATATACAGACAGGTTACTGTTCTCACTTGAAGAGTGAAAAACGAAAGAGATGAGATTTTCTTCAAAGCTACAAAGCAGCAACATGGCGAGCAAGGCAAAAGAAGAGCAAAATAACCATCGGTTTTCCAGCTCTAATTGCCAAACAATAGAGCCTGACAAAGTTATGAGTATATAACCATTTCCACTGTCTTAAAAATACTCCCAGTATTTTTATACAATTTTACACTGTACAGCTGGATATTATTTACTGTATAGGGAGTCATCAGTCACTACTCTATATTTATCACATAACGCTTATCCATAAAGGCATGTGAAAACTCATATATAAAACCATTTTCCCAAAAGGTGAATTTGTCAAACAACACTGGGATGTCCACACGTTCCCTGGTCTGGTAACCTCTGTGCATTTGAACAAGTTCCTTGGCCACAGAACTCCTTCCTTTGGAGGTGCTGAGGCAGGGCGCAGAAAGCCTTGCACAACGCAATTCCTGTCATATCGAGAAACCACACACAGTTCACTGGCACTGACGACGTGGACCTCATCCATCTTCCCATCTCCTCTAAAGCTTAGAAACTCTGACCTGTTATTTTCATTGCAGATTTAGTAGCTGAAAGGAGCTTCACCATGAGCAAAGAGAACATTGAAGCAACCTTCTTGCTCAACACTACTAAATTATTCATGTTCTCCTGCTGCTGTAAAACTTATCATCACCTCTAAAACAGTGCCGTCTGGAACAGATATTTAAATATTCACTGAAGCCATCGAGCTTTCCACTTTACGTTTACACGAAGCACTGCAAACAGCTTCTGCAGCACAGATCCCTGCTGCCTCACCTGAGCCCGAGTAATCCAACCCACAATTCTTAGCAGAAAACCTCCAAACATTAAGTATTAGCAGGCGTTCAAAGATTTGCTTTTTTCTTTAATTAAACAGCTTGCACAATGCAAGATAACCTGCACCTAACTCAAACTAAATAGTCTAGAAAAAATGCAAACACAACCAGAGATTAGACTATTTGATCTTTGACCCACTTTTAAAGAAAGCAACAACGCCCTTGGGTGTCTCTGCAAAGAGGTCCACCCAAAAATGTTAGCACAGCACCTATTAATAGCATTCAGAGAAAGACACCGGGCAGAAATCACGAGAAACCTGCTTCCTCCCTGCTGAGGGCAGCGCCTCCAGGGCCGGGTCCTGGAGAATGCCCCGACCTCCGAGGACCTCCGTGGTAAAACCACACGCTGAAGCATGCAGGAGAAAGCTCTTGGTGATCACCAAGGCCGCCAGCACTACGGACACCTTCACGGCACCAGCACCAGCTTAGGATCAGGCGCAGGAAGGCACTGAACAGCAGTGACATTGCTGTACAGCTGCTAGCTCTTACTCAATTAAAAAGTCAACATTTCTTCCACAAACGGGCTTCTATCCTTGGCACAAGCTCAGCATTTATTTACTACAATTAATTCCTTCATCACTCATGGCAATTAGGCTTCTCCATCTTCTCCACGCAGCAGCTGACTGGTTTAATATCAGCAAAGCTTCGTCCCAGTTCTTCCAAACATCCTCGTTCTTCCCTGCAACCAGCAGCAAAGCCATTTGAACCGCCGCTTCCAGCCAACCCCCTCCAGCACAAACCTCCCACCCCACTCCTCTTCAAACGTTCTGCTCTTTCCGGCCCCTTAAAAAACAGCAACCCCCTTCCAAAAAAAAAAAAAGAAGAAAAAGAAAGAAATGCAACGAGAGAAACCAAACCCACCAAAGAAAACTTATTTCTCCTTGTGGTGGGAAGCCCAACACCGATGTTATCCTGTGCCTCAGCCCACGTCTGCCTCTCCTCGCGGCGCCCACACCTCCTTCCTCGCACGTTGTCTCAACACACGACCTACTCTGCTCGCGGTAAGATGTCAGGTTTCCCTTCCACAGCGCCGACAGAGTATTTGGGTACGACCCTGCCCTCCCCAGTGCTCTCAGACCTCTCCAGACCAAACCCCAGCACCCTCGCAGGGGTGCTGTGGTCAACAACGACGGATCTCAAGCATTACCTTCCTGAGAAATGTTTGTTCATTTTC
Organism: Anser brachyrhynchus; assembly: GCF_964034855.1. Lineage (NCBI taxonomy): Eukaryota > Metazoa > Chordata > Aves > Anseriformes > Anatidae > Anser > Anser brachyrhynchus. Next base: position 212,424,396 of record NC_137694.1, on the reverse strand, counting down.
TTCAGCCCCGAGGACCGCGTAGGATTTCTGTTGGGCTGATACCAAAAGGTTCTTTAACACAAGCCTGCAAATCAAAGTGCTTCTGCTTAGAACCTGCTAGAAAACAGCAAGTCAGGTCATTCTGCAAGGTGACCAGCCAAAGGCTGGGTAAAGTTCTTCTGAGCTTAAATGGCCGGAGGTTGGGTTACTTCATAATAATGAACTGCATAATTAACTGCTGAGGCATTCCTTCCCTTTTGTGCTGATTGAAATCAAATAATTAAAACTGCTGCAAACAGTGAGGGCCCTTTGCACGTGGTTTTAGGGAAGCCGCTCACTAGCTACAGCCAGCCGTGCCTTCACAACTGATGTTCCTCAGAAGCAAGTTCACTGGAGGCAGGCAAAGCTTCATTAACTATTTCAGACCTCCTAATATTGTTGGTAATTCGAAAACGGGAACAATTCAGCCAACTCTAGATAGAAATAACTGATAGCTACTGGTGCTGCAAGTACCAACACCAGAAAGCACCAGCCATTTGCGAAATAAAAGCCTCTCCACCTCCTCCTTCGCGTTAACCCGTGGCGATATGGCTGCAAGGGGCTCGGCAGCACCCGCACTTCATCCAAATAACAACAGCAGCATTTTTTTTTCGTTTTTTTAATTTTTTTGCTGTTTTGCAAACTAGCTCAGCTGAAGGGGAGACACCTAACATTGGAGCCAAGTAGTTAAAAAGACACGTTTCTCCTCTGACAGGCAGGAACGAGCAGCGGTAACCGTGGCAAAGGGCTGGAAAAGGAAGACCCGGGGCTGGCTGCCCTGCCCTGCGCGCGCCCCGCAGGCGGCAGGGGCCGAAGCAGCCGGGCCGTGCGGGAGGGCCGTGGCCGGCAGGAGCTGTGAGCGAGGGAAGGACACCGACACCACCACGCTGCGGTCACTGCGGCACATCACGAGCACCCTCTTCAACAAGGGAACAGCAGCCCGGTAATTTGTCGTTGCTTTAATCGGGAATCACCTTTTACATAGCTCCTGTGGCCAAAGCGTACACCAAACACGCTGGATGAGGCCCTGAGCAGCCCTGTCTGACCTGACCCTAGAGCGGCTTTGAGCAGGAGGCTGGATCACCGACTGCTTTGGGTTGGAAGGGGCCCTAAAGCCCCCCCAGCCCCCCCCTGCCACGGGCAGGGCCCCCTGCTCCCAGCCCAGGGGACTTGGGCTTGGGCACTGCCAGGGAATGGCTGGAGGGCATGAATTTGCCCATGACCCTGAACTTGCCCACGATCCCATGCCGTGCTGATTTCTGCAAGCACCTTCTGTCCACGTTCCTGCAGAAGCCCGACCTGCCAACAAACGCTCCCCCAGGAGGGGCTCTCCGGCGGGCAGCAGCCTTGCCTGGCTCCCAAGGCTCGCGGCCGGCACTGCGCCGGGAGGGCTCCCACGTCCCCGGCGGGCGAACGAACGGCGCAGAGCGTGCGCTCACCGGGAACGCGCGGCGCTGGGAGCCCACGTCCGCCCCCGCTCCCCGTGCCCACCCTGGTCACAGGCGGCCACGGACACCTCCGTCGGAAGGAGCTCGGCGCTCACACGCAGCGCGAGCCGGCTCTGCGCTGTCGTCCCATTCATCGCCCCAGAAGAGCTCTCACGGCTCTTGCGGCTTCCTGCCCGAATTGCTTCATCCTCCGGGCCGGCAGCGAGAGCTCCTCGGGTCAGCAGCAGCAGCGCCGGGAGCGGGGCCGCACCATCGCCGCGCGGAAGCGAGATTTAATCAAGGAAGTGATCAAATGTTTTCTCTAAGGGTTGCAAATTATGAAAGAAAATATGGCACCATACGCAGTGCTGTTCCCTTTTCTAGACTCTGCTTTGTGGCACAAATGTAAGGTGACTTTTTTTGTACATACAAGCATTTTTATGAACGTAAGTTATGCTTTCCCCATACCTTTTGACCGATTTCTATTAAAAAAGCTTGGTAACTTCTGTCTCTCCAGAGCCACAAGAACAAAAACCAACACACCACGCAGATTTTTCCTCTAGAGACCCAGCCCAAGGGATGCATTCCAGGATCGAAAAAAAAAAAGGGGGTGATTCCTAAAATATTTTCAGCGTTACGAGTGCATTAGTAATTAATTGTAATTCACAGAACGTATGAGAGCCGGGGAGGGACTTTGGCAGGGCTGGGGGCTGCGGCCGAGCTGGAGCCCCGGCCTCGCTCCCCCGAGGGCAGAGCAGCAGAGGGAGCAGCGTCGGCCCCTGTCCTGCCCCCGACCAGCACCCCGGGCTGCGCAGACCCCGAGCACAGTATCACAGCTGGACATTATTGTGGGCCTGCAGCCTGAAAGCCCACGAACTCTGGTGCTGTTTGCTTGTTTGTGTTATTTTCCAGCTGCCCCGCGGAGCTGGCGCCACGCAGGCAGAAGCAGGGGCAGGCTCCCCGCGGACGCGCACCGAGCCAGGCAGCGCTCCCAGCGCCAACGCCCAACCTTCCTACGCCCAAAGCGCATGGAAAGCCGCAGCGGTAAATATTCCTCGCATGATATGCATCTCCCAGGCCTTACTGGCAGATTGCTAACAACAATGCTGGCAGAGGTAAAGAAACCTGCTCCTGGAACACCGAGCCTCCGGCCAGCGGCCAGCTCGGGGCAGCCACACCTGCGCAAAGCAGAGCTGGGATGTGCAGCGGGATCCCGCAAGCTGGCAAAACTTCACCGACGGCAGCAGAGTTCAGGGGTTAGCCCTCGACGTGCACCTTGCTTCGCAACGCCTGTCGTTCCTGTAGGACGGTGTTCTGGGGAACGACAGGCGGTGAAAGGTGCCCTGCCCGCGGCGGGGGCTGGGCCGGACGGTCTTCAGGTCCTTTGCAACCCAAACCTTCCGGCGCTCGGCGATTCTACACCGAGCACTCCAGCACGGCGAGGAGCAGCTGGGCACACGCGAAGGCAGGAGGAGCACGGCCCCTGCCTGGCTCCGGTCCCTGCGGCTGGCCCCGGATCAGCACAGGGCGGCCACCGCACGGCCAGCGGCAGCCTCGCAGATACGCTGGAGGGCAGAAACCCAGTTAGGGCTGGGGAGAAATCCGCGTCTGTCTGACAGCCTGGAACGGGCGCGAGGCGATGCTTCAGGCGGCTCAGCCCACGGCATGCTGCCTGAAACGCTGGCTGCTCTGCACCGTGATGCAAAACTAATTATTATTTTTAAAAAGCGAAAGAAAAAATTGCTGAAAGTCAGGAAACCACATAATGAAGGTTGGTGAGTCATTCTTGCCTGAAAAATTTGAGACGCCAAAGAAAGCTAAGAAGAAATCAAATGAAAACCACAATTTCTGCCATTCCACCTAATTTTCCTTCAACCGCTGCAGTGGCGCTTGCCCAAAGGCAGGGATTTCCAGTCCTCAGCTCCTGGGACTCTGGTAAGTGACACAGGCCACAAAAAGACATCGGGAACATGAAGAGCTCAAGGCACACAAATAATCTCAGAGCAAAGATGCTGGCAGCTTTCCGAAGGTGGAAGAGGAATGCATAATTTCCATCTTGCTCTCAGAGCATTTATAGATAGATACCTAAAACCCCTCATACAAGCGTGTTTCGTATTTGTACTATTCGGGCAGGATACTAAACACCAGACGAGACCAGACCAGCACCTAACGCAAGCCTAGTCCAAGTTACCCCCAAAGGAGAGCACGATGCTACAGCCCCCAGTGCCGAGTACCGACTCCATGGGGGAGTTAAGCAGGACTCCCCCCGTTGCAGCTCGTGCGCATCGCTCCCATCCCCACACCTCTGGGCCCCTTTTCCCCACCTGCCCGACGGGGCGGCTGCGGGCAGCGCTGGGCTGTCCCCCCGCGTCCCCAGCCTGCAGGTACCGCGGGCAGGGCCACGCTGCCCCAGCCCCGGCGCCGCCGCCGTGACTCGAGGCGAGGCGCGCGCCGAGGCGCAGGCTGCGCCCCCCGGGCTGATCCGCACCGCTGCCCAAAGGCGCGGGGCCGAAGCCGTGCGCAGCGAGGAGGCTCCAGCGACGCTGAGGAGCAGCCAGGATCCAGCCGTCCTCTGCCGGGGGCCGGCCCGGGATCAAAGGAGACACGGCGCTTCAAAGGAACGGAGAAATGAAAGAGCCGGCGTACGTCTGGAGGATCTCACGGGCGTGGAAGGAACACGATGCCACTGCTGGGGCTGTTCCTCCGAAACCAGACCAGCTCGAGGCTGAGCCGCTCGGCTCCCGCGCAGCGCCGAGGCAGGACGCTGATTTATGCCCAGCCCGAACAAACTCGTACCATCGGTACCCTGCGAACACAAGCGGCAGCCGCACCCAAAAAGCTCCGACAGAAGCACGACCGCAGGACTCACGCGGTGCCGCGGCGCAGCAGCAGCACGGGCACCTGCAGAGGGTCTCCTGCGGGGACGGGTCCCCTGCAGCTGGGGCCGCAGCCGCCCCCGGCACGGCCTCCACTCAGCTGCTGCCTCCCGGAGCGCTGCAGCAGCACCCTTGCGTGCGCGTTTGTGTCAAAAAATAGAAATAAAACTCACCCTGCTAACTACAAACTGAGCACGCAGCGCCGAGCAGAGCATCGCTTCACACACGGGCTTTCACAACCCCTTACGATAAAGTGCTCCTTCAGCGTGCACAGCCTCAGCTTCCTCAGCTCCCCCCTTTTCCTCTCCTCTCCTCAAAGCAAAGGCGTTGGGCCCCACGGGGTTCTCAGTGGGAGCACCCCCGGGGCACTGGCAGTCGGGCTGGGGCCGGCGGCAGCTCGCTGCTCCCGCAGCCAGCCTGCTCCGAACACTTTTTTTCCCCAGAGTAAGTGTTTTTCCTTAGCACTCAGGCTCCTCAGCCATTTTCTCCTCCTTCCAGTGTATTCTTTCAGGGCTGAGAGTTGTCTCCCAAATCACGTCACCCCCACAATGACCCAACCTGACCGGCTGCACAGGCTGATGAAGTACAAGCACACACACGTGAGTAAATCAAGGCTAAAATGCGTTTTACCCCATGACTTTGGGCTTTACCTAGAATGGTTGCTTATTTATTTTTTTTTAATGCAATCCTTATTACTAAGAGTGCCTCAAAAGTTATCTGCACAGTTTGGAGGCTACTTACTCATTCCAGTTGGTTTCACCGGAGAAAACGTTCACTTCCCTGCAGACACACGTCAATCAGTCCGACTGGGAAAGAGCAGCTGCAAGCAGCAGCAAGCTTCGGCACAAACGGCAGCTTTTGCGTTGCAGCTACCTGTGTTCCCGATAGCGGGGTGATTTTACTGCTGGAGCACAGACGGGCGTGTAACTCCCCCGTACCCGAACGGGTCCAGGTCCCGCTGCTCTCCGACCCCCGTGCACAGCCACGAGGCGCCAGGGCAGGAGCAGGGGCACTGTGGTTTGCGCAGGGCTGCTCCAGCAGCGGGGCTCAGCCCCTGCCCGACCGCACCGCCCCGGCCCCGACGCAGCCCCCGGCCCCCAGCGGCTCCCGGATGCTCCAGACCCGCGTTCCCCACGGTCGCCCTCGTGCTGAAAGCAACGGAGCACGTCCGTAAGGGTAGGATACGGGCAGAGCCACGTGAGCAGCACTGATACCCCGCAGAAAATCCTCTCTGTTTATAACAGCGACGTGCTCCGCACGAGCCACGCAACAATGCGGGCGGGAAGGCACCCCAGGAGCTGAGCCGCTCCAGCCGGCCCCCGACGCAGAGCCAGCCTCGAGCAGCTTGCTCGTGGCCGTGCCCCACAGGGTCCCGGTGCCTCCGAGGGCAGGGGCTCCACCACCTCTGACCCTGCTTTCACTGCCTGAACAGAAAGGAAAGGCAGCCCCCGCTAACCCCTAGCACAACTTCCCCGCTGCGACTGTGTCCGGCGCCGCTCCCCTGTCCTCGCGGGCCTCCAAGGGGTCTGCCTCCGCCTTCTCCACACCCTCCTGCTGCCTAGGTTAGGAACCTGCTCTTATGATTTAAAGTATTTCACCCTAACTTGTCGAAAGCAAAGCCACGTTTAATAGAAAAAAGACCGTCCTTTTTTTGCAAGAGCTTTCTGTTAAAGAAGTTGCGTTTCAGCGCTAAACGGGTTCCTTGCTGACCCGTGTCCTCTCGGCTCCTGCAGTATTTTCACCAGACAGCTCCTGGTGCCCAGCACAAAGCAGTACGTCAGGTTCCTAACGCTGGAAGGAAGGAGTTAACTACACACTCCCTAGAAACTATCCTTCCGTTCTTCCCCTCCTATCTCTCTCTCACTTTCACAGGACGTGATAAACGATACGGGAAGCGGTGTCTCAGGCCCGCGCAGCAGAGCCGGGTGCTCCTACACCACGCTGCGACCTCGGATGAGAAAACTGCCACGGGCCGCTCCTAAAAGCCACGTGCGCCTGTCCACGCAGATACTATGGACTACGGGTGCCAAGGAAGATGTGAGGTGATTTTAGGTGGCCCACGAGCTGCAGGCACAAAGCAACCCCTTCCACGCTCCCCACGCAGGCGCCCACGGCAGCGGGTGCACGGACACCAGGCACCCAAAGCTTTGCTCCCCGACATTTTTAGCTGCTGATAAATCATAGGAAAACGTGAGCCTGTTTTTGCTTATAACTGGAGGACTAAGCCCTTTATGTTCCAGGTTATCCTTGGGAAGGCTGGCAAGCGGAGCCACGGCCCTCCGGCCCCAACCAAGCCTTCCTGTGAAGGCTTCACCCCTGCCAGGATTAACACCTCAACGGCAAAGGCATCCAGACAGCAGCCCCTCGGGCCAGGTGGCTCACCCTGGTACGTTCTCCTTAACGGGGAGTTTCCTCAGGAATCTGAAAAGAGATCTGCAGTCGGAGAAGTGTGGGGGTGGAGGGGAGAGAGAAGGGAATCCTTCCTAAATTACCTTCCTTTGGTTATGAGCTGGATTAGGAGCACCAGCACGACCCAAAGGCCAGGCTCACGTCCCAAATCTCCTGACGGGCTCTGAAAAACCCTGCACCAAATCTCAGCCACGCTCAGCACACGGGCCAAAGCCCAGTTTCCAGAACCGGTGCTTCACGGGGGCTTTTGCAGTGGTGTCCTGTCCCTGTGTTCTTCCTAGGCTCCCCTTCGGCTGGGCTGAAGTCCATCCAGCCACCTTGCCCTCCCTGGGCTCGGGGAACAGCCGAAGGAGCACGCTTGTCAGGCAGCGATAGGACAAGGAGCGACAGCTTTGCGCTGAAAGAGGGCAGGTTGAGATTAGAAATTAGGAAGAAATTCTTCCCTCCGAGGGCGCTGAGGCCCTGGTGCAGGCTGCCCAGAGGAGCTGGGGGTGCCCCAGCCCTGGCGGTGCCCAAGGCCGGGCTGGGGGGGGCTGGGGGCAGCCTGGGCCGGGGGTTGTGATTAGATGGTCTTTAGGGTCCCTTCCAACCCAAACCGTTCCATGACTCCACGAATTCCCCAGGAGGAAAGGCTCGATGCATGGCCAGACCACGAGGACCTCCTGCCTGTCCTCCTCCTCCTCTCGCAACCGCCCAGGAACCAAGGATGCCCCCGAGCGCCTTCGCAGACAAGCTTCAACATAATTAATCCAAGTGAAGCAGCACCATTCCCGTGCTGCCATACAAGGACATCTTCTCCTCATTTTAACCTTATTTATCCCTCACACACACAGAACTGATGATTTTAATTTTCACAGAAGCTCTAGAGAGCAGGGAGCATGGTGACAGCAGGCTCCGCTCTCAGGCGGCCCTGCCGAGGCGGCATGCACTCCTCCCGGCGTGCCTTCTGCGCGGCGAGGAGGCATCGAGGCTGCTGGCCGAGAGGCTGAGTACGGGGGCGCTCATGGCGCGGGACACGTGCATCGGGCAGCCCCATCCGAAACGTGCTGAGGTTTATAAAGCTTCTCCCTTTTACAAGACTTGGCTTCTTACTCCAAAACCGGCACGGTCTCTCTCTCCCGTCCACGAGCACGACTCCCGTGGAGCAAAGCCAGGGCGAGGGCGTGATGCCGATGCCGCGTCCCGCACCGCGCGGGCAGAGCCGGCTGGAGGCACGGCCGTGGGCCTGGGCCTGGGTGCTGAGCAGCGGGTGCGCGTGGTGCTGCTCACCGCCACGCGGGCAGCGACACTCTCTTTTGGTCATCCGACCATTTTCCAAAACGCATTCAGCATCAGCTCAGAGGCACTTTATATGCCACAAAGAGAAGTCCCCAAACTCAACCAAAAAATGCCTCAAAAATCCCGTTCTTCGAGGTTTTCCATGAAAAAACAGGGCCACAGCGTGTCCCGCTCCCCAGCAGCCCACGTCGCTGCGGGCAGCAGAGGAGAAAGCCAGCGGCACTGGGTGGGGAGGGGAAGAGGGTGGAGAGAGGAAAGCAGGGGGAGGAGGAAGCAGCTCCTGAACAAAGACTCAGACCCACAGAAAACCAAAGTTTCACTATTTTTGGTGTTCGTGAAGTGGTCGGTTTTCACTCGCCTGACAGCCGGGCTCAGGAACCCTGGTGTGGCACAAGAACGAGAGCCCTGAGGTGTGAAGTGCAGCCTAGGGCCCCTCTGAGCAAAGGGAGCTCGCTCGCCTTGAGAACAATGCAACTGCACCAGGCTTAACGCTTCCCGTGTTCGATGGTGCTGCAAGGAGCAAAAGATACGGGTAAGGGGCCTGGGAGGCAAAAGCACCGCGTGGAGAGCTGCAGGAGAGCGTTCACGAAAGCTCCCCTCCGGAGGGGGAGGACATGGGTCCCAAAGGGCAGCCCCGCGGTCCTGGGGAAGGAGACTTGTTTGCACTTCAGCACATCTTTTTTCCAGTAATTACAATTATGAAGGGTTAACCGGATCCCTGTGCACTTCAGTTGCCCTGTGACCAGGTCCTTGGAGGCGACAGCTCTTGGTGCACTGCGCAGAACACAAAAAGCCGCACGGAGGAGGAGCAGCGACAGCAAAAACTAAGAACAATCTCTATCGGTAGGCAAGGTTCGTTCACATCGGAGAAACAACATTTCTCTTTTCCTTGCCAGCCGAACGTGTTGCTGGAGCCCAGAACCAGCGCCGCGGGTTACGGCAGCCGGAGGACGGCTCCCAGGCAGCCCGGACAACCCGCACAGAGGAAGCGACGCAGCCGGGGAGGAAACCGACGGCCGGCCCCGACCAGCAGCAATCCTCCGCTGGCAGAACGGGGAAACGGCTCCGGAGCAGCCAGAGCCGCGCTCCCCCGGCGCTCCTTGTGCCCCCTCTCTAAAACCAGCCACGCCACAGACACGCACACAGCCACGGTGACGTGCAAGTGGCCCTGCCCTGGTGCTCTGCAAGAAGACCCAGAAGAAAAACGTTTGTCAGAGCAGCCCTGTAAGCAGCAGCAATCCCAGCCACGCTGTTAACAGGCAGGTGTTTCTAAATTGTAATTGTTCTGCCCCAAAGCAACGGTCGCCATCGCTGAGTACAGGAGCAAAACACAGGCCCGCGGTGGAAGCAGTGCCGCGCTGACACCGAGAGGCATGCGTTGGCACGGTGCTCGCAGCGGCGGCCACCGCACCGCCAGGAAACCTGGCCCGCCTGGTGGGGAGCCGAGCTGACGCTGCCTTGCTAATAAAGGTTGTTGCTAAAAAAAAAAGGCCATCCCCACCCAAGCCAAAAAATCAAGCCTTGGAATGACTAACGGTGGAACACGGGGTGAAGCGTGCACTTCATGCCCCCGTTTTCCTCCCCTGGAAAATGGAAACGTTCCGCTAAGAGGGCAGCGTGGAGATTCACACTCTCCAAGCTCTCGGAGAAGTAATGCATGTAATAAAGGGACTTGTTTCTGCAGGTGACCAGCCAAAGCGGGCTGGGGATTCCATACAGCAGCAGGCCGCTGACTCCAGGCAAGCAGCACGCAGAAATGAGGAGGCTTCTCGCGACAGAGGGGTGCCAGCAGTGCCTCCTGCGCCACGCGTACGGCAGCAGAAGGCAGCGCCCCATGAGATACCCGTGCAGCTGCTGCCTGTCACCACATCCGTGGCTTACAAAGTCAGGGAACCGCACGGCTTTCTGCACGACGTCGCAGGACAAGCGGCCGCGTCAAGCAGGCAGACCTGAGACTGCTGTCCCCAACCCGAGAGCGGCCCGCGGCTGAAGCCTCCTGCCCTGCCCCGTCCCATGCCGGGGGTCCGGGTACCCCCCGCCTGCAGTGCTACGGGCACTGCCCCGAAGCCGGACGGGAAGCAGGGATCGCTTTTCAGCAGCAGCCAGCCCCGCATCTGCTCCGCATCCTTCTGCCTTTTGCCCTCGGTTTGAAAGCACGCTGCTGCGTCAGGCCCGGGCTGCCCGCAGACGAGAGGATGGTCCGGCCGTGTGCGCTGCCGGGAACAACGGCCATGCCGGCATGATCACAAGCCACTTTCGTTCTTTCCCCGAAGACTGTCTTCAAAAAATCTTCAAGGCTATTTGGAGTAATAAAATTGCTTTAAAAGGCAAGCTGATAACTCATTGGACAACGTGGTTCTGGTCTACACGCAGGGAACAGTTTCCACATGATGCAATCCATGCTTGTGTTCAGCATTTTAAAGCAACACTGTTGTGTAAGCGAAAAATGCAGGGAAGAGAACAGCAGATGCCAAATTCTTCCTCAGCACAGCCCCACTGCTACTGCAGCCATTGTTCTACTGCCTGTTAAATTCCATTGTTTAATCCTTCCTGGCTCTGCCCGGAGCCTACCTCTCAGGGGTGTTTTCACTGCGACCTGGCAGCGCAGCAGCTGGGGTCCATCGTTCTGTGCCCTCACACACCGGGACTCGCTCACGATGCAGAAGCTCACCTTTTTCCCATCGTTTTAAGCCATTACTCAGCCGTTGCCTGCACTGCTGCTTCCCCCTAAGCAGACCGGGAAGGCGATGCCACAACTTTTACAACATGCTGTTGTCCGACGAGCTATCGGGTTCCTGCAGAGGTGTTCAAATAAGACCAAGCGTTGAGATAAGTCAAAGCACAACAGACAGGCAGTTTTCCAACCACCGCTCAGCTGGGACGGCAGAACGAAGCACAGCACAGCTAATGGTGCAGAGAGCACGTTACGCTAACGCTCAGAGGCTTTTAATCCAGATCAAGGCTCCATTTGGCTTGTACCATGTGGCACAAGCAGAACGCCACTGCTGCCACGCTTGACCACAGAAAACCACTTTTCAATCCAGGGGCAGCAATTTGGAGAGGATACATAAATTCAGGAAACGGCAGGGGGAGGAAGGGACTCCGATTAAGCACCGCAGCCAGGGACTACGCGGCTTGGATCCCTGCAGAGCAGAAAGTGCCCCCCCAAAGAGCAACGACCATCCTCCTCCTGGAGACACTCCATCGATGCACGAGGACGTTTCCCCCGAAGGCCAGCTGGCCCACCCGCTCAGCCACGGCCCCGCTCGCACCCGCACAGTTTCCAGGGCCGGGCTCTCGCCCACGCCTGCGGAGGATTCCTCCCTTCGGCCTCAGGAGACTCAGCCCCCCCAGCAGGCTTTGTCCCGCCGACAGACCGCGCGGTATATGCGTGCACACGCTCCAACGAGGTGAACACCTATCACCCACACGCTGTATGAGTCGCATTAGATGCGTTGCTTCAGCCTGCACAATGGTTAATTTAATTACTACCTCCTGAGATCTCAGCTCGCTTTCACAACAGAAGTGATGCGATCAACCTCCATTTATTATTCCTAAGTGCCAAAGACGGAAAGTACTATTCAAAGTCACCCTGGGCACAAAGCCACGGGACCGGGTTTGAGCCTGACCCCATTCATCTTTATTTCAGCTGAACAAACAGCATCTTTTTCATACCCATTCATCTGGCAAGGAAGTTGCCCCCCGGAGTTTCGATGAGGACAACTCATGCCCGACGCTGGACGGGAACAGGAGGGACGGACTGCGACCCACTCGAGAGCCTGGGTCCCTGCAGCGGGCAGGGCTGGCTGCACTCGCACAGCACACCAGGTACCGGGGTGTGCACGGCAGCACCGGGGGGCAGAGAGTAAATGAAGCACAACTGTCCTTTGGCACCCCATAAATCCTGCACGAACGCGGGTTTGCAGGTACGGAACGTGATGCAGAAACCCGTGTGCTCCTGCGTGCTAACCAGCCTCTGGCTACACGCGATTCCAGCAGAACCTCGCGTTATGCTTGCTGTTTTCCCTCCGTCTCGAACGCCGTGCCGCACACCCGGGTGACCACGGCACAGCTTGCAGCTGGCACGCCGCCGAGCCACGGTTAGAAGTGGAGAAGACGTTTTGGGTCACCCGCCGGCTCCCCGCCACTCCATCGAAGCCCCGACAACACAGCACTGGAGCGTTGAAAACACAGACGTCAGAAACAAACGTCAGGCTGAACCAAACTGCGCGGCAGCTTGCAATAGCTTATTGGCAACCCGAGTAACCAACTCACCTCGAGCACTGCGTGCAGTTTGGGGCGCTGCAGTGTAAGCAAGATATAAAACTAGCAGGGAGCCTAAAGGAGGGCTACGGAGGTGGTGAAGGGTATGGAGGGCAAGATGAGTGAGGAGCGGCGGAGGCTCCTTGGTTTGTTCAGCCCAGGGAAGAGGAGCCTCAGCAGAACCAACTCCCCTCCCGCACTTCGAAGCCTGACCTTCGTTGCCATCATCGCCCCGCTCGTTAAGGCGCTGCGCAGCAGCTCTAGCCTTTTAAGCCGGAGAAAGAGGGGACCCCCCTCCTTAATGGGGTGCCACAACTCAACCCCAGACCATGATTCCCGACGATAATCACAACCTGATTAACCTTCACGCTACTGATCCAGCCAAATCTGCTATCCTTTATCGTCATAACCCCCCACCAAACAGAAGCCCCCTCACCACTAAACCTACACCATGGCCCTGAACGTGAACCGAAGCTTTTTCGACCAGTTCTGAAGCCCCTACTTATTAGGAATTCCACTAATCCTACTGCCCATGCTCTTCCCAGCTCCAGTATTCCCATCGCCCAGTAACCGATGGGTCCATAACCGCCTATCGACTACCCGGTTTGAGGGGAGGCCTCATGGCGGCCTGCAGCTCCCTCAGAGGGAGGTCTTTATTAAGATTAATCATTTTTTATTTATTAAAAACTGCAGAGGGGCAGGCGCTGAGCTCTGCTCTCTGGGGACAGCGACAGGACCCGAGGGAACGGCATGGGGCTGGGACAGGGGAGGGTCAGGCTGGGGGTTAGGGACAGGTCCTGCACCCAGAGGTGGTTGGGCACTGGGACACGCTCCCCGGGGATGTGGTCACAGCACTGAGCTGCTGGAGTTCAAGGAGCATTTGGACAATGCTCTCAGACACATGGTCTGATTTTTGGGTAGTCCTCTGGGGACCCGGGAGTTGGATTGAACGATCCTTGTGGGTCCCTTCCAACTCAGGATGTTCTATGATTCCATGAACTTCAAGTGACTACTAAGTGTACTCAGAAAAATACCACCCAATTTACGTTTAAGTTAATTATGGACCACCACAGCTTCCAACTATAGTAGGGGCTACTTCAGCACGTTTCTAAATAAGAAAAAGTACAACTGGAAGGGACCATTATTTTCTGCATCACATGAAGAAATACACTCCAGAGAAGTAGTAGCCTTAAATACTAAAGATCAAAATAATTTGATTGCTGCACATACACAAAGATGCTTCAGGAGCAGGGTATTACTGTTCCAGGCGGCTTTAAAATCATTAAATCCTGGCAGAAACAAGCCATCTGGTTTCTTTTGGAAAGAGCCAAGAGGGAGGTGATTACGGGGACGCTGCCAGCCAGGGGTGACGGCTGCTCGGGCGCTGGGCTGGACGAGCCCGCGGACAACGTGCCCGCCGCGCTCAGAGCCGCGGGGCAGCCGCAGCGCCGCCGCCTCCTGCTCCCGTCGCACAAAGGCTCCTGTGCGCGGCGTGCAGTGCTGGCGAGGCTGAAGGGAAGAAAACGTGCGAAATCCTCGACACCAGCAGCCCGCAGGCCCACGCTGCAGCAGCTGCCGCTGCTCGGCACGGCCAGCTTCCAAACCCCCCAGGAGCATTTCCGCAGCCTCGTCGCGACAGACGCCGGAGCGGAGCCAGGGAGGGCAGCGCCAGGGCTCTCGCTGCCCCCGTGCCGCTGGTGTTCCTGGCTCAACGTGAGCCCCAAAACAAGGGGAGCTGCTCGCCCTGCCCAGGACCTGCCCCAGCCACCACGCTGACGCCTCTCCTGCTGCGGACAGCAAGTCTGATTTGCCACGCTTTTGGTCACCTTTGCTCAGAAAACTAGCCTTTGTGCCGAAAAAGTTTGTTGTATCTTTCAGGCTTCATCAGCTAGCCTGAAAAAAGAAACAAAAAAGAAAAAAAAAAGGTATATTGCATTTCTTCCTAAAACTTCTGTCCTGCCCCGAGGCTTTGGACCGGTCCCACCGCAGGAGCGCCGCCGCTGGGGGTGCTGGTAGCAGTCGCTCCCCAGGAGCAGAGACGTCACCCCCACAGCACTCCTGCACCAGGAAACAAGTGACGGGGCTTAGCCATCGTTACTGATAAACCCCTTCTAAGGGCCTTTCATCTCCTAGAGCCGTACCTCGAAGATCATTACGCACGTGCGTTACAAGTACCAGCAAAGCAAGATGTTACATCTTTAGCTTTTATTCTCTGGGCTTTCTACCAGCTATCATGGTAGCCACAGAAGCGGAAACAAGTTTTAGCACTCACCTCCAGGCCAGCGTGTCACACACATGCATCGTTACATGAACGTGCTGGGGGAGAAAGAAAGCCTCCGGCTTGCCTGCACGCATCGTGCAGCACAAATCGAGCTCCTTCCCTTCGGCCTTTGGATGGAAGCGGAGTTTCTGTTTTACTGAGTGGCTGTAGCTGATGGTAGCCGCTCTGCAAAAAGACGGCTCACTCTATGATGACCCGCCCAGAACCACTCCATTTACCCCGTGTCTGATTTTTCTTTAGAGCCACCACCAGCGCGTGGCAGTCCCTCGGCGGCTCCCCCGCCGACGCAGCGCTCCAGGAGACGGCCGCGGCGCTGCCCCGAGCAGCGGCACTTGGTCACAATGAGAGAAAGCCGCAAGCGCTCGAAGCTGCGGGTTATTTCTGGTCCTGCACTGGGGTTACGTGGATGCGTAGTTTAACATCAGCTACATTCAAGAACTGTGTTTACAAAAGGTGTAACTTTGACTACCAATAAAATTCGTTGCCAAACGCTAACACAAATACGTAGGCTGGAGCACCGCTCCTGTGAGGAAAGGCTGAGAGCTGCGGGTGTTCAGCCTGGAGGAGAGAAGGCTCCGGGGAGAGCTCCTGGCAGCCTTTCAGTACTCAAAGGGGGCTTATAAAAAGGATGGAGGGCTCTTTACTCAGGTACATAATGACAGGACTAGGGGGAATGGCCTTAAACTAAAAGAGGATAGATTTAGACTAGACATTACTGGAAATTCTTCCCTCAGAGGGTGGTGAGGCCCTGGCACAGGCTGCCCAGAGAAGCTGTGGATGCCCCATCCCTGGAGGTGTTCGAGGCCAGGCTGGATGGGGCCTTGGCCAACCTGATCTGGTGGGTGGCATCGCTGCCCATGGCAGGGGGTCAGAATTAAATGATTTTTAAACCTGAGCCATTCTCTGATTTCAGGAATAGAAGTCCAGCCTCCTTTGAATCTTTTTTAATACCTCACTAAATAGAAAAGATACTCTAGTCTCTGACTCTCCAGGCAGGAATTATTATTTCCAGCACTAGTGTGAAGAGGAAGACGTGCAGCTGGCTCTCCTGCTGTTTCCCACCGGGCGACTTTCCTGCGGTTCCTGGTCCTGGACCAGAAAAGCAGCCTCCTTCCTTCCTCTCGGTCTGCAGCCGGGCCGCCAGGCGCACCTCGTTGGCAGCCGTCGCTGCTGCCACGCTGCGTTGGCTGCTTGTCCGAGCGCAAGAGCCTGAGGCGGTCTCTCTTTCAGACGGTCTCGTTCTTACGGCTCATCTCTTGGGATGAGCACCCAGCAGGTTAAAAGCCAACACAACTGCCGGTTAGCAGAGTACTTTCCTCTCTCAAAAACAGAAAAAAAAAACACACGGAAAAGAGTTTTCGAGTTACGGGAATGATTATCTTACCAATGCCTACATGAAGCCTCTACTGAACAACAAAGCCTTTTTCTTCGCGCCTTTCAATGCAAATTGTCTCTTTTCATTACAGCAGCTGGGTTCTGCATCGTCCACGAAACCACACAATTGCACCTGCAGCACATGCAAGGTTTCCATAATTCAGCAAACCTTCCGCAAGAGCTTGGTAACCTCCAAGGAGTTTGGCCGGTACCGAAATAAAGGAGACCTCGCGTCACCCCGCGTGCTGTTCCCGAGCAAACACAATGGACTTCAGCCCGCGGCGAGAAGGCTGTAAAACGGGTTTGTAGCCTCAGCTCCTTCCTCCGGGGGTGGAACTGGAACCCTTCCCTCAGGCGCCACGCTCACAGACCCCCGGCACGCTGGGCACCGACGGCAGACCCAGCAGGGCAGGCTTACAAGGCCTTCTGTGGGGCCGCCTGCTGCTGGGAAGCTCGGTCCTGACACACAAACTACCTCCACAAACCCGTTTCCAAGCTGCCTTCCCCCCTCGGATGAAGGAGCGGGGAAAGAGGTGTGCAAAGGCCTCCACACGGGAGGGAAAGCACTGCTCCGCGGGGTCCGAGCCCCCGGGGCCCTCCCTCTCCCCGGAGGGGCAAAGGGATTTGCTCAGCTACGGTGGACAAGAAGCCTGCTTTGGGCTGTGAAGTTCCTAACGCCGCATTTCTGGTTTTAGATTAGCATAATTTAGATTAGCATAATTATAATGGTTCCGATATGCCCAGTACCATCAGTGACAGCTTCCAGAGAGGGACGCAGCATGCCGTCTCGCCCCAGCGTGAAATCTGAGCGAAGAAGGATGAACAGAGCCCAGCAGGCTGCCCATAAACGGGGGAAAAGCGGTGCTTTCGGGACAACTTGCTGCTTCCGTCCGAAGCATTTCCGAAGGCACGGGGCGGCTCTGCGAAGGCAGCAGAGCCGGCAGGTGAACAGACGCACGTCAAGGTGCTAAATTTGCTGCACAAGCCAAGCAGGTTTCCGTGAACTCCCCCGCGAGGAATCGCTTCTTCGTGCCTGGCGATGACGGATGTCCGCAGGCTGGGCCACCGGCCTGACATTTGGGAGAGGGTTCAAGTCCCGGCTTTGCCAGATGACTTCCTGCACGGCAACGGGATCTCTGCACGTTAATCCTCCACCTGAAATAGGAAGACTAGTGCTTCCACGTCCTACAGCGTTAGGAGGTGAAATATATTAGAGACTGCAGCGAACTCTGAGGAGTTTGAAGAGACAAAATTTCCCCTGCCGTGGGGGCCCACAGGTATTTGGTAGACGCTGAACAGAAACCACCTTAACTCACAGGTTTCCCTCATTATCGACCAGAGAGCAAGTCTCTGTCTTTTTTTCTTCCCCTTGTTAATCTTACCCGAGTGAACGGCAGTTTGAGGGTTTCCTCCAGCCAAGGCATAACAAGAACAGTCGCACCTCTGCAGCTGAAGAGCGCGGTGACGTCCCCGGCTCCTCGGGCAGCACCACGCTGCCAGCACCGAGCCGCCAGACACGAGCAGCACGGCCCCAGGAGACACCCCCGGGCTCCGTGCAGGGCTGGCCGCTGCTCCCGCAGAGCCGAGTGGTGCAAACGGGCCGTGCTAGCAGATAGCCAAGGGCTACCAGAACCGGGAGGCTGGGGTGAGCCGCTCCCCATCGGAGAGCCTGCTTGAGTAAGTGCTCTGCCTCCTTATAGCACAGTCACAGGGAGCAGAAAAGCATCTCAGACATTTCACCTTGTTAGGCTGAGCGGCTGAAAATAGCCACGGGATGAAAAACAAACCAGCTGGACAACTCATCCGAACGGCAACGCTGCAGCCAGCAGCGAGCTGGAGGCACGGCACGGCGCGGGGACCGAACTGTCCCGCCTCGAGCTCTCCACGGGGACCTTCGGGGCGCCTCCAGAAGGCAGCGCCGCTCGGTGCTGCTCAAGGGACTCACGTCCAGCGCCAGCACCTCCGGCACCACGAACAGGCGTCTCTGGAGCCCAATTCGCCCGTCGAACACGGGCAGGTGCAACGTGCGCCTGAAGACACCCGCTGCCGCAGCGATGGCGCAGAACAGCAGGCTGCTAGATTAAAATGACAAACGCGCACCCTCGCTAAGGCACACGGGCACCACGAGAAGAAAAAGCAGGGAGGAAAACAGCAACTGAGATCCCGTCTCCCTTTCTCCCTACCAAGAGCTGTAGGAAAAACTGCCGGAGGACTCGGCACACTGCGCAGCGTGGAAGAGGGGCACCGAGTGCCCCCAAGTATCCCCTGCCACATTTTCTTTTAAAACGATACAAGTTACGGGAAACAAGTAACAGGAAGACATGATTATCTACAGAACGCAGAGTGCAAGTCTTCAGGAAGCGGTGCCACCCACAAGAAGCCACCGAGAGCAGCGGGACCCTGGGCACGCTGAGCACACGAGGCTGGGCTCGCAGCGCTGCCTCCCCCAACCCCGCAGGACGATGCTCCTGCAGCTCCTGAGCCGATCACACGGGGCTGGAAACGCTCCTCTGGTGTCCAGCAACCGCAGCCGAGCAAGGCCGCCCTGGCACCGCTGTGCTCCACGGGGACCAGGAGGACAAACACCAAGCGGGCATCGGCCGCCCCCCCACCCGCTGCCCCACTGCGCAGCCCCTCTCCTGCAGGGTCACCGCGTTCGTCACAAACGCGTCACCTCCTCCTCGTTTCATTTTCATGCCCCCCCAGCCGCACACCTCCCGCAGCACCTCCTCGCCTCCTCAGGTGGCCTCCAGGGGACGGCTCAGTTAACCCCCGTGCCTAACTTGGCCACGCTGCACCGGCACCGCTCCCAGTCACTGCCCGCTGCAGGCCGAAGGGGCACGTCTCCTTCTGCACAGCTTGGCAGGGGACGGCTGAGCCCCACGGAGCTCGGGAGGCACGCTCTTACCGTTAGCACGGGCCCGCTCCGGGCAGAGCGGTGCACACGGGGGGTCCCCGAAGCGTGGCTCCAGGCGGTGCCCAGGGGTGCCGGTGCCACACGGCGAGCTGCCCGCGGCCGGGCGCCTGCTGGATGTCCCCGTGCTGAGCCCCTGGCCAGTTTCCACCAGCAACGGAGGTGGGAACGCCCCGTGCCGGATGGCACCCGGCACAGCTCCGCTCTGTGAAGCCCCCTGGGAGCCGCCAAGCTTTTGTGCCCGTCCCGGGGCAGGGCCCGCTGCGTGCCCACAGGGGCTCGCTGGGGCCTCGTGTCGCAGTTACAGCGCCGGGAGCAGGTACGTCGTGCTTTGCAGATCTTTTCCACCAGCTGAAAAGTAAATGTTCCTTTCTAGCTTAAAGAACAGACATGCCATGAGATTACGAGGGACACGGAATCGCAGTCCTCTTTCCACAACGCCCGGGGGTGGTCTTCGGTTATTACCACACACATCCTCTGTTCCTTACTTATTTAATGCCTCCTACAAGCTTAATGCCTCCGCGGAGATCAGGGGCCAGGCGCCGATCCCGGCGTAAAACACCAGGAAGAGGAGAAAGCCCCAGGGCTCCGTGAAAGCTGCACGGCCCTTCAACACTTCCACGGCTTCTTGCCTCGAGCTGCGAGCTGCGAGCCGGCACCGCACGCAGCAGTAATTAACAAGGGGAGATCCTGCACCAGGCCTGCTGCTCTGAGGGCTCCCCTCAAAGAGGTGAAATCCCCGAGCTCTCCGACAACAAGCACCGGTGCTGCAGGCCAGCACAAGGTGACGCGCGGTGACTTTTGCCTGGCTGCTCTCCGCAGTTTAAGAACACCAAACAGCCGGGCAGCATTAATAACAGCAGCTACTTGGGCAGTAATATCTTCAGAAATTACTTCTGGCCCCCAAATGAGGTTTTGTCCTGCATCGGTCTCTATCAAGGGAAAAACAACTTTTTTTTTTTTTTGCTTAGTCACAAATTAATTCTGCACTGGCACCCTCACAGACCTAAACAGACGCATTGCTTAGCAGCTTTAATCCTGAATTATTTCCCCCTTCCTGCAATACAAAGCTTAGCTCGACCAGCAGCGGGGCGGGCTGCTCGAACAAGCGAGCTGTTCATTTATAACTCAGATGCGGAACATTCTTAAAGTTCTCCTGTTTATTATGTTTCTATCCTCCAAGAATCGCAGAAATTCGGGCACTGGAGCTCAAAAACCTAAAGTAATGAACTAAACTGACCTTAACACTCGGCCTTTCAGGGAAAGCAAAGCACGGAGCACCTCGCTATAAAAACAGCGCCCTGCCGCCCCGCACGAGGCACAGCGGAGCGCCCGCTGCCGGGCACCAGTCTCCCACCAGTGCCCCACTCTCTTCGCCGCTTTCTGAAGGCTGGCAGGGAGCCGCGAAGCCTTCGGCACTTCCACTTCTGTGCTCGGAGCCGCAGCGTCCCCGCGGGCAGCCTGCACGGCCGGCAGCGCCTGCCCCTGCCCCTGCCCGCAGGAGAGGCCTCGCGCCCGCCGGAGCCCCCCGAGGAGCCCGCAGGATTTCCCCGCGGCAGCCTGCGCAGATGCCCGCTGCCCGCCCTGAGCTCGTGTACTTTCCAAAGTGGAAAAAATAGGTTACTTAAAAATAGGCCTGTAATCCAAACAAACAAGCATCTGATACCATCGCACACAGATAAAACAAACAAGCGCAGACAATTTGCGTACGAAAGCCATGCGCAGTCGCTTTAATGACTTCCTTGTGCTTCTCCGGCGATTTTCATCCCTACCCCAGGGCCGGGCGCTTCGTCCCGCAGCCCTCGGCGACAAGAATCGCCCCGCTGGGGCACGGCCCTGCCGCCCGCCCCGGGCACCAGCCCCTCTCCCAGGCCCTGCGGCAGCAGCGGTGGCGCAGAAAAGCTCGCCCCAAGTCAGCGCTGAGCTGTGGCAGCTGCGAGGCTGACATTCGTTCAGCTTTCCGGAGCCAGGAGGCTCACCGAGCGGTACCGGCCCGCGGCAGCGCCCAGCGCTGCGCTCGCAGGCCGGCGGCGCTGGCAGGACGCTGGCTGCTGGCGGCCAGGCTGGCGGTTCAGGGCAGGCCGGCCCCGGGCTCACGCGTGCCCGAGGAATAACGGAGCAGCGGCTTCATTAAAGGCTTAATTAAAGGCCGCGTCCTCTGCCCCTGCCTGAGGACCAGCACCGGCCGCTGCAGGATGAGCCGCGCTCACAGAGGCACAGAAACCAACGCGACGGGACCGCAGGGGCTGGCAGGGAGCGACACACGGATAGGAGCAAAGGCACGGGGCAGCAGGCAGCCGCACGCCCTCGCTGAACGCCTCCCGGCTCCGGCAGCACGCTGCGGCCCCCGGGGCGCCAGGCGGGGAGAGGGCAGGCCCCGGAGCCGAGCGGGGCCGAGAGGCCGTGCTGATCGCGCAGCCTGAGGGGTAAGCAGAGCTGTAAGGCAGCGCCGAGCCCCCCTGCCCAGCCCGGGAGCCTCCCGGCCGCCCGCGGCAGCTCCGCGCAAACGCCCCTGGCCGCAGAGCCCCGTGCCCACCCGGCAGGCAGCCGCAGCCACCCCGGCCCCCCGCTCTCCTGCCTGCTCCCAGTTTGTTTCTCCCTCCCTAGCTTCGCTCTACAGCTAAATAACTGGGGAAGCAGCCAGGCTTTTCAACGCCGAGGTTGTGCGATAAGGGCTCTTGGAACCGAAACGCAACGGCGGCTACAGCCAAGCAGCTCAGGGCGGCGCAGGGGTGACCAGCGGGGCGATGAGGACTGCACGGGGCAAGTGCCGCTGCCTCTTGTAATCAGCACATGCTCCGAGTTCAACGAGCAGCAGCAGCACTTTTAGAAGCAGGGGACAGCCTCGAGGGAAGCCGCTGCCCCCCAGACAACCACCTGCTCGTACGCCCTCCTTTTAGCAAACGGATCCACGTGGAATTACGCTCGGGTGCCCTTTTGCCTCCCTTCCCTCACCACGACTCAGCTCTCGAAATGAAACCCAGAGCACTGTGACACGCTTGGCCCGCAGGATCAGCCTCCGGGCGGGACGGGCACCGCTCCGCGCCCGCACAAGGAGCAGGCGCGCGCAGGTACCGTACACGGCGCTGCACCAACGCAGCCCTGGCACCCTGCGAGCCCGACACAAACGGGGCAGCAAAACACAACCAAACGCCGTTCCTTCCCCGTTCCCCTTTCGGACAGGGCGCGTTCCCCTTCAGTCCTGACACAAGCCGGCGTTACAGACCCTTCGGGCCACGCACGAGGTGCCACGGGGCCGTGCCACACGCTTGTTCCTTCCTCCCCTCCCGGGGGGAAAGCACGGCCAGGGTCACAGCGCTGCTCGGCACACACATACGGGGCTCTGGGCAGCGGGAGCGGGAGGGCTCCTGCCCTCGGCAGGACCAGACGATCCTCACGGTCCCCCCCAGCCCCTCCATCCCCTGACCCCCTGACACACACACGCACCCCTACCCCTGCTTGCACACCCGCCCGCAGCACGCCCACCAGGCGCCTGCGGGGCTTTTTTCCTGCTCGAGCTCGTCCCGTCACAACGGCAGCGCCGGCACAGCACCGGGCGCCACGGGGAGCAGCCCACCCCCGCGGGGACGGGACGGTTCTGAGGGGGGCGCTTCGAAGGA
This sequence comes from Anser brachyrhynchus, assembly GCF_964034855.1. Lineage (NCBI taxonomy): Eukaryota > Metazoa > Chordata > Aves > Anseriformes > Anatidae > Anser > Anser brachyrhynchus. The sequence goes on along the minus strand of NC_137694.1, from coordinate 212,401,936 downwards.
CGAGGATGCCGGGGGGGAGACGCCAGCAAAAGGCCCGACGGCCCCACGCGGCCTCGGCCTCCCCAGCCCCGTTTTCCTCCCCAGCGCCCGCCTGCGGCCCCGGAGGAGACACGGCAGCGCGTTACGTGGATCACGGCTGTCAGCTCGCCTCCCTCCGCCTACATGTCCCACACGGTTATCGCTGGATTCTCCTCGCCCCCGGGAGGAGGCGGCGCAGGCCGCAGGTAACCCGGGAGCCTCTCACACGCGCTCCGCAGGCACCGGCAGCAGGCCGCGGTCGCTGCCAAGGGACGGGAATTTCTCCAGCTCTCAGAACGCCGGTTCCTGGAGATAAAATTTCTTCCCTGAGAAAAAAAAAAAAAAGCAAAGGCCGTGCCATGCAAGCAGGGGCACTCCCTATTTTCTGGTAGCATTTCTTTAACGCGATCCCAGAAGCAGCGTCATTCCGCCCCCCGCGCAGGAGGCACGCGTCACCAGAGCCGTGCCGGCACCGGCTGCCCCGTGGCGGGGAGGGGGAGCCCAGCGAGCCACACTTTGAGCTGGCACACCAAAAAGCACTTCTCCCTTCCACGGAGATGTCCTCAAGCTGCCCAGCAAGCGCAGCCTCTGCTCCCAGGAAAGCACCCGGAGGGAACGGCTGCAGCTGAAACAAGAGGCACGGTAACAAAACCCTGGAGACAACGCCGCTTTTTAGAAGTGTTTCATCGGAAGGCAAGAAAATCTGAGCGGGTCGAGGCACCTCACGAACCCCTCCAGGCCTGTGGGAAAGGTGGGGCTACGAAGTTATTACAGGAACGGTGAATTCTGACGAGCCAGGTCAGGAAGGGCAACGAGCAGCAGGGAGCGCCCAGCTCAGCACTACCTCGGTCACCCCCGTACACCCCAGCAGCACCGATCTGCGCCGACCTCAGGCCTTCGGCTCGTACGGCTTCTTCTAAAGACGACTCACAAAAGCATCTCGCTTGCTGCAGTGGATGAAATCAGAGGTTCTGGCAAAGGAACAGAGGACAGGTGCGGATTTTGGCATCGTGGCGGGTGAGGCAAACTTGAAATGCCATGAAATAAATGCACTGACAATGCTCCATCAATTAAGCAACTAGCAACCGCAATACTTAATATAACATTTAAACTGGGAGATGGAGAGGGAACCGCCCCTTGGTATGCTCTCACCGGTCATGGGTACCGCACCGTGCGTTCAGAAGGCCCCATTACGTCCACGTCCCGCTCATATGCCAAAACATCCACTCAATGCCAAAACATCCACTCAATGCCTCACTTTTCCAGCTGCAGGCCTTGCCGTGAGGGACTGGCTCCCCTTAAAAACCTGCACCTTAGAACGAGAGGTACAGGAGCTCCCCTGCAGTGCTGTGGACACGACATAATCATCCAGAAACTACTTTTTTTTTTTCCTGACCAAACTAATGAGCAGTTAAAAGCTTGTGGTTGCGGCCCCCTTCGCCACACCTGCTTTGTTCACATCGACATCCCTATCTCTGTGCGCAGCTTTCACTCAAAGCCCTACAGGTAACGGAATCGCTTGGGGCACCTGCTTTGGGTTCCCTCCCGACACCACCCGCACACTTCCACCAGCACGCGGCAGCCCCCAGGGCAGCTGGGGTCGGGATCCGCTCTGCGAAACGCCACCCAGATGAGAGCAGAGATGATCCCAGAAATCTCGTGAGCCAGGAACCTCGGCTGGGAAGCAGGTGCAGGAACGAGAGAGGAAGAAAAAGGGGAGTTGCTGCTGCGCAGCATAAACACGGGACAAACCCTGATCCCATGGTGCCCCGTGGCAGCCCCCTGCTCTCCTTGGGGCTGATCCCAGCCAGACCCCTCCAGGCTCCTGCAGGAAGGAGAAACAAGGTAAATCCGCGCCTGGATCAGCCCCTGCCTAAATAACGCCAGGGCAGGGACCGGAGCCCAGCACCGAGCCACCGGGAGCACACGCTGAAGGGGGCAGGCACGGCCTGCCCCGCACACGGAGGAGGATCCCACAGAGCACTCTACGGGCACGACGAGGCTCAGAGGGGTGCAGACTGCTATTTCCCTGTTGCTGGAAGGGGACGGGGCAGGTGGCAACCTAACAAAGCTCAGGTGAGCGGCGCCGCGGCCAAAGAAGCCAGGAACAGCGCCGCCGCCCCCGGCCCAAACCCCTGCGCCTTCCCCGCATCTCCGGCAACGCTCCCAGCAGCGATGATGTGAGAAGGGAAGAGGAGCAAGCTCACCAACGCCAGCTCAGGCCATCGAGGAGCTCACCGCTGTCACTGCGATCGAGAGCACAAGTTCCCGAGGCAGCCGCTCTGCAGAAGCGCCGCGCGTGCTCTCACTTGACGTAAGCGGCCGCGACGCGCGGCTGAAGGCCACGCAGACAGCAGGACGGCCGAGCCCGTCCCCGCGGGCCGGACGGACACCGGTGACCGTGAGGTCCCAGCAGGGAACCACGAAGAGGAGCAGCCCCCTCCCGACAGCGCCGCTGGGTATCGGCTCCGTCCCTGCCGCCGGCAGGGGGGCGTGCGAACGGCACGACGAGATCCCCGGGCCGGGCGTGCAGCTGGACGGAGCGGGGCTAAAAATAACCACGTGTGGGTGAAAACAATAATAACGGCAGGGCGGCTGTCAGCACATCCTGCGCAACGCGGCGCGGCCGCTGCGCGGGCTCCCCGGGTCGCGGCGCTTCTCTGCGAGGCGCTCGCACTCGCTGCGGGACGGGGACGGGCGCCTTCGGGCCCCCCTCGCTGCCCCTCCCGGCTCCGCGGCACCACACCGCGCACCGAGGCTCCCTGCGTGCCTTACGAAATGGCTCCTGCCCTTTTGAGCGCAACCGAACGTAAATCTGGCATAGGCACGGAAGGAGTAAAGATGAAGCACTCGCCAGCAGCGCTCACCTCTGAACGAGTCGAAGCCAGAAGAAAATCTGATCTGGTTTTCCCCAAGAGCCCGGTCACCAGCTCTGACTTTCCTCCACAGATAAAACCGCTCTTTTCAAACTCTCACTCGGAAATCTTAGGAAGCAGCACAAACAGTCAGCAAAGTGCAGCGGTGTGCCCGTGGTGTGTGCAGAGGAACACAAGCAGCTGAGCAGACACCGCTAAAGCCACGTTTCGGCTTCTGCACGCAGCCTTCTTGCATCTCCTGGGACACATCACCCCTTGCCCCAGAGAAAAGTGACCGGCGCTGCCCATTTTTTTTAAAATCATTAAAATCGTGGTATGTCAAGCAAATAAATAAATAAATAGAACCCTTTCACTTTCGAAAATGTGTCAAACACCCACCCCTGCTTCACGATAAGAGTCTGCGCTGCTGGGGACGCGCACCCAGCGAGCACAACGCGCGTTTTGTGCTCCCGGGGAACACACGGGGAGAAACGCGGCGTGCTGCTGTCTGAGGCCGTTCGCTGCGCTGGGCTACGAGCAGCAGCCCCAGGAGTTAAAAAGCAAGTGGCCAAGCGACCCCAAAGGGCACGTTTGCTTTAAGGTGTGTTAGCAGAGTGCAGCAAGCACCACCGAGCTCCCCGTACACGGTGTGGCTGCACCACGAGCCGCCGGCCTTCGGGCCGAACGGACCCGCGCTGTACCAAGGCGCCCGGCTGCCGCGTGTCTGGGTTTGCAGCCTGCAAGCGGTGCCCCCCTGCCAGGTGCCCTGTGGTGCTCTGCAGCACTGCGCGCCCAGAAGGAACCAGAACGTGCCGGCAGAGAAAACCCAACAGCGTGGAGAAGAAGAACGTCTTCTGCAGGAGAAGCCCACCTGTGGGCGGCGTGGGGAGCGGGTCGCGGGGCCCGCGCCCTCCCCGCACCGCCTGCTCCGAGGGAACAGCAAGGCAGCAGCTGAATCACCAGGGCCGCCGCACTTCTGCAGGGCCTCCAAAAATAACTCATCCGAAAATTCCTTGGAGGCATAAACCTTGCTTCATCAAAAGGACTGCAGAGATCCAGTTTCCTTAATGGAGCGGGCTGGATGGGAACCGGCTTAAGGACTTCAGAACGCGTACGAAGAACATAAAACCAACTTCTAACAGAAAAGCCAGCACGCGGCCGGCGCGAAGGAAAAAGGAGCCACAGAAACCACGCTCTCTGCGAGGTGCCGCCACCTCCCCGCCCCCGAACCGGGCGCCGAGCCCCCGATCGCTCGCCCGATAGCGCGGCTGCGGGACTTGCCCTGTGCCCCCGGGCCCCGTACGGAGGGCGAGCCGCCTCCGGAGCGGCGCCTGCGGGGACTCGGGGCCGTGTCGGCGCCCACGCGGGCCCGATCCCCGCGGCCCCGAGCCCGTTGCCGGGTGGCGGTGGCGGGCACGGAGCCGAGCCGCGGGGAACGGCCTCGCCCCGCGCACGGCCAGACGCGGCCCGGCCACGGTGCCCCCGCCGCGGTGCTTCCGACCGTGTATGTTCGCCGCCCCGAGCCGGGGAGGAACCGCTCCCGGCACCGGCCTGCGCCGGGGGGAACCTCCCGAGCGGCACCGGACCCTCGGGGCCGGCAGCGAGCGCGCGGAGCCCCCCGGTGCTGAGCCCCCCCCCGGTGCTGAGCCCCCCCCCCCCGGTGCTGAGCCCCCCCCCCCCGGTGCTGAGCCCCCCCCCCCCCCGGTGCTGAGCCCCCCCCCCGGTGCTGAGCCCCCCCCCCCGGTGCTGAGCCCCCCCCCCCCCGGTGCTGCGGCGGGAGCGATCCCCTGGGGGTGCCGGCGGGGCCCCCCCCTGCAGTGCCCCGGGGCGCGGCTCCCTGCTCGGCCTGCGGGGCCGGGCGCCGCCGCAGCTGCACGGACGGGGACGCCGCGGTGCTGCGGGCAGGCCGGCGCCCGCCTGCCTCCGTCCTACCGGCGGCTGCGAGCCGCGACGGGACGCCGCCGGCGCTCCCCGGGCCCGCAGGGCCGCGGGGGCCGTGACGGGCTTCCTCGCTGCCGCCTGGGGCGGGGGGAAGCGAGGGTGCGGCGGGGACAGGCGGCAGCCGCCGGCCGCGCTCCCGGCCGGGCCGAGAGCCGGGGCAGGCTCGGCCCTGAGCGGGGCCAAGCGGGGCCGCCGAGGCGCCGGGGGGGGCTCCCCGGGGCTCCCGGGCACGGCTGCAGGAGCCCGGCGCCGGCGTCCCGCGGGCAGCCCGAGCCGGAACCCGGTAGCGGAGGGCCGGGGCGCGCCTCGGCACCGAGCGGGGCCCGGAGCCGCTTCCCCGGGGCCGGACCCCGAGCACCGGGCGCCGAGCCCCGAGCCCCCTGAGGGCCGCCCGGGGGGGGGGGGGGGTTCCCGTTGCCGCCCCGCGGCCGCGTCCCTCACCTGCGCTGGCCGCCTCCTCCAGGTGCGGCGCCGGGGCCCTGTCGCCGCGGCCGTGCTGCAGCAGGACGCCGCACAGCACCCACACGGCGGCGGCGGCCCGCAGAGCCATGGCCGCGCCGCTCAGCGCCCCCGCCGCATCGCCGTGCCGAGCCGTCCCCGCGCCGCGCCGCGCCGCTGCGCTCCGCCGGGCTCGCTGCGGGGCACAGGCCGCCGGTCACACACCGGGGGCGGCACGGACCGGCCCCCCCCCGCCCCCCCGCCGCGGTCCCTCCCCGCTCCCCCCTCCCCCCGAGGTGGGCTCTCCCGCTCCCCCCCCCTCCCCCCCTCCTCCGTGGTCTCTCCCGGCCTCCCCCCCCCGCCCCGCACCCGGCCGTGCCGCCGCCGCCGCCGCGCGCTCGCTGACAGGGGGCGGAGCCAAGCGCCGGGCACGCCCCCCGGCAGGCCCGGCCAATGGCGGGAGGGCGGGTGGCCACGCCCCTCCGCTCCCGCCTCCGCCGCGGTCCCCGCGCCCGCCGCTGAGCCGCAGCGCCCTCTGGCGGCCGTGCGGGGAGGCGAGCGGCATGGGCGCGGGACGCGGCGCGGAAGCTAAGCAGGAGGGGCTGCGTGCGGCGGTTGGATGGGTGACCAGTGCGGGTAGCGGAGGGGACGGGGACCGCTGCGTCCACCCCTCCCGCTCGCCCCCAGCCCCGGGGCTTCTCGGGGCACGAACGGCCGGGGGGGGCCGCTACAGGTGGGGGGCGGCCCTCCTGCAGTGCCCGCTGCTCTGGGGTACCCGTGTGTCTCCGTACGTGGCACCCCAACAGCAGCACTGCGGCCCCTTCCCGTCCCGAGTGATGTGGGGACATCAGTGCACCAGCACCCCTCTGCTGTGCGGGGCGGCACGGGGCTCGCCGGGTGCTGGGTCCTGCCACAGCAGCGCTGCCTGGGGCCCAGAGGGCACCTCCCGGCCTCCAGGCTGGGCCCGGGGCCTCTGCTCCTGGCCCTGGGCACCCCCGGCGAGAGCCCGGCCCCGGCCTCTGCGCAGCTCCCCGCAGGCCCCGGCAGCCGCGGGGGAGCTCCCCCGGAGCCTCCTCCTCTCCGGGCCGAGCGGCCCCAGCTCTCGCAGCCTCTCCTCACGGCAGAGGTGCTCCAGGCCCTCCCGCACCTCGGGGCCCTGCGCTGGGCTCCTGCCACCAGCTCCAGGCCTCTCTGGCCCCGGGAGCACCCCAGGGGCGGCCTCCCCAGCGCGGAGCAGAGGGGCAGGATCCCCTCCCTGCCCCTGCGGGCGCTGCTTTGCCCCGAGCAGCCCAGGCCCCCCGCAGCCCTCTGTGCCCGAGGGCCCCCGCTGGCTGCCGGCAGCTCGGTGCCCACCAGGCCCCCAGGGCCTTTCCTGCCCGGCTGCGGCCCCGCTGGGTGCCCCCAGCACCACTTGGGCATGGGGATGGGCCCCCCCCGGGGCAGGGCCCCTCACGGCTCCTGCTTGAGCTCCACGACGTGTTTGCCAGCCCTTGACCCCAGCCTGTCCCAGTATGGGTCGGGTTTCCCACATCCTTTTCCCACAGCACAGGGTGGCAGCAAAGCTCCCCTGCAGGGACCGGATCCGTCCCCAGAATCACCCTGAGCCATACCCAGGGCAGTGGGATTGGAAAAGTTGTTTGTGAAGTGAACGCCCCGCCTGTGGTGGGATGGGGATGGGATGGGATGGGGATGGGGATGGGGATGGGATGGGGATGGGGATGGGGATGGGATGGGGATGGGATGGGGATGGGATGGGGATGGGATGGGATGGGGTAGGATGGGATGGGATGGGATGGGGATGGGATGGGATGGGGATGGGATGGGATGGGATGGGATGGGATGGGGATGGGATGGGATGGGATGGGGATGGGATGGGATGGGATGGGATGGGATGGGGATGGGATGGGATGGGGATGGGATGGGATGGGGATGGGATGGGATGGGATGGGATGGGATGGGATGGGATGGGATGGGATGGGATGGGATGGGATGGGATGGGATGGGATGGGGTGGGGTGGGGATGGGGATGGGGATGGGATGGGGATGGGATGGGATGGGATGGGATGGGATGGGATGGGGATGGGGATGGGGATGGGATGGGGATGGGATGGGGATGGGATGGGGTGGGGTGGGGATGGGGATGGGGATGGGATGGGGATGGGGATGGGGATGGGGATGGGATGGGGATGGGATGGGATGGGGATGGGGATGGGGATGGGATGGGGATGGGATGGGATGGGATGGGGATGGGATGGGGATGGGATGGGGATGGGATGGGGTGGGGTGGGGATGGGGATGGGGATGGGATGGGGATGGGGATGGGGATGGGATGGGGATGGGATGGGATGGGGATGGGGATGGGGATGGGATGGGGATGGGGATGGGATGGGGATGGGATGGGATGGGATGGGATGGGATGGGATGGGATGGGGTGGGGATGGGGTGGGGTGGGATGGGGATGGGATTGGGTTGGGTTGGGGATAGGATGGGGATGGGAATGGAGATAGGATGGGGATGAGTATGGAGTGGGATGGGATGGGGATGGGCTGAGGTTGGGGATGGAGATGGGATGGGGATGGGGATGGAGATGGAGATGGAGATAGGGATGAGTTTAGGATAGGATGAGATGGGATGGGATGGGATAGGATAGGATAGGATAGGATAGGATAGGATAGGATAGGATAGGATAGGATAGGATAGGATAGGATAGGATAGGATAGGATAGGATAGGATAGGATAGGATAGGATAGGATAGGATAGGATAGGATAGGATAGGATAGGATAGGATAGAGGTGGGGATGGTTTGGGGATGCGGATGGTGATGAGGATGGAGATGATGTAGGATGGGCTGGGGACGGGGACAGGATGGGGATGAGAGTGGGGATGGAGATGGGGCAGGACGGGATGGGGACAGGACCTGTGTTGGGATCCGAGACGGGGCCGGGGCCGGAGCAGCCCCCAGGCGCTGGGCCCCCGCACCCACCGTGCTCGGGGACACCCAGCGGGGCCCCCCCTGCCCCATCCCTCCTCTGGGTGGCAGCAGGGCCCCGCGGCGCCGTGCACCGATACGGGGGGGGGGTCAGGACGGGGGGGGGGGGCTCAGCTGCGTGGAGCCGGGGGGGTGGGGGGGGGAGGAAAAGGGGCGTTCAACATCCCCGGGGGAACCCCCTGCCCACCGCCGTTCCCACGCTCACATCCCGCCGTGCCCACGGCTCCCCACGCCCCCCCCCCCCCCCCCGCCCCGATCTCCTTCCCCCCCACCCCCCCCCCCCGCTTTTCCCCCACCCCCCCAAAGCAGGAAGGAAGCGGCGGGGGCGGGCCGGGGCTCGGCGGCGGGAGGCAAAGTTTTGTGCCGGGAGCGCTCAGCAGCCCGGCTGCCGGGGGGAGCGCAGCGCAGCCCCCTGCCCTCGCCCCCTCCCCACGAAGCCAGCGCCATGCCCCGGGGTGAGTGCTGGGGAAGGGGGGGAGGTTGGGGGGCTGCTGGGGGGGGGAGCTGGGGGCGGCACCCCCCCGGTCCCCCGGCATCCAGGACCCCCCCGGCGCCCCCCTTCGGGGGCGCCGGGGGGGTCCTGGATGCCGGGGGGGACCGGGGGGGTGCCGCCGGTTTGTGCTCGCCGCTTTCACCGCACCCATTGAGCACCCCAGCCTGGCTGATGCTGGGGGCACCCCTGGGTGCCGCCGCTCGCCCCCTGCCCCAGCAGGGCCCCGCGGAGCTGCTCGCCCAGCCCCACGTCCCGGCGGCTGCCGGAGACCCCGCGGAGGAGCCCCCAGCCCCAGCGCGGTGCCCGCTGGGGACGCCGTGGCACAAGGGGACGTGCGGTGCTGGGTGGACGGTGACAGCGCGGGGCCACCTCTGGGGCGGCTTCGCGGGGTCCTCCCACGAAGGGTCCCCTTCGTGGGGTCCTCTTCCTCGCGGCACCTCGAAAGCGGCGGGGCTGATGTGCCACAAGCCGAGCACGAGGTCACGCCGCCTCCCGGCGACGTCCCGCTGCTGGCCTGCAGCACGGCGGGGCCCCCGCGTATCCCAAAAGGGACAGGGAGGCGTCCTTGCCATCTCCGTCCCCGCCACCTCCATCCCCGCCATCTCCATCCCCGCCACTTCCACCGCTCCACTTCCATCCCTCCACCTCCACCTCCATCCCTCCACCTCCATCCCTCCATCCCCATCCCCATCCCCTCGGTCCACCCCACGAGGAGCAGAGCAGGGCGATGATGTCCCCGCCGCTGCCCCCTGCCCCGTGTCTCCAAAGTGCCCCCCCAGGTGCGTGCGTGAGCTTTGCTGTGCAAACGGCCCAAACGCACGGGGGGGAGCAGGGCCCGGCCCCCCCCCAGCCGCGCTCGGAGCCGTGCGGAGCCGCGGCAGCGCCCGCGGGCAGCACAGCCCCAGCAGCGCCCGTGCGGGAAGCGATGGGAGCAGAATGAGGAAATCGGTCACGCAGGGCCTGCAGCCCGAGGGCGAGGGAAACCGAAATCCTTCGACTCAGCACAGACGTTTTAGAGGTTGGACTAGATGATCTTGGAGGTCTCTTCCAACCTAGACGATTCTGTGATCCTGTTATTATCGCCACGACGGCCGGGCCCCCCGGTCCGCGGGGGAGCTGCGGGGAGGTTCCCACGGAGCGGGGCCCTGGCAGCCATCGCCCCGCTCCCCGCGGCTCGGCCCCTGCAGGGCTCCCTGCTCTGTATTTTTAGATTTTATGAGTTTCCTCTTTCTCGTAGCTGGGGTGGGGGCCGTGCCGCGCTGCTCTCACGGGGCTGGCAGAGGAGCAGCCCCGCGGGACGCCGCGCATGGGGACAATGGGGACAGCGCCCCGCAGACCCAGAATGGGGACGGACGGCTCCGTGCTCGGTGCGTGGCCCCGTGCCGCCGTGCTGCTCTGAGGAGCCCGGGGTGCTGCAGCTCGGCGCTCCCGGCGGTGGGGAAGGGGCTGCTGGGGGAAGCGGGGCGCTCTGCCCGTCCCCTGAAGGCGCGTGTTGGTGCTGCGGGGTCAGGGAGCCCCGTCCAGGAGCCCCCTCCTCACAGACCCGCTGTTCAGAGGTGGGCCCCCTTGGCACAGCAGCTGGGGCAGGGGGAACCCCCGGTGTGGCGTCCGGTTGTCTGGGCCCGTCCGTCTGTCCAGGACCTCGTGGGGGGGACCTCGGGCAGAGGTGCGCTGGGTGCGGGCAGGGTCGTGCCCTGGGCTGGGTGCACGGCGTGGGGTGCACGGAGCACGGTGCGGGGTAAGGCAGGGGCTGTGCAGTGCGGGGTGCGGGGCGCAGGGCGTGCGCTGTGCGGTGCATGCTTTGGGGTGCAGCCCGGGGTGCGCGGTGCGGGGTGCGCGGTGCAGGGCACGGTGGGGTCGTGCAGGTGGCAGCGCGGCCGCGGGGCGCGGGGTGTGGGGCGCGGGGCGCGGGGCGCGGGGAGCAGCGCCTGCAGCACGCGGGGTTCGGTGGGGGTGAGCCGGGTGCCGCCGTGGCAGGGGAGCTGCAGCCCCACGGTCGCGCCGGGTGCCCGCTCCGCTCCCCCAGCGGAAAAAGCCGGCGGGGGGGTGGGGGTGGGGTGGGGGTGCCCCGGGTGCGAGGGATGGAGGGAAGGTTTTGCTTCCCTTTTCTGCTGAAGCAGAGATGAGTCGTTTTTCCCGTCCCGGCGGGCGGCGAGGCGAGGCGGGGGATGAATCACCCCGAGACCCCGCTCGGCCGCCGCACCCCCTCCCTGGCACCCCCGCAGCCCGGCCGCGGTGGCGTGGCGGGGCTGGCGGTGCCGAACCCCTCCGTGCCCCGACTCTTCCTCTTCCTCTTCCTCCTCCGGTTTCCCCTCCTCCTGCGGGGCCGGGGCTGTGCGGCCCCACGGGGCAGGGGCGGGGGCGTGGGGCCGGGCTGCGGGGCAGGGAAGGGGCCCCTCCTGCCACCCCGTGCAGGCCGTGCCCCTCGTCCCCAGGTCACACACGAAGGCTCTTCCCCAAGCCCGCTGCACCCTCGTCTCCCCCGTCCCGTTGCCCGGCAGGCTCTGGGAGGCTCCAGCAGCCCCCAGCAGGGTCTGTGCCCCCTGTGGCCGAGCAGGATTTGGGGCGGCCCTGGACCCGAATGGGGTGGTCCTGCACCCGCGGGGCAGAGCGTGGCCAGCCCCGTCCCCTAACGGCGACCGTGCCCTGATGGGGACGGCTGAGGCCAGAGTGGGGCCAGATTCACGGGGTGCAGGGGTGTGTGCCGTGGGGGCAGTGGGGAGGCCCCCCAAACCTTCCTGGCCTCAGGAGTGGGTGTCCTGGGGCCGGGGCACGCGCGCTGCTGTCCCCTGCCCCTGTGGCACCCGGGGAAGCGCCGGGGGGACCGCGCCGTGACCGAGGCTCCCCGCACCCCCGTGGCCCGTGGGGTGAGAAGGGGTTAAGGAGCTGCCGGAGAGGCAGCGGGGTTTGCCAGAGCCTTCCCGGGAGAACAGAGCGGCCTTGTGCAGGCGGCGGGGCCGGGGCTGGGGACACGGCTGGGGCCGGGTGTCCCCGGGCACCGCAGGGCAGGGGCCGTGGGCTGCCGGAGCCTCGGGAGCCCCGGTGCGGGATGCTCGGGGACCGTGGCACAGGGGGGAGCCGACGGGCAGACCCCGGCCCTGTTTGGTGTGGGGTTTCGGGGTGGCTCCATCCCTCCGAGGATGAGCTGGGGTTTCGGCAGGTGCTGCGATGCCCGGCTCTGTCTGCTCTCCATCAGTGCCAAGCCCCCACTCGGTGAGCCCCGTGCCTGGTGCCACCGTGCCTGCAGGTGCCCTCACCATGTCCATGGCCCTGTCCCTGTCCCTGTCCCCATCCCCGCACCCGGAGCCAGCTGTGCCTGTGGTGCCTGGGCTGTGCGGGGCCTTCCCAGCCCCCGGGGGGCTGCGGGGACCCTTCCCACAGGGGCTGCCCCGCGGCTTGGCCACGTTCCCTGCGGCAGTGATGGTCTCACGGGCAGTGTTTCCACTCGGGCACTGCCCCTGCGGCCTCGCTGACTTGGGCAGTGCCTTTCCCAGGACGGGGATGGGGACAGGGGCAGGGGCAGGGGCAGGGGCAGGGGCAGGGGCAGGCACACGGGTGGTTTCCACGATTGCCACCAGGCCGGGATGTGTCGGGGAGCAGCACGGCAGTCACAGCGCCGGGAGCTGGCAGCGCGTGGGCCCGGCCCCGCTTGCCGCAGCGCTGCCCGTGGGGCCGAGGCGCTGCGTGGAGGAGCAGGAGCCCGGTGCCGGCGCTGCGGCCTCCTCCCGCGCCCCCGCCGCGCGCCGGGTCCGGCTCCTGCCCATTTGTTCTTCTGCCAGCATTGTCCTCCGGCTCCGGCTGCTCTTCCCGCCCGCGTCCTTCTCCAGGGTATTTATAGACCGCGAGCAGCTTCCCTGCACCTCCCCGGCCGCTCGCCGGATGGGTGTCCCCGGCCCGGGGCTGGGCAGAGCCCCCCGGCCCCCCCGGCCCCCCCGGCCCCTGGTGCAGCCAGCGGCCACCCGGCCCGGCTGAGCCCGGTGCCGTGGGGTCCCGTGGGGTCCCCGCAGCACGGCCGCCCCCCATGGCCCCCACAGCAGGGGTGGGTTTTGCAGAGGGGTTCGGGAGGAAGCTGTGCCCGGGGCGCAGCCCTGCATGGGGTCAGCCAGCCCCGTCCCCGCAGCTGCGCCGGGAGCGGGCTGGGCTTGGTCGTCCAGGGGCAGAAAATGGGAAACATGAAGGGAGGCGGGTATCTGCAGGGCCGTACTTGTGCCGTCTCTTCTTTAATTAAAAGAGATTAAAAAAACCCAAGCCAAGCCAGGCTGCAGCTTTGTCAGCTGCCTGGGAAGGCAGCGGGGCAGGGGGCACCCCCTGGGATCTCCCCCCAGTGCCGCCCCCCCCGTGTCCCTGCGGCCCCCATCCTGGGAAGTGACAACGGGGGCAGCCTGGGGCCGGCACCTGAGGGGGGGGGCAGCCTCCCACCACCCTGAGCCTGCTCCTGCTCCCACGGCCCCCATCCCGATCCTTCTGCTGCCCCCCAGACCTACTCACGGTCCCGTTCCCCTCGCCCTGCTCCCAGCGCCCCAGTCCCGCTCCCATCTCTGCCCCATCCCACCGCCCAGCCCCGTGCTGCTGCTCCAGCCCCTGCCCAGGCCCCACCGCGGCGCTGCCCCCCCAGAACCCCCCCGGGGCCCCCCGGTGCCGCTGTGCAGCTCGGCGAGAGGAAGCCGCCCGCAGCCATCTGCCTGCAGCCGGGGCGGGGAGGAAGACGAGGCCGGAGCTCGCTCGCGGGGGATCCCACGCAGCCGCGTCCCGAGCGGTTCCTGCTGTGCCGTGCGTGGGGTGGGGGACGTGGTGGCAGCCCCCCCCGCCCCCCCCCTGCAGCACCCACACCCCAGGGAGCTGCACACGGCGGGGTGGGGGCGCGGGGCCGGGCCGGGAGCCAGGCAGGGCGGGGGGCACAGCGCAGCCGCCCCCGCAGGCAGGAAGCCGGTGTCAGCGCGGGAAGAGGAAGAGCGACTTCCCCATGGGGGGGGGGCGGGGGGCACGGCCCCTCTGCCTTTGCCCCAGCCGTGCTCACCCCCCCTGAGACCCCCCCACCCAGCCACCAGGCACCGGCACAGCGTCCCCGTCCCCCAGGGGACACAGCCCCTCTTTCCTCGTGGCCGTGCCAGTGGTGGGTCCCCTCGGCCCCGCTCCCTCCCCATGGTGCCGGCACCGCACATGAGCCCCGCGTGAGCCTCCGTCCCCGGCCGAGATAAGTCCCCCCCCCACCCCGGCAGCCCTTGGGGTCCTCGCCCCGGCTGTTAGCGGGACCCTGCCCGGGAAGGGGGCTGCCGGCCCCCGGCTCCACCGCTCCCGCAGGAAGGGCAGCAGGATGCGGCCCTTAATGGGAATCGCAGAGGGAGCCTGAGGAAGGCAAACAGGGAAACGTGCGCCGGGGCTGGGGATAAACACAGCTGCTGGGGCCGGCGGTGGCCTTGCAGCGGGGCTGGCGGCACGGCACAGCATGGCACAGCACGGCACGGCACGGCACGGCACGGGGCCCTGCAGCACCCTGTGGAAGACGCGCTCCCCAGTGGCACGTGTGTGTCCCATGCCGGTGGGACGCAGTTCCCCGTCGGGGCCGCTGAGCATCCCAGGGGCTGCTGGCTGCAAACAGCGGTGCTGTGTCCCGCGGCCCCGTTCCCTGACCCCTTTCCCCCCCCGCAGGTTGCTGAAGGCAGACACGGGGGACGCTGAGGCCACCGGGATGCAGAGCATCAAGTGCGTGGTGGTGGGCGACGGGGCGGTGGGGAAGACCTGCCTCCTCATCTGCTACACCACCAACGCCTTCCCCAAGGAGTACATCCCCACCGTCTTCGACAACTACAGCGCCCAGAACACGGTCGATGGCAGGACTATTAACTTAAACCTCTGGGACACGGCCGGCCAGGAGGAGTACGACCGCCTCCGGACGCTTTCCTACCCCCAGACCAACGTCTTCATCATCTGCTTCTCCATCGCCAGCCCGCCCTCCTACGAGAATGTCAAGCACAAGTGGTACCCCGAGGTGTGCCACCACTGCCCCAGCGTGCCCATCCTCCTCGTCGGCACCAAGAAGGATCTGAGGAACAACCCCGAGACCATGAAGAAGCTCAAGGAGCAGAACCAGGCGCCCATCACCACCCAGCAGGGAATCAGCCTCTCCAAGCAGATCCACGCCGTCAAGTACCTGGAGTGCTCCGCGCTCAACCAGGAGGGCATCAAGGATGTCTTCACGGAGGCGGTGCGAGCCGTGCTCAACCCCACCCCAGCCAAGCCCAAGAAGCCCTGCGTCCTCTTGTGAGGGGCAGCCCGGGCGCAGCGCCAGCCCAGCCAGAGACGCTCCTGCCCCGGCCCCGCCGCTCCCCGGGCACTGCCCAGCGCTGCAGGACCCTGCCAGCATCTCCCCGCTGCCCCGGCTCCGAGCACCCCTGGCTCCGAGCACCCCTGGCTCCGAGCACCTCGGATCTGAACACCTCCAGCTCCGAGCACCTCCAGCTCTGAGTACCCCAATTCTGAGCACCCCCAGCTCCCTCCAAACACCTCCAGCTCCGAGCACCCCAGCTCTGAGCACCCCAGCTCCAAGCACCCCCAGATCCGAGCACCCTGGCTCTGAGCATTCCCAGTTCCGAGCATACCCGTCTCCAAGCATCCCCAGCTCCCTCCAAACACCTCCAGCTCTGAGCACCCCCAGCTCTGAGCACCCCAGCTCCAAGCACCCCCAGCTCCGAGCACCCCAGCTCAGAGCACCCCCAGCTCCAAACACCCCGGCTCCGAGCACCCCCAGCTCCAGGCTCGCTGCCTCCCCTGGTGCTCAGCAGGGCCGAGGGCTGCCAGCCCCGAGCTGCCACAGCCCGAGCGGCACCGAGCACTCTGCACTACCTGCCCGTTTGCCCCGGGGCCGGCCGGGCTCCCTGCTGCCCCCACGGGTCCTGCACCCCCTCCGGCCCCGTCCTCATCCCTGGCTGTCAGCGTTCGCTTTCGGGTGACGCCTCTGCAGTGCCGGCACAGAGCAACGCTTCCTGAGAAGGGGATGCCCGGGGGAGCTGCACCCCCCCGGCTCCTGCCTGGGCACCCAGCCCCACAGGGACCCCGCGGGTGCCCGGGGTCCGTCCCGCGTGGGGGCTCCCGGGGTGGGCACGGCACCGCCGCTCCCCGCGCCCAGCACCGGCATCACGCCGCCACGGGAGCCCGGCCCCGGCGGGAGCGGAGCTGGCACAGGCCCTGGGGAGGGTTTTGTCCCCCAGGACCCTGGTGACGAAGAACTGCAAATGGCAATGGGACCTGCCTGCGACGAGCTCCTCGCCGAGTTGCTTTTCCGTGAATAAAACCAGCCCTGCCCAGGCCCCCGCGCCTCCTGTGCTCTCCCGCGCGCTCCCAGCACCCCTGGAGCCACCTGCCGGGGGGGACGCGGGCGCTGGCCCCAAAACCTGGGGCATCCTGGGCTGGGGGGAGCCCGGGGTACCCCACCATGGCCGGGCCTGCACCCCAGGGCCCACACAGGGCAGCGCTGAGCTCCTCTGCGGGGACATGGGGATGTGGCGGGGCACGGGGACACTGCAGGAATGGGGACGCTGCAGGGCATGGGGGCACGGCAGGGATGGGCACAGGGACACTGTAGAGACGGGGACGTTGCAGGGCATGGGGACGGGCACTGCAGGTGATGGGTGTGGGGACGCTGCATAGAACCACAGACTGGTCTGGCTTGGAAGGGACCTTAAAGCCCCCCCAGTCCCACCCCCCCTGCCCTGGTCAGGGCCCCCTGCCTCCACCCCCGGCTGCCCCCAGCCCCCCCAGCCTGGCCTTGGGCACTGCTGGGGATGGGAAGAGCCACGGGGCCGTGCCCAGGGACACGGCAGGCTGTGGGGACGCCGTGGGGATGGCCCCAGGTCCCCGGGACAGGCTCTCCTCCCTGCGAGCCCCCCGCCACCCCAGCTCGGGCCCTGCCCCGTCCGGCCCCCTCCAAGCTCAGCACCGGAGCCCCCCATGCCCGGAGCCATCCCTGGCCTGGCCTGCCCGGGGCCGGGGGTGCCGGGGGGGCTCTGGGCGCTGCAGCCCCTCGGGGGCAGGAGCTGCCGGTGGCCGGATCCGGCCCTGGCAGGGCCCCGGCACACACGGGCCCCTTGTCTCGCCCCGGGGCCGCAGCCAGGCCCCGCTGCAGGAAGGGCAGAGACCCGGCGGCCCCGCACAAGCGGCCTTTGTTCCCCGCCGGCCGCTTCCTGAGCAGATCTGGGGGGGGCCCCGGGGGCTGGCGTGGGCGACGATGCCCGCGAGGCGGGGTGGCTCTGTCCCCATCCTGTCCCGTCCCGTGCCGAGGGCGCACGTCGGCCGCCAGCCTGGCCGCAGCCCCTTGGGGACGGTGCAAAGCCTCCCCCCACTTCCTAGGCCCCAGGAGCCTGTAGGCAGCAGGATCCGGCCCCACGGCGACCCCCGGCCACTGCGCGGGTGCCCCACGCACCCCGCTGGCACCCGCCGGTCCCCGTGCCCCCAGGGTGCTGTCCCCACGGGGACCCCAGTGCCGCAGCGGGACGCTCCCTGTGCCTGGAGCTGCTGGGGCAGGGTCTGGCCACGGGGACCCCCTCGCAGGGCCGAGCTGCCCCCCCGGTGGGGACAGGGGGAGCAGGGCTGGGACGAGGCGGGGACCCGGGGCAGGACGCGGAGCTGCAGCGGGACGCGGCCCTGCCCCGGCCCTGGGGCGCAGCGTGGGGATGAGCTCACGGGTTTTCCCCTCCGCGTCCCCGGCCCCGCTGCATGAGGTCAGGGCCCGTGCCGAGGCGTGGGCAGCCCTGGGGGAGCCCCAGGGCGGTGCAGAGGGAAGCCGAGGGCCCCGGCCCCGCTGCTTGCACCCTGCCCTGAGCTGGCTCAGCCCAGCGTGGCTGCCCCACGTCCCGTGCCCCATATCCCACGTCCCCTGCCCCATATCCCACGTCCCGTGCCCCATATCCCACATCCCCTGCCCCATATCCCACGTCCCGTGCCCCATATCCCACGTCCCCTGCCCCATATCCCACATCCCGTGCCCCATATCCCACGTCCCCTGCCCCATATCCCACGTCCCGTGCCCCATATCCCACGTCCCCTGCCCCGTGACCACCCAGCCCAGCCCTGCAGCATCTGCAGCCGCGTCAGGCCCCTGGGGCCGGGCGGGGAGCGGAGCCTCCAGCTGCGGGGAGGACTCGGCCAACAGCTCCCACCCGCCCCGCGCCCCGCCAGGGCTGCCCAGCGCACGCATCCTGCAGCCAGCCCCAGCGCCTGGATCCGCATCCTGCACCCAGCCCGGCCCCGCATCGCCTTGGGGTCCTGGGGAGGGGTGGGGTGCCAGGGCCGTGCCAGGGCCGTGCCAGGGCCGTGCTGGGCTGCAGCGCCGGGGGCTTGGGCACTTGCCTGTCCCCAGCCTGCTGCGTGCCACCACGGCACCGCCATGCCCAGCACCCCGATGCAGTGCCTGCAGGGATTGGCACAGGGCACAAGGCACAAAACAGCAGCCCTGGGCTGGGTGCCAGCTCAGCCCCAATCGTGCCGATGTCCACGCAGGCACCGGAGCAGCTCCAGGCACAGCTGCAGGGAGCTGAGCCCCCAGCCCGCCCCGGCCGCAGGTGATGGTCAGGTGAGGAAGAGGAGGAGGGAGGGCAGTGAGGAGGCAGAGAGCTCACAAAAATATTCAGTGCTTTATTTCATCCTCAAAACCAACGAGAACACGCTGCTGGGAGGTGCCACGCCACGCGCATGCAGGCAGGGGGATGGGTGGAACCCGGTGCGGCGGGGCACGCACGGGTGGAGACGTGCGGGGGGCTGCCCTGCCCCGCCGGGACCCCGGCCGGGGCCCCTCCAGCTCGGCCCGGGGCGGCTTTGCCCCATCGCAGCGCCGGGGCTCCGAGGGGCCCGGCTCAGCCCCAGCCTCTGCAGCTTGTGCCCAGCTCTGCCCCAGCCCTGCAGTGTTCGCGCTGCTCAGTTCTGGGGGTGCGACTGGAGAGACACGGGGTGGGGGGCGCCCTTAAGCTTCGCAGCCCCCCTCTGGGCCATGAGCCCTTGTTGGAGATCTTGGCCAAGGGTCCCCCGACAAAGTTCTCCCAGCCCGGAGGAGAAACCATGAGGCCACCCAGCTGGAGCGTGGGGCAAGGAAAGGACCCTCCAAAGAACCAGGCAGCAGCCGCCTGCCCCCTCGCCTGCCCCCCCCTGCGTCCCAAGGCCAGGAGGGAGCTGGGGCAGGGAGCCTGGGCCACGCGGGTCCCCATGTCCCCTGTGTATGAGAGCTCTGGCCATGGGCAGGGACCAACACGTGGAGCCCAGGACACGGAGATGTCTGCGGCAGCAGGGGGGGCTCTGCCCCGAGAGCCGCAGCGCAGCCGGGAGAGGGAAGGGGCTCGGCTTCCCGTCCCCGCCGCGGGGCCAGCGCCTCCACGGGAGAGCCCCGGCTACCGGCAGGCACAAACCCCTCGCCCACAGCCCCGCCGGGCAGGGGCTGCAGACTGCACCCACGGCACGGCTCAGCACCGGTCCAGGGCGCCTGCGGCCGGCTCCGGGACGGGCGACGCGCCCGGCGGCGTGCAGGGCCCGGCTAGAAGTGCTTGTCTTCCAGCATGGAGCTCACCACCAGCTCCTTGTTGCTGAAGTCCCAGAAGGCAGTCATGTGGAAGGCCATGTTGGAGAGGACAACCAGGTACTCCAGGAAAGCAAAGATGGTGTAAACTGGCAGAGGAAACACAGTGGGTTAGTGGGAAGTGCCGCCCTGCGGCCGGATTTGCCCCCAAACCTTGGGGACCTCTTGGGGACAGGTCCCAGGGCTGCAAGGACGCGGGGCAGGGGCTCGGTGCCGGGCCTCAGCCAGATGCAGGGCAGAGGAGGGGAGGAGAAGGGCGGCTGGGCACCATCCCACGTGAGGGCTCCTGCTGTGCCACAGCCCCTCTGAGCGGGGTGACCCCGGCCCCTTCCCCGCGCCCCGGCACGGCCAAGCGGCACAGAGGCGCACGTCCGTACCTCCAGGCCCGCAGTACCAGTTGTGGTGGAAGTAGACACACACGGCAAACGCGAAGGTGATGAAGGTAAAGAAGAAGAGCAGCTGCTTCCACTTGTACGACTTGCGCTCCTGGAAGAGACCGAGGGCACCTGCTCACAGCCTGGCCGCCCGCACGGCCCCGGTGCTGGATCCGTCCCCGTCACGGCGCACGTGGCACCGTGGGGACATGGGACATGGGCAGACCCCACCAGCCCCCTGCACTGCACCGTGCCCCGGCACTGCTGGGAACAGTGCCTGCAGCAGAGCTCACACTGGCAGCCAGGGTAGGGGCAATGGCAGAACCAGACACGGATCCTCCGGCCCCAGATGTGGGGAATTCACCTGCGTGGGCAGCCGGTGCCGCGTGGGAGGCACCGCACGAGCCGCAGCAGGGCTCGGGCACGCGTCCCTGGTGAGCACCAGCATCAGGGTTGGACCCGGGCGGAGGACACGGGGATGCCACCCACGGCCCCCCGGGCCCTGGTTGTTATTCCTGCTGCTGAGTGGGAGGGGAATTTTCCTCTCGCCTGATGTTTCACGTGAGACAAAAACTCCATTTTCAGGGACTGCTGAGAATAAGGAAAATTTAAATTGCCCCATCACTCTTTCCATTACCCCACCGAAAGCGCGCCTGCAGGCTCAGCCCGCCGCCCTGAGCACAAACAGGTTGCGGCGGGGAGGAAAACCCAGAGAGGAAGGGCGGCCTCGCGGTTACGGCTGCCATCTGGGGGCTCGGGGAGCTCAGCCCGACGCCTCCCGGCGCTCCCCAACGCCCCACGGCCGCCCCCCTTGCGCCGGCCCCGCTCGCCCACCGGGAGCACAGGGCGAGGAGCTGGGGGTGCGCTGGGCGGCGCGGGGTGGAGCACGGCGGTGCCAGCCGGTGCTCGGCAGCAGGCAGCGCACGGGCCCATGGCCACGTTATGCAAAGTTTCGCACCGGAAAAGCGGGTCACGGCACAGCCTTGTTTTCATCCAGGTCCCACGGCAGCGGAAACAGTCGCACGCCAGAGGCAGCGGCGGAGCCCCGCTCGTCTCAGCAAGGTGAGCGGCAGTGCCCCGCTCTCTGGCTCCTGCGCTGCGCCCGCGCAGCACCGCGCCCCGCGGCACTGCGCCTCGCTGCACCACATCGCGCTGAGCTGCACCCCGTGGCGCTGCGTCAGGCTGTACAGCGCGCCGGGCTGCTCTGCAGCGTGCTGCGCCTCGTGGCACCGTGCTGCGCTGCACGGCAGCATGCGGCACTGCACCACACCTCGAGGCACCACGCCGCACCTCGTGGTACCGTGCTGCACTGCGCCGTGCTGCGCCTCATGGCACCGTGCTGCACTGCACGGCAGCATGCGGCACTGCACCACACCTCGAGGCACCACGCCGCACTTCGTGGTACCGTGCTGCACTGCGCCGTGCGGCGCCTCGTGGCACCGTGCTGCACCGCATGGCAGCATGTGGCACTGCACCGCAACTCGTGGCACTGCACCGCACCTCGTTACACGGTGGTGCACT
The DNA here is from genome assembly GCF_964034855.1 of Anser brachyrhynchus. Taxonomy (NCBI): domain Eukaryota; kingdom Metazoa; phylum Chordata; class Aves; order Anseriformes; family Anatidae; genus Anser; species Anser brachyrhynchus. The sequence goes on along the minus strand of NC_137694.1, from coordinate 212,380,746 downwards.
GCTCCGTGCCACACCTCACGGCACTGTGCTGCACTGCAAGGCAGCACATGGCACCCCACCGCACCTCGTGGCACTGCACCGCACCTCGTGGCACTGTCCTGCACCGCACCTCGTGGCACCATGGTGCACTGCACCACGCTGCACTTTGTGGCACCATGCTGCACTGCATGGCACCATGCTGCGCTGCATGGCAGCACATGGCACTGCACTGCACCTTGTGGCACTGTGCTGCGCCTCATGGCACCCTGCTGTGCTGCATGGCAGCACGTGGCACTGCAACACACCTCGTGGCACCGCACCGTACCTCGTGGCACTGTCCTGCACTGCACCGCGCCGCACCTTGTGGCACCGTGCTGTGCTGCACCTTGTTGCAGCTTGTGGCACTGTGCTGCACTGCATGGCAGCATGTGGCATTGCTCCACACCTTGTGGCACCACACCACACCTCGTGGCACTGTGCTCTGCTGCACAGCAACACAGGGCACTGCACCGCACCTCATGGCACCACACCGCACCTCGTGACACCGTGCTGTGCTGCACCTTGTTGCACCTTGTTGCACCGTGCTGCGCTGCATGGCAGCACTTGGCACTGCACCACACCTCGGGGAACCGTGCTGCACTGCACCATGCTGCACTGCTTCACTGAGCTGCACTGCACCACGTCCAGTGCATGACTCTGCACCTGGTGGTGCTGCGCTGCACCCCGTGGCACCACGCAGCGCTGAACCCCTCCACCCTCATGCACTGCGTCACGCAGCACCTCCCCGCGCTCCATCCCCCCAGCCCCCGAGGACAAGCCCTGCAGGAAGGCGCTGCTCGCAGCGGGATTACGGCACTGCCAGGTTCCTTCAAGTGCCCCCAGGACTTGGCGGCCAAGAGCTGGGACGGGAACGGTGCCGCAGGCGCAGAGCTGCAGGGTACGGGGCTGAGCTTCACGTGCCCTGGCACTGAGGATTAATTCTGCCCCGGGCAGCACCTAATTAGCTGTTTTTCTCTATAATCCTTCCTCGGGACGGGCTCAGCCCAGAGTCTCACCCCCCCGCTGCAGGGAAAAGCCGAGCTAAGCCGCAGGGCAGACAGCTCTGGAGGGCAGGGGGGGCCCAGGCAGCACCCAGGGGGGTGCAGGAGCTCCAAGCAGGAGCCTGAGGCAGCCCCTCACAGCCCGTGCTCCAGCTGCAGGTGGGCGACAAGAGGGACAAGGCAGTCCCAGGGACGTGGGACGAGCTCAGGATACGTGCTGAGCCCGGCAGGACGGCCTGACAGCATGGCCATGGAGACCGCTGTCCCTGTCCCTGTCCCGGCACCGGCACCGGCATGGTGCAGCGCATCGATGGAAACCAGGACTTCGTGCTTCCTGGTGGACCCGGCCCCTGACCCGTGCACGCTGCTCCCCACGCGCACGGCTCCCTGAGCCAGCCCTCTGCACTGGGACGCGCGTCTGGCCCAGCAAACCACAGGCGCGTTATATTTAGAGCCGCCGCTTGCAGGCTCTGAGCTGCAGCACACTGCCCCGTGCACGCGAAGGTGAGTCAGGAGCGGGAGGCAGACAGCGGGGGACAGGAGGACAAAACGGCACTGGCTGCACCCACCAGCGTGGAGGGGCATGGCCCCGTGCCCCGTGCCCCGTGCAGAGCCCACGGACAGCCCCCAGCCGCCCCTTCCCCTCCTGGGGAGCGCCCCGCACCGCGAGCCCCAGCCGTGGAGCTGCGGGACGGGCAGCAGGAGGCACGCATCCTGCCTGCTCCTCCACCACCTCCGGGGGGGGTCCCTGCGGGGTTTATGCCTCAGTGCCCCACGGGGACGTGCCACAGGAGGGCAAAGGTGAATTAGTCCAAAACGCGTCAACGTTCCACGCGCAGACCAAGCGCCAGTCCCAGCCGCATCCCACGCAGGGGGCTCGGGTTTTCCAGAGACCCTCTCTGCGCTGGGAGCCGGCCCTTCCCGGGGGCTACGTGCTGCACGCCGGCCCAGCTCGCCCCCGAGAGCGCTTCTGGCTTCCCTGCGGTGAACGCGAAGCCGAGCGGCTCCAGCAGCGCGAGCCGAGCGCCGGGATATTTATAGCGGCCTCGGGTGAGCCACCGCCGCGGGCCGCTGTCGCCGCGCTGCAGGCGATCGCTGGCGAGGAGCTGGGCTGAAACCACGCGTGCTCACGGACCCCGCTCGCGGCTCAGCTCCCGAGGGGCTGGCAGTTTGGCACGGCACGGCACGGCTCGGCACAGCGGGGTGGCACGGCACGGCGCGGAGGCACAGCGCGGCACGGCCCCCGCGCCCGGCCGCTGCACGCGTGCATGCGTGTCTCCGGGCCGGAACGCAGACGAGGGTGACGCCAGCTGCCGGGGAAGAGGAGAACTGTGTTTGCAAACAAGAAGTGAAACCAGGCTGCCCGGCTGCGCTGCTCCCCGTGGCACGGGGCTGCGGGGGCCTGCAGCTGGCCCGGAGCAGGGGCTGCGCTGGGGAGCGGCCGCAGCGATGTGCCAGGCGTGCGCGGGGTGCCACCCACGGGAGGCTCTGTGTGTTCCTTCTCCCCCCGAGCGCCCATCTGGTGCCCCTTCCCCTCCTCCTCCCTGCCTGCTTTCCTTTCCCCCCCTCTTGCAGAGCTCTATTTTCCTTTCTCTCGTCCTCTGCAGCTGGAAACCGTCTGCGCTTCCCCATTGCGAGCCAGTTCCCCAGCACCTTCCTGCCCTTGCGGCAGGCGGTTGCGACACGCGCCCTGGGGAGTGCGAGGCTTTTGCAACACCGATTCCTGTCACACACGTGCTCACCCCAGCGCAGCCCGGCAGCTTCAGGGCCTCCAGCAAAGGGCCCCGGTGCCGCCGTGCTGCGGCTCTGCGCCCTCCTGCGGGATGGGACAGCGCGGGGACCTGGCCCAGAAACGGCCCCAGGCTCAGCCCGAGCTCGGTCGGGGAGCTCTGGTGCCTTCCCCAGCCGCAGGTGGGCCAGGGCACGGGGCTCACGCTGCCAGGAGCCCCATCCCTCGCTCCCGGGGACCTGCCCTCTGCAGGGAATGGTTCCCGGGAGCAGCAGAGGGGACGTTTCGTCACCAGCCGAGCCCTAGAGCAGCGCCCTGGCAGCGGGTGGGGGAAGCGCCTCTGCTCGGAGCCTCTGAGACGAGGCCGGGCAAGGGGCTGGAAGAAACGCGGCGGCCGCGGCGGGGCTGCACACGGGGGTGGCCAGGAGCATCCCTGCAGTGCGGGTCCTGTGCAGGAGAGCTGCCCGACATTCGGCCCGCTCCTGGTGGCTGTTGGAAAGTTCTCCCCAGGACGAGGCACGAGGACTCCGGGGCGCAGACGCTGCTCCTGCTCCAGGGCTGGGGGATGGCAGAGGTGAACAAACTGCCCCGCGACCGAGGCGAAGTGAGCCGGAGCCTGGCTCCGAGGCACCACCAGGGCCGTTCCCGGGCACCCCTAGCTTTCCCTGCGAGAACAGACAGCCCGTGCTCTCCCCTAAAATAACCCCGCGAGGCTCCCAGCGCCCGGCACAATCCGGCCAGCTCAGCGGCTGCCGCACCTCTCCCTGCTGGGCCGGGCAGTCCCCGCTGGCCGCACGGCGCGGGGCGAGGAGGATGTGGCACCGGCACCATGCCCGCAGCGGCCCCTGGCATGGCCCCGTGCTCGCCTCGTGGCCCCGAGCACAGCCCCCAGGCTCGCACTGGGGCCATGGGACGAGCCCAGGGAAGTCGAGCAGCAGGACAAACCCCACATAATTTTGCCCGGCCCGGAGATGGGGGGGCCAGATGAGAGCGACTCACGGCAGAGCCCCGGCTGCGTTTTGGGGGTGCCGACGGGGCGCCAGAGCCGCCCTGCGGAGGGGCAGCTCCCTGGGGGGGCCTCCCCCAGCCGCGGGCTCAGGCCTGGACCCGCTGCTTCCAGAAGGGTTTAATGCGAGAGCTTTTCCGTCGCACACGCACTTTCTTTTTCAGAGGACCTCGCTCCCCGGGCGACAGCACCATCTGCTGACAGGCGGCCCCGCAGCCCCCTCGAAACCAGCCCGGGCTCGGGGCCAGGTTTCCTGGGGTCCTGGGCTGTGCTGCCTCCTCTGCACCCACAGCTCTGGGTGCTGAGCTCCGAGTCTCATCCTGTCCAGGGGGAGAGCCTGGGGCCTCTTACGACCAACCCAGAGCCGCTGGGCGCTGCCCCCACGCTGCTCAGGCAGCTCCGGGTCTGCTGATCTCCAGGGGGGTGTCTGTGAACTTTGTGCCACCTGCTTCAAGCCCTGCTCCAGCGGGGCCACCCGGGGCCGCTCGCACGTGGCCCGGCGCTGGGCTGGGCACACACCAAGACCCGGCCCCGCGCGCTGACCGCAGGCTCGGCTCGAGCCCTGCAGCCTCGGGGAGCGGACGGCAGCGAGGACGAGCAGCCGAGGCACGCGGAGCCCGTAAGCTCTGCGGGCGCAGGGTGCTCCCCACACCTCACAGCCCCTTCAGATGCAGGGGATGCAGGGGTGCAGCCATGGGAGGGGGGCTCTGGGCAGAAAGGACACCTCTGCTCGCTGTGCCAGCCTCCTGGCAAGGAGAGGAACGGCCCCGGGGCGACGCTGCCGGAGGACAACCCACGGGCAGAAGTGCTGCCAGACGGCAGCGGGGCACCTCGGGCTGGTGCCAGGACTTTGGTCCCCGCGTTTCCCAGCACAGAGTTCAGAGACACCCCCCCGGAGATCAGCAGACAGAAGTCGGCCGCCTACTGGCAGGTTGCTCGCCCTCACCCTCCCCACAGCCGCGCTGCCGTGTGGCAGGGACACGCGGCCGGGTGTGCCGAGGCACCGAGCGCGTGCTCCGGCGTGGCACGGGAACGTGCACCGAGCTCACAGCCCGCATCCGAGCCGGTGCTCCCGTGAGCCAGCAGTAGGACGAGCGCTGCTGCCACTGCGCCGCGAGCTGGACTTGGTGTTACGGCGCTGTCACGCCTGCAGGCGCGCGCGGCCTGTTGGCACATGCTGCCCGGGGAGCCCTCGTCTGAGCTGCAGGACTGCGAGGGAGAGGCGCAGGGGGTGCAAAAACAGGGAAAGCAAACAAAAAAAGAATAAATAGAGGAAGCTACTGGGAAGCCGAGGGGTGATTTCCGCACGCCTGCTGCTCCCTTTGCAGCGCACTGCCCCGGGGCTCCTGTCGCCCACGCTCTGTCCCGCCACCAGACCACAAGCACGGCGAAGCCACCTGGCTTGGCAAACCGCTGCCACGGCCGCAGAGCAACGGCCACAGCCTTCTGCCTGTTCTTAGCCCGGGCAGCAGCAGCGTGCGGCCCCCCCAAGACCCGCTGAGGTCGGTCGGCAGACGCCGCTGACCACGCGAACACCACCCTGTTGGGGCAGATCCGAGGCGCACCCCCGTCCCCTGCCCGCCTCCGAGACCCGCACGTGCCCCAGCGCCCTGGGAGCCTCAGAAGCCCCTTCCGTGGTGCAGCCTGCAGCCAAGCACAAGCGCTGGACGCTGCTTCCCCGGGTGCCCAAAACAAGCCAGCAGCCACACAGGCTCGGTGAACTGTCGGAAGGGGAGGACAAATGGATGTGATGAAGCGGGAGCCCTACTGAAGCACGCTCTGCGACTGTCCGTGCCAGCCCCAGGCACAGCGCCCATCCTGCTCCGCACGCCCTCACTTGGCAGACGTGTGCTCCCACCCCCCGCCAGCTCCCCAGCCCCAGGACAAAGCGGTGCGCACACGTCCCGCGGGGCTTCACCCAGTTCTGCTTTGCGAGGCCACCGCCGGCCCTGCGCGGCACAGCCCGGGGACCTGCTGCCCAGCGCTGCTGGAACCTGGGGCAGGGAGGGCAGGACAGGGGCAGCAGGGCGGGGAGGGAAAGCGCAGAGAGCCGGGGCCCCAGGCAGAGCTGCGTGCAGGCAGACGGAGCGCTCGCACCGCTGAGCCGCCCGTCCTGTGCTGCCGCTCGTGGCACGCTGCGGAACCGACGGGGCGCCAGCTAGAGCCGCGTCCAGGTGACGGAGCCAGAAGCCTGGCTCTCTGCCTGGCCAGGGGGGCCCCCGAGCCCACGGCCCCCCTGGACAACAAGACCCACGGCCATCCCGCTCGGCAGGACCGACAGGAGCCCTCGGGGCAGCTCCTCCCCGGAGCAGAGGGCTTGCACGGTGCCTGCGTCCCGCTGCCGCAGCCGCCCCCGCTGGCAGGAGCAGCAGGGTCACTGCGCCCCGGCAGGGCCCCAAACGGGCACCCTCAGGCAGGGCAGACCCCGGGGGACACGGGCCGGGTGGCACTTCAGGTGTCAGCTCCGTGTGAAAACGAGAGAGAAGGAAATGAAGACATCCCTCCCCGGTTTGTTTCAGTAAATGGGACCAAATCGTGGGTTTTGGTGGCCGCCCTCCCTTCAGCCCCTTTCACTCCCACGTTAAGGGTTTTCCCACCCGGTTAGGGTTATTTCAAAGTGAGGTACAGGTGAAGCCCTGCCACCGCCAGCCGAGAGCCCCGGCCCCGAGCGCAGCGCGCAGAGAAGAAAGGAAAGTGTCTGTACCTCGGGACTTACTGTGTGTTTCTTAGTCATCCTCCAGAGGATGCACGTCAGGAGCATGTGGCCCAGAGCCGACGTGATAAAGACGATGAAGGCATTTTCGTGGATTGCTGAATCAACGAGACAACAGGTTTCCTGTTAAATCTGGGCACGGAAGTGAGCTGAGAGCACAGGGGGAAGGGACAGGGCTTTGAGAGGGCAAAGGGCCGCTGGGCACGGCCCTGCTGGCGGCCCCCGTGCCCCGGGGATGCTGTGCCAAGGGCGAGCAGCGGCCGAGGAGCCTCGACAGGACAGCACAGCGTCGCGGCAGCCGTGCCGAGAAGGGGGAGGGAGAGCTGGCAGCAAAGGGATCTGTCCTCGTGGCTCCCTCTAAGCCCGGGGCAGGCGTGGGACGGGCACCTCGCAGCAGGCACCATGTGTGCAGGAGGGCTCAGCCCCGAGGCGAGGAGCCTCGAGCTGCGCGTGGCTGCAAGCTGCAGGCGCCCTGGGGAGCGGCTCAGCATCACCTTTAGCGCTCCTGGGAGGGACGGGGGAACCGAGGCACGGAGGGAGGTGTGCAGTGAGACAGCCTGGGGTCCGGAAAGGGAGCCGGCCTCCTGCATTCAACCCGGCCGCTAACTGCTGTCACCGGCACCGAGGCCACCCCGCGTCACCGAGCTGACACCGACTTGCCAGGCTGGAAACGCAGCTGGCCGGAGCTCTGAACTGAAGCAGCTCGCAGACCCCCAAAGCCACACACAGACCCCAGCACTCCCAGGTGAGAGATTTTTAAAGGGGTGTTTCTATGAAAAAAAAATAAATAAAACAAGTTCCTTGGCCTTTTCTCCAGGAACTAAATAAAATAAAAGTTTCCCGGCCTTTTCTCCAGGAACTGAGCCCACAGGCTGAGTTCACAACCAAGACACCCAGCCATAAAACACGCCCCCCCTTCCCTCTCATCCCAGCTGCAGAGGAAGGGGAGCAGCGGTGGGAAGGAGCTCTCGGAGGTGGGGCTGCGAGCAGCGCCTGCAGGGGGGGATAACCCGTGCCCTCCTCCTGCAGCTCCGAAGCTTTCCCTACAGACCTGAGGAGCTGCAATGAGGAGCTGCGAGGCTGGGCTGGCCTCAGCTTTCAGCGCGGCTTCTGCCCTTCCTCTGCTGCACCGCAGCCTCCTCTTCCTCACTGCTGCCCGAGGCGCAGGGTGGTGCCGGGATGCCTCGCAGGGGGCAGCGGCAGGGGAAGAGGGCAGGGAGCTGGGCAGAAAGCCCCAGGGCCACAGACCTCCGTCTGCCAGAGGCTTCCATCCCCAGAGCACCGGGATTCGCAGCACGCGGAGCTGTTGGCGAGCTCACACCAGCCCCGTGCTGCGCTCCCCACGGGGAGCGAACGCCCGTGAACAGGACTGGAGGAAGGGTCTGCTCGAACCCTGGTGCAGCGTGCGGCTCGGACGGGGCAGTCTTGGAGCATCCCGGGGAAGTCCTTGGGCTCCTTTCCTGGCCCCAATGCCACAGGCTGACTGGGGAAGGCCCAGGTTAAGCCAGTGAGCGCCCGGCTGGTGGGAGGCGTTATGGGGCTGACGTCCAGCATGTGAGAGCCCCAGGATGGGCTGCTCTGGGCACGACTGCCGGGTGAGGAGCAGAGAAATCAACCGCTGCGCTGCAAAACACAGGGCAGCATCTGCGAGCAGGGAAACAAGCTGGCACCGAGCTGCCAGCTGTCTCAGCAGCCTGAAGTGCTGTGCTTCATGCACCGGCCGGTTGGTTTTCCACGACAGCAGTGGAACCACGTCCTTCTGGTGTGCAGGACGCAACGTCTCCGAACAACCACCTGGCAAGAAACCAGGACGCACCTGCAGGGCTCTGTTCCGGGCCCCGACGGCCCTGTGGGGCACGAGCAGCCTGGGTCCTGGACCTGCTCAGCCCCACAGGCACGGTCACGGCAGTGCCGGGGGGGCCCATTTCGAAAGGCAACCAAAGGGCTTCCTGACCCACTGCACCTATCCTCGGAGGGAGCTTCCCTCACCCCTGTGAGCAGGCAGATCCCCCCAGCACGAGATCAGCTGCGCCCCACATCCCCTTCCTGCAAGCAGACAAACCTCTGCTGCCGGCTCCCCCTCACCAGCCCTGCTCCAAACCCACCCGCTCCGGCCTTTCTCTCTGCAGCGCTCTGTGACTGCAACCCCTGAGCGCGGTCCCGCGGCTGGACGCGGGATTTATTCACCCTCGTCACCCAGCTGAGCGCAGAGCAGCCGACACAGCTCGCGGGCACAGCACGCTGCTGCTGCTGCTGCTGCAAGTCCCAGAAGTGGCTTGGTTTCCTCTGCAACAGCACCACCTTGCTGACCCGACGCGAGTCCTCGTGCACCAACCCCGGCACCGCCTCTGTAGCCCAGGACCGAGCAGCTGCTGGTGCCACCAGCTTTCAGATTCGTTTCTGATCAGACCGTGTGGGAAAAAGGACTTTTCCTTTCCCTTCCCTTTCCCTTCCTGAACGGTGTTTCCTAGCCTAGCACCATCCTATTTTGTGCTGATTTAACCTGAAAGATTCTGATTTTGCCCCGAGGCCGACACAGGGAGTTTCGCCCAAACATTTTTGTGGGAGGGTGCTTGAAATGCTGCTACGAGAGACTTCAGGCTGAAGCCGGCTCAGAGCCAAAGTTCAGGTGTGGAGGCGGTGCTGGTAGCAGCAACGGGCGTTGGTCTCTCTTTGCTCAGCCACGACGAGAGGCGTCGAGCACGGCCCCAGCACGGGAGGAACCAAGCAGTAAATGCTGGGCACAAAAACCCCGCCTATGGTTTCAGCCACTCATCAGCCCCAAGAGTTCCAGGAAGAACAGGGCTATCCGCACGCTGGATGCAACTTCCCCATCTAAACCCCAACGTTCACAGAACCTCTTTGTTTTACCACCTTCGTTTCTCTGAGCTGCCCACCTGCAAAGCGCCCTCGGGACGCAGAGCTCCGCAGAGCCCGGCGTGGGAGGAGACACCTACCATAGTTCTCGGACGAGGACACGTAGGTCAGCACGAGGAGGGCGAAGTTCTCGAGCAGGTTGAGCAGCAGGTTGAAGTGGCACAAGCGCGGGTAGCGGGGGTGGGAGCAGTGGCAGCTCTGGTAGTGGTTCCAGTAGGCGACGGCCACCAGGAAGCGGGGCGCCGAGTGCAGCCCGATGCAGAGGCGCCAGACGTAGCGCTGCGGGGTCTCGCCGCCGATCGCCGCGCTGATGGAGGGCAGGTAGTTCGGGACCTGATGGGATACAGCAGCTTAGAGAGGCGTGGGGAGCCTGGAAGGGCAGCACGCAGCACGCAGCAGCCCCGGTGCGTCCCCCAGGGCCACCCAGCCCCAGCTCTGCCCCAGGGGCGCAGCTCCGGGACCCCCTCGGGTTCCTCAGCTTCGCGTGCCCAGCCCTCGCCCCTTCCCTTCGGTCAGCGGTGGGCTGAAACTCCTCCATCCCCACAGCTGGAGAGAGAGGAGAAGGGGGTTGGCTTTGCTGCCCATCCCTAGTGGAGGAAATTGATAGGGACAGCAGCAAAGGTGATGTTCAGGGAGGAAGGGAAAAGCAGGAACCCATCGACCTCACAACAAGCGCACGGCTCAGGGCTGTCCCGAGCCAGCTGGGATTGCTCCACAGGAGGTAACCCAGGCAGGACCGCGCTTCCAGGGAATCACAGAGTCACAGAAGCATCCGGGCTGGAAGAGACTTTGAGGATCATCAAGCTGGCCGGTCACGCCGTGCAGTGGGAACACCAGAAGGGCCAAAGCCCAACTAGCTAAAACTTCCACTTCCCCCCGGTTACTTCGCACGCTGCCGCGCTCACGTAGAGGCGGTTAAGCTGGATCCCTAATTAGGTTGTCGTGTCGGATGAAGGGGATGGAATTCCTTCGTGCTGTCCTCCAGGTGCTTTCCTGCTGGCCTCTGGTCCTTCTCCTGGCTCTGGGACCTACTGCTGGTGCTGGCATCCAACTGCCAGGAGTCTGAGCTTCCCCCTGCCCAGGGACTCGGCTGAACGCCCTCTGCACCAGCTCAACAAGCCTGCAGCCCAAGATGCTCTTCCCCTCCCCTGAGGGGCAGACCCCTTCTGAGCCCACAAAGACCAGGTTTCTCGGGGTCCCACGGCCCAAAAGGCCCAGCCCCTGGCTCCGACACCTGCCCCACCACCACGCACCGGTCTGCTGGATTTACCGGTCCTCCCAAAGCCCTTTCCTTGGACAGCAGGACTGGAGAGAAGCCCGCCTGCGGCTCCAGAGCCCACCACGGGCTCTGCGGTCCTTCGCGATACGCCTCGGACTGCTCTTGACAGCTTCACTGGTGCCCACGTGGAAGAGGGGCAGGGCTAGCGGTCCGTGGGCTGTACGAGGCTTGGCAGTGTCTCGGCACATCCCTGATACGGGCCTCTGGTGGCCACCCACCTCTCTCGGGAGCAGGTCAGGTTGGGAAATGGGCACCTCCGGTCCTCCCTGAGGGTCCCCCCCCAAGAGGGTCCCCTTGCTGCTGTCACCGTCACCAGTTTGGGTCTTGCTCGGTCTGTCCTGGAGCCCAGAGCAACCCACAGAGCCCTGGGACTGACGCTCCCCAGGCCGACTACATTCTGCTTGAGGAACCCACGGCCGGTCGGTGAGGAGGGGGCAGCGCCCACGTCCACACTGCCCGTTTCTCCAAATCTGCACCGGGGCCGCGCTGCCCCACGGCCTCCTCACCACCACCCGCCTCCGTCACCCCGCCGTGCGTGGCAGGATCACAGAACCCCGGAACCATCTGGGCGGGAAGAGACCTCCCAGATCACCCAGTCCAACCTCTGTCCTAACACTCAGTACTCCACTAAACCATATCACTGAGCTCTGCATCTGAACGTCTCTTAAAGACCCCCAGGGATGGTGACTCCACCACCTCCCTGGGCAGCCCATCCCAATGCCTAACAACCCTTTCAGTAAAGAAGTTTTTCCCAATATCCAACCTAAACCTCCCTTGGTGCAACTTTAGCCCATTCCCCCTCGTCCTGTCACCGGGCACGTGGGAGAATAGACCAACCCCCACCTCGCTACAGCCTCCTTTAAGGTATCTATAAGGTACCTTACGGACCTATAGGGTACCTATAAGGTACCTTAAGGGCCTATAGGGTACCTTAAGGACTTATATAGTATCTATAATGTACCGTAAGGACCTACAGAGGACTTATAAGGTACCTTAAGGATCTATAGGGCACTATAAGGTATGTATAAGGTATCTTAAGGACCTATAGGGTACCTATAAGGTACCTTAAGGACTTATAGGGTACCTATATGGTACCTTAAGGACCTATAGCATACCTATAAGGTACCTTAAGGACCTATAGGGTACCTGTAAGGTACCTTAAGAACTTATATGGTATCTATAACATACCTTAAGGACCTATAGAGTACGTACAAGGTACTGTAAGGACCTATAGAGTACCTATAAGGCACCTTAAGGACTTATATGGTATCCATAATGTACCTTAAGGACCTACAGAGTATTTATAAGGTACCTTAAGGACTTATAGGGTACCTATATGGTACCTTAAGGACCTATAGCATACCTATAAGGTACCTTAAGGACCTATAGGGTACCTGTAAGGTACCTTAAGAACTTATATGGTATCTATAACATACCTTAAGGACCTATAGAGTACGTACAAGGTACTGTAAGGACCTATAGAGTACCTATAAGGCACCTTAAGGACTTATATGGTATCCATAATGTACCTTAAGGACCTACAGAGTATTTATAAGGTACCTTAAGGACCTATAGGGCACCTATAAGGTACCTTAAGGACTTATATAGTATCTATAACGTACCTTAAGGACCTATAGAGTACCTATAAGGTACCTTAAGCACCTATAGGGCACCTATAGGGTACCTACAAGGTACCTTAAGGTACACCTGAGGTCCCGGCGCACCTCAGGTGGAGGCGGAGGCTCGCGGCCCCCCAGCGCCACGCAGGCACCCCCGAGCCGTGCGGTGCGGTGCGGTGCCACTCACCCCGCAGTGGGTGGCCGTGGTCTCCTGGAAGTGGAAGAGCAGGGACCAGGTGACGCAGAAGAGGAACCCGAACAGGGGGCAGCACACGGTGCCCACGGCCAGCGTGGTGAAACGGAGCCGGAGCAGGATCCCGTCACGGTCCAGGGGCAGCGGAACCTGCAGCATGCTGCCGGGCCTGCAGACACCGGCCTCGTTACTGTACCCCCGTTACCGGCCCCGTTACTGCACCCTGTTCCCAACCCCCATTCCCGGCCCCCTGTCACCGCACCCCCGTTACTGGCCCCCGTTTCCGGACCCCCTATTACCGGTTCCCCGTTCCCGCTCCCCATTACCAAACCCCCCGCTTACCGGACCCCCACTCCCGCACCCCCCGTCACTGCACCCCCATTACCAGCCCCCTGTTCCTGGCCCCCCGTTCCCGTACCCCCGTTCCCAGCCCCCCCCTTACCGCCCCCCCCTTACCGCCCCCCCATTACCGTACCCCCCGTTCCCGGCTCCCCATTACCACAGCCCCGTTACCGCACCCCCCATTCCCAGCTCCCCATTACCGGATCCCCGTTCCCGGCCCTCCGTTCCCGCAGCCCCCGCCCCGCGCCGTGCCCCACCGCCCCCCCCGCCAGACCCCCCCCCAGCCCCCCCCGTTCCCGGCCCCCCCCCGGCCCGGCCCCGCCCCGCCCCCACGCACCGGCCCCGCGCCCCCTCCGCTCCGCTCCGCGCCCGGCCCCGCCCCCTCGGCAGGCCCCGCCCCCGCCGCTCTCTGATTGGTCGGTCCGGCAGAAGCCCCGCCCCCTCCGCCCTCGCTGTGGCGCAGCGCGGCGGGGGGGTTGTTCTGGACCCTTCCGCGGCGCCGGCCCCGCCCTTCGGCGGCGCGAGCCAACCGGCGCTCGGGCGGGGGCGGGCGCGCGGCTGCCCGTCAGCCAATAGAATCCAAGCGCCTCCCCCTTTCCCCCGGGGGCCGCCTCGCTTTCGCAGCGCGGCGGCCAATCGTCGGCGGGCGCGCGGGGGCGGGGCCGGCCAATGGGGGGCGTGCGGGCGGCGGCGCGGAGGCTGCTGGGAGGCGCGCGCGGAGCGGGCTGTGACGCAGCTTCCTCCCCGCGGCCCTCCCTCCTCCGGCAGGCGGCGGCGGCGCGGCGAGGCCAGGCCGGGCCCGGCCGCTCCCGGCGGTAAGCGCCGCGTCCCCCCTCGGGCCGGGGCGGCCACCGGGGGGCGGGCGGGGCCTCGGGCGGGGCCTCGGGCACGGCCGGGGCGGTGCGGGGCCGTTGGGCCGCGAGGGCCCGGGGGGGGCCCGGGGGAGGCCCGAGGGGGGCCCGAGGGGGGCCCGAGGGGGGCCTGAGGGGGGCCTGAGGGGGGCGCGGGGCTGCCGGGCTGCGGGCGGCTGTGGTTGGCTGTAATTAACGAGCGGTGGTTAATTAGCTGTGGTTAATTACGTGATGGGGGTCGGCGGTAGGATTGGGGTGAGGGTGTGGGGGGGGCGTGCGGGGCTCGCAGCGCCCGGCCCGGTCCTGCCGGGCCCGCGGGGGGTCGGGGCTGTGCGGGGCCGGGTCCTGCCGGGCTGTGCCGGGCCGGGGGGGTCGGGGCTGCGCGGGGCTGCGGCCCCCGAAGGTGGGCGGCGAGCGGAGGGCAGGCGGCAGCGGGGCGCGGGGGAGCCCCAGGCCGGGGGGGTGCATCCCGTGGTGCCTCCCTTACCCCCTGGGAAATCGCCCTTCCTCGGGGTTGTTCCGAGGCCGAGCGCCGCTGAACGCCCGGCTCCCTGCGTGTTGGCAACTCTCGGGTGCGCTGCCGTGCGTGGAGCACGCCCGTTAGGTGTTTGCTGCAGGAGCGTTGGGCTTTCGGGGAACTTAAAAGTCCTGAAAAAGGTAGCGCTAAAAGCGAGCGTGTGGTTACGCGCCGGAGTTACCCCGGCACGAGTAGGAGCGCTTTGTAAATAGGATTGGTGCCCACCGCGCCTTACGCTTCTCTGTGGGGAAACCTGCTAGGTCTGCGCTGTCCCCTCCTAGCTGATCCTGCCGAACTCCTCTGCTATGTCATAGTGGCGTTGTCAGCGACGGAATCACGGTTACCCCCGTACAGGAAGGGACTACAGATTTCTCTCGGCTGCGGTACAGCTGTTGTGATTTCATTTCAGCTCTGTTTTTTTTTGATGAAAAAGGTCTGGCATCGCGTTTGTACTTGCGGAAAAGATCGGAGTGGAGTAGCGTTACCAAACGTACCCATAAATAAATGGCAGGTGCTGTGCGGGAAGACGGGGCCTTGCCTGAAGGGCATAAAACCTTAGAGAAATGTTCAGAAACTTGAGTTAAAGTCTTGGTGCAGCCCAGTGAGCAACAAAAGGGAAGCTGAGGGAAGCTGTGTTCCTGTAGCTCTCGTACAGTGCGTTTCTATTTGGCATTGTGAGTGGAGGGGCTGGGAGGTAGGGCTTAAAAGGAAACTCCTTAGGGAAACCTTGGGGTTGTTAGAGAACCGCCTGCAGTGCAGTGAAGCCCCCACGTGTGTTTTAGAGAAGCAGTTTGATGGGGTGGGCTCCCGGGCCTGCAGGTGACTGAGCAAAAACGTGTGCGAGTTGCCTGGCGCAGACCAGATAGAGTGGAAATGTGGGAACTGCTGTTCCTGAGAGAGGTTCAGGAGGGTTTTGTTGAGAGGACAGTGATCAGGGGAGTGTAGCTTTGTTTATGTTACTTCAGGGTGTAAGACGTGCATGAAGTCTAGCTGTAGTTAAGGATGGAGGGAAGCGTGCTACTGAAATATTAGTGCTTGTGTCTCTTAGGGCTCTGACCGTTTTAAATGTAGTGTGACTGAAGTCGTGCCTTCGTGTGTCTAGGGGCTTAAGTATTCCAATTAGTTTGCTTACATCAGTAGCAAGGAAGGTGAAAAATGAGCTTTCGCGTCAAGCTTTAATTAAAAACTGAATTCTTCTTTCTAGGTTTAGATAAAGAAAACTCTGATACTTACTGAAGATGTTCAACAAATCGTTCGGAACTCCGTTTGGAGGCAGCACTGGCTTTGGGACAACTTCAACTTTTGGACAAAGTAAGTCACGTCTTAACTCGGAGTCTGGTTTTCCACTGCGAGGTGGTTTTGGCATTAAAGCAGGCTGTTTATCACCGCACCTGCCCTGTTGTTGGGGGGAATAAACAGCACATCAGTTCACAGAGTCACAGAGTTGGAGGGGTTGGAAGGGACCTCAAGAGATCATCGAGTCTAACCCCCCCAGTTCTGTTACTGGCTTTTTTTGTGTTGCTCACAAACCAAGGTATGTTGCGACCTGCTCCCGAGTGCCGTGACAAGCGGTGGAGAGCTTGCAGGGCGGCCCGGAGCTGGCTGTCTTTGCCTCGCGTCGCAGTGGCTGTCTCCAGGCTTTAGGCTGTTGCTGCTCTAGCTGTGCAAGCGTTAAGCGTGCCGCTTCACTAGCGTGCAGTCAGGCACAGGCTTCTTTTTGCAAGCGAAAAGGACGGTAACAGCGTTTACTGCACGTTCAGAATATGCGTTCTCTAAACTGTCACTGATGTTTCAGATGCTGGCTTTGGTACTACGAGTGGAGGAGCGTTTGGCACCTCAGCCTTCGGGTCGAACAACAACACTGGAGGCCTCTTCGGCAGCACGCAGACAAAGCCAGGTATTGCAGCGTTACGGCTGTAGTGCGCAGTCCTCTCCTGAAAGAAGGAAGTTATTTAAAAACAAAAGCAAAACATAGCAAGCAGTAACCCCAAGCAGTTAATGACTGCAAATGACTAATAGCTTGTTTCTGTCTTCAGGAGGGTTGTTTGGTTCGACTACGTTCAATCAGCCAGCCACCTCCTCCACAAGTACTGGCTTTGGGTTTGGGACATCAACTGGGACGTCGAACAGCCTGTTTGGCACCACCAGCACCGGTGGAGGGCTCTTCTCATCCCAAAGCAATGCCTTCGCGCAGAACAAGCCTGCTGGCTTCGGAAGTGAGTAAAGCTGCTGCGTCTCTTAAGTGCTGCTTGCTTAGTTTGATTGAAAAGTGCGGAACGTTGGGTATACGTGGGGGTCTGATCCAAGTGATAATGTGGGGTTTCAGCGTGTGTGTTTTTGTGGTTTTTTTTGTGTAGTTCCCCTTCCTTTTCTCCCAGAGGGTGTGGTTACATTACTGTGATCCACAGTAGCCAGATGTGAAACTGGTTAGCTCAAAATTCATGGCTAAAATGACAGCTACAGATTTTGTAGCCTATTTGAAATGGTAGTCAGCTGGCATTTTCCACTCTCAAATGTCCTTTGGCTCTGCTTGATCTTAGCTTTTTATTCCGCTTCTTGTAGGGCAGTTGTGGTTGATTCTGCTTCTGGCACTACAATGTTCGAAATGCCTCTCAAACTCTGCTGTAATTCCCTGAAGCAGAAACAATTTGCAGACACTTTTGAGAAGAGAAAAAGAAACTTCACTGATTCCCTTTGTGCACATCATTTTCGTAGTGGTGTTGTCAGGAAGAGGATGAAACTGGCTGCTGTGGTTATTCTAGTGTTTCCTGGGGTGATGAGCTGGGGGGTAATCTGGGTGATCTTAGTGCAGTAACAGGCTACAGGTCTCCAGTACTGCTCTAATTTTTTCTCTAGCAGTTTCTTCCATTTCCAAACTGCTTTCTAATTTGAATAGAGTATTTGACTTTCAGTTTTAAAATTAAAGTTTGTTCTTGTACTGATCTTCTCGTTTTTATTTTTACAAAGACTTTGGAACAAGTACCAGCAGTGGCGGTCTCTTTGGAACCACCAACACCACTTCCAATCCTTTTGGGAGTACATCTGGCTCTCTCTTTGGCCCAACTAGTTTCACTGCTGCTCCAACTGGCACAACCATTAAGTTCAATGTAAGTTCTGTTTTTCCTTCTTAATCCAGCCCGTTTACTATAGGAAACGTTACGTTGTGCAGTTCTTTGCGTAGAGCACTGTCTTGGCTGCTGAGCTTTCTTTTTTTAAAAAAAATCAAAAATTAGTTCATGTGCAAGTATGTGGTATTCTGAAATAGCTTGAAAATATCCCCTGTTGCAGTGGAAATAGTACGTACACTTAACTCCAAAGAGCTAGACTTTTTTTTATTCTGAATTTGCCAAGCACTGTGGAGTAATGCCCTATCTAGACTCACTAGATTTACTGCTACATGTAAGTTGAAGAGAGAAACCAGCTATTAAGTTTGAGCCTTCTCAGGAAGGCAGGAGGTGTCACAGAATTCAAGGTGATCGCTGCTAAATGTTAACAGCAATAAGGGCTAAAGCGTTCCAAATGCGGGCCAAAATAAATGTAATCCCCTTATATAAGTCTTATATAAGCGTGGCTTTGGAAATGTTAACTGAAAGTTGAAGACTGATTCCCTGTGTGTGTTTTCTGGATGAGTTCCCTTTAAGTAAGGGCAGAATAATCCATCCTGAAGGTTCTGTGGCAGTTGAAAATGAAGGGAGGCTTGGAAGAGCAGATGTCGTGGAAATGGGGTAACTGATACCTGTCGAAAGAGGCTTTCTTTTTCCAAATACCTGTTCAGTTTAGAAATGAAGAGGGATGATGCTTGTACAAACTGATTTAACGGACAGACTTTGTTCGGCCTCCCCAGTTGAAGGCAGAAATGATTTCACTGCATTGTTTTAAGGGTAATGGGGTAAATTCCACTATTGATTGCCACCGAACATGCGTCACCGCTGGGTGAGGCCCCAGCTGTAAGATAATGCTGATGTACTGCTTCGGTTCCCCTACTAAGTGTAGTTTTTTACAGCGTCTGCCCAGAAACTAGTGGTATCAGTGACAAGCTACCTGGATGTGGTATATCTCTGGATATGGATATATTTTTGATATCTTAACCTCCTCTCTTGCAGCCACCAACAGGTACAGATACTATGGTAAAATCTGGAGTTAGCACTAACATTAATACCAAACACCAGTGCATTACTGCTATGAAGGAGTATGAAAGCAAATCTCTTGAGGTCAGTCAATAATATTCAAATGTGTTTATTTTGTCTGTTATTTAATATTGTTTCTAGCAGAGTTTTTTTTGACTATAGTAAGTATTGTGCATGCTCATTAATGAGTACAGCTTTCAATTTGTGTCCCTCACAAAAGAGAGGCATCATCAAGTAAAACACATCATGTTAGTTGGTATTAAATGCTTAAAATTACAGCTTTTGAAGAGCTGAAATTCCATCTTGCCATGTACCAGGAGGGCAAGAGGTCCTGCTGGGAGCAATCCTATGCTGATGAAATGGCAGAATCCCAGACAAAACTCCGTTGTTTGTTATAAACTAACATTCCCAAGGATTTAACCACGAAGCTTCTCTGTTCAAGTTGCCTTACTTAATGCTTCAAAACAGGTCTAATCAAAAGATCTGTAAAAGCCCATAAAAATAAAATTGAAGCCCAAATGTGAACTGCGGTGATAAGTTCAGGTCCTGATTATGCTGCCCTTATTTCTAAAAATGTAGAGGTGTTACCAGCTTTTTGTGACACGTTCATCCTGAAAGCTGTGTAAACATGGTAACAACACTCATCTTATTCTGTGTAAAAAGAACTGGATTTTCCTTTACTAGGAGCTCCGTTTAGAAGACTACCAGGCAAACAGGAAAGGCCCCTCAAACCCTGTAGGAGCAGGAGCAACTGCAGGATTGTTTGGGTCTTCTACGGCTACGTCAAGTACAGCTACAGGACTCTTTGGCTCTTCTACTACTAATACAGGCTTTTCATACGGACAGAATAAAACTGCTTTTGGAACTAGTAAGTACTGCCTAATCTCTGTCTTTACTGTGACTGAATATGCAAACGTTTTGTTAAGCTGCATAAAATTCGCCCACGAAAAAAGGTGAGGAAGCACTGGAGTGAGCTCAGAATTTGACTAGTTGCATTATCAACGTTCGATAATCAGGTTCTTTTCCATAGAAATATCTACGGATTTGCTCTTCAGGGTGTGTATGCTTTGTCTGCATCCCCAGAGTTCTGCCGGTAAACAGTTTGAGCATCTGTCTTTACAAGAACGTCAGCTAGCTCACGTGGAAGAGTAAAACAATTTGAAGTAGAACCACCAGGGTGGTGTTTCTGTGCACCGGGGTGTTAGCATCAGGTGGTTAAAGGTGAAGTCAAGATTCTACTTCTGCTAATGAGCAGACACATTCCTTTGAAATTGACCTGTTAATGTATTAGCCTGATTAGACTTTGCCTGGGTCTCTTCTCCACAGTACCTCAGGGTTAGGGTCTAGACACGTTTGTTGTGCCACCCTGGTTTCACGCTGTTTTTACTATTCTTGGATGGAAAATAAAAGCCAGGTGTTGCATATCTGGCAGTTGCAGGTCAGTTGGACTAATCAGCTGGTGAACCTTTTTGAACTTAATGTAAAGCAAATGCTGCCGAAAAGCTTGAATGCAAATTCTATTATGTGAACTAATTAGCTTCTAGCCGTAAACTTAAATGTAAGTAGATATTTGCATTTGTGGAATTAAAATGCAAACAGAAGGCCAAAATCCTACAGCTGATAGAAACAGAAGCAATTCTATCTGCTGCTTTCTGAGGTTAGAACTTTGTCTGTCCTTTAGGCTTGCTTGATGCCCTTCAGGGCTGAGCTAAGCTGCTGTCCTTGAGCAGGTCCCACATACAGGAGGCCGTACTAAAATACCCAGACTGCCCAACGTAGCAATCTTGCTGGACTTCATGTATTTCTCGTGCAGTCAGCTCTGAAGAAAGTTCTGCAGAGATAGCAATGACAGTTGTGGGCGAAGGAACAAAAGCTTTTGTCTGTGTGTATGCTGTGTTTACCACATCACATGTGAACAGGCTTTTTTTTTCTGTCGGGGCGAAAAAAAGGGAGAGCGTTTGAGGTTCAGGTGGAAGCTTCTGTAGTAAAAGTTGTGTGGGTTATAGAACAGTTTTGGTAAAGCAGGGGACTCTGTCTACCTCCTGCCCAGTCAGCTCTTTTCAGGTGCAAATGGTACAGTTTTCCTTTTAGAATGGATGACGAGCTGACCATATCAAAAATGGCATATTTTTGGTCAGATCTACCTGTCAGGTTAAGTTTTCTGGTAATCGTTGAGTGGTACACGTGCACTGACTTCAGGACAAGGAGAACCTGATGAAATACCTGATACAAACTATTTCCATCTGAATGCAGATGCTGTGCTGTATTGACACTCTGTTTTGCTGTTCCGTTGAGTTGAGGCATTTCTTTTTCTTGCTTGAATGCACTGAGCATGGGTTTGGATAAATTGAGTGGTTTTTTTTAAACCAATTCGTTTGGTTTAACAAAGCCAACAAATCTGTGATTTGTTTGTGTTGTAGGTACGACTGGCTTTGGAACAGGAACGACAGGGGGTCTTTTTGGTCAGCAACCTCAAACTACAAGCCTGTTTAACAAACCTTTTGGTCAAGCCACAACAACGCAGAACACCGGCTTTTCCTTTGGGAATACCAACACGCTAGGGCAGCCAAACACAAACACAATGGTAAGCTAAACTGTTTGAAACCATAAAGCTTTAAATTGTGGTATATCTCCTCCAGCTAGACAGAGGAGACAGTTATGTAGTTCTTTGGATCTTCTTCAAATTGTAATACAGCTTCGTTAAAAGTAAGATGCAAAGCTCTGAACGCTGCTGTCTGATCTAGGAACTTCTTGCCAATTAAAATAAGTGGGCAGCAGCATAGCTTTTAACAAGTAACATTTCCCATTCTCTTTAAAGAATCCACTCTCTCACCAACTCAAGTATTTCCAGTCGTGTTCACACGGATAACAAATAATAATGAATGGAATTATATAAATAAATTCCCACTGAATGTTAGTAACGATTCTGTACTTTCTGGTGACCAAAGAGGCGCATTTTTGGGCTCTTATGGTAGAAAGGTGCTACATAGCTGTAACTTGTTGCATTGTACATCTGGAGCCAAAACCTCTTGCTGTATTCTTTCTGCATATGTTGTAACTTCTCCCAGAAAACCTGATGGAATGGTTATTTCCCATCTCTGTCATTCAAAGTGGGGAGGAGATTCCAATATCCTTTTAAGCTGGGAACATGTAACTAATTTCCTGGAGAATGAATAAAACTTCTGAAATGTTTTCCAGCTGTCTTTTTCCCCTATCAAAAGGTGAAATATTGTAGTATCACTTTATTAACTGACTTCTTATATTTGTTCTGCCATTATAAGCGCACTGAAGCATTATCTTAACACAATTTAACATAATTCTTCTCTGTAGGGTCTCTTCGGGGCAACCCAGCCCTCGCAGCCTGGAGGCCTCTTTGGAACAGCTGCCAATACAAATGCTGGTACTGGATTTGGAACGGGAACTAGTCTTTTTGGACAAACTAACACAGGATTTGGTGTTGGCGGTTCGGTATGTCCATGCCCTAAAAATAAAAAAATTTTTTTTTAAATGGCTTCTCGAGTCCTGTTACTGGGTGTTGACCTCACTCAAAGTAGTGTTGTCTAAGCTAAGGCACTGAAGATGCAGAAATAGTGTGGATCTTGTACAGTACAACATGTACAAACATGTATGATAGAACTAGCCATCTCTGATGATGAGAGACTGAACACTGCCTGTGTATACTGCCTGTGTATGCCCTTTGATACAGAATCACAGAGTTCTGTGATATCAATCACAGATTGATATCACAATATCAAATCACAGAATTCTGTGACTCTGTATCGCTGGGGTGCCTCAGAGTGGCGTTAAAAATACAAGCGTTTAACTTTAGATGTTGACTTAAAATGAACTCGATTCTAGAAATTCAGTTATTTGGCTTTAAATCTACGCTCTATGGAGGTGGGTAAAAGAATGAAAAGTTATTTCCAGAAGGTGCTGTATGCTAGTGCACGTGGCTTGCAACTAACGCCGCTGTTGGGAGTCTGGGTCGTGTGGTCAAAGTTATGCTTGGCTTTAATTCTGCTTTGTTGCCTGAAGTGAAGCTAATACAACTTCTTTTAATTTCAGTCTGTCAGGTTTCCAAATTGCCATTTTCTTCCTTTTCAGACCCTGTTTGGTAGCAAGCCTGCTGGATTTGGAACCACCACGACCAGTGCTCCCTCGTTTGGCACAACCACTGGCGGCGGGCTCTTTGGTAACAAACCAACCCTGACTTTAGGAACCAATACAAACACTTCCAATTTTGGTACATATAAAAAAAAGTGGGATTCAGTCACTTAAAAATATACTGCATATACCACATACCTGGCTGCTGAATATCGCATACTAAATGATTATGAATTTAGAATTCTCAGGTAAGCTGTGCTTCTGATGAATTTTGCTGCAGAGGAACATCTTGGATGGTGTTTTGTACCTTTCTTCTTGGTGGTATTCCCTGACTTATAAGGCAGATAGTTGAGTGAAAGTGCCACTATTTCATTTAGTGCTTAAGACGACGTAACCTGTAACTTAAAACTTTTAAAATCAAAGCACTCACACAGCGTAGTGTATTAATAGCCTCTTGAACCTCTGTGGTTGCAAAGGAGTGCTGAAGGAAAATAAGGTGAAAATAGCGATATCTATAGTTTGATGGCAGATACAACGAAATACACTGGAGCGAGGATAAAATGAAACAGTTTTGGTTTCAGTTTTAGCTGGTTTTGATTCTTCACATTGAAAAACAAAGTCCCAAGAACTGGGTCTTGCGTTAATGTTGGCCTCTGACACCGTTAAATATTTGGTGTTGAATGAGTGGGTGATCAAGTAGGGAAATGTATAGTGATAGTTCAAGTAAATGATAGTCTTCCTTCATTGGATTTCTCTTAATCTCTTTTTTTCCTGAAGCTGAGAGCAACAAAACTGTACTCATAAAACTAAGCAGGAATGGTTTTAGGATGTTCAAAATCCTGATGTGCCTCCTTTTTTTTTTAATCTGGAAAAAAAAAAAGTAAAACATGCTTACTCTGCCATGCCGGCCTTCCAGAAAGCGGGAAGAAATTGTCAAGCTCTTAGACTGACAGGGCAGCGCTTTAGTGGGCATAGTTGATTGTGGTAATCAAGCTTAGGTAAATTATCATCACGTTTTTTGTGGAAGTTGCTTCCAAGTTTCTTGTTCTGCTGCTCTCTAAGAACTAGATAGCCACGTTAGTTAGCACATTGACACTGTTTATTAGTCCCTGTTTAGCGAATGATATTGATTCTAGTGTTTGTTTTAGTTTCCCTGCATTAGTACAGTTTATAGGAAGAGTGGAGTTTGGTTCTAGGGTGTTTCAGATTTTGGTTCGTGACTGTAGTTTTCTAGTTTAATTCTGTCTTTACACTAACCAACGCTTTATGGTTTCACAATCTTCAATTTAAAAATTATCCTGTCTAATGGATGCTAGATTTGGATTACAGTTAGAGATGTCTTCAAGTTGTTCACTCTTACAAACCTGAGTTGTTGCTTGCTTTGTCAGTAAGAATCAGAAGTGTGTGTGTGTGGTATAAACAGTATAAAAAGGGGGTTGTTCTTCCAGGCAGTTGAAGAAACTTCATATTACATTCTGTTGCCTGATACAGCATCGTAATGTCCTGTCTGGCTTTATAGAATTTTTAAATCTGTAACAAACTTAATAGCCTAAGAAAGCAAGTTGGTAAATTCCTATAGCGATGTTTTCAGTCCTATGTTCGTAACTTAAATATTTTGTTTACCACTTAAGTCGCTTCTTGCTGCATGTTTAACATGCATGGCTGGAAATGGTGCGTGAATTTTGACCTTAACTATGGTAGGGCTGTCTTTGAGCCGGTGATGCTTATTTATTTAAATATGTTTTTAATTTCATAGCTTTAGATTAATGAGTTACTGTTTCTGTCCTTGAAGGTTTTGGTGCCAACACCGCTGGAAATAGTTTATTTGGAAATAAGCCTGCAACTGGGACTCTGGGAACTGGAATTGGGACAGGGTTTGGAACAGGTAAACAGTTTATCAGCTTAAGCATAGTCCTCAAACTTTGATGATAAAACACCATGTGTATTACGTGCTAACCCTAACGTAGTATTGGCCCTAGATGCTTTACCTTGAAGTCATGAATCTCTGTCTCAAATCAGAACAAAGCAGAGCAGGATAACGCTGTACTCAGTAACCTTTTAGAGATTACAAGCAGCATTGCTTATGGTGGTGGCCAGTGGCTCAGAAAACTGGTGGCACCCTCTGAAGTCTCTGGTGGTCCGACCACATGAGTCTTGAGTTGACATGAGCATGTCAAATCTTTCTTGCAATTTAACAAATAATTGATTCTTTGTGGGATAAATTGGCTTCTAAATTTGTCACGGTGTTATAGTGAATAACGTTCCTCTTCTGCCATAGCTCTTGGGGCAGGACAGACTTCTTTATTTGGAAATACCCAGCCTAAACTTGGTGGAACACTGGGAACAGGAGCATTTGGAGCACCGGGATTCAATACATCAACTGCTACTCTGGGCTTCGGAGCCCCTCAGCCTGCCGTAGGTAAGTGTGCATTAACCCAAGTTTAGGTGCTGCTTCCTCCCTTCTTTCAAACATTCCTAAATATAGAGATACATCCCCCTGAAATGGTATGGAGAGAAAAAGAATGTTTGAGCAGCTATTTGGGGCCACTTCTGTTCTCAATAGACCATGACATTTTTTTCCTGGTAATTGTTTGTGTTTGTATATATATATACAAAAAAAAATAGAAGCAATTCAAAGTTACTTAACATTATTAATAGTTGCAGCTATTTTAAAGCTTTCTCTTCAGTATTACTAAGATGTTTCTCATCAATCAATTTTGGGGCAGCAACAGTAGGTGCTTTTTACAATGTAATAAAGGGTGGGGGGGAAATGTAGCATCAGCTTCTTCAGTGATCCTAGCTAGGAGAGCTAGAGAGACTAAACAAGTAAGTATGGTGTACCATCGGTCAAATGACTGCTCTTTATATTCAGTCACTTCCCTGTCATTCTGTAAATTAGAACTGCACCGCTTCCAGCGGTCTTCATCTTGTTTGGCAGACCTGAGCGCTTCGTATGAACAGCATACGTAACTGATGCTCCAGCCCCGCTGAGGTGGCAATTTTGGGAAGATGTTTTTAAACTGGGTGGTGTGGAGGGAGGGGGTGGTACACAGCACCATGTGGGAAAGCTGGTTAATGTTTAAGGACTCCTGTAAGCCCAGGAGTGGTCCATCCTAACGAGCAGGAAAACGGGCAAAATGCTGGGAGGCCCGCACAGGTGAACGAGGAGCGTGTGGAAGGTGGAAGCGAGGGCAGGTGACCTGCAGGGAATACAGAGACACTGAGTATCCGGGGATGAAGTTAGGAAAGTTAAAGCTATACAGAACTTGACCAGTGATGTCAAAGGCTACAAGGAGGGCTTCTGTACGTGTGTGGGTGGCAAAAGGAAGGCTGGGTAAAATGTGGGCCTGTTGCTGGATGAGATAGGGACCTGGTGACACAAGACAAGAGGCTCGGGTCCTGAGCGCCTTTTTTGCCGCAGTTTTTACCAGTGAGGCCAGTTCTCAGAAACCAGGGTGACAGGGTGGAGGCAGGTAGATGTAGCCTTGGTGGAAGAGGATTAGGTGAGGGAATACTTGAGCAAACCTGGCATATATAAGCCCGTGGGCCTGGAGGGAATGTGTGCAGAAGTGCTGGGGGAGCTGGCAAATGTCATTGCAGGGCCACTCTCAAATGTTGAGTAATTATGAAAAATGGTAAAGTGTGGAGTGGAGGGGAAAAAAAAAAAGGTGAGGACTGGCAGAAAGAAAATATCAGTCTTGCCATCAGGAAGGGCAGGAAGGAATACCCAGGGAACGACAGACCCGTCAGCCTCAGGTCTGTCCCTGGGATCATGGTGGAGCAGCTAATCCTGGAAACCATTTACAGGCACGTGAGCAACAAGAAAGTCATCAGGAGTAGTCTGTATGGATTCCCCAAGGGGAAATCAGGTTGGACCAACCTTATAAGCTTCCGTAATGAAATGACTGGTCTGGTAGACAAAGGGAGAGCAGTGGATGTTCCGAGTAGGCTATCCTGTACAGTCGGCAGGATAAGAGAGGGGCTGGGGCTCCTCCGCAGGGTCTCCGGCAGCCGCCGGGACGTGGGGCTGGGCGAGTGGCTTCACGGGGCCCTGCTGGGGTAGGGGGTGAGCAGCGGCACCCAGGGGTGCCCCCAGCCTCAGCCATGTTGGGCTGCTGTGAACACCTGTTAAAGTTACTTGGCGTACTACTTGTAACAGGAAAGATTTGACCGAGGAGGGAGCTCAGGAGAAAATACCTGCTCAATATAGCAGGTGTATTGCCTAGCTCAATATTGCAGTCAGGTTTTATGTACTTGTCTTGCTTCCATTGTATTTCTGTATTTTCTAAGCTTGAGCCTTCATTGATGTACGTCAGCAGGTGGTCCGAGTATTCACTTCTGTAGGTATTGCCTTCAGTGGCACAGCTTAGGGAAAGGTCTCACAGGTTAATGTTTGCTCAGTTCATACAGCTTTCAGTCTGGTAAGAACCAGTTGTCTCACACTCTCCTCTTGAGCTCCTCGCAGACTTTGTCTGACAGTAAGGTGTTGTTTCCGAGAGTGGTTTTGGTCATCTCTGGGAATGCATGGTTTCAGTCTGTTTTTTTAGAATTAAAATTAGGGTGCTTTATGTTGCTTAAATGTTTCATGGTGTGAACACTTTTTAGTTCCTATTAAAATTCTACAAGTAGATGTCAGGAAATGGACAAGTTTCAGAGGCCGTTTTTTGCAGAGAGCTGTAAGTTAGATCACTGCAGCAGCTTTGACTTACTAATGCTTCAGAAATCAGATGTATTAATTAAAGGTTTTGGCAGGCCAGGCTCATTCTGCTGTTGGGTAACTCCATGCCCTCAGCTTTTCACAGATAAAAACTTAGTGAACGGGGTTCCAAACACTAATGAGGGAACAGGATGTGACTTCTTCCTTCAGAGTTCTGTAGAAGTGGGGACTGAAGAGCAGGGGAAAAAGAAAGCTGAAGTTAATACAGAAATCTGAACTCCTATGAGGAGAGCCTCTGGGGGTTGTCTTTTCTGTCTGCCTTGGTTCTATTGATAAATCTGTTGCGTGCTAAAAACAGACGTTCTTTTTATAGCGCTGACAGACCCTAATGCATCAGCTGCCCAGCAGGCGGTCCTTCAGCAGCATCTCAATAGCTTGACTTACTCACCCTTCGGAGATTCCCCGCTATTCAGAAACCCCATGTCAGATCCAAAGAAGAAAGAAGAGGTGAGTGTATTAAACTAATTTTCTGGGAAACGTTTGAAATGACTTCATATATTGTGCTCTCTGTTATGTCTTTGCTTAAGATGAACAGTGAGTAATGTAGTGACCTACCATCCCTGTACTCTGTGGTGCCAGGCTTTTTTTTGTTTTGTTTTTTAATGCTATCCAGGACAAGCTTATGCTGGTGCTTTATTTACTGCTTCTGGTACATCAGAGCCTTGACTTGGGAGTTTGTTATGCTCACTGCTACTAGTTGAGAATAAAGACGGGTAGCTGTCTATGCTTGGAATATTTTTAGTACTTAGCTTGAGCATGGCTTATGACAGTCTTGAGCTGTTGGTTTGTTTTAAAAACCAACAAAGCACACTTCTCAGACTCAAGTGTTAAGGGATGTTATAAATGGCCGCTGCCCTGACAAGTTCCAGAAGCTGGGGATTCCTCCAGCCCAGCTCCGGAGCCCAGCACAGTGCTCCCCTGGACCCAGGGGGCTCCTTCCCAGGCTGGTGGATGTGGCTGCTGCTTTCCGTTTGCAGGCCTGGCCATTTGGGAAGCCGGGTTCGTATCCCAGACATGCGCGTGTCCGTGTGCGCGTACACACGGTACGCTGAGGCAGCTGGCACAGCCACGGGCCGGGCACTGCCTTCAGCACCCACATGTAACGCTGCGAGGACTCGCATAAAATGTGAGCGTAGACAGCCAAGGCGCTTCCTCCTTTGGTGATGAGGGCTGAAGGTCTGCAGCGGAAGTGCCCGGGCTCACAGTGATTCGCCTGTACGCTCGGGGATCCCCCGAGCATGCGTTGCCCCTCTGTCTGCCCAGTCCCCCTGCCCAAGCCCTGAGCCCTCCCACCTGCTCTGCAGCTCTCCTACCTGCTGCCTAGTCCAGCTTGCTGCAAAGAGGTGCAGGCACGCGCTCACTTCACACGCACCCTGTGCTCGTGGTTTCCTCAGTATCAGCACCGCTCCCCTGCCTGTCTGATATCCTTGCCAGGACAACTGCAGTTGCTGGCCCCAAATTCCCTCATGCCTGTCTCCAGTTGTGTTTTCACACACAGGTTAGGGTGAGATAACACAAAGATGGTTAAGAAAGGTTTTAATAAGAAGATGGGGGAGAGAGCTGTGATCAGGCGTGGGGCTTAAGTCAGAAGTGTACTGACTGGTTTACACACAACCAGCCTGTTTTATACTCGTTCTCTCTGTCCCCCTCCGTTGCACCTCCCCCATTCCCTTCCTCTAAGCATTCCTGAAGTTTTAGGTGGTTCCCCAGACCTCCTGGAATATCCCAAATCCTCCTGTTCTTCCTGTTTTTCCGCCCTAACTCGTGAAGTCCAGGTTGGCCCTCTCTGAAAGCTGTGCTTGTGGCTTGTTGGTGGCCCATCAATGCGTGACTGGGGAGTTTTGGTCTTCAACATTGTTTGCACTACCTGTCATCAGCCAGCTTTTGTGTCTGTCCTGGTTTATTGGTTCCCCATTTACTTATTATGCTCTTTGCTTTTATAAGTCCTTGGCTAGCTAACCTTAGGGTACGCGGTATGGAAACTGTGATGCTACTTCCTTGTGTTTCAGAGGCTGAAACCGACAAACCCAGCAGCTCAGAAGGCCTTAACGACACCCACCCACTACAAATTGACTCCGCGTCCAGCGACCAGAGTGCGACCAAAAGCTTTGCAGTCAGCTGGCTCTGCTAAATCCCAGCTCTTCGATGGTCTCGATGATGATGAGCCATCCCTATCCAATGGCGCATTCATGCCCAAGTGAGCGTTTATTTTGTGTATGTTAGAGGGAGCAAGCGGTACAAGAATAACTGTAGTATCACTCCAGTTCTTCTGATCAGGTTAAGTCCTTTGTAGTGTTGTAAATCCCATCACTTGTGGCCTGGCTCAAATACGAGTAGCAATAACAGAACTTGTGTATAATTTGGAGAGAAATATTTTCTGTGGAGGAGATGACAATCATCAGCTTAAACTGCTAGCTGCAAATAAGCTGTAAAATGTGGTGATGAGTGGAATGAAGAGTCTATGAAATCAGAAGTTGTTATAACAAAAGTTAGTATAGCGTGCAGCTTCCTGCATCTGAAATAGAAGAGTCGTTAGTCTTGTTAATGCCACCAGTCTGAAGGAGGGTTTATGATGATTTCACAGCCTAATGCTGGTTCTCTTTCAGATTCATAGCTGTTTCTGTGAGAAGTGAATAGCAGTGCTGTGGATCTATTGTCATGAAGCTTTTGGTTTCGGTCTTTAAGAATACCAGCGGCAATCAAATTGAAAAGGGCTTTAGAAAGCTTTTGTTTTTACTTAAAACAAACAAATACTTCAGAGAAAGATGAATCAGTCACTGAAAGTCCCTCTAAACACACACTTTAAAAATAACATTTTGTAATCTTTATGAGCTTAGTTTCTCTTTAATTTAGCCTGAAACATCTGCTCACTTTCCAGGGAGAGAGCAGAGTATGAAATTCTCAGTGTTTTACTGAAAAACACCAAATGAACAAAAAAATCAGGACAAAACAGATGCTTAAACTCTTCTTGCAGGTGTAATTGGTGTTGGTCTTCAGTGACTTCTCACGCTGCAGGCAGTGAGTCCTAGCATGGCCATTGATTTGCTCCTAAAGTGTCCCTGTGCTAAAGCCTGCACCTGTGGGACAGACATTCTGTGCAGGGTTATGTGCTTCTGGTGGAAAGGCACCATTTTGTAAAAACGGATAACGCTGTGGTTTACTGAACTTGGGTTTTGAAGCTTTCAATGACTTGTGTTTTTTTATAGTTATTCACAAACCAAAGCCTTGAATGAAATTCAAAAAAAAAAAAAAAAAAAAAAAACGAACCAAACAAAAAAAGCTTAGTAAGTCAGCTACTGCATTGCTCTTACAGAAGGCTTTGTGTATAAAAAGTGTGGAAGCAGGTCTTACACAACTGGCTTCTGGTCCCTGGAACACTCAAATGAAGCATGAAGTATATATTTATGCAGTGGATATATCCTAATTTCCCTTTGGTTTTTTTTTGTCCTTTCTTAGGAAGAGCATCAAAAAGTTGGTTTTGAAGAATCTCAACAACAGCAGTCTGTTCTCACCTGTCAATCGTGAAAATGAAGACCTGGCTTCTCCGTCAGAATATCCAGAGAATGGAGACCGGTATGTTG
Organism: Anser brachyrhynchus; assembly: GCF_964034855.1. Classification (NCBI taxonomy): domain Eukaryota; kingdom Metazoa; phylum Chordata; class Aves; order Anseriformes; family Anatidae; genus Anser; species Anser brachyrhynchus. The sequence continues at coordinate 212,350,072 of NC_137694.1, read as the reverse complement.
ATGGGCGATGCAGGTGTTTCTGCTCGCAAGAAATGCAAACTTGTTATGCCTGTCTCTAAATTATTGTTAATAATGTAGGTAGTTATTTTGAGGGATGCCATCTTAGCTGTTCACTGGAAGTCAGTTGACGTACTGTGAGATTCGTTTATTCTTAACCTAGCCATCTGTTCTTCCTGTATAGTCACGTGCCACTTCATTCCCACTTCATTCCACCCAAACTCAGGAGTTCAAAGAGGGATGACTTTTCTGGATATGGTTCTCCTCATTCCCTGTAGGGAGAGACTAGGCCACTTGAGTGCTAAACCTGACCCTGAAGTGAGAGAAACCTTTTCTTTTGTTTAGTCCTCCTCAGTAAGGTGGAATTCCAAGGAAACTTCGCTAATCTGAATGTATCATATTACTAAGATTGTTTTTGCGTATTAAATTTGTCCCCCTCTGTTCTGGCGCCCCCAGCACAAGAAGGATGTGGGGCTGTTAGAGTGGGACCAGAGGAGGCCATGAAGGTGAGAGGGCTGGAGCACCTCTCCTATGGAGAAAGGCTGAGAGAGCTGGGGCTGTTCAGCCTGGAGAAGAAAAGGCTCAGGGGAGACCTCCTGGCAGCCTTTCAGTACTTAAAGGGGGCTTATAAAAAAAGATGGGAAGTGACTTTTTACTTAGGCAGATAATGATAGGACAAGGGGGAATGGCTTTAAACTAAAAAAAAGGGCAGATTTAGATGAGAGGTTGGGAGGAAATTCTTCACTCAGAGGGTGGTGAGGCCCTGGCACAGGCTGCCCAGAGAAGCTGTGGATGCCCCATCCCTGGAGGTGTTCAAGGTCGGGCTGGATGAGGCCCTGGGCAACCTGATCTGGTGGGTGGTGTCCCTGCCTATGGCAGGGGGTTGGAACTGGATGATCTTGAAGACCCCTTCTAACCTGAGTTGTTGAAAAATAAAAATGAGGAAAACTCTAGGCTGTCCTGCCCCAGTCAGTACACTGACTTCCTCAAAGTCTCTGGGCATGTTTCAGATGAACTCCCTTTTTTATCAGAGACTGGAAAGATTCCTGACCAGCTCAACACTTTGAATTCATTGAAAGCTACTAGAAAAGCTACTAGAAGTAAAAACTGATTACAGGAGTGGGGAAACTTGCTTGTATAACCACCTCAGTCCTAAAAAGTATTAAATGCTTTACTCAATCTGCTGTTTCTGCCGTTCATCGGGTGGTAGTGTTTGCTTTTTGTATGAAAAGACACGAGAATTTTAGTGCTGAGCTTGTTAAAGCTAAACAATGCGATTTGTTTTTCATTTCTTTAGGTTCTTTTTGTCAGTACCTTCTGATGAAAACCACAGACAAGATGGTGAGCGAGAGGAAGAGGAGGATCACCATGAAGTGACCAGGTTTTACACTAACCCCATTGCCAAGCCCATCCCCCAGACTCCCGAGAACACCGTGCACAAACACCAGAACAACGTGGACGATACCATTGTGGCTCTGAACATGCGGGCGGCCTTGCGAAATGGTCTGGAAGGCAGCAGTGAAGATGCCTCATTTCATGACGATTCCCTTCAAGATGAACGTGAAGAGGAGACTGAAACCATGCATCATGTGCATCCTGCAGGTTAGATTGTGGGTGGCCAGCAGCAATTCCTTTATAGACAGACAGTTCCTGACAGCACTTCATGCATGCTTGTTTAAAGTTCTCTTCTGCTGTTCCAGATCCTCAGCTTTTTGTTTCTGTCCCTCCTGCTTTCTTCCAGATACAAATCATGTGTTTCGTTGTCTTATCTAATGCTGAATCTTTTTCTGCTGAGTCACTAAGCAGTTAAATTTCATTGCCCGATTTTATGTTAGACTGATGTAGTTTGATTCCATGAAAGGGAGGAAGAGGACCCAATCTGTAGTTGTTCTACATAGCAGACAGAGCTGACTACAGTTCAGGCAAAAGATCTTGGTTATAAATCCATTTAAATGCTTAGTAAATACCAGCGTGCAGACTTTAGAAGTTGCCGAGAAAGGAGGGGGCCATGGAATATGGTTGTGTCTCCATGGACCTGTCTAGCAGCTCTGTTTTGGTACTTTCAGTTCTGGTCTCAGGGTGTGTTACTAAAACTGGAGAATGTGGAGAAGTGTTGGGGGGGGGACCCTGAGAGGTCTTGAGTAGCTTTCAATTAACGAAGACTTCATAGCTTATATATAGCTTTATAGGTGAAGAGGTGGGGGGTTGTTAGTTTTGTTAAATGTGAGTGGTCTGGAAAAGGTGAAGAAAAGATTTGTTCCTCCTTCTCAGTTTATCAGTTTATACATGCATCTAATAAAAGCAACAGGTGATGCGTTGAGAATAAATGTTTTCAGAAGCCACAATGCAAGAAGTTGTGGATATAAAAAGCTTATGTAGGTTTTAAAGGTCATTAGACAAATTAATAGCAAAAAGAGCATTGGAGACTGTTAAATGCAGAAGATGCTTACCTTGGCCAGCAGATACCTGTGCTCCCAAATCATTAAAGCTAGAAGAGTGTTTCTGTCAAGTACTGCTGTTTGTGTCTGGAAAAACTTGGCGTAGCAGTTGTCTTAAACTTGCTATGAAGGCTCTGGAATTAAGGCATTTCTCTGTTTGCTTTTGTTGTACTGATTCTCAGTTTGTTTGCAACCTTCATTCCATTTCTTTTGCGAGCCTGGACAACTGAAATTCTTGAAATGGTAAAGTTGGTGATCTTGCTGTTTGTTAGCCCAGTTCTCATTGACTTTTTTCTATTGTAGGAATTGTTCTAACAAGAGCTGGCTACTACACCATCCCGTCTATGGAGGAGCTTGCTAGATTTACCAACGACAGGAATGAATGTATTGTGACCGACTTCACCATAGGCCGTAAAGGTAAGCACACACAGCTTTTCTAGTTACTTAAAGTTGAACTAGTGAGGTTTTTTTAAAGCTATGGAACCTGAATCTGAATTCCGTACCTTCAACTTTATTATAAGCAGTGCTCCTGCATTGTGAACAGCTTACACCAAAGACTAGAAATCTTTCAGGTTGGTAGTGCTAACAACCCGTGTTATGGGATGATTTGAAAAAAGTGAATGTGAAAATGAAAAAAGCACCTGCAGCAAACTTGCTGGAGCAGGCTGCATGTCGCATCACTGTTTCCATCTCAGTAAGCTCAAATGTAGGCAGTAACTGAGCTGTAGTGAAGAGCCTTCAGCCTGAACTATATTCCTTATTGCTTTTATTTAAAAATAAAATCATAACGTATGGTATTTTTAGAACACTTTTCTAAATGTGCTATAAAGCCAAGGGTATGCTTGGTACTTGTGTGGGCAGTATCGATACAAAAAGCTTTCTGTGCAAGTGTTGACTTAAAAAAGTTGCTAACATCTTCAGCATTTTCACACTGGGAAGTGGAGGCACTTGTACTCTGTTCTGGAGACATAGCAAAGGTAGGTGGTAAGCTGGGGAAAGGAGGAGTACGGCAGGAACTTAGGCTGTCTGTCATAAGATTATTTTCATGAGCAAAGAGTGATGTTTGGTCACCTTTTGTTCTGCTTTACAGGTTATGGATCAATTTACTTTGAAGGAGAAGTAAATCTAACTAACTTAAATCTGGATGACATTGTACATATCCGTAGGAAAGAAGTGATTGTTTACCCTGACGATGAAAGAAAACCACCTATTGGCGAAGGTTTAAATAGGTAATTTTTTTTTACAAATGTACTTAATAGCGAGCAAGGATGTTTTTATAACGTTGACAGCATACTGTGTTTGCAGGCAGCTACCAAGGAATCTAAATCTGAAGTGCGCACTCAGGTTGCAGCATTGTACAGTTGCTAGACATCTTAAAGTTTCTCAACCCAAAACCTGGTTTAAAAGCTGTTTTGAGTCAACATGGTCAATTTTCATCTCCTGTGTGTACCTTAATAGCTTTGCATCACTACCTTGTAGTCTCTCATGCACTTTTCCATCTTTAACAGACGAGCTGAAGTTACATTAGATGGAGTTTGGCCTACAGATAAAACATCTCGTTGCTTGATAAAAAGCCCTGAGCGACTTGCAGAGATGAATTATGAAGGTAGACTGGAGTCTGTATCTCGGAAGCAGGGTGCTCGATTCAAGGAATACCGCCCGGAGACTGGATCTTGGGTGTTTAAGGTAATGTTTTTGTTTTCCCGACCAAACCAGTAAAAACTTTTCTGAAGAGCTGGAGGCTTTCAGTGGAAGCACTTTACTTTGTGGGTGACGCAGCACTGGTGCAGGTACCCAGAGGGGTGGAGGAGTCTCCAGCGTTGGAGATATTTGAAAGTTGCCTGGACGTGGCGCTGGATGGGCGGCTCTGGGTAGCCCTGCTGGAGCAAGGGGTTGGGCCGGGTCACCTCCGCTGGTCCCTTCCAACCTCACCCATTCTGCGATCCCCTGAAGGCAGGTGTACAGCAAGTGTTCTTCTGTACAGAAGCTGGATTTGTTCCAGCTGTCACAACTGCTCTGTAAAGCTGACAGTTACGCCAGCTCATTGTTCGTGCCTTTTGGAAGTAAGTGTCTGAAATCTTGTTTCTGAGGTGAGACACGCTTGTTCTTCTCATTACGCAGGTGGCACACTTTTCCAAGTACGGCTTGCAAGATTCAGACGAGGAAGAGGAAGAGCATCCTTTAAAAGTGGACACAAAGAAGTTAAAAACCACGCCTGTGCCACCTCCAGGGCATCTGCCACCTCAGCAAATGACCCTAAATGGCAAGCCCACGCCTCCATCTCAGGTAGAAGGAGGACAATGACTAAACGGGAATTCAGAAAATATTTGAAGAATAGCTGGCCCCTGGGGAGGGGTTGCTGATGTTACAGTTAGCCTGGAAAGCAAACAGCAAAACCATACACGAACTTGCACAAACTCTTCTGACCTCTTTGAGTGTTTGTGTGTTTTTTTGTTAAGATACTTGACAATCCCTTCTGAGGATGGGGGGGGGGTGGGAAGGTGTTAAACTCTTGTTTCTTGTTTAGATTCTGGTCTAGATTTAATCTGGCATAGTTGCCACCTATGGAAGAACAACTTGTTTTTGTGAATATTGATTATATTCTATATAATTATAAGGCCTTGTGATGCCTGCATTGAGAATGACATTGTGCATTAATTTGACTTGACCATCATTTAGTATGCAAGACTGTATGCTTTATATTTTAAGAACGTGCTCTATTTTTATTAAAAGCTACTTTTTAAGGCTGGTTATACACTGGAGTTTGAAGTGTATTGGAATTGGATAGGATTGCTTCTAAATTTTTGTGATGTATATTCAGTGGTATGCCTGTGTGCCTTAGGTAGGGAAGGTAACATTTTATCCAGTTCGTTGGTAACCCCTTATGGTCTAGTGTTACCTTCATTCAAACCAAGATCTCCTGGGTTTAAAGGTTAGACTAATTAGACTGATACTCTTACACTTTCCAAATATAGCTAGTATGGATATTGTCAAGCTAAACTAGAATCTGCTTCATGGTGGATGAAAAACAGCTTCTTTGGAAGGCATCCTGGCATTGATGGGACAGGATGTGCTCTTTATGCGAGGTGGCAATGGCAAATGTTTCTGAACTACCTGTAGGGTTTTTTGTTGGTTTTTTTGAAGTAACTTGTCATAAAACAGCATGCAAGTGCAGAGAGCAGGAGACTCTGAAACTAGGCTCTTGGTTACCTAGCTGGGGGAAAAATAAACCCTAGCAGTTAGGATATGCAGTAAGGCTGAGCAGAAAGGTGTCTAGCAGCTGGGGAGGACTTCTGCTCAGGCACAGCAACAGGCTTTGTTTTTACCCTTCAGTAATCTGTGACAGCAGTGAAAGGAGATCTCCACGCTTGCAGCTCACTGAGGCATAGATCATGTGCCAAGGTGCTGCTTGGCACGCGGCCGGTGTTCCTGACCCCTTTAGATCATGGGGAGCAAAGGAGGAGAGGTTTTTTTCTGTACCTCTGAAGTCAAAGGAGGAAGAACAGCATGAGTCAAATAGCTTGAACACCCATTTTTCTGTACTGGGTCTTGTCCTTTTGAAACCATTTGAGCAGCATCTCTGCAATTGCCAATGGCTTTGGGTAGCTTAGAGCCCTTGGGTACAAGGGTCTACTCACTGCTTCATGAGAAACAGAAAACCATACTTCGTCACTGCTAGCACAAAAGAATAATTTTGTTACTTTTGTGGTAGGAATTCTCATTAAACCAACCTGGAATTGCTTTTAATGTTATATAGTCTGCGGTCTAATCTCAACCTCTGCTGCAAAGGCTTATGTGTTTCTGCAACACCGCCTTAGGTTTCCATGCGGGTTGCAGGGGTCTGGACATACAGGTCTGTTGGCAGCAGTTAACGTAAGTGCTTTTCAGTAAAGCCAGCACTGGTGCACTTCAGGAATCCCCGTGGCAGAGTCCTGATCACCTTATGAACAGGAGGCCAGCAACAGCACAGTCCATTTGTTGAGCAGAGCATACTTTTGTAGTGACAAATTAAGTGAACTGTCACCTTTTGTGGGTCCAGAAGAATCCGGAAGTAGTTAACAGCTGCTGCATTGTCACACCTGGCTCACTGGATAATTAAAACCTGCTAGTTCATCCTGCTCTTGCAAATACTTAAGGAATCTACTTTACATTTTATTTAAGAGATGAACACAGGGTTGTCTAGCAGACTTGCCTCTGTGTGACACCTTTTAGTCTTCCTATTTGTTTCTTATTCGTGTTAATTGGGACCAGAGCTGATGTTTTAAGCAGTCAAAAATACTTGGGAGTATGTGTGATTTATTCAGACCTGTCGTGTAGATTCAAGAATACTTAGCAAAAACTTATCTTGGTTGTTAATTAACCTCTTTGACTTGTATACCATTAGCGAAGGTTTTTGTTTGTGAAAATAAGAAGAACATCTAGGTCAATTCCCCAAACCTCTGAGGAACTGCATAGCATGTCTTGAAAACTCGGCAGATTCTTGGTGTGTAGAGCATCTGAAAATAATATTCTCTAGTCTGTGGGAAGCTTTTAGGAATTAGTTTTGGGGGTTTCTTCCTTCACTAACTTGAATATTCATGATTTTGTTAATGTTGCAAGGCCCACAGGAAACAGCTACACCAGGGGCCTTGCTGCATTAAAGCACAATGAAGGGAGTAGTGAAACTTCTGTTTATAACCATGTTTTGACTTGTAAATCTGTTCTGCATGCTGCAGGCATACTCAAATACCACTCACTAATGCTGCTTCTGCGTCTGCCATCGAGTTCTATCTTTACAGACCCCCTAGTCTGACTTTACCTGCCTCATCTGATAACCGTCGTCATACTTACTAGCTGTTCTTAATGAGCTAAGTAGCAGTCCATTTGAATATGCTCTTAGATCCCTTAGCATGGTTTCCTTGCTCATATATATGCATTGCTTCCACCGCTCTGTACGTGGCTGCATCTGGAGCCCGTGTAAGCTGTACACGTGGATCTTCCTCAGGGCGCTCCTCAGCAAGGGACAGGGAGGGTTAGGCTGAAGCAAAGGCAGCGTGCAGGAGGTCGGTCACCCAGCTAGAGCTGGTCGGTCACCCAGCTAGAGCCTGGAAGGCAGTTATCGTGGTGCAGGTGCTTCTTTCAGCCCGACCTGTTGGCTGCACAGTCCCAGCACCGAATGGCATCCTCCAGGGGGTTTGTGCTATCGAACAGTTCCTTGTAGCAAAGCTGAAGAGCAGTTGAAGTGCTCGTAGCACTGTTGTGTTCCACACCTGGTAGAGGAGGGGCTCAGCGGATCGCTGCGATACGCTGCCAGCAGACCTGGCTGTCACCACAGCAAGCGAGCTGTGCACACTGCTTCCAGCTAGAGCTGAGGGCAGTGCTCAAGGTTCATTTCTGATGTCTGCTTATCAGTCGGACGGGATGAACTCCTGGCCCTGCCTGCACTTTGAGGCTGAGTTCTCATAAGCAATGGGAGATGCGTAGAGGTCACTTCAGGCTCATCGCGAAGATGATGCCATGCAATTGCCTTCAGTAAAATCACAAAATGAATTCGTCCTCCTGCCTTGGACTAGGCGCAGACAAGAGAAACTTAGCTGCAGACTGAAAGAAAACTACTGTATTTAACTTCTGAACTGCTGATGAACAGCAGCATACTATTAGGAAAAAAAAAGAAAACAAACAACTTTCACAACTTTCCAGTCCAGTAACAGTTCTGTCCTGGTTTAAAATAAAAGTAAATATACATGCACACAAACACACTCCATGACCCAGTATTATGTGATCATGAAGGAGACTGTGTATATCTAAAACTTCTGTGAAGGTTTTTGGTGGAATATAAACTCAATATTGTACAATGTCACAGTTGGGGAAACACAGCAGTGTTACAGAGCTCACCTGTTCCTCATCAGCTACCACTGGTTCCACAAATTAATGCAGAGAATCACTGTTTTTAAACTGGCTGCTCAGTCATCTAAAATGTCCCAAGTTAAACTCGGGCCCAGAAAACTTCTTCATGTGATATCATTGTGAGAGAGAGGGGAAGGAAGGCAGGATGCACAAGCCCCATTCCGTTTTTTGGTCATTTCATTCCGTTTTTTGGTCATGTGAAAATGGAAAGCTGAAGAGCAGTTTCTTACACTGAATACCAGAAAATGGTAAACTTCAGAAGGACACAACTAAACTGTGACTTCTTCACTTTAAACTTCTTCACTTTAACTTACACTGTTACAACTGTGAAGAAAATGGGAACAGGTTATATATTCCTCCCTAAACTTAATTTGGAGTTTTGACACAAGCAAGGGAGTACTCCGCTTCGTTTGCAGGTGATTGTTGAAGCTATTAGGTGCTCTTTCTCAGCAAACTGTTGAAATCTGTTGTTGTCTGACGTGGCCTGTGCATGTGTCTGCAGACCCCAGAAGTGGAGCAGCTGGGCAGGGTTGTGGAGCTGGACAGTGACATGGCAGACATCACCCAGGAGCTTCCCCAGGAGTCCGTTCTGGAAGATAACATGATGGAAGAGCAGGAGGCAGTGCCTGCTTCAACCCATATTGCATCAGCACTGGGTATTAACCCCCACGTCTTACAGGTGAGTGTCTTGTACTCCCCCCAAAGCAGAGAGGACTTTGTAGTATCCGTCAGTAACTTCTCAGTTTGCCCCCCAAGGCTAGTTATATACCAGCCTGTAATAAACTGTGTGCTGCATCTGTAGTGTGACTGCATCTCGCATGCTAGGCTTCTGTGTCTGGGGGACATGTTTATAGATACAAAAAGTTGAAAGCCGACATGCAAAGCATCTGAAGGCTAGAATTCAGATTTCAAAGTTCTGAAGCGATAAGCTACTATCTAGCTAGGATTGCCTCAAGCCTAGTTTGAAGAAAAGAAGGTAAAAGGATAGCTGTTCTTGATTTGGTGTTTTGTTTTTTTGTTGTTTTTTTTTTATTTTGTTGTGGTGGTTTTGGTTTTGGATGAGAGGATAATACCTTGAACGCTTCTGGGCTTCTACTTTTTTTTTTAATTTGTAAGGAAGAAATAGTCTTGGGCTTCTCAACTATTACTTAAGCTGAAATAGAAGTAAACAGAGCTAAGATCTGAGAAAACATTATCAGAAGTCTTCGTGCCCATCCTACCAAGTACTGTGAGAGTGGCTTAACTAGTCATTTGTAAATGTTTATCATCAACTGGCAACTTGCTTCCATTTCTCCTCAACTGTGTGCTTTTACTTAAAACACTTGTGGCATGAGCGTACTGGTTGTATGCGATGTGCAGAAGTTACCTTTATTGGGAAAGGAGCTGATGAGATGTTAATAGAAGGATTGCTAACATGCAGGCTTGACTTTTCACCTTCTTAGATTATGAAAGCTTCCTTGCTTGCTGATGAAGATGACCTAGATTTGATCCTGGATCATTATCCTGGGAAGCAACCTATAAAAATGGATACTTCTCAAGAGATCTGTTCTCCAAGGCTCCCTATTTCAAAAGCACAAGGACAGAAAAGATGCTCAGGTATTGTGGGAAACCACATGCTGCATGAAGAACGAGTGTAATTCTAACATTAATAGGCCAAGTCCTATCACTGGCTGAATACCTGGCAGAACAGTTGTGTGCAGTGGTGGGTTAGCTGTGGCCAGCAGCAAGATGCCCACCCAGATGCTCTCTTGCTCCTGTTCCTCAACAGGATGGGGGAGAAAACTGAATGGAAAAAGCTCACGAGTTGAGATAAAGACAGGAAAATTGCTTATCAGTTACTGTTGCAGGCATAACAGGCTTTTTTGACTTGAGTAAAACTACTTTATTGCCAGATAAAATAGATTTGGGTAGTGAGGGGGAAAACAAATAATGAAGTGCTTTCTTAAACATCATCCCCTGCCCTTTCCCAGTCCCTGAATTGAATGGGCAGACCTGAAATGCACCTGTGGGTATGGGTCCAGCCCTGTTCCTTTTAGTAGGAACCAATGTGTTCTTTTTCTGAGGTGTTCCTGTTCTCATGGTCTAACTATAACAATATTGGTTAAATTAGCGTTTTCTTTGAAAATCCCAGATTTTGTGGTGGGACTTATGTATGTACTGTTTTTGGTGTGCTGCCGTGTACTTTAGCTTGGATAACACAAGTTAGGCTGTGTGCAGTGGGTTTCCTGGTTCTCAATGCTGCAAGTAATTATGCTTAGCTGTGCGTTACCATCACAAATCACGGTGAATGTTTTCACTGGCTGGTTACGAAGTATTGAAATACCTTTAAAATGCCAGAAATGTGCAGCTGAAGAGTGAGCATCCTTTCGGTTAAATATTCCTCCCTCTTCTTCCTTCTAGTTGGTGGGCTGCTGCAATCAAAATTTGCTAATGTAATTTTCCAATCTGCTGGCGCTGCTGTGCAAGACTTCAAGGGCCTGAGGACTTCAAGCAGTTCCCCCTCTGCTGCCCTTTGGTCGGCAGCTTCTCCGCTAGCATCTGCGTTCGCCGTTCCTCCGTCGGTCCCAGAGGTACAGGTGAAAACAGTGGGTGTCCGCAGACAGCAGGGGCTAGTACCTCTGGGTAAGTCCATCACCCACAGAAAGGGGAAGCTGCTGATGGACATGGCGCTCTTCATGGGGCGCTCGTTTCGTGTTGGCTGGGGACCCAACTGGACACTCGTCAATTGTGGAGATCAGTTAAGTAGATCAAGCGAAATGGAAGATACTCAGTGTGAGTCTGTGGAATATGGATTCCTGCCTGCTCCAGTTGCTCCCAAATTGTAAGTAGTATTTTCCTTTGGGGTGGTTCTTCCATACTCTCTTAATGTTAGAAATAGTCCTGATTTTAAGTCAGCATCTTCCTGAAATTCAGTGTAATACTCTTCCTGATATATAGAATGGGTGCAAGATGGAAGATCATGTTGGCCAGGGGGATCTTTTATGTTACTGCTTCACAAAAATTTGTTTTAAAAAACTGAAATATTGTAATAAAGAGTAGTTATTTTTTAACATACAAACAGCACTGTCATCCAATAAAGGTTTAAAGACAAAGTTCAAAACTGATGTCCAGGAAGTGTTCTGCTATTCAGGACTTCCAAAATGGCTTGTTCAGTTGAGGTTCTCCAGCATATCTGATTTGCTGACAGAATGGGGTGCTCTCACAAAACGCACCGAGTTGTGGTGAGGTGTGCTAATGCCTTCTGACTGCATTGAACTCAGTTCAGTGAGATTTATTTGCCAAAGTCTGGTTCTGAATCCCAGGCTGTGTAACCAGGTTCTCTGTATATAGCTGTTGACTTTGGATCATATGTCATGTTGTCATTACGTTAAAATTAGGACAAGCTGCATAATGCAACTGCTCCATGGTAGGAGTTGGCTCACAGGGAAAATAATTCAGAACATTGCTACCTGTGTTTCTTCTTTCTTCTCCAGGCTCTCAGAATCTTCCTTCAAGGTTCATGTGGAGAAAGTGAGCTTAGAGCAAAGGAAGATGGACAGAGACAAACAGTTGTATCTCATCCCTCTGGAGATACAGCTGAAACACAGCACTGTCCATATGGATGAGCAGTGTCCTCTTCTAGCACCCAATCCAGGAGTTTCTGTTATCCATGACTATGCTGACTGGGTTAGAAAGGCATCTGAGGATCCTGCTGTGACAGAAAGTGAGTGTTGAATAATTCTTTTCACAGTGATGGCAATAAATCTGGAGAACTGTCCAGTTCAGGTTAATTTCAAGTTACATCAGAGCAGTTGAATGTCAATAAAACAAAAACTGACTTTACCTCAGTGTTTTTTCTGAAAGCATAAACATGTGTGTTTGCATTTGGGTGGCTAATTGACTTCCTGCATTGACTTGTAACGTGATATCTTATTAGATTACGCTAAAAACATTGTGACTCTTTTCTAAATATTCTTCTGGTTTTACTCCTTATGACTGGATAACTCTGTACTCACAGCCGTTGTGAAGCACTGGTGCTTGACATGGACGTTATGTGAAGCAATCTGGGGGAACTTGAAGGAGTTGGAAGCCATCCTGGAGGAACCCAGTGAATACAACCTAGCCCTGGAACGCAGGAGAGCCTTCTCTCGCTGGCTGTCACAGACTGCTGCGGGACGAATTGATGAGGAGGTCTCTCTGTCCCGACATGATAACCACGTAGAGGCCGTGTTCAGCTTCCTTACTGGGAGGAGAATTGGCGAGGCTTGCAGACTGGCACAGCAGTCAGGTAAGATGCTTGAGTCTTGCTTTTTCAGGGTTGAAGTGGGGAGGTAAAGATACAAAGAAAACTTAAACTTCGGGAGCTCCTAGTGAGTAACTAGTCACTCTGAATACTGAGTTTTCCATGTGAGATGTTGATTAAGGTAGAGTCTGGCTTATCTACTGCACACAGATTGGGTTGTGTTCATGGAGGCTTTCTTGTTGGTTCTCTTAGAGTTGGAAAGTGATGCTGTATTGCATTTGGAACTATTTTTTTCATAGCATATTCTCTGAATGTTCTTTATTTTTAATTGAGCTTGTGTTAAGCTAGTTGTGTGTGTTTAAAAAATGCATATTTTCAGACCTTAATATCTAGTTTCTTCTTGGTCTCTTATGTCAGCTCAAATCTCAAAACTTTTCCATTCATTTGGCCTTGTCTGGGAAGTCTGTCCTTCCTATTTCTTTGTCTTCCTCCCTTCCCGTTTTATTAGGTGTTTATGGAGTGGCTTAATTCACAAGGGACTAGATAATTGTGCAGCTGTAAGCTGAGCAAAGGGCTCAGAAACAAGCAGCTGTGGCACAGACGTGTCAGCAGTGTGCTGTTGTCTCCTGTTCCAGGTGACCACCGGCTTGCTCTGCTCCTCTCCCAGCTAGCAGGCAGCCAGCCCCTCCGCGACCTCCTCACCATGCAGCTGGTGGACTGGCACAGGCTGCAGACAGACTGCTTCATCCAGGAAGAGAGACTGCGCATCTTTGCACTGCTTGCAGGGAAACCCGTAAGTTCTGCTACACCGTTGTTCTGTCATTAACTTGACTTCCACGTCCCGACAGCAGTAAGTTCAGGTTGTAAGAGTCAACCCTGGCATGTGCTGTAGGAAAGAAGTACAAGGTGTTGACCTGCTGGGTTTTTTGCTTGTTTTACTAATGGCATCTCTTACTGTTGCGGTTTGCTCCCTTTTGGTCTAGTACGTACCAACCATTGTGTGGTAAGTTTGACTTAAGTTAGGAATTTATTTCTTTAGGTGTGGCAGCTCTCTGAGAGAATAAGTATCAACGTGTGCTCGCAGCTGGACTGGAAGCGTTGCATGGCCGTCCATCTCTGGTACCTGCTTCCTCCAACAGCTTCTATTTCCCAGGCCCTTGCCATGTACGAGTCAGCATTTCAGGTAGGTCAACATGCCTGGGTAAAAGGAGATTTCACTCGGTACCGCTGACTGTCCGGTGCTGCGCAGAGACTTCTGTGAGCAGTCAAGTAGTGCTGCTGAGGTGCTGAGTATGGATTCGTTACTTCGGTTGTCACAGCATCAGATTCCTTCACCCCTCTTGGTGATGAGTTTCTGCAGCAGTTCTCTTTGATAAGGATCTTCCTTTTCCCCTCTGTGTGATGGAAATAAACCCCTGGGGCTGGACGTGTTGGTAGTTCGAGTCACAGTCTTGAAGCTTAGGACCTGCTCTTTAGGTTGTTGCGTTAGTGACTTATTTCAAGCATACCTCCCACTTGTTTTCAGTGTTTCCTGCTGTTTGGCAGCTTGACAAAATTAGAACAGTGTGGAGCAACCACACTAGACCACTGGACTAGGTATAGCCAGTCAGTTTTCCCTATGAGGTGATAAATATACGGCTGCCTGCTAAAATAGTCATTGCCAAACCACCCGCCCTCTGTTACGCTTGTTGTCCCTGCAGCAAATGTGGAAGCTGTCCTACAGGCAGCGTGTGGCTGCATGTTACGCAACCTTTGTTTATTGCTGTACACTGGAAAGAACAAGTTTCGGTTTTACCATGGCTTGAACTTAAGATAATGCTACTAGGTTAGAATTCGGGGGTGGTTTCCAGTGCCCAGTAAAATGGCTCTTGCCAACTGTCTGCGTCCAGTGGTGCCACGTAGCTGTCAAAACTCTGCTTCAGAGAGAGAGAAGTCTTGCAGAGATGCACCGTCTTTCATTTGATCAAGGCTTATGTGGTTTTCCAGCTCGAAAACTGTTGAGGAATATGGGTGGTATGTGTGAGAACTGAGTGTCTCTCCACACAGTGGCTTTTAAAAGTGCAGTGTGAGATGCAGTTAAACCTCCAAAAGCACTTTGCATTTAGTTTTTTCTTCGTAGTGTTGTGTTAGTATGTAACTCCTATGTAGTCTTTAAGTGCAGGTGGACAAGGGTGCACCTTCTGCTCTGGAGCAGAAAGCCTGCTCATCAGTCTGCGGAGCTCTGTGGAATTCAGAATGTGTTGTGTTCAAAGTATTGTCTTTAAACTTTTTGTTTAGAACACACTAGAGTCTGAAAAATATGCCTGCTGCCCCCTGCCTCCTTACCTAGAAGGTTCTGGTTGTGGAATCGAAGACGACGATAATGCAGGAAGACCTCTGAGAGATGTCTGTTTCCATTTGTTAAAGCTCTACAGTGACAGGTATGTGGGTAAATGGTTCAAAACTATTCAGAAAAACCTTGTGAAGGCAGTGACTAATGGGGTTCCTAAACTAGCGATATGAAATCAACTCCAGTGTTCACTGAACCACTTTGAAATAGTCAAAAATCTGCCTTGAGCGTACAGAATCACAGAATGTGCTGCTGCTGTCACTGCTGGTGGAGTAGATGATTGAACTCAAGTTTAGGAACATGTTTGCATTTTTCTTACGTGCTTTCTGCAACTTTCTGCAATAATCTTGCCTTCATTGTAGTTGTCTTACTTGAAGGCGTTGAGAAATCTGCAGGAGGAGCATGTACAGAATAAAAGGTGGTGACAGTCTGGATGCAGACTCAAAGAGCAAAAGGATTTTAACAGTTGCTCTCATCTTTAAAAAAAAAAAAAAATAATAAATCCACACAACTTGCATAATAATTGGAGGTGGGGGAAGGAGAGGAACTAAATGGCATCAGTATTTCTGATTTTGTTTGGAGACAGTTAGCTATTTATGTTGCAAATATTTTTCTCTACAGGCACTATGACCTTGACCAGCTGCTGGATCCAAGAAGTATAACATCCGACCCTGTAGACTGTCGCCTCAGCTGGCACCTGTGGGAGGTGCTCAGAGCCCTGAACTACACCCACCTCGTGAAGCAGGGGCAGGGAGTGCTGAATGCTAGCTATGCTGCCCAGCTTGAAAGCGAAGGCCTTTGGGAATGGGCTGTTTTTGTACTGCTGCACGAGCCTGATACTCAGTGAGTGAAAGCTTTTCTTTATTATTTACAATGCCGAAAAAAGCCCATAAATTGTTCTGTTTTATAGACATGGCATGTATACCGTAATTACTATATCTTCTCTCATGATGTTGGAGCTGCAGGCTAGAGAACTCAGTGCCAACTGTAGAAAGTGTGCCGGATTACACAGTGGTGTGCATAATTCTGCTTAGTTACGTGTCTTGTCAGATGTTAAGTAGCATTGTGCTGTAACAACTATGACTCCTGCACTGTTCCGTAGAAACGGATCAGGATATCAAAATGAGTGGGATCTGCTTATCTTCTCTGGCTCAGGAAGCTTACTACATTCAGGAACTTTGCCTGAAAACATGATGAATGCAAAATATTGCATCTATTCTAAGTGGAGCTGAACAGAAACAAGTGTGGTTTGAAGGGGAACCTTGTGAATCACAAAAATACATGTTTTGCTTCTATTGTGAAATATATAGTGAACGAAAAATTGTCTTAAATGTAAATAATAGCAAGAGACACCCTTCCCCAAATGAGGCTATTAGTGTTTACAGTTGCAATTAATACATTGCATCAGGTTCTTTTTTTCCAGCCGTAACTTCGAGTAAAGCTTGTATATTGCTTTTAGGGTCATGAATCATATTAAAATAGTCTTAAGCTACAACATTTACGATGTTGCAAAGCACTAGTGATGACCTCTTTCTTAGTGTTCAAGGTGTGTTGAAGTAACAGAGTTGATCGTAGAACTTTTCTTAGTATCTAAAGTAAGACAGCTAAAGGCCTGGCGGGGCTGGCTCACCGCCTGTAATGCCTGTGCCTCTGCTGTAGCCCAAGTGCAATGGAGTCCGCTGCTGCTGCTTTCAGCCGTCAGTTACTTGTGTTGAGGCGCATCTTCTGGTGGTGGGACACAAAGGATTGCGTGTTGGAATGATGACCTGTTCTCTCTTCCCACCAGCATACGCGAAAAGGCAGTGCGAGAACTCTTAAATCGGCACTGCCTTCTGTCTGAGACACCCGAATCGTGGGCCAAGGAGACCTTCCTGACAAAAAGGCTCTGCGTCCCTGCCGAGTGGATTCATGAAGCAAAGGCTGTTCGAGCGAAGATGGAGGGTGACAAGCATAAAGAAGCCCTCTTCTTGTTCAAGGCTGGGCACTGGAACCAGTGTCACAAGCTTGTTGTCAGGCATTTAGCCTCAGGTGAGTCTATTCCTGTTCTTTTTCCATTCTGAACAGTACACACAAATAGAATTGGAAAGGAAGTCGTTGGGTTTTCGATAATGTGAAGCAGTAGGACTGTTTCTAGCAAGAGGGGCAGTACAGAGTGGCTGGCTGTTTCAAAATAGCTCTCGTTTGGTACCTGGCACAATGATTCATCACTGCAAACATGTGAGAAGAGTAGTGCTGAACCTCCTGCACGCTCACCTTCCTGTGCCAGAGGTGCCTCGGGGAACAAGGGCAGCAGTAGCATTCCTGGAGTGCTGATCCTATGGGTGTCCCTGTTCTAGGAAATGGAATGGCCTTGGGCTTGTCTTTTGTAGGTCATAAATCAGGTAAACACTTGTGGTTGTGGCTGATAGTCACGGAATTAGGAAACTGACAGTGCAGCAGACAGCTGTTTTCTTTAATGATCAATATCACTGACTTGATAAGAAACCCCGTTGCTCAGTTACTTACGTTTGCTCTCTTTAGATGCTATTATTAATGAGAACTACAAGTACCTAAAAGGATTCCTGGAAGACCTCTCCGCTCCCGAACGCAGCGTGCTCATCCAGGACTGGGAGGTGGCAGGGCTGGTCTATCTAGATTACATTCATGTTATCGAGATGGTTGATAGGATTCAACAGGTAACAAACTGAAACAGTTTTTTTCTTTCCTGCCTCTTTTCTTTGTTACCATTTGGAAGCTTATACAGAGTCTCGTTTTTAGAGAAACCTTTTCCTCAGTGTTCATTGCTAACTTAGTGTTTCTGTTACAGACACTAGCAGGCAGAATTTCATGCATCTGAAAATATAGAGAGAGATGGTGGTAATGTGAAAATAAGATGTGGTCTCTGCCCTGAAAACCTGCTGTTACGTGGCATGGCAGTGAGATAAGCGCAAGAGGAGGAACAAAGCTAGCAGTTAGCTAATTAACCGGGAGTCTGTGTGTTAGGCCCATTTAATTCAGTTCCAGACTTCTTGTTTCCCTGCTTAAGGCGTTGAATTCAAACGGGCTGTAACACGTTGTCTTCTGTCGGACAGATTCAGCTTGGAATGAACTCAGGCAGTGATTCTTGTAGAAGGCTTTGGATGCACTGAGGCTGACTGTCTACTCTTACGTGTGCTTTCAGCTGGATTGTTCCGCATACGAGCTGGAGCATTTGCATACCAAAGTGATGTCGCTGTGCAACAGGATAGAGCAGATACAGTGCCACAACGCCAAGGACCGGCTGGCTCAGTCAGGTACGGTACCACCAATATCGAGCATCCTGCTGGGAAAGCCAGTTTAAAACCTGATCCAGCTAGCACTGGCTGTCGCCCAGGCTGCCGGTGTCTGTTTCTTTGCCTGTGCAGAAAAGGAGGCCTGTAGCTGGTGAAGTGAGCTGTGTTTTGCTTTAATGGTTCCCGTACATGCAGCTACTGTTTCTTTGTAACAAACTGTCTTTGTTTCAGGCAGTTTTTGTTACCTGGCTAATTGGGCTTCCAGTGCCTTGTCTCTTAAAGCCGTCTCTGGTTAAGCAGTGAAGTGTCCTGTCCTTGCTTAGTGTTACAGTGCCAGATAAAACGTGAGCTTACCTGCAGAAAAACATCTGCTCTGAAGAATAAGGCCAAATGTTGATTATGCTCAGGGAGGAAGTCTGTTTGGAGTTGAGATTCACTGCTGGAGCTGAGAAAAGACGAAGTCGTAGCAGGGCATAGGTTTACCAACCCAGCCAAATGCCTTTGCTCAAGAATTCTCTTGAGTTGTAGTTAAGTGCGTTCCTCAACAAGGTGTAAGCTCACAGGTGTTCGCATGCTAGCTCCCGTTGTGGAGTGTGGTATGGGGTGCGCATAAACACTGACCGTCCTGCTCTTTCCAGACATGGCCAAGCGCATCGCTAACCTGTTCAGGGTGGTCCTCAGCCTGCAGCGCACCCCAGAGCCCATCTCCGACTCCACCCCTGCTGTGCAGCGCGTCCCCCTTCGCCTGCTTGCTCCCCACATTGGACGGCTGCCGATGCCAGAGGACTATGCCTTGGAGGAGCTGCGTAGTCTCACCCAGTCTTACTTACGGGAGCTGACGGTAGTGACTCAGTGAGGACGAATCTCTTCACGGACAGACAGGTTTTTACCATTTGCTCACCCTTTCCCTGCTCTAAGGGTAAGCATTCCCTTGGCAGCAGCCTCCAGCCACACCGGTTTTTCCATAGAGGTATTAAAGTGGCTTTAGTACATGGGCTATGGCAGGAATTTTTGTAACCCGGGGGACCAGCGAGACCCCGTTGGGCCTTGCTGGCTGGCACCCTCAACTACATGACACTTTCCAAGAATTAATAAAATCCCTCTTGTAGAACCTGACTGCAGGTGAGGTTGTGCCTGTGGAGGGGGTACAGAGGGGGCTTCATCTCCTGGCAGATCCGTTTTACTCCTTGGTTGCGGCACAGAGGATGGTGAAGCAAGTTCTGGGACAGTTTGTCTTGGGCGTGCCCGCTGCGGCGGGACTGCGCCTGTTACTGCCGAGCCTTTGGTACCTGAACTGACCAAGGATAAGCTTTAACTGGGGCTTTATGTTAAACGTTTGCTCTGTGGGTGGGGGGTGGGAGAAGAAACTAACTTCAGAAGACTTGTCTTTGCCTGCGTTCTCTTGCTAAGTTGGAGACCTGCAAGTGTGGTGTTTCTCGTTTCTCCATCCTCCATCTCCAAAACCCAAGAAAGCTGCTTCTCTGCCTCAGAGGGGGAGCTGACACCTACGTGTGTGCCTTACGGTGTGCTCTGTGCTGTCCGCGCCTCTGAAGACAGACATCTGGGCCCCACACGCAGTGTGTTGTCACCATGCAGTAAAACACAGGAGCTTGTCCCAGTACCCGCCGTGCTTCAGGGCCCCAGGCCAGGCGCTTCTGATCGGAGGGGGCAAATTCTGCACAAGTTATGCCAAAAGGTCGGTCACGCGTGCCCACGGAGCAAGCAGCCCGGGAGCTCCGGGCTGCCTCTTCACAGCCACGTGTGAGGCAGGTGCCCGTGTAGACGAGCACCACAGCGCTCCGCCATGCACACCGGCGCGGTGCTTGCCGGAGCCAGGCTGCCTGAGGGGCACGGTGCCCGCGCAGCCCCTCCGACCGACGCGCGTAGCCGGGAGCCTGCCGTCATCTCTGTGCTTGCTGCGTAGCTGGGTTACATCGAGTGGAGCCGCCGTCAGCATAAGAACATCCCGCGAGCGAACAGCTGGCAATGTCAATTTGCTCTAGTGTGTACAGTCTTCACTGTTACTGTGTTTAGAAACCGACTATTTTTGGAAGAAAAAAAGCTGTCTATTGGTCTGCTCTGATTTCAGGGTTACCGCAGCACCGCCTCCTGCCACAGCTAGCCAGCCGCTGGTGGCAGTGGCCTCGAGGCTGCTCGGTGCTGCTTTGCATTGGCTCGTTGAAGGTCTTTATGCATGAGGATTATGTAAAGGTTTTTATTAAAAGTTATAAATAAAATGATCTAGATTATTTTCCTGTCTTTTTGAAAACAATAAATAAAATGTTTATAGTATTCCCACCGTTTTCTTTGCTTTTTAATAAGACTTCAGTTCCACAGGCGTGTGTCCTGGGGTTCGTCTCACCTGAGTGATTTGGGCTTGGTGGTGGGCAGGTGCCGGCTCTTTAGGAAGGTTGGATCCTTGGCTGGATTCTGAGAGACGGGAACGAGTGTGAGAGAAATCTCAATAATTTTCTCTGACAGGAACTTCTGTGAAGCTGTTTTATTTGCAATTGCAGTGGCGGGCATCCTGCAAGCCGGAGTGCCCAGCAAAAACACATCCTAACCTTATACTCCCTGTTGCCCAACACCTGATTTCTCCCGTTTCCTCACTGACTGAGTACTATGGGTTCACAACCCCCTTGACGCACTTCTATGCCATAGGTGTACAATTTTATTTCACCAACCGTTAATTTCTCCTTTCCCTTTTTTCCCCTTCTTTTCTCGTGACTAGAGGGCCTCTGATTTTAGTTTTTACTGATTTTGCACTGCTCATCCTGTTTTTCTTAGGGATCCCCCTTATTTTGGGACAGCGGGAGGACCTTCCCCTTATCTGCTTAACGTACTCCCCCCGCTATGCCGCTGCCATGCCTGCACAATCACATGTGGATGCGCCAGTTTAGTGGATTTTTCTATTGCAAAAACACAACTTTCTCACACGAGGCAAACACAAGGGCTGGAAGAAGGGATGGGTGACCTCAGAGGAATGGAGAGGCTCTGAGCATGCGGGGGTGGCATGAGGAACAGCACAGCCCCCCGTAGCTGAATCTTTTGGGGGATGTGAAGAGCAACAAGAACAGACTTTTCCAGTACGTCAGCAGCAGCAGTTAGCCTAGGAGAAACGTGGGTGCACTGTGGGATGGGGATGGGATCACAACAGACCTGGAAATGGTGCTGGATGGCCTCATCCCCATCTGTATGGGTGAGGCTGGTCTTCAGCAGCCCCAGCTCCCTGAGACGGGGAAAGGCTGGGACAAGGGCCTCTGGTGGGCGAGGTTGAGGAGCGCTCAAACTGGGACCTGACCGGGTGCCCCCGTAAGCCCTGAGGGAGCTGGCCTGCGGCAGCGGCCACCCCCATACCTGTGAAAGGCCCTGGCCACGGGGAGCTTCCTGCGGAGCCTCAGAGGTGAGCAAGAGCCTGTCTCTGCCTTCAAGGAGGGGAGCCGGGCAGCCTCTCCTCTGTCCCCAGAAAGGCAACGGAGAAGGTTCGGACGAGGCGGTCTCCGGGGATCCCGGCCACCTGCAGCTCTGATGGGTGGGAGCGCTGGCCCCTGAGCAGGCCCCTCCACCTTGGGCTGAAGTTTTGGACTTGTGGGTCATTTTTTTTTAACAAAAGTTCAGTGCTCACCTGCAGTCGGGAAGGGGATGGACAAGGAGCAAACAAACCTGCGGTGGTGTGGTGCCGACACCGGCAGTGCCAGCGCTCAGCCCGCCAGCGTGGTGTGACCAGAAGCGGTACTGAGGGAAAGTCCTTGGGATTGCTGAAGGGAGGTGAGGCAGAAGCCCAGGTAGAGCTCAGGGCGAGCAGAAGGACGTGCCTTTCTGTGCTGCAAGGAAGCTGGAACGGCTTCAACAAGGGACCGAAGGACCGGGGGTCTCCCCCCATTGCCCCGTGCTGGGGGCAGCAGCCCCCAGGGCTGGGGCTGGAGTCGGGTGCCCCGAGTCCCTTGTCCCAGACACAGGTGGCAGGGTCCCCGCTCTCGGGCTGGGTGGTCACTGCCACGCTCAGGGCCAGCGCTGCGGCGGCTTCGCCCTGCGTAAAGGTGACACCCACGGCGAGGCCGCGGGCACGCAGGAAGCCGGGTCGCGCCGCCTTCACCTCCTTCCATTACGGTAATTGCCTCTCTGCAAGCCCAGCTGCTGCCCTGGCGCTCACAGCGGGCCCCGGGGAGCAGCGTGGCTGGGCCTGCAGGCGGGGGATGAATAATTCACCGCCTGGAAACAAAACCTCCAGCCTTAAAACCGATCGGGCTCTGCTTGGCATCTGCTGCCGGGGATTAGCATAGGAAGGGTGCCAAGGGGGTGCCGCGGGACCGGGAGGAGATGAGCGACACAGGGACCCCGCTGCCACCCGCTGCTTTGCCTCCTGTATCCAAAATCCCCCAGCACGTCGGTTTGTCCCGTGTGGAGGACGGAGCCCAAGAGGCAGCCGCAGCGCTCCCTGCAGCTCCCTGAGGAGGGGAAGCGCGGAGGAAGGTGCCGGTCTCTGCTCCCTTGTAACCGGTGGCAGAACACTGGGAATGGCACAAAGCCGCACCGGGGGGGTCGGAACGGACATTGGGAAAAATTTCTTTACCATGAGGGCGGCCAAACGCTGGCACAGACTCCCCAGAGGTGGTTCCACCCGCAGGGTCCGCACCCACCCACCACTGCCTCCATCACCTCCAACACCACCCTTTGTGGCCTCCAGGGGACCCAGCCAGGGTGCAGCTCAACCTTTCCTCCTCCTCCTCCTCCTTCTCCTCCTCCTCCCTCACTGGAGGCCATTGCTGGCCTCCCTGGGGCAGAGGCTGTGCCCGGTTCGGGCTTATCGCACCTATTTCCCCATACAAAGCCTTTCGGGGCATCTCTCGCCCATCGGTTTTGGCCGTTTGCCTTTCTCACGTGCCCACGTCGGGGCAGCCTCCGTCCCCAGCCCTGACGTCAGCCAGCGCCGAGCCCTTAAATGCTGCACCGAAACCCTCCCCGGCTCCTGGGAGATGCTGCGCGAGGAGGGGCTGGCGGGCACATCCCGCACAGACAGCAGGTGACACCCGCGATGTCCCCAGCACCCGGCACCTGACGGCCTCGGGAGCACGAGGATGGAGCCGGGCGCTCGCCTGCCCAGGTGGCTGCTGGCGCTCGGCCTCGCCAGCACCGTCCTGGCCCCAGGTAAGTGCCTGGGGAAGGTGTCGGTGCCGGGGCTGCCGCCTGCCAGCCTGAACTGGGACCAGCAGGGCCCCGGTTCAATAAACTGGGTGAGCGGAGCAAACCCCCTGGGAGCTGCAGCCAGCGGGCAGGGTCTGCCCTGGGCCCCCACTGCCCGGTCCCAGCCCCGGGGGCTCTGGGGAGCGGGGACTCACCGCGGGCTGTGCTGCAGCTGCACCGCCTGCACGGAGCAGCCCGGGCTCCGGCACTGCTGGCGGCGATGCCCGGCTCTGTAAGCGCATCTCGCCCGGTGCCTGCCGCCCATGAAATGCAATCCAGCTCGTCCAGCTTCCAGCAAAGACAGGACAGGCGCCGGCTGCTGCACTGGCCTGGGGGCTCTCATTAGCCAAGAAATGGCCCTAAAGAGGGGCTGGGGCGGGGGGAACAGATCCCTTCTCCCCACCCCTGTTCTGGGGTGCTTCCTCCCCCCAGGAACCAGAGCTCCTCCTGGCTTTGGTGGGACCAGGAACAGAAATAATAGAAATAACAGGAATCATAGAAAACAATAGAAATATTTGGCAAATAGGAGAAAGATTTGTTCAACGGCATGGAGCTGTAACAGGAGTCAGGCTGGGTGTTAGGAAAAGGTTCTTCATGGAGAGGTGGTCGGGCACTGGGACAGGCTCCCCAGGGCAGTGGGCACGGCACCGAGTTGGACTCGATGATCCCCATGGGTCCCTTCCAACTGGGGATATTCCATGGTTCTATGATTCTTAGTGTTTGAACAACGCTCTCAGACATAGGGTCTGATTTTTGGGTGCTCCTGTGTGGAGACAGGAGTCGGACTCGATCCTTGTGGGTCCCTTCCAGCTGGGGAGATTCTGAGATTCTTTGATTCTGTGATTATATGAAAAAAAAACAAATTCTGGGGTTGGACTGCCAGAAATATGGGATGGGGAATGGGGGAGCCAGTGCACGGGGCTGTCACAGGCAGGGGCTTCGGCTCAGCTTGGGCATCCCTGGAGGGTGGCGAGGGAAGGCAAAGGTGGGGACTGGACCGGAGGGCATGGGGGTCCCAGCAGCAGCGCTGGGCAGGATCTGGTGGGGTCCCAGCCGTGGGGAGGGGGGCGGTGTCCCCACGCTTGCCGTCGCACCTCTTCACCCCGTGTCGGGTCCCGCAGGCTGCGGGGGCGCGCAGGGCAGGCTCGCCCACAAGCTGCTCCACGACCTCTTCGCCAACTACTCCAGCGCCCTGCGCCCCGCGGAGGACACGGACCGGGCGCTCAACGTCACCCTGCAGGTCACCCTGTCCCAGATCATCGACATGGTGAGCACCGGCACCCGGCCGGCACCAGCACGCCTCTGTCCCCGGCACCGGCACGCCTCTGTCCCCATCACGCTCCTGGCACCGCGCGCCTGGGCTCTGCTCTAACGGTGGGTCCTGCCCGACCCCCAAGATGATGCTCAGCCCCACAAAGCAGCTCAGGCCCCACAAAGCCAGCCCTGCTGCCCCAAAATCAGTTCAGACCTCTTGAAATCAGCTCAGCCACACCAAAATCAGCTCAGACCATCTGAAGCCAGCTCAGACCCCTCAAAGTGGTCCAGATGCCCCCAAATCAGCTCAGACAGCTGGGAAACAGCTCAGACCTCTCAAAACCAGCTCCGATGCCTCAAAACCATCCCAGACACCCCAGACCAGTCCAGACCCCTCAAAGCCAGTCCAGCAGCTCCCAAAATCAGCTCAAACCTCTTGAAACCAGTTCATATCCCCGCCAAACCAGCTCAAACCCTACAACCTCAGCACAACCCCCTGGACACCATCTCAGCCCCTCAAAGCCCTTGTGGACACGGCGGGGGGGGCTGCAGGCGGTGCTGAGGCCCACGCCCACCCTCTGCCCTCGCAGGATGAGAGGAACCAGGTCCTCACCTCCTACCTGTGGGTCCGCCAGGCCTGGCTGGACGCCCACCTCACCTGGGACAAGGACGCCTACGGCGGCATCGACAGCATCCGCATCCCCAGCAGCTACGTCTGGAGGCCGGACATCGTCCTCTACAACAAGTGGGTCGCGCTCGCCCCTGCTGCTCCCCGACCTGGGGGGGCTGCAGGGGGGCATCGCAAACTTGGGGCTGGAGGAAGGGGTCCCAGTGGGCTTGAGGCCGTCATCCTTGCTGGGCTGGGGGGACTGAGGGGCCATCAGCAGGTGTGGGACCACACCAAGGGACAAGGTCACCCCGGGAGGGCAGGGGGATGCTGGGGGGGTGCAGTGTGGGGGTCGCGCACCAGCCCCAGCCCCCAGCCCTGCGCCCCGCTGGGGCTCAGCACCACGGCAGCTGCCCCACGGCCACCCCTGCCCCAGCGCCGACGACCGGTTCAGCGGCTCGATGGAGACCAACGTGGTGCTGCGCTCCGACGGGCACATCATGTGGGACTCGCCCGCCATCACCAAGAGCTCCTGCAAGGTGGACGTCTCCTACTTCCCCTTCGACGGGCAGCAGTGCCGCCTCACCTTCGGCTCCTGGACCTACAACGGGAACCAGATCGACCTCCGCAACCGGCTGGACGCGGGCGACCTGACGGACTTCGTGGAGAACGTGGAGTGGGAGGTGCTGGGCATGCCGGCCACGAGGAACGTCGTCACCTATGGGTGCTGCTCGGAGCCCTACCCCGACGTCACCTACACGCTGCTGCTCAAGCGGCGCGCCTCCTTCTACATCTTCAACCTGCTCCTGCCCTGCGTCATGATCTCCTTCCTGGCGCCCCTGGGCTTCTACCTCCCGGCCGACTCGGGGGAGAAGGTCTCGCTGGGGGTGACGGTGCTGCTGGCCCTCACCGTCTTCCAGCTGCTGGTGGCGGAGAGCATGCCGCCGTCGGAGAGCGTGCCGCTCATCGGTGAGCCCTCGAGGGGCTGGGGGGTGCTGGGGACGGGGCCCTCGTGGCGAGGGGGGGTCCCTGCCCCTGCCCCTCAGCACCACCGCCCGCCTTGCAGGGAAGTACTACATCGCCACCATGACCATGATCGCCGCCTCCACCGCGCTGACCATCTTCATCATGAACGTCCACCACTGCGGGCCGGGGGCCAGGCCGGTGCCGCCGTGGGCACGGCGCCTCATCCTGCACCACCTGGCCCGCGCCCTCTGCGTCTGCGAGGTTGGCGAGAGCTGCAGCAGCCCCCGGCAGGCAGGCACGGGCGGAATGGGGCCGCAGGAGCACCCTGGGGTGGGCGCCCAGCCGGGGCCGTGTCCCCGCAGCCACTGCCTCTGCCACCACCACGTGCTGCTGAGCAGTGTGGGCTACATCGCCGGCTGCTTCCGACGCCACCGAGCTGCCCAGCGCCGCGCCGGGGAGTGGAAGAAGGTGGCCAAGGTGATGGATCGCTTCTTCATGTGGGTCTTCTTCATCATGGTCTTCCTCATGAGCGTGCTGGTCATCGGCAAAGCCGCCTGACGGCACCACCACACACACCGCCCCGGGTGTCCCGTGCGTGGCTCATCCCTGGTATGGTCGGGGGCTCCGGAGCAGGCACAGCAGGGACAGTGGTGACAGACGGGGGCTCCAGAAGTGCTGGGGAGGTGTTGGGAGCCCCCCCCCCCCCATGCCGGGGGGCTGAGCCTGGGGGTCCTGGCGGGGGTGAGCCCCTGTCCCCGCTGGTGCTCGATGCACCATGCCCCACGGACCCGGGTGCAGAAATCAAAGTGGGAATAAACCCTGCAGCGTGCGTCTCCTGGCTTCTGCCTCCTGCCTGGGGTGCGCAGAGCCTTTCCCGGGGGGGCTGCGTGCGTGGGTGTGGATGTATACATATAGGTATACCTGGGCAGGCAGGGCACTGCTATCGGTGCAGCCCACATCTCCCCCAAAACCCCACAACCCCCCCACTCCCTCTTCTCATAAGCCCAGGGCTGCACTTTGCAGGGCGCTGTAGCACCAGGGATTCACTCCAGGGGAGCCCATTTACCTCTGAGCTCAGCCTCAGGGGCTTCTGGAGAAAGGGGGGTCGGGGGGTGGGGGGGGGGTGGGGGGCAGCACAGCCAAGTGCAGGTGAGTGGGGGCACCAGTGATGGCTCCCAGTGCCACCAGCATGCTGCTGGTGCAGGGTGCGCGTGCAGCCAGGCTGGCATGGCAGGGAGAAACGCGGCTGAAGAGGAATCCAGAACACGAATTGAGAGACTTGAGGTGGGTCATGGTCATGCGTGAGCCGCCCCCCCCCCCCCCCCCCAGGCTCCCGCAGCCCCTTTCCCAGCCCGGCCACGTCCCTCTGGAGGCCAGCACAACCCTGTGAGATACCAGCTCGTTTCGTGACCACCAGATGTGGCCAGCGCCAGCCCATCCTTGCTGTGTTTGACCCCCGGGGACGGGGAAACGAACACCCACACCCCGTGAAGGAGAAACCCTTTAATGGGCTGAGCCCGAAGGAGCACTGCGAGCCTCTCCTGGTGCTTGGCCCCCTGCCCGGGGCCAGAGGAGCCCACCGACCCTGTAGGACCAGCGC
The DNA here is from genome assembly GCF_964034855.1 of Anser brachyrhynchus. Lineage (NCBI taxonomy): Eukaryota > Metazoa > Chordata > Aves > Anseriformes > Anatidae > Anser > Anser brachyrhynchus. The sequence goes on along the minus strand of NC_137694.1, from coordinate 212,322,338 downwards.
TCCCAGAAGGGCAGCGAGCGGCAGCGCTGCCTCCAGCGAGCCGTCACCCACTGCCACAGCCTGGCGCAGGTCTCCTGCAGGCACTGCCCGGCCCGGCACAGCCCCACGGCCACTCGGGGCCGGACCCCACCCGTGGGCGCCCAGCACGGCCCCAGGGGGCTGCTCCTGCGGGGATCCCCCGGGATGCTCCGGTCCGGTTCCTTTGGGATGCTCCTGCGGGGATCCCCTGGGATGCTCCCGTCCGGCTGCAGCAGGAGGCTCCTGACCGTGTCCGTGTCCGTGTCCGTTTCCATGCCCGTGTCCGTGTCCGTGTCCGTGTCCGTGTCCGTGTCCGTGTCCGTGCCCGTGCCCGTGCCCGTGCCCGTGCCCGTGCCGGTCTCCGTGTCCGTGCCCCCCCGCGGCACCTCTGTCCCGAGGCACCACTGCCACCCCCCGGTGTCGAGGAGCTCCAGCCGGACGCGCACCGTCACGGGGGGCCGGGGGGGCTCCCGGGGGGGCTCCCGGCGCTCTCTCCGCCGCCGGGGGGGTCCCTGCCGGCCGTCCCCCGCCGCCCCCCGCCGCCGCTCCAGCACCGCCCGCAGCAGCCGGCAGCGGCGCTCGGTGGCGGCCCGGGAGCGGCGGGCGGCGCGCAGCAGCGCCAGGACGGGCTCCGCCGGGGCCGCCCCACCGGGGCCGACGGGGGGCGAACGGGGCCGGGGCGGCTCCGAGCCCGCGGGGCTCCGCGCCCCGTCCCCGGGGAGGCGCTGGAGGCACGGCCCCGGGGGGCGGCGGGGGTCGGAGCCCTGCAGGGGGGGAGGTGGCGGCCGAGGCGGCTCCGGGGGTCCCGGGGGGACGAGGGCGGCCAGCTCGGCCAGTGCGCCCGGCCAGGGCTCCGGGAAGGAGTAGAGGGAGCACCGGGAGGAGGAGGAGGAGGCCAGGGACACCAGGGACACCAGGGACGCCAGGGAGGCCAGCGGTGCCCGGGGAGGCTCCGCGCCCTTCGGTGCCAGGCTCGTCCTGCGGGAGGAGATGGAGATGGAGGAGCCCCCGCTGCCCCCCTGCCCTTGGGGGGGGGACCTGGGGGCGGCCCCGTCCCCGGGCAGAGCCCCGGAGCCCAGCCCCGGGCCCTGCAGCTCCTGGGGGGCCGGGGTCAGCCCGGGCAGCGCTCACCCCATCTCCCGTCCCGGCGAAGCCGTCCCCGCTGCTGCCTCCATCCGCAGAGAAGCTGCCGGGGCCAGAGCGGGTGAGCGGCCGGGAGCCCCCCCGCTCAGCCCCCCGCCGGGGGTGCAAGCCCTTGGGGTGCCCAGTGCCGGCGGGGGGGCCACTCACCACTCCGCTCCTCGCGCCGGGCTCTCGCCGGCCTCTGCTTCCTCAGCCTCCGCCAGTTCCTCTGCAGGAGCCCCAGGTAGATGGGTGAGGGGGGGGGCAGCCCCCGCACCCCCTGCCCCACAGCTCTGTCACCTACCTGCAGCCGCCGGACCCGCAGCACCGCGGACACCAGGCTCAGCCGCAGCAGCAGCAGCAGCAGCGGGAGCAGCTCGGACGGGGGGGGGAGGCCAGGGCCCCCCATGGCACCGGCTCCGGCGATGCCGCAGGTCCCCAGGCGGCGGGCACAGGCCTGTGACACAGAGCCCCGAATTTCGTGAGCCACGAGAAGGGCTCAGCACCAACGCCAGCGGCTGGGAGAGGAGCCCCCAGCACGGGGACGACACCACCAGCACCCACAGCATCCCCTGGGGCTTGACCCCCCCACCCCGTGAGCCCCCCCTCTGTGCCAGGGCCCTGCACACGGATGGGGGACGCTGCCCACGGGTGCTGGGGTGCCACAGGAGGGGCGCAGCCTGCTCTGCCCATGGCCCGTGCAAGGTGACCCCACTTCTGCAGGGCTGCCCCTCCCCGGCCAGCCTTACCAAGCACCCCGGACCCCCCCACGAGCCAGAGCCCACCGAGATGGTGCCAGACCGCGATGCCCACTGCCCGCTCCCACTCCTGCAGGGCCCCCTTTGGGGCACGGCGCGGCGCACTCGCACCCCCCCTTTGTGACACCACGCAGTTCTTCTCCCTCCTTCCAGCCAGCGGCCCCGAACGGAGCTTTGATGTCAATGGGAGCCTCTCGATGCCGAACGCGGGGTCCAGCAGGAACCCACCCCATGTCCCCCCCGCCTGGCTGGTCTCCCCCCTAAGCCCTTCTGGGCTGTGGGGTGGCCGGGCCCCGGGCTTGTCCTGCAGCTGCTGGAATTTCCCTTCCCTGGGGTTTGGTTCCTGCACAGAGAAGCGGGGCGATGGCAGCTGGGCAGGGCCAGGCCACAGGCACCCCGGCGTGCAGAAAATGAAAGCAAGCGAGCGAGCGGAGGCTCCGGGTCTGCCCCTTTCCTGTTTTCTCTTTTGCAGCTCCGGTTTCAGTCCTGGCCCTGCACAGGGCTCCCAGGGCCTGCTGGGCTGGGACACCCACCCGCAGGGACACCCGTGGACAGGGGCACCCACCCGCAGGGACATCACCGCTGGGAATGCCACCAGTACAGGGACACCACTGGTACAGGGACACCGCCAGTACAGGGACACCACCGGTACAGGGACACCACCGGTATGGGGACACCTCCGGGGGCACCGGGACGGGAGCCTGGGGGCTGCTGCCTGCCTGGCTGGTGGGGAGCGAGGGCAGCTCCGCGGGACCCCACGGGACTGGGGGATCCCCCTGTGGGGTGCAGCCCTGGGGCTGGCAGGGGGCCCCATCCCTGTGCTGCAGGCAGGGCTGAGCAGGGGACGAGCAGCGGTCAGGAGCCGTCCCAGGCTGTTTCCCTCCAGCAGCTCCGGCCCCGGTGCCTGCACAGGGAAGGAAAGGGGGCGGCGAGCCCTGGTCCCGCTGCTGCCAGCCTCGAGGGAGCAGCAGCAGCGTGGGGCTGGGTGCCAGGATCCGGCCAGGCCCTGCCTGCATCGGCAGCCCTGGGATCGGCCCCTCCGGGTGATGCTGTCCCCGTCCCAGCCATGAATGCACAAAATGTTGGGGTCAGGCCACGGTGGGTCCCGGGGATGTGTGGGCTGAGCACTCGCCTCGTGCCTGTGCCGGACAGACGGACGCGTGCTGCTCAAGTGCGCTGACAAACATATGCATGGCCTGAGCTATAGAAGGGCTGGGAGGGAGCTGCAGGATGGGGGCAGCTGGCATCCCCGGGGCGCCCCTCATCACCTCGGGGGCTACTCCCTGCCTGGCAAAGCCTCTGTCCTTCCTGAGCCAGGGGGATGTGGGGTGACCCTTTATGGATTTTTTTTTTTTGCATCTGATGGCTGCCCTTGTCCCTGATGGTGAACGGCCCCACACGGGCACGTCCCAGGCTCTTCCTTGTGCAGCGCTCTGAGGCTCCTCCCGAGGCTTCACCAACACCCGTCCCCACAAAGCCGGGGGTGCAATGGGCCTGAGGACGATCCCGCGGCTGCGCTGGACATGGCTGTGCCTCGGGGCCCTGCTGGCAGCCCCCTGGGTGAGTGGGGGCCCTGCAGTGCAGCACCCCCATCCCGCTGCCTTTGGTGCCGGTTCCTTGCCAGCCTGCTGCTTTCACTTTTACTTCTGCGCTTTGCCACCGCTGTCCCCGTGCCAGGGCTTGCTGTGGGGTGGGCATCTCCTCGGCCTCGCAGGCGAAGGAAGGGTTTCTGCCCCGAGCCATGCAGGTGCTGCTCGCCCTCCCGCTGCTTGCCGCTGCAAAGGTAATTTCTTGCATCGCCCCCAGTGCCTGGGGAGCCCCAAGGGGCACAGTGCTCCGGCTCGGGGAGGGGCAGAGACCCACGGCAGGGCAGGGGAATGCCACGAGGATGCACGGGCACTTCTAACCCTGTACATGACAAGCGGCACCTGGGGAGGGGGCTCCAGCATCCAGCATGCACCCCCCAGCCCCGCTCCCTCGCACAGGCGGGGACCCCCCAGTTCCTGATGGACATGAGCCGCGACGCCTTTGATGACCAGTACGAGGGGTGCACGGAGGCGATGGAGGCAGCGGGGCCGGCGCTGCTGGAGCAGGAGCAGGCACGGGGCAGGTCCAGGCTCTTTGGCAGGGTCTGGGCACGCGCCGGGGAGCGGTGGCAGCAGGTGAAGGGCTCGCTGGCCGCCCGCCTGCCCCCCGGCTTCAAGGATGAGTACGGCCAGGCCGTGATCGCGTACACGGACAACAGCCTGCACTACTTCTTCAACACGGCCATGAGGGCGGCCGGGCGGTCGCGGGCCACCTACAACGCCAGCTTCCCCTTCAAGGCGCTGCACTTCTACCTGACCAGAGCCATGCAGCTGCTGCGGGGGCCCTGCGAGGCCACCTACAGGACACCGGTGTACCGGGGCATCGCCCACACCCGCTACCAGCTGCAGGGCGCCAGCCCCTTCAGGTTCGGCTCCTTCGCCTCCTCCTCCTTCAGGAGGGAGCAGGCAGAGAGCTTTGGGCAGGACACGTTCCTCAGCATCCGCAGCTGCTTTGGGGTCCCCATCCACGCCTTCTCCCTGTACACGGAGGAGGAGGAGGTGCTGATCCCTGGCCATGAGATCTTCTGGGTCTTCCCGGACGAGGGCAGTCACCGCTTTGTCCTGCGGAGCGCCAACAGGACCTGCAGCCACTTCAACTGCGCCTTCCTGGGGTGTGAGTAAGGGGCTCGGGCACCCCCAGCTGCTCCTGTGGCATCGTCCCGGTGCTGTGCAGCCGGGGCTGCCGGGGCCGGGACTGATGCCAGACCTTCTGCTTTCCCCCCAGACGAGAAGAGCCCGGAGTGCAGGGGCAGCACAGGTAGGAACCCCCACAGGTGTCATAGAATTGTGGTATCCCAGAACAGCTCAGGTTGGAAGGGACCTCAAGGATCATCCAGTTCCAACTCCCCTGCCATAGGCAGGGACACCTCCCACTACATCAGGTTGCCCAGGGCCTCATCCAGCCCGGCCTTGAACACCTCCAGGGATGGGGCATCCACAGTTTCTCTGGGCAACCTGTGCCAGTGCCTCACCACCCTCTGAGTGAAGAATTTCCTCCTAACCTCTAACCTAAATCTCCACTCTTTTAGTTTTTAAGCCATTCCCCCTTGTCCTGGCCCTTATCTACCTGAGTAAAGAGTCCTTCTCCATCTTTTTTATAAGCTCCCTTTAAATACTGAAAGGATGCTACGAGCTCTTCCCAGAGCCTTCTTTTCTCCAGGCTGAACATCCCCAGCTCTCTCAGCCTTTCTCCATAGGGGAGGTGCTTCAGCCTCTGGTCATTGTCATGGCTGGACCTGCTCTAACAGCCCCACGTCCTTCTTGTGCTGGGACCCCAGATGTGGACGCAGGGCTCCAGATGGGGCCTCATGAGGGCAGAGCAGAGGGGCACAATCTCCTCCCTCCCCTGCTGCCACCCCTCTAGCAATGCAGCCCAGGATGCAGTTGCCTTTCTGGGCTGCAGGCACACACTGCTGGCTCGTGTCACGCACGGCACAGCTCTGGGGACGGCCGGGCAATGTGGGCAAGCGTGCCCTCTGTGCGAGGGCTACCCACCAACACAGCGCGTCCGTTAGGAGCAGCTAACTGCAGGGCTGCCTGCTGGGAGCCTGTTTAGACCTCTAACCGCATTTCGGGGTCTCTGTGCAGGGGAAGGGGCTCAGCCTCAACGGGGTCGTTGCAGACCCCACAGCCACAGGCAGTGCCCGTGCCGCTGCTGCGGGGCTGAGCCAGCGAGCGGCTGACCAACCCATCCCTCTGCAGCTGGTCCCAGGCACAGAGAGGAGCTGTGAAGGGCAGCGCCCAGCTGGCGGCCCCGAGGAGAAAAGCCATCGGCCATGCAGAGGACGCCTCACCCGCGGTCTGTGGCAGAGCAACCCGGAGCAGCGCACAAGCGGTGTGTGGAGTCCAGCTAGACCCTGGGGCAGAGCCGCCCGGCACGCTGCCTGTGCTGTGCCATGCCGTGCCGTGCCGTGACATCGTGGGGACAGCAGCAGTGCCCCCTTGTTGGCCGGGGGATGCTGCTGCTCTGCGTGGGGAGGACAGTGTCTGGCCAAGGCCTCGCACTGGAGGCTCCTCCTCGTCTCACCACCACCTCATGCACCTTTGGGCCCAGTGTCACTGGTGCCAGGGCTGGTCTGCTGGGGCTCACCCCGGAACGTGCTCACAGCAGGGCTCGGCAGCACCCGGCACCAAGCAGCACCCAGCCCCCAGGACAGGGGAAGGTTTCTACCACTTCCCCATTATTTCACGTTTCTCCAGCTTCAAAATTTTTAGCAACTTCTCAGCCAGAAAAGGCTTGCACCCTCACCTGGACCCAGCCAACCTCCACAGGTGGTTCCACGTCTCACGAACTGCTGGCAATGAACACTCAGACCCAGGCAGGAATTTGACCACTTGTAGTGGATTTACGTGGCAAAGTTTTGGTAGTGGGGGGGCATAGGGGTGGCTTCTGTGAGTAGAATCCAGAAGCTGCCCCACATTAGATAAAGGCCCAACTACTGGCCAGAGCCAGTCCAATAAGCGATGTTGTTTATGCCTCTGTGAGAGCATACTTAAGAAAAGGAAAAAAAACAAAAAACAAACAAACAAACAAACCAAAACAAAACAAAAACGAAAACAAGAAAAAAAAAACCACAACCTCCTGGGGAACAGCAGCTGGGAGAGAGAAGCAGCCCTGCAGCCCCCAGGTCAGTGCAGCAGGAGGCAGGAGGTGCCCCAGGCTCACGGCAGCAGTTCCCCTGCGGCCTGGGGAGAGGCCCCTGGTGGAGCAGGCTGTCCCCCTGCAGCCCACGGGTCCCACATGGAGCAGATCTCCACGCTGCAGCCCGTGGAGGAGCCCCCGGTGGAGCAGGTGGATGTGGCCTGGAGGAGGCTGCGGCCCACGGAGAGCCCCCGCAGGAGCAGGCCCCGGGCCGGAGCTGCAGCCATGGAGAGGAGCCCACGCAGGAGCAGGGGTCTGGGGGGAGCTGCCGCCCGTGGGGGACCCGTGCTGGAGCAGTTTGCTCCTGGGGGATGGACCCCGTGGGACGGAGCCGTGTGGGAGCAGTTCTTGAGGAGCTGCTGCCTGTGGGCAGCCCCCCCAGGCTCAGTTCGGGAAGGACGGCATCCCGTGGGAGGGACCCCACGGGGAGCAGGGGCAGAGAGGGACCGTGAGGGAGCGGTGGAGACGAAGCGTCAGGGACTGACCGCAGCCCCCAGTCCCCGTTCCCCTGCACCGCTCGGGGGGAGGAGGTGGAAGAGGGTGGATGGGGGGAAGGTGTGTTTGATTTCTTTCCTCTGTTTCTCACTTCTCTAGGTTGTTAGTAATAGGCAATAAATGTTACTTATCTTCCTATCTTATCTTACTTTTCTTCCTGGGCACTTCACCACAGCTTGCACTGCTTGCACCCTCCGAAGGCTGAGGATGTCTTTGCTTGGACTTCCTGCAGTGGTCACCTCCACGGTGCCACTTCTTCTGCAGGGACATGGGGACAGCAGCCCCAGCCACCGAGCCACAGGGCATGGCCAAGCTCCCCTCGTCCACCTTCTGGTGGGACACATGCCCTGGTGCAGAGATCACAGGACACAGGGACCATCCCCACCCCTGCGACTGCACCAGGCACCAAGGCCGTGAGGGGGGAGATGCTGCCCTTGGCTCCGGACCACACGAGGCTGGCAGCTCTGTCTTGTTCCCTGCTGCCAGCCTGTACTGGGTCTAGCTGGGATGTTAACGTTCCCTGCGGCAGCCCATAGAGTGCTGTGCTCTGCACTTGGAGCTAGAACAGCACTGGTATGGAACAGCTTGTTCTGGATGCCATCTCCAAGCAATTGGAAGAGAAGAATGTTACAAGGAGTAGTCAGCATGCATTCCTCAAGAGGAAGTCGTGCTCGACCAACCTCGTTGCCTTCTATGATGGCATCACCAGCTGGGTAGATTGGGGGAGAGCAGTGGTTGTCATCTACTTTGACTTCGGCAAGGCTTTTGATACTGTCTCCCATGACATTCTGGTAACAAAGCCGAGAAAGCGTGGGATAGACGAGTGGACAATAAGTTGGGTTGAGAACTGGCTGACTGGCCGAGCTCAGAGTGTGGTGATCGGCGGCGCAGAGTCTGGTTGGAGACGTGTGACTAGCGGTGTTCCCCAGGGGTCTGGACTGGGTCCGGTCTCGTTCAACACCTTCATCGATGACCTTGATGAGGGAATAGTGTCCACCCTCAGCAAGTACACTGATGATACAAAGCTGGGAGGAGTGGCCGACATGCCAGAAGGCTGTGCTGCCATTCAGCGAGACCTGGAAAGGCTGGAGAGCTGGGCAGGAAGAAACCAAATGAGGTTTAACAAAAGCAAGTGTAGAGTCCTGCACCTGGGAAGGAACAACCGCATGTATCAGTACAGGCTGGGAGATGACCTGCTGGAGAGGAGCTCTGAGGAGAAGGACCTGGGGGTCCTGGTGGACGACAGGTTGGCCATGAGCCAGCAGTGTGCCCTGGTGGCCAAGAAGGCCAATGGGATCCTGGTGTGCATTAAAAGGAGAGTGGCCAGCAGGGCAAGGGAGGTGATCCTCCCCTCTACTCTGCCCTGGTCAGGCCTCACCTGGAGTACTGTGTCCAGCTCTGGGCTTTCCGGTACAAAGAAGACAGGGATCTCCTGGAAAGAGTCCAGCGGAGGGCCACAAAGATGATACGGGGCCTGGAGCATCTTTCCTATGAGGAAAGGCTGAGAGACCTGGGTCTGTTCAGCCTGGAGAAGAGAAGACTGAGAGGGGATCTTAGCAATGTTTATAAATACCTGAGGTGTGGGAGACAGAGGGATTTGGCCAACCTCTTTCAGTGGTTTGTGGGGACAGGACAAGGGGCAATGGCCACAAAATGGAGCCCAGGAAGTTCCGCACCAGCATGCGAAAGAACTTCTTCCCAGTGAGGGTGACGGAGCACTGGAACAGGCTGCCCAGGGAGGTTGTGGAGTCTCCTTCTCTGCAGATATTCAAGGCCCACATGGACGCCTGTCTGGGCAGCCTGCTCTAGGGAACCTGCTTTGGCGGGGGGGTTGGACATGATGAGGTCTCTTCCAACCCTTACAATTCTGTAATTCTGTGATTCTGTATCACACCAGTGCTGTGTCTGCTGCCTTTACTTGTTTTGTTTTGTTGTGGTTTTTTTTTTTTCCATTTTCCCCTCCCTTTTCCACTTTCCCTTTTTTCCCTTTAGTTAAAATGTTTAATTAATAATAATCTTTCCTTAATAATTAGTTTTCCCTTTAATTAAATTATCCTTATCTCAACCCAAGAGTTGTTCTTTCCTTTACTTCTTCTCCTCCTCTTCTGAGGAGGGGGAGTGAGAGAGCGGTTGTGGTGGAGTTCAGCTGCCTAGCACGGTAAAACCACCACACAGCCCCTGCTCCCTGCCATGTCCCCAGCGCTGCAGGGACTTCACCGGTGCCCCAGCGCTGTGGTGGCTCCCCCTGGGTGGGGGCTCATCCCCTGCAGGGAGCTGGGCAGCCCTGAGGTGCAGAGCAGGGCACTGGCTCTGAGCTGCCCTGGTTTTGCACTTTTCTCTGTTCTGTCCCTGTAGTCAAGATGGCAGGGGATGTTCTCGGGGTGTCTTCTTGGCTCGGAGCTGCTCCTTTCCCTCCCCAGCAGCTTGGGGAAGCTGAGGACAGGGAGCTGCCAGGGGCCAGGTCACCCCAGACATCGTGTCGCCACCTCTAAACAAACCCAGGGTCACCTCTCCTTCCTCTGGGGCTGCCACTGCCCCTGGCCCCTCCGTGCGCTGTTGCCACCAGTCCCGCAGCCGGCCCTAGGCCCAGTGCCGGCGGCAGCGCCATGTTGTGGGCTGATCCACGCAGGGCTGTTCTCTCTGGCACGCTCCCGTTGGGTCTGTCGTTACCTCAACCCTTCGGGCCTCACACTGGGCACCAAAAGGCCTGCTATGGTTTAACCTACAGGCAGCTCAGCACCGCACAGCCGGTCGCTCACCCCCTCCCCAGCAGGACTGGGGAGAGAATGGAAAATGTATCTGGCTGCAGGAGCTGGCACTAAGCTCACTCACACACACAGAGGCCTCGCCAGGAGCTGGCGCGTAGTCCCCTCAGCACGCGTACACATGGAAAAGAGGGCGAACGTGCAAAGAGAAAAGCTTTAATGAGAGAAATAAGACGATAGGACAGACTGCAGGGCTTGGCCAGACAAACACTGACCATCCCTCTTTTACGTGTGACCGGTCCTTTTATACCGCAAACCAAACCCCTCTTTGGTCCTCCTGCTCCTCCTTCTGTACGCACCCCCATGCCTCCACACAGCTGCACATTTTTTCAAGCTCCCCAAGCTCCCTCCCCAAGCTCCTGAAGTTCCCCGAGCTCCCCACACGGAGCTGTTGCCTTCACCACAAGGCTCCCCTTCCCCTCACAGAGCCGGTGGCACGGGGCCCCCGCTCTCCTGCGGCCAAGGCTGGAGGAGTGCGGGGAGCGCGGCGCCTGCCCAGGGCTGTGCCCCAGCCCCAGCCATCTCCCGGTGGCACCCACCCTGCTGGCTGCCCTTACCCTTCAGCAGCGCACAGTTGTAGGTGCTGTGCGCAGCCTGGGAGCGGAGATGGATGACGTTTCCGTTTGTGGAACAGGTGAAGTTGGTGACCTTGAAGACCTCAAAGGGTGGGATGAGGACTTCGTTCTCAGCAGGGTAGAAGGAGAATGGCTTGATGGGGACACCGTAGCAGGTGTACACAAAGAAGAAGGTGTCCTGGCCAAAGGACTGAGCAACCTTCTTCTGGAGGGAGGTGGAGGTGAACTGGCCGAAGCGGACGGTCTGCTGGAGGTGGGCCGTAAAGCGGATGCCCTTGATGCCACGGTAGACGTGGTAGCATCTGTGGCCCTGGGCATCCCTCAGGGTGCGCAGGGCCTGGGTCAGGAGGAAGTGCAGCGTCTTGAAGGGGAAGGATTGCAGGTAGTACTTGCAGGAGCGCCCGCCCTTGCGCACGGCCGCGTTGAACTGCTTGTACAGGCCTTCCCTAGCAGTGTACGCCAGCACGGCCACCGCCTGCTCCTGCCGCAGCACCTGCGGCTGGTTTGAGTTGCCCCATAGACTCTGCCACTTCTTGACTGCTCTTCCCCAGGTGTCCGCATAGGTCTTGTTTTGGAACTCGGTGCGGTTCACCTCCTTCAGCTTCTCCTCCATCTTGTATCTGCAGCCCCAGTACTGGTCATCAAAGGAGTTCTGGGCCATGTCCATCGCCACCTTCTTGATGGGGCCGAGGTCTTGCTCACGGGTGCTGCTGGCAGCCAAGGTGCCAGCCAAGGTGCCGGCCAGCAGCACCCAGACCAGGCCAAGCTGCTCCATGTGCGGGAAGCTCCGGGTGTCCAGCCACGAGCGGGGATGCCCCAGGCAGCGGAGGACCTGGTCCTCTGCAACCAGCTGAGCTCAGCCGCTGAATGCAACAGGATGGGGCACAGGCGTCTGCTAGGGGGCAAGCAGAGGGTCGGAGGAGGCTGCAGGGAGAAGCGGAGCAGATGCATCGGGGTCACCTCGAAAGCCGCCCATGCCCACCCTGGCATCAGAGGCAAGCACCTGCAGTGTGTGTCCCCAGCAAGGGCCACCTGGTTCTTCCCCACCCTGATACCGGCCCAGACTCCAGCCCAATGACTTGCATCAAACACCACAGACACATGGGTTCCCCCGTGCAGCCCCGACATCCTCTGAGGCCGCAGCATTTGTGCCAGGAGTAGCCCGGGTGCTGCAGTGAGATGTTACCTCTGCTCTGTTGCATGCAGGACCCACGGCTCGGCGCAGCTGCGGGGTGCGTGGAGCTGGCTGCTCTGCCTTTTTATAGCAACCCCCAGACAGTTTATGTTCCAGCCCCCCATGACCACCGAGTTGCTGCTGGGTTGTTGCAAATGGCTGCAGGGAAACCAACAGGAAATCTCCTCTCATCAGTCGCCCATGCTCTAGTGCGTGTGTGGGTCCCAGTCCCATGGGTGCTGAGAGGTGCGGTGCTGGCTCTGCAGCCCTCAGTGCAGAGGGGCTCCCGCAGGAGCTGACACTGCTTGTCCTGGTTTTGGCTGGGATAGAGTTACTTTCCATCACAGTAGCTGGTGCGGTGTGGCGGTTTGGTTTTAGGATGAGCATAGTGCTGATAACACACCGATGGTTTAGATGTTGCTGAGCAGTGCTGACACAGAGCCAAGGACTTCTGTGCTTCTCACGCTGCCCTGCCAGCGGGCAGGCTGAGGGTGTACAAGGAGCTGGGAGGGGACAGAACCAGGACAGATGGCCCCAACTGGCCAAAGGGATATCCCATATCATGTGGTATCATGTGGAAAAATAAGACTGGGGGGGGGGGGGGGGCTGGCTGAGGGGCCGCCGTAGCTCAGGGACAGGCTGGGCATTGGTCAGCAGGAGGTGAGCAATTGTTTTGTGCATCACTTTCTTTCGTTGCCTTGCTTGCTTATTTTCTGTCTTTCTTTCTCATGAAACTGTCTTTCTCTCACCCAGCCAGTCTGTGCACTTTTACCCTTGTCAGCTCTCTCCCCATCCCCTGGTGGGAGGGTGACCAACGGGTTGTGCAGTGCTGAGGTGCTGAGCTCTCTGCTGCATTACACCACAGCAGTGCTTTTAGCACCCAGTGTGGGGCCAGGAGGTACCTGAGATACCGTGAGAGATCAACAGACCTGACCACACAACGCTAGACAGGACAAATTGGTTTATAATTTGTGATGAGAGCATGTTAAAAGAAAATCATTATAAGCATTAGATCAGTTTAATATTTGCTAATCACAGTGCTGTTTTTTTTTTTGGTCTGAGGTCTGCTGTGCCTGTTTTCTGAATTGAGTTATGGAGCACATTACTTACTATAGGTGTTCCCTGTCGTGCTGTTTATTGTTTTGGGGGGCTGGTTTAAGGTTAGTTTTCTGCTGTACTATATAACACTGGTTTACGATATGATAAAATTACTGGTCATGAGACTAATAGGTATCTTAAAGAGATGAGACTATAAGTACCTTAAAGGATGAGACTATAGATACCTTAAACAATGAGACTATAGGTTCCTTAAAGGAGGCTGTAGCGAGGTGGGGGTTGGTCTATTCTCCCACGTGCCCGGTGACAGGACGAGGGGGAATGGGCTAAAGTTGCACCAAGGGAGGTTTAGGTTGGATATTAGGAAAAACTTCTTTACTGAAAGGGTTGTTAGGCATTGGGATGGGCTGCCCAGGGAGGTGGTGGAGTCACCATCCCTGGAGGTCTTTAAAGGTGTAATGCAGCAGAGAGCTCAGCACCTCAGCACTGCACAACCCTTTGGTCACCCTCCCACCAGGAGATGGGGAGAGAGCTGACAAGGGTAAAAGTGCACAGACCGGCTGGGTGAGAGAAAGACAGTTTCATGAGAAAGAAAGAGAGAAAATAAGCAAGCCAGAAAACTGAAGAAAGTGATGCACAAAACAATTGCTCACCACCCGCTGACCAATGCCCAGCCTGTCCCTGAGCAATTGCAGCTCCTCCCGATTTAGTGTCATCCAAAAACTTACTTAGTATGCCTTCAAGTGCTACCTCCAGGCCGTTTATGAAAACATTGATGAGAACTGGCCCCAAAGCAGAGCCCTGGGGAACCCCACTAGTGACTGGCCGTCAGCCTGATGTAACCCCATTTACTAGCACCCTTTGAGCCTGACCCACCAGCCAGTTGTTCACCCATCCCATTAGGTACTTGCCTAGCTGTGTGCTGGACATTTAGTCCTGAGGGATATTTTGAGAAACCGTATCAAACGCTTTGCTGAAATACAAAAAGATTACATCAGCTGCCATCCCTTGGTCAACTCTGTGGGTAACCTTGTCATAAAAGGAAGTTTAGTTTGTTAAGCAGGGCCTTCCCCTCAGGAACCCGCTGTTTGCTATGACCAGTGACTGCGTTGTCCCTCAGGTGCTTTTCAATAACTCCTGGAATAATTTTCTCCACGATTTTACCAGGCACTGAAATGAGACTGACAGGTCTGTAATTACCAGGGTCTTCTTTCTCGCCCTTCCTGAAAACTGGAACCACATTTGCCATCTTCCAATAGACTGGGATCTCTCTAGATTCCCAAGACCACTGAAAAGGAATTGAGAGAGGTCTTTCCTCCCAAACAACACATATGTGTATTGAGGCCCTGCTTCCCAAGATGTGGCTGAGCATTGCTTGCTGATGGGCAGTAGAGAATAATTGTTTTCTCCTTGCTTCCGTGTGGATTGGCTTTTTTATTTTTTCCTTTTTCTTTTGCATTTAAATTATCCTTCTCTCAACCCCTTAGCCTTTTGCTTTTGGGTCATCCTTTCTTCCTCCCCTCTGTCTCTGAGGAGCAATGAGAGAGCAGCTGTGGTTTTTAGTTAGACATCGATGTGAAACCACTGCAGCCTTTCGGCACCCAGTGTGAGGCTCAGGGGGTGGAGATAACAAGAAATTTGACCAGAGTGCTTTAGAGGCAGCTTACAATGATCATATTTGTCGAAAATACTTGTTGATTTGCTGGCCACAATGCTGTCTGCTTTGCTCTTAATATCTTTCCGTGTGATCCTGTGTGATCCTGTGCCGTGTTCTCTCTTTTGCTATTTATCATATCTGAGGGCTTGTTAAAAGCTGTGCGTGTTTGTGGTTTTTTTTCAGTTTGCTGTTCTGTAAATCTTTATTGGCAAGGTCTTGGTAGTGGGGGCCTGCTGGGGTGGCCTCTGTGAGAAGAGCCCAGCACCTGCCCCATGTCAGGTAAGGGCCGGGTTCAGCCGGCTCCAAAGGGACCTGCTGCTGCCCAGAGCCAGGCCGTGAGCGACGCTGCTTGTGCCTCTGGGCACAAGACCGAAGAAAGGGAAAAGGAGAGGCCCCTGGTGGAGCAGGCTGTCCCCCTGCAGCCCACGGGTCCCACACGGAGCAGATCTCCACGCTGCAGCCCGTGGAGGAGCCCCCGGTGGAGCAGGTGGATGTGGCCTGGAGGAGGCTGCGGCCCATGGAGAGCCCCCGCAGGAGCAGGCCCCGGGCCGGAGCTGCAGCCCGTGGAGAGGAGCCCACGCAGGAGCAGGGGGTCTGGGGGGAGCTGCCGCCCGTGGGGGACCCGTGCTGGAGCAGTTTGCTCCTGGGGGATGGACCCCGTGGGACGGAGCCGTGTGGGAGCAGTTCTTGAGGAGCTGCTGCCTGTGGGCAGCCCCGCAGGCTCAGTTCGGGAAGGACGGCATCCCGTGGGAGGGACCCCACGGGGAGCAGGGGCAGAGAGGGACCGTGAGGGAGCGGCGGAGACGAAGCGTCAGGGACTGACCGCAGCCCCCATTCCCCGTTCCCCTGCACCGCTCGGGGGGAGGAGGTGGAAGAGGTGGATGGGGGGACGGTGTTGGAGTTTTTGTTTGTTTGCTCTATCTTGTCAGTAATAAATTTTATTAATCTCCCTGTTCCGATTCCGTTTTGCCCATGACAATAACAGTTGAGTGATCTCCCCATCCTTATCTCAACCCTTGAACCCTTTTTATAGTATTTTCTCCCCCTTTCCCTTTGAAGAGGAGTAGAGTAGCAGCTGTGGTGGCGCTCAGCCGCCCAGCAGGGTAAAACCACCACTAACGCACTGGCCTTGCACTACATCTGGTATTCAGGCCCTGCATTGCGGTCACCTCTGTACCTTGGGAACTATCTCCTGGAGAACATCAACAACTTCTCTCTCTTTTTATCTCTTCTGGACGTCAATTGGTGGAGGATATAGGGAATGGTACCTCCTCCTCCTGTCCCTATAGGCTAATTGCAGTAGCTTTTGAGTACTTTGCATGTCTGTGGGAAACCAACATAATCCTATAGCTAGGTGTCCAGAGCAGGTTCCTGTTTTTTCCTAAGGTTAAACAAATAGTTATGAATACCACTCGGGAATCTGCCCCTAGGCAGTGTGTTGGCAGGTGGCAGGGTGTGTGGGACGATATGGGCAGGTACCTGTCACAGCTGTCTCCTCCGATGGTTTTGAACTTCATCCCTGAACAAGGGCCAAATCCTAAACAACTGAAAGAAATTTTGGAAGACGTATTCCCTGCCCCGGCAATGCTGGAGAACTCCCTCCGGCTGGCTGCAGTGTGCTGGGGCCTGGCCTGCCCTACCAAAGGGTGGTTGGCGCTGCCCAGCACCCTCAAGGGGAGCAGGAGGGCTCTGGGTCTGATGACCCGAAAACAGACATGGTAGCTAAACCACAGGGCCAGCTCTCAGCGGTAGCAGTCACCCCTTTAGTCAAGATGAAACAATCGAAGAGGAAGTCAGCTCCTTTACTAAGGGAAGAAGCTCCTCCAAAGAGGTTCTGGTAGGGAGAAGCAGAAATAGAAGCGACAGGCTAATCTACAGCAGGGACATCACAAAGAAAAAAAAAAAAAGAGGAGGAAGAAGAGACAGAAATCATAAACAAGTCAGGATCACCTGATCCCTATTCCTGGGCGAGCTGCAAGGTGTATGAAGGGATTTCAGCCGTTGTACAGGTGAGCACATTGTTGGGTGCAGCTTGGGATGCAGCGACCATGAGATGGTGGAGTTCAAGATGGAACTTGGTGGAAGAAGTAAGGCTAAAAGCAGGATTGCTACCCTGGATTTTCGGAGAGCCAACTTTGATCTCTTCCGGGACCTGCTTGGGGGTATCTCATGGCCTAGGTTGCTAGAAGGCAAAAGTGCTTGTGAGAGCTGGGCAACATTAAATGTTAAACAGCACTTCTTCCAAGCTCAGGATCGGTGCATCCCGGAGAGTAGGAAATCGGGGAAGGGGGGGGCAGGAGACCTGCGTGGATGAGCAAGGAGCTCATCGACACGATCAAAAGGAAGAGGAAGGTCTATGAAGTGTGGAAAACGGGCCTGTCCTCTTGGGAGGAGTATAGGAGTGTTGTCAGGGCCTGCAGGGACGCGACGAAGAAGGCTAAAGCCCACCTGGAGGTGAAGCTTGCAAAAGAGATAAAGGATAATAATAAGATTTTTTTTTAAATATGTAAACAGTAAAAGAAAGACTGGAGATAATGTGGGTTCCCTGTTGAACGACGGGGGTATCCTGGTAACGGGGAACGCTAAGAAGGCGGAGATACTGAATGCCTTCTTTGCTTCGGTCTTTGCTTCAAAGACTTCTCCCACGGGGCTCCTGGACCCTGGAGGGAGGAGAAAGAGTCTGGGAAGTGGCGATTTCCCCCCTGGTTGATGAGGGAGTGGTGGTTCGGGAGCGTCTGAGTGGGCCAGCAGGTCAAGGGAGGTGATCCTCCCCTCTACTCTGCCCTGGTCAGGCCTCACCTGGAGTACTGTGTCCAGCTCTGGGCTTTCCGGTACAAAGAAGACAGGGATCTCCTGGAAAGAGTCCAGCGGAGGGCCACAAAGATGATACGGGGCCTGGAGCAGCTCCCCTGTGAGGAAAGGCTGAGAGACCTGGGTCTGTTCAGCCTGGAGAAGAGAAGACTGAGAGGGGATCTTAGCAATGTTTATAAATACCTGAGGTGTGGGAGACAGAGGGATTTGGCCAACCTCTTTCAGTGGTTTGTGGGGACAGGACAAGGGGCAATGGCCACAAAATGGAACCCAGGAAGTTCTGCACCAGCATGAGAAAGAACTTCTTCCCAGTGAGGGTGACGGAGCACTGGGACAGGCTGCCCAGGGAGGTTGTGGAGTCTCCTTCTCTGGAGATATTCAAGGCCCACATGGACGCCTGTCTGGGCAGCCTGCTCTAGGGAACCTGCTTTGGCAGGGGGGTTGGACCCGATGAGCTCCTGAGGCCACCTCCAACCCCTACAATTCCGTGATTCTGTGATTGTCTCCTGGCTTCTCCAATGCTGGTATAATGGTGCCAATAGCCTGGAGTTAGAGGGCAGGGAACCAAGCAGCTGGGATCCCTCTCTTGGGAAGGGGGCACTGACAAAGCCTTTGGAGGCAACTCCTGTTGGGTGTGAAGGGAAGGCATCCCTCCAAGAAAGTCACCTGAGCAAGTGGACCATTACTACCAACCCTCCAAGGCAAGCACTACATACTCACCATGGTAGCAGCAACTACTGGGTGGCTGGAAACATACCTGGTAAACGATGCCACTGCCCCAAACACCATCTGGGGCCTGGAAAGACAAGGTCTATGGCGTCATGGTACACCCGAGAGAATCGAGCCCTGCAATGGGAGTCACCTCTGAAATAACCTTGTAACCCCTAGGCCAAGAGGCATGGCATTGACTGGGTGTATTACATCCCCTGTCACCCACGAGCCCCTGGAGAGGCTGGAAGGTGTAAGGGACCGTTAAAAGCCTGTGTTACAGGCACTGGGTGCTGGGCATGGAAACACTGGGATGCAAATTTAGCAGAAGCCACTTGGCTACTTAATACCAGAGGATCTGACAGCCATCCAGGTCCTGCTCAAAGCCCCTGCACACTGTGGGAAGTCCCCGTTGTGCATGGAGGGAAGTGGCTGGGGAAGGCAGGTGGATTGCTCCTGCCTTGGGAAAAGGCAAAGCCATTTGTGAGAGCAGTTGTGGTGGCGTTTAGCTGTCCATCAGGGCAAGACCACCACAAACACCCGTGGGACTGGGACCCGCACTAACACTAAAGCAAGGGGAACTGCTAAAGGGGAATTTCCTGACGGTGTCCCTGCAGACACTTGCAACAACTGGGCAGCAGCGGCTATTCTGGGCGGTCATGGGGGGCCAGCATATAAATAGCCCACGGGACGCAGGCAGGGGTTGCTATAAAAAGCCACAGCAGGCAGCTCCACTTGTCCTGCGCACCGAGCGGAGCAGAGGTAACAACTCGCTGCAGCTCCGAGGCTGCTGGGACTGGGCCGGGGGGGACCTGTGGGTCTGCAGCCGGGCACCGGGGTCCTTCTGCGCATGGAGCACCTCGCCCTGGGCTGGGTGCTGCTGGCCAGCAGCCTGTTCGGCACCTCAGCCACTGGCAGTAAGCGAGACCTCGACGCCATCAAGGAGGTGGCGATGGACATGGTCCTCAGCTCCTTTGATGACCAGTACCAGGGCTGCAGCCGCATGATGGAGAAGGAGCTGGAGGAGCTGAACCGCACCGAGTTCGCCAGCCCTGCCTACACAGAGGGCTGGAGAGGTGCAGTGACGGAGTGGCGGAATCGATGGGGCCGTGCCGCCCGCCCGCTGGTGCTGCGGCAGGAGCAGGCGGTGGCCGTGCTGGCGTACACTGCCGAGGGGGACCTGTACCGACAGTTCAACGCGGCCGTGCGTGAGGGCGGGCGCTCCCGCGAGCACTACCTCCAGTCCTTCCCCTTCAAGACGCTGCACTTCCTCCTGACCAAGGCCCTGCACACCCTGAGGGATGCCCAGGGCCAGAACTGCCACCGCGTCTACCGCGGCGTCAAAGGCACGCGCTTCACAGCCCAGCTCCACCAGACCGTCCGCTTCGGCCAGTTCACCTCTGCCTCCCTCAAGAAGAAGGTTGCTCAATCCTTTGGCCAGGACACCTTCTTCTTCTTGGATACCTGCTACAGTGTCCCCATCCAGAACTTCTCCTTCTACCCTGATGAGGATGAAGTCCTCATCCCACCCTTTGAGGTCTTCAAGGTCACCAACTTCACCCGTGACAGAGACGGAAACTTCATCCATCTCCGCTCCCAGGCTGCGCGCAGCACCTACAACTGCGAGTTTGTGAAGGGTAAGGGCAGCCAGCAGGGTGGGTGCCACCGGGAGATGGGGCTGGGGCTGGGGCACAGCCCTGGGCAGGCGCCGCGCTCCCCGCACTCCTCCAGCCTTGGCCGCAGGAGAGCGGGGTCCCCGTGCCACCGGCTCTGTGAGGGGAAGGGGAGCCTTGTGGTGAAGGCAACAGCTCCGTGTGGGGAGTTTCAGGAGCTCAGGGGGCTTGGGGAGCTCTCCTTCAGACCAGGTCTTCCCTGCGCATCCCTGCGCACTCCCAGATGCTCTGCCTTGGGGTTTGCAGTGGGGGCCCTCTGTGGCATGGCCAGGTCGGGGCGAGGGGCACAGAGCGGGGCGGTGCACAGATTTTTCTGGTCTCTTTGGCAGAGAAAAGGTGCAAGGAGCAGCCGTGTGTTTTCAGCGCAGGTAAGAGGCGAGCCCCCAGCCCCTTCCCACGGCCAGCACCGTGCGTGCACCCTCCGGCGGTCATTAACTCCCTGTTCCCCCCGCCCCAGGCAGGAGCAGTCCCAGGGAACCCCCACACCTCTGGAGTCTCCTCTTGGCAGCCACAGCCCTGGCAGCCGTGGGAGGCCTCTAACCCAACTATGCTGGTGCTGCACCTCCGCAAGGAAAATGGGGCAGAAACGTGAAAACACATTTAATGGAAACTGTGGGATTACGCTTTCCTCTTCCGGATGCTTTCTGCTCCAGCAGGAGCGGTGCCACCAGCCCCAGGATGCTCCGGTGGCCCTAGAACACCAGCAGGGGCTGGAGGAAGCCTTTTCCTGGCTTTTCCAGAGAAATAAAAGCATTGCTGTAGGATGGAGGCATCAAGGAGGGTTCCTGTGGCTCCCCACACTGGGGGCATTTTGCATGGTTGGCAGCGAAGGGTTTTCTCCAGCTCCCTCGCCAGCCCTCCTGGATCCAGAGCATCCCGGACAGTGCTGCACCCGGGTCCTGCCAGGGGGCATGGGGAGCACTGGGGGCTCCTCCCCTCTCTGGGAAGCCCCCCCAGTGGCTCAGGAGCAGGGATTTGGCTGGCACCGACCGCCTCAGCCCCCAGTGCCCAGGATCGGGCTCTGCAGAGGGGACGGACGGGGGCTGCCCCATGGAGCAGCGCACAGCACTCACTCAGCTCTGCTGGCACCGTGGGCACCTCGCCTTCCTCCTCTCCCCACGGGTGTCCCCTGCACCCCCAGCACACAGGTGACACCAGGCAGCCTCAATGCACTTTAATGAATCCCTGCTGCCCCACAACCTGCTGCGGGCAGGTCCCGGGGGACGAGGGGGCGAGGGGCACCAGGAGCCCCGCAGCGGGGCTGTGTCCACCAGAGCAGGGCCGAAGCCCTGGGGCTGGGCAAAGAGCCCCCACAGCAGCCTCCTGAGCTGGGGGTGGGCAGGGTGAGAGCCCACCGCACCGCGGCCAGCCGGGGTCCGGCAAGGGCTGCGCTGGGGGCAGCTCCGGGCAGGGGCAGGAGGGTTTCCCCCCACGCCGGTCCCACGGAGCATCCCTTCCCATGCGGCCGGGGCAGCCCTTGCCCCGCACCGTGGGGCTCTCACCCGTCACGAGCTGCTGCCCGGTCTCAGCCCGGTCCCCTGCTCTCGGTGGGGGCCGGTTCCGGGGGGCCCCATCGCACCTCCCTGGTGTCAAGGCCAACGGTGCTCAGCACAGTATCACAGTATCACAGATTTCTAGGTTGGAAGAGACCTCAAGGTCATCGAGTCCAACCTCCGACCTAACACTAAGTACTCCACTAAACCATATCGCTAAGCTCTACATCTAAACGTCTTTTAAAGACCTCCAGGGATGGTGACTGCACCACCTCCCTGGGCAGCCCGTTCCAATGCTTAATAACCCTTTCGGTAAAGAAGTACTTCCTAACATCCAACCTAAAACTCCCCTGTCGCAACTTTCACCCATTCCCCCTCGTCCTGTCACCAGGCACGTGGGAGAACAGACCAACCCCCACCTCGCTACAGCCTCCTTTAAGGTACCTATAGAGAGCGATAAGGTCGCCCCTGAGCCTCCTCTTCTCCAGGCTGAACAAGCCCAGCTCCCTCAGCCGCTCCTCGTAAGACTTGTTCTCCAGACCCCTCACCAGCTTGGTCGCCCTTCTCTGGACTCGCTCGAGCACGTCCATGTCCTTCCTGTAGCGAGGGGCCCAAAACTGAACACAGTACTCGAGGTGCGGCCTCACCAGAGCCGAGTACAGGGGCACAATCACTTCCCTAGACCTGCTGGCCACACTGCTTCTTATACAGGCCAGGATGCCGTTGGCCTTCTTGGCCACCTGAGCACACTGCTGGCTCATATTCAGCCGACTATCAACCAATACTCCCAGGTCCTTCTCTGCCAGGCAGCTTTCCAGCCACTCATCTCCCAGCCTGTAGCTCTGCTTGGGGTTGTTGCGCCCCAGGTGCAGGACCCGGCACTTGGCCTTGTTGAACTTCATGCAGTTGACCTCAGCCCATCGCTCCAGCCTATCCAGATCCTCCTGCAGAGCCTTCCTGCCCTCGAGCAGATCGACACACGCACTTAGCTTGGTGTCGTCTGCAAACTTACTGAGGGTGCACTGGACGCCCTCATCCAGATCATCGATAAAGATATTAAAGAGGACCGGCCCCAGTACCGAGCCCTGGGGGACACCACTAGTGACCGGCCTCCAACCAGATTTGACTCCATTCACCACAACTCTCTGGGCCCGGCTATCCAGCCAGTTTCTAACCCAGCGAAGCGTACGCCAGTCCAAGCCCCGAGCAGCCAGTTTCTTGAGGAGAATGTTGTGGGGAACTGTGTCAAAAGCCTTACTGAGGTCAAGGTAAACCACATCCACAGCCTTTCCCTCATCCACCAAGCGCGTCACTTGGTCATAGAAGGAGATCAGGTTCGTCAAGCAGGACCTGCCTTTCATAAACCCATGCTGACTGGGCCTGATCGCCTGCTTGCCCTGCAAGTGCAGCATGATGACCCTCAAGATAATCTGCTCCATGAGCTTTCCTGGCACTGAGGTCAAACTGACAGGCCTATAGTTCCCCGGGTCTGCCCTCCGGCCCTTCTTATAGATGGGCGTCACATTGGCTAGCCGCCAGTCAACTGGGACCTCCCCCGATAGCCAGGACTGCCGATAAATGATGGAAAGCGGCTCAGCCAGCTCCTCCGCCAGTTCTTTCAGTACCCTCGGGTGCATCCTATCCGGCCCCATCGACTTGCGCACATCCAAGCTCCGTAGCAGGTCGCCAACCATTTCCTCATGGATAGCGAAGGCCACATCCTGCTCCCCATCCCCTTCCACCAGCTCAGGGCACTGGGTATCCAGAGAACAACCGGTATTGCCGCTAAAGACTGAGGCAAAGGCGGCATTAAGCACCTCAGCCTTTTCCTCATCCTTAGTAACTAGGTTTCCCCTCGCATCCAGTAAAGGATGGAGATTCTCCTTAGTCCTCCGTTTCGCGTTGATATATTTGTAAAAGGATTTTTTGTTGTCTTTAATGGCAGTAGCCAGGTTGAGCTCCAGATGAGCTTTGGCCTTTCTAATTTTCTCCCTGCACAGCCTCGCTACATCCTTGTAGTCCTCCTCAGTGGCCCGCCCTTTTTTCCAAAGATTATAAACCCTCTTTTTTCTGCTAAGCACAAGCCGCAACTCTCTGTTGAGCCAGGCCGGTCTTCTTCCACGCCGGCTCGTCTTTGGGCACGTGGGGACGGACCGCTCCTGTGCCATCACGATTTCCTTCTTGAGGAGCGCCCAGCCTTCCTGGACTCCTCTGCCCTTCAGAACCGCCTCCCAAGGGACTCGGCCAACCAGCGTCCTGAGCAGCTCAAAGTCAGCCCTCCGGAAGTCCAATACAGCGGTTTTACTGGTCCCCTTCCTGGCCTCGCCAAGAATAGAGAACTCTACCATTTCGTGGTCACTCTGCCCAAGACAGCTTCCGACCACCACATCTCCCACCAGTCCTTCTCTGTTTGTGAAGAGAAGGTCTAGCGGGGCACCACCCCTGGTAGGTTCACTGACCAGCTGCGTCAGGAAGCTATCTCCCACGCTCTCCAGAAACCTCCTAGTCTGCTTTCTCCATGCCGTGTTGTGTTTCCAGGATATGTCCGGGAAGTTTAGGTCCCCCACGAGGACAAGCGCCACGCAGGTGAAGTTGGTGCGCAGGTCCTGGGCGCTGAAGGAGCTGAAGAGCAGGTGGCGGCGCATGACCACCCCTGAGCCCCTCGGCTCCTCTCTGTGGGGCGAGCAGCAAGGGCTGCTTGGTGTAAGTATTAGACCTGCTTAATAGTTGCTAATCCCAATGTTGATTGCTTTAATCTCAAGTCTGCTGTGCCTGCTTTCCAACTTGAGTTATACAGCACATTACTTACTGTATGTGTTCCCTATCGTGCTGTTTATCCTTTCCGGGCCCTGGTTTAAGATCTCTGGTCATGAGACTAACGTGGTATTTGTACTCAGCACTGTCGTTGACTCTATACTTTGGAAACCGTATCTCGGAAACTATTAACAATTACACCTATTGCCTTTTTTCTTCCTGGTTAAACCACAACAGACTTGTTCTCCAGACCCCTCACCAGCTTCGCTACCCTTCTCTGGACGCGTTTGAGCACCTCCATGTCCTTCCTGTAGTGAGGGGCCCAAAACTGAACACAGCACTCGAGGTGCGGCCTCACCAGAGCCAAGTACAGGGGGACAATCACCTCCCTAGCCCTGCTGGCCACACTGGTTCTGATACAGGCCAGGATGCTGTTGGCCTTCTTGGCCACCTGAGCACACTGCTGGCTCATATTCAGCCGACTATCAACCAATACTCCCAGGTCCTTCTCTGCCAGGCAGCTTTCTAACCACTCACTTTCTGACCACACCATCTTGTTCCCTGTCTCACCAGGGAGGAGGAGGAGGAGGAGGAAGAGGAAGGGATGCCATGAGACCTGGCTCTTCCCTGTGAGACAGAGGTTGGATGTGGCTTTCACAGGGAGGGGATCCTGCCCCTCTACTCTGCGCTGGGGAGGCCGCCCCTGGGGTGCTCCCGGGGCCAGAGAGGCCTGGAGCTGGTGGCAGGAGCCCAGCGCAGGGCCCCGAGGTGCGGGAGGGCCTGGAGCACCTCTGCCGTGAGGAGAGGCTGCGAGAGCTGGGGCTGCTCGGCCCGGAGAGGAGGAGGCTCCGGGGGAGCTCCCCCGCGGCTGCCGGGGCCTGCGGGGAGCTGCGCAGAGGCCGGAGCCGGGCTCTCGCCGGGGGTGCCCAGGGCCAGGAGCAGAGGCCCCGGGCCCAGCCTGGAGGCCGGGAGGTGCCCTCTGGGCCCCAGGCAGCGCTGCTGTGCCGGGCGGGTGCCGGAGCCCTGGCACAGGCTGCCCGGAGAGGGGCTGGGGGCTCCTCCGCGGGGTCTCCGGCAGCCGCCGGGACGTGGGGCTGGGCCAGCGGCTCTGCGGGGCCCTGTTGGGGCAGGGGGTGAGCAGTAGCACCCAGAGGTGCTCCCAGTTTCTGACTCGACAGCATCTCCCCAAGAGCCACCCATGAGCCACCCATGGGCTCACCACACCACCTCCAAGGGGCACAGCAAGGGTTTTGTGTGGAAAGAAAGACGCAGTGGGGCTGGAAGGGCCCCAGCGTAAGGGCAGCAGGGAGGAAAACACCATTTCACAGCAGTCGGCTGAGCTGCAGTGAGCAGGGATGTGAGAAACAAAGTTGTGTTTCTGCAAGAGAAGGTGTTTTTGCAGTGGAAAATTCCTCTAACCTTGCATTTTCAAAAGGGATTGTGCAGGCAGGACAGTAGCGTAGCAGCGGGGAGTATGGTAAGCAGATAAGGGGAAGGTCCCACTGTCCCAAAATAAGGAGGATCCCTAAGAAAAACAGGACGAAAAGTGCGAAATCGGTAAAAACAAAAATCACGGGCCCTCTAGTCATGAGAGAAGGAAAAAAAAAAAAAAAAGGAAAAGGAGAAATTAACAGTTGGTCAAACAAAATTGTACATCTGTGGTATAGAAGTGCGTCGAGTAGGCTGTGAACCTGTAGTTCTCAGCCCATGAGGAAACAGGGGAGAAATCAGGTGTCAGGTCATAGGGAATGTAAGGTTAGGATAAACTTTTACTGGGCGCTCGTGCTTGCAGGACGCCCGCCATTGCGATCGCGAATAAAAGAGCTTCACAGAAGACCCTGTCTGAGAAAATTATTGAGATTTTTCTCACAGGGACGGGAGCATCCCGGGCAGGCTCGGTGCCCGCTGTGAGGGCTCAGGGACAGCAGGGATATCCGGAGGAGGGACAGGAAAGCGTGACCGGCAGCGTGCGGGGAGGGAAGCGCGGGATCCGGCTGGGTGGCTCTCCCGGCCCCATAAAACCTCTTGCATCCGGGCTCGGGGGCCACGGCGGGACCTGAGGGGCTGGGGACAGGCTGGTGGCCCTGTCGGGGCTGGGTGGCTTTGGCAGGAGGCTCTACCCCGGGAAGGGGAGGAGGCTGCGGCACTCCCAGCTGGCTGGCGGCCGTGATGCTGGAGTGGTTTTACTGGGGTGGGCAGCAGAGTTCCGCCTCAGCCGCTCTCTCACTACCCCTCCTCAAAGAGAAAGGAGGAGAAAATACGACACAAAGAGCTCAAGGTTTGAAATAAGGACGGGGAGATCACTCGACACTTATCGTAACGGGCAAAACAGACACGGAGTAGGGAGACAGTAAGATTTATTGCCTATTACTAACAAGCTAGAGCAGTGAGAAACTAAAAGCAAACCAAAAACACCTTCCCCCCCCATCCACCGTCTTCCACCTCCTCCCCCCTAGCAGCTCAGGGGAGTGGGGAATGGGGGCTGCGGTCAGGCCATAACATTTCATCCCCACCTGCTCCCCGTGGGGTCCCTCCCACGGGATGCCGTCCTTCCCAAACTGAGCCTGCGGGGGCTGCCCACAGGCAGCAGCTCCTCAAGAACTGCTCCCACACGGCTCCGTCCCACGGGGTCCATCCCCCAGGAGCAAACTGCTCCAGCACGGGTCCCTGTGGTGGTTTTACTCAGGTGGGCAGCCGAGTTCCACCACGGCTGCTCTCTCAGTCTCCTTCCTCAAAGAGGAAGAGGGAGAAAATACGACACAAAGAGCTCAAGGTTTGAGGTAAGGATGATTTAATTAAAGGGAAAAGGGAGAGGGGAAAAAAAAAAAAAGCAACGGCCATGCAGAAGCACGGAGAGAGGAAAAAACGTTACTCTCAACTTCCCATCAACAAGCGATGTTCGGCCACTGTGAGAAAAATCTCAATTTTCTTCAGACAGGATCTTCCGTGAAGCTATTTGATTCGCGACTGCAATGGCGGGCGTCCTGCCAATTAGGAGCGCGTTTTAGTAAACACATCCTAACCTTTTATTCCCTACTACCCGGCGCCTGATCTCCTCCCCTGTTTCCTCGTTGGCTGAGCACCACAGGTTCACAAGCTACTCGATGCTCCTCTATACCATATATGTACTTTTTTTTTCCTTCAACCCTTCAATTTCTCCTTTTTCCTTTTTCCTTTTTTTTTCTTTTTTCTCCTTTCTTATGTTTTGAGAACCTGTGATCTTTGTTTTACCGTTCTCACATGGCTCATCCTGTTTTTCTCAAGCTTCTACCTTCTTTTGGAAGAGTGAGGCCTTCTGCTGTCCACTTATCTACTCAGCATTTCTCCTTGTTATGACTACACAACTACCTTGGAATACAGAAAATGAGTTCTCTACCGCAAAAACACAACTTTGTTTCTCACAGCCACGTCCTGGGAATCAGGGCCTCGATGCTCATAGCAGCTGTTTGGGAGGACAGACGTCTTCATAACGAGAGCTGCCCCCCCACAGCCCCCTTTCCCCTTTCCCACCTTTTATTGCTGAGCGTGACACTCACGGCATGGGATATCCCTCTGGTGGGTTTAGGTCAGCCGCCTGGTGACGGCCCCTGCCCACCCCCTGCCCACCCCCAGCCTGCTGGCTCTGGGGGTTGGAGGAGTCCCGGTGCGGTGCCAGCACTGCTCAGCAGCAGGCACAGCACCGCTGTGGTACCAGGGCTGCTCTAGCTACACGTGCGGAGCACAGCGCTGCATGGGCTGCTGCAGGGACATAACTCCGTCCCAGCCAGACCCAGCACAGATGCTCCAGTCCCGGCTCAGCCTGGCGGCCATGCAGGCACCAAGAGCACCCGGTGAGTGCGACCCCCCCTGCTTCCCACCCGTACACCCCCCGTAATGTGGGGACGCCCAGTGCTGCACCCTGCTGCGGGGCTCTGCGTGTGAGAAAGCCGCAAAATCCCCCAAATTCAGGCTCTCCCCTGATTTACAGGTGTTTGCAATGACAATGGGGTCCAAGGGTGCCCCCCAGCACCTTCCCCTTCCTCACAGCTGGCCGAGGGGATGCACCTCACGTTCGGGGGACCCCTTTTTTTTGGGGGGGGGGCTATCTGCCTGTGCAGGCAGAGGGCACATGGGGGTGTACTGGAAGAGGGGCCCTGTGTCCTGGGGGGGCTGGAGGGGATCTGGGACACAGCCTGTGTGTAGGGATGGAAATTGCAAGGGATTTGGGGCAGCAACCCCTCGGGATGGGTCCATGGGGGCATGCAGGGATCTGTGCCCCCCTGGCTAGGGCTGGTTGGGGTGATTGGGGTCGGTGTGTGGCAGGATCAGTCCCAGAGCTGTTGTTTAGGGCGGGGGACCCCGGTCAGGTCCTGGCAGGGGCTGCAGCTGGGGCCAGCGGGACCCCCGGGCATCCCTTGGGCACAAAGGTGACACCAGCCCAGGGAGGTCCCTGGGGTCGGGACCTATTTCTGCAGGGGAAGTGCCTGGCTGGGTCTCGTCCGTCTGTCTGTCCATCAGAGGATGTCTGACAGGCATCTGTGCACATACACCGGGTGCTCAATCCAGATTGCCTTCAAGTGGCTTTCTTCAAAAGCATTAGATGCCGTTATTCAGATTTTGGGGGGATTTAACTCGATGAAGGGAGCAGCACCGAATTAACACTGCTTTAAGTCTTGGGAGGGCACGGGTGGACCTGAGCTGGAGGTGTGCTGGGTGCCCCCAGCTCCCGTGGGTGCCAGCTCTGCACCAGGGCTCTGCCGATGGGGACGGGGCTGGATTTGTTTGTTTTTTTTTCCTCCAGCAAAATATTCCTGGTCCCCTGCTCCTTGCACTTCAAGGACCATTTTGGGGCTCATCCCTGGGTCCATCCCCGGCCCCATCCCAGGACATCCCCACCGCGGGGGCTGACAGCACCCCCTCGCTCAGGCTCGGCGAGGAGATGGAGGATGACAACCGGACGGAGCCGTGGCACCGGAGCCTCCAAGCGATGCTGGATGCCTTGAACCAGACGCTGCACGGGGCCATCCTGCGCCCTGCCACCCCACGCAACACCAGCGCCCGCGCCGGCTGGGACAACAACGCCTACATTTACATCCTCTTCGTCATGACGCTCTTCGCCGCCACCGTGGGCAGCCTCATCCTGGGCTACACCCGCTCCCGCAAGGTGGACAAGCGCAGCGACCCGTACCACGTCTACATCAAGAACAGGGTCTCCATGATCTGAGCCTGGCCCCGATGCCGCCTGCAAAGCCCCGTGGTGCCCAAGGGGTGCTGAGCCCCCCCGGTGCGGGGCAGGAGCTGGGCTCCTTGTGCCTGGCACGACCCGCAGGCAGGTCCCGGCGTCGCAGAGCCATCCCGGCTGGGGACATGGGGACACGGGGAAGGCAGAGGCGGCTCCTTTCCCACCATTCCCATGCCCTGCTGAGTTTGGCAGGGGCTGTGAAGGAGGAAAATTTGCCTCTTCCCCGCTCAGACTGGCCAGCATCACCCTCCAAAGCGTGCTGTGGGGTGCCAGGAGCTTAGTGACGTGGGCTTGCAGGTTTTCCTGGTGCTAAAAGCTGTCATTTTAGAACGGTGTTGGGCCACCCTTCGCTGGCGGGGAGTTAAAGGACATGCCGGTTCCCGAGGGTTTGCGTCTGCTTCTTCTCCGAGCGTGGTGCTCCTGGTGCCCCTCGATGGCTCTGCGGCGGCCAAAATTGCTTTGTGATGGGACTTGCGGGGTGATTTGGCACCGCAGCCCGATCCCACACCCAAGACGCTTTCTCCCTGGCCGGCCAGCATCGCTCCAGCCTCGGGCGCACGCTGCGAGCCCGGCCGGAGGCACCCGGCTTCGCGCCACCCCGAGGGTCTGGCCGGGCTCTGGCCGATGATGCCGGAGCTTTTCCTGCTTCCTTCCTGCGGGGTGCTGCCGGCTGTAGCTTTGGCCTTTTGTACCGCAGCTCCCAAATGTGTTTTCCAAGGGGCAAGCGCGTAGTGGCAAACGGGAAGGGGATGGACTCGGGCCCTCCTGGGCTCCTTGGCTTCATCCCCGCAGTTGAAGCAGCCGGGTTTGGGGCTGGCACACGGGGTGGCCGGTGGCCAGGAGGGCGAATGTCCCTGTCCTTCCCAACAGGCTGCCTGCCAGGGCCGGCGTGGGGCAGCACCAGCCACCCAGCCCCGGCGCCCGGAGCGGTCCCTCGGACATCTTAATCTGCTTATTATGGCTTAATTAATGTCTAATTGCTGCCAGACCGGCTGGCCCCTAGGGCACCTTCCTCCTGCACTCAAACACTGCTGCGGCACCTGCGCCCACGCCCGCGCCGCCAAACCCTGACCCAAACCACAGCATTTTGGGGAGAGCCGGCAACCTCGGCACCCGGGAATTTGGGATTTCCCATGCCTTCAGCCCTGCTCTGGGCACGAAACCCGATGCAGGGTTTTGGGGGGTCCCTGGTGGGCTGGGTTTTGGGGGCGGTTGCCATTTCTGGGCTGGGCATGTGGTGCAGGAAGGGTTTCTGCCGGAGCAAATGCCACTGTTGTCCCTCGGCACCGGGTGCCCGGCCCAGGCAGGAGGGGGCTCAAGAGGCTTCGCCTTGTTTGCCTTGTGGTTACATGTTGGGAAAGGGAAATAAGCCCTTTATCTGCAAATAACTCAGGGGAAGCAGACCGGGTGGGCACAGCTGGTGACTTGCTGAAAACGGACTCCGCAATCAGTAGGATTGTAAAGTAGGTATGTTCATTCAGTGCTGGGCGGCACGGGGGGTAGTCCCGCCAAAGTCGTGCGCACCCTAACGCGGCAACTTGCTTTGGTTATATGCAGTAAGGAGTTACACATGCATGAAGTTTACCAATACGCCTATACATAGGCATAACCTAGCTCCGTTTGTATTAAAATTAGCTCCGAGAAGTCATTGCGATAAACTCCTCCCATCTGTGCTTGCGCAGTGCCTTCTGGTGGTGGGCGCTGAGGGTCGTGAGGATGAAGTAAGATGTCTTCATCAGGGTTGAACTTTTCACCTCGTCTCCTTGCGCATGCTCTCTGAGCCCTTGGTCACAGTCCGAGCCCTAAGGTTGGCTTGATCCAGTTCTCAGGGTCCCAGGGGCTCCTCTTATCTGGAGGCCTAAGTGCAGCACAGGCACAGGACATCGCAAATGTGGCACATATTAAGCAGTGAGCGTTGCCTACATATTCATTCTTAATCAATCGCTCTCTAGTTTCTAACCCCATGTCTCACCGGGATGAAATCCTCCTCCTCCGGGTGGATTTGTGCTCTGTTTTTCTCCACCTCCACGGTGTTTATCCTCCTCTCACACCCGGAGCACGGCTTGTGCCAGGGCTGGCGTGGGGGTCCCAGGATGGTCGGCGCGGTACCAGGTCACTGAGGATGCTAACACGACTGTATAGATGGTTTTTATTTCTGCTTTGCAGTGACATCGCCCTGTGCTCAGCCATTCTTCAGCTGAAAAGCACTGAACGCATTGGTAGGAGCGAAATACGCGCACCATTGTTCGGGGGTACGCTACTGAGACGCTGCAGACCCAGCCCTGCTGGGCTGACGGGTACATTTAACCGTCTTTACCCCTGCACTGCGTAAAAGCAAACCCCAAACAGGAGCTGTGTGTTATCAGCAAGTCTCTTTTAACTTGCATTATTTTGTCTGCGTTAAAAGACTCTCATTTTGGGGACACGGGCAGTTATCTGCCGTTCCGTAGCTGCAGTTATGCTACATGGGGGCACTCTGAGTTTCAGAGCAGCACGGGGAGCAATGCCTTTCCCTGAAAACACACAAACAGAGCTGCACATACGCACATGTAGATGTGTGTTTTGGCTAGGATGAAGTCATTCCCTCCAGCTGAGCCCCACCACGGTCCCTGCTGGCACTGGCAGCTCCCAGCACAGGAGATCCTGCAGAGAAGTTTCAACCCCTCAACAGTGTGGTTATGCCCGCAAAACAAATAACAAAGACTCTTATCTTCTATGAGGCTGCTTTATCTTTCTTCAGGGAAATAACCACGGAGGATCACCAATAACTGAAGGACTGATAATTCTCCTATTTAAGTATCAGCGATTAAGGTCAAATCCTGCTTTTAATTGTGGCTAGGAAGCTGGGCACTGATAACGTGGCGTGCGGGCATGGCTGTCACCGTTTTGTGTGAAACTGCTTTATGAGATTCAGGGTGCCATATAAAGAAACAGCCTGCTTGCTCTGATGGCAGAAAACTACTCTTCAGAATAATTTAAAGCTCTCATTAAGAGCATAAGAAAAAAAATGTAGCCACGAATCGAAGCATTTGAAATATGAAGTTTAATATTAACGGTCTCCCTTACTGCCTGTCCAAAGATCTACAGAGTTCTTGTAAGGAACGTTCCTGCTTGGCAGGCTTTAGAGAGGCATTTAACATAGGCATTGTCCTTTTTGTGGGAAAATGAAGTTTTTGTAGACTGGAGCTGCTGTTGTGCTGGGCTCTGGCCTTTCCTTGAACACAAAACACAAAGGAGCAGAAAAGAGCAGCAAAGATATGAAGAGCAGAAGCTGTGCCTCGTGTCGACTCTCAGGTGCAAATTCCCTGAGGGAGCCACCCTTGTCAGCTATTCTGAGATCTGGAGAAATGTGCCGGCATCTGGCTGCTTGGGACACTGCTTTAACTGGGCTCGGGATCACACCAGCGCTGCTAAGGATGTGTGAGAAACACTCTGCAGCCAAGAACACAGGCTCAGGCAAGGATCTCGGTGAAGTAGCATTTTTATTTGCGATCGCAATGGCGGGCGTCCTGCAAGCACGAGCGCCCAGTAAAAGTTTATCCTAACCTTACATTCCCTATGACCTGACACCTGATTTCTCCCGTTTCCTCATGGGCTGAGAACTACAGGTTCACAGCCTACTCGACGCACTTCTATACCATAGATTTACAATTTCGTTTGACCAACTGTTAATTTCTCCTTTTCCTTTTTTTTTTTTTTTTTCCTTCTCTCATGACTAGAGGGCCCGTGATTTTTGTTTTTACCGATTTCGCACTTTTCGTCCTGTTTTTCTTAGGGATCCTCCTTATTTTGGGACAGTGGGACCTTCCCCTTCTCTGCTTACCATACACCCCGCTGCTACACTACTGTCCTGCCTGCACAATCACTTTTGAAAATGCAAGGTTAGAAGAATTTTCCATTGCAAAAACACAACTTTATTTCTCACAGCACCCACCCCCGGGCACCCCCAGCCTCCAGACACCCAGCAGGGCCGGGGGGACCCTGGGCTGGAGCTGCCCCTTGCCATGAGCCCCTCTGCTGCTGCTGCTGCTGCTGCCCGCAGGTGCCCTTGCAGCCCTGGGGCTGCCCTGTACTCACAGAGGCATCCCCTCGTGCACGGCCCCATCCGGGTGCAGCTTCTCGATGAAGGAGACGTTCAGGACCAGGTTAGTTTTCTACTGCAAAAAAACATTTTACTTCAAATTGTGTTCTACTGCAAGAACAAAACTTTTCTTCTCACACCCTTTTTTTCTCTTCCGTTTTTTTGCCTGGGCCTGCCCTCTTCCTTCCATGGCTGCCTTCCTTCCCAATATCCCTCTCCCTTTCCCGTAAATGAGAACAAAAGGGACCAGGGAGCGTCCCCACCCCAGCACTAGGACCATTTGAAGCGGTGCCGGGGCCACTGGCACGGTGCCCACAGGTGGCCCCGACGCCCCATGGGAGGGCTGCATATAAGTAACCCATGGGACGTAGGCAGGGGTTGGAAAACAACACAGCTCCACGCGTCCTGCGCACCGAGCGGAGCAGAGGTAACAACTCGCTGCAGCTCCAGGGCTGCTGGGACCGGGTCGGGGAGGGTCCTGTGGGTCTGCAGCTGGGCACCGGGGTCCTTCCGCACATGGAGCACCTCGCCCTGGGCTGGGTGCTGCTGGCCGGCACCTTGGCTGGCACTTCAGTCACTGGCAGCAAGCAGGACCTCAGTGCCATCACGGAGAAGGTGATGGACATGGCCCAGAACTCCTTTGATGACCAGTACTGGGGCTGCAGATACAAGATGGAGAAGGAGCTGGAGGAGGTGAACCGCACCGAGTTCCAAAACAAGACCTATGCGGACACCTGGGGAAGAGCAGTTGAGAAGTGGCAGAGTCTATGGGGCAACTCAAACCAGCCGCAGGTGCTGCGGCAGGAGCAGGCGGTGGCCGTGCTGGCGTACACTGCCGAGGGGGACCTGTACAAACAGTTCAACGCGGCCGTGCGCGAGGGCGGGTGCTCCCGCGAGCACGACCTCCAGTCCTTCCCCATCAAGACGCTGCACTTCCTCCTGACCGAGGCGCTGCGCACCCTGCAGGAGGCCCAGGATGTTCAGGACTGCCACAACGTCTACCGCGGCGTCAGGGACATCCGCTTCACGGCCCAGCTCCACCAGACCGTCCGCTTTGGCCAGTTCGCTTCCACCTCCCTCAAGAAGGAGGTTGCCGAGACCTTTGGCCAGGACACCTTCTTCTTTGTGTACACCTGCTACGGTGTCCCCATCAAGGACCTCTCAACGTTCCCTGATGAGGAAGAAGTCCTCATCCCACCCTTTGAGGTCTTCAAGGTCACCAACGTCACCCGTGACACAAACGGAACCTTCATCCATCTCCGCTCCCAGGCTGCGTGCAGCACCTACAACTGTGCGCTGCTGAAGGGTAAGGGCAGCCAGCAGGGTGGGTGCCACCGGGAGATGGGGCTGGGGCTGGGGCACAGCCCTGGGCAGGCGCCGCACTCCCCGCACTCCTCCAGCCTTGGCCACAGGAGAGCGGGGGCCCCGTGCCACCGGCTCTGTGAGGGGAAGGGGAGCCTTGTGGTGAAGGCAAGAGCTCCGTGTGGGGAGCTCGGGGAACTTCAGGAGCTTGGGGAGGGAGCTTGGGGAGCTCGCCTTCAGACCAGGTCTTCCCTGCGCATCCCTGCGCACTCCCAAATGCTCTCCCTTGGGGTTTGCAGTGGGGGCCCTCTGTGGCACTGCCAGGTCGGGGCGAGGGGCACAGAGCGGGGCGGTGCACAGATTTTGTTGGTCTCTTTGACAGAGGAAAGGTGCCAGGAGCAGTCGTGTGTTTTCAGCGCAGGTAAGAGGCGAGCCCCCAGCCCCTTCCCATGGCCAGCACCGTGCGTGCACCCTCCGGCGGTCATTAACTCCCTGTTCCCCCCGCCCCAGGCAGGAGCAGTCCCAGGGAACCCCCACACCTCTGGAGTCTCCTCTTGGCAGCCACAGCCCTGGCAGCCGTGGGAGGCCTCTAACCCAAGTGTGCTGGTGCTGCACCTCCACAAGGAAAATGGGGCAGAAACGTGAAAACACATTTAATGGAAACTGTGGGATTACGCTTTCCTCTTCCGGATGCTTTCTGCTCCAGCAGGAGCGGTGCCACCAGCTCCAGGATGCTCCGGTGGCCCTAGAACACCAGCAGAGGCTGGAGGAAGCCTTTTCCTGGCTTTTCCAGAGAAATAAAAGCATTGCTGTAGGATGGAGGCATCAAGGAGGGTTCCTGTGGCTCCCCACACTGGGGGCATTTTGCATGGGTGGCAGCGAAGGGTTTTCTCCAGCTCCCTCGCCAAGCCTCCTGGATCCAGAGCATCCCGGACAGTGCTGCCCCGGGTCCTGCCAGGGGGCATGGGGAGCACTGGGGGCTCCTCCCCTCTCTGGGAAGCCCCCCCAGTGGCTCAGGAGCAGGGATTTGGCTGGCACCGACCGCCTCAGCCCCCAGTGCCCAGGAGCGGGCTCTGCAGAGGGGACGGACGGGGGCTGCCCCATGGAGCAGCGCACAGCACTCACTCAGCTCTGCCGGCACCGTGGGCACCTCGCCTTCCTCCTCTCCCCACGGGTGTCCCCTGCACCCCCAGCACACAGGTGACACCAGGCAGCCTCAATGCACTTTAATGAATCCCTGCTGCCCCACAACCTGCTGCGGGCAGGTCCCGGGGGGCGAGGGGGCGAGGGGCACCAGGAGCCCCGCAGCGGGGCTGTGTCCATCAGAGCAGGGCCGAAGCCGTGGGGCTGGGCAAAGAGCCCCCACAGCAGCCTCCTGAGCTGGGGGTGGGCAGGGTGAGAGCCCACCGCACCGCGGCCAGCCGGGGTCCGGCAAGGGCTGCGCTGGGGGCAGCTCCGGGCAGGGGCAGGAGGGTTTCCCCCCACGCCGGTCCCACGGAGCATCCCTTCCCATGCGGCCGGGGCAGCCCTTGCCCCACACCGTGGGGCTCTCACCCGTCACGAGCTGCTGCCCGGTCTCAGCCCGGTCCCCTGCTCTCGGTGGGGGCCGGTTCCGGGGGGCCCCATCGCACCTCCCTGGTGTCAAGGCCGACGGGGCTCAGCACCACGCAGGTGAAGTTGGTGCGCAGGTCCCGGGCGCTGAAGGAGCTGAAGAGCAGGTCGCGGCGCAGGACCACCCCCGAGCCCCTCGGCTCCTCTCTGCGGGGTGAGCAGCATGGGCCCCATCAGCACCCACCCCCGGGCACCCCCAGCCCCCGGACCCCCAGCAGGGCCGGAGCTGCTCCTTGCCACGAGCCCCCCGCTGCTGCCCGCAGGTGCCCCCGCAGCCCTGGGACCCCCTGTACTCACAGCAACATCCCCTCGTGCACGGCCCCGTCCGGGTGCAGCTTCTCGATGAAGGAGCCGTTCCCCAGCCAGTAGAGCAGCGTGAGGTCGGGGAGGCTGCTCACGGCCTCGCAGGAGATCTTCACACCGCAGCCTGCGCATGGGGGGAGATGGGCTGGGCGCGGGGGGGTGGCAGTGATCCTGCTGTGCAGCCCCCCCGTGCCATCCCCGGGGGTCCCCGTGGGAACAGCCCCTACCTCACCCGCACCCCAAAAGCCCCCGCAGAGCCTTCCTGGGCTCCCCAAGCCCCAGCTGCAGGGGTGCGGGAGCCGACCCCCCCTCCCCTCCCAAGGATGAGGGGCGCAGCCCCAGCTCAGCACGGGCTCCCCGCAGCCCCTGTCCCCAGGCTGTCCCCGCGGGGGTCACTTACCCAGGCGGGGGTGCTCTGCCGGCATCCGCAGGGTGGTGATGCGGGGGGGCTGCAGGGCCACGGCAGCTGGGGGAGCGGAGCGGGGTGAGGGACAGGAGCTGCCCCCAGACCCGGTCCCCAGGGCGGGACGGAGGGCAGGGTCCCACGGGGGGGCAGGGACACGGCTGCTCCCCGGCCTCCGGGGGGGGGGGCACAGAGGCAGGGGCCGGTCCCGGCCCCCCACCCCCGCGGCCCCGCTTACCTGTGCTGCGGGAGGCCACGGCCCAGCAGAGCAGCGGCAGCAGGAGGAGGGCACGGGGCCCGGGGGGGCCTGCGGGCAGAAACGGGGCTCAGCGCCCGGCACCGGGGTGGGCTCGCCGGGATGCGCCCCCCCAGCCGGGCACGGCACCGGGCGGCATCCCCGAGCCCCCGCAGCTCCTCCCGGGCACCGGCGCGCTCCCCCCGCCCCGGGTCCCCCCGCCCCGGTGCCCGCCCGGTCCCGCAGCGGCCGCACCGTCGGAGCGGGGGCACGGAGCCATCGTGCGGCAGCTCCGGGCGCGGGCGCTTTATGGGGCAGCGGCCGTGACTCACCGGGAGCCGCCCCCGGCCGCGCCCGCACCGGGCTGGGCATCCCCGGGCCCCGCATCCCTGAGCCCCACGGGCCCCGCATCCCCGCACCCCTCCTTTACCGGGACCCCGCGCCCGCCCCGTGCCCGATGTCCCCGTCCCAAATGTCCCCGTGTCCCCCATGCCCCATGCCTATCCCGTGCCCGGTGTCCCCATGCCCAATGTCCCCGTGTCCCCCATGCCCGCCCCGTGCCCAGTGTCCCTGTGTCCCTAATGCCCCATGCCCGTCCCACGCCCAATGTCCCCGTGCCCAATGTCCTCATGTCCCCCATGTCCCCATGCCCAATGTCCCCGTGTCCCCCATGCCCGTCCCGTGCCCAGTGTCCCTGTGCCCAATGTCCCCGTGTCCCCCGTGTCCCCTGTGCCCAATGTCCCCGTGCCCACTGTCCCCATGTCCCACATGTCCCCATGCCCAATGTCCCCGTGTCCCCCATGCCCATCCATTGCCCAATGTCCCCATGCCCAATGTCCCCATGTCCCCCATGCCCCGCGTCCCCCCCATTGTCCCCAGCTGCCCCCCAACCGCCCTGGCCGTGCCCTGTGCCCCCTGCCCCGTGCCCCTGCCCGCCTCATGGGGCCGAGCCTCGTGGTGGTGTCGGGGGGCTCCAGGCCGGTCCCCACACTGTGCCCTCACCACCCGGGGGAGTTGGGCAGCCCCAGGCACCATCTCCCACTGTGCGCCCCTCGGGGGTCCCTCGGGGGTCCCTCGGGGGTCCCTCGCAGGCAGCAACCTGCACGCAGCCGCTCTCAGCCCGGCACAGCGAGACCCCGGCTCCCACCCCAGCCCTGAGCCCCCTGGGTTGAGCTGGGGGCTTCGGGGCAAGGAAGGGCCTGGGCTGAGCCGCGCGGGGGCAGAGGGAGGTGGGCAAAGCCCGGGGGACGCAGAGTCCCGGCCGGGGCCGTGTCCCCCTGCCCTTTCGCCTGGTTCACGGCCCGGGCCTGCCCTCCTTCCCGCTGTCCCTCTCCCTTTCCCGTAAACGAGAGTGAAAGGGACCAGGGAGCGTCCCCACCCCAGCGCTGGCACCGTTTAAAGCGGTGCCAAGGCCACTGACCCCACAGATGGCCCCGATGCCCCACGGAAGGGGTCAGGGAGCGGGGGGGGGCTTCCCCACCCCGGGGGGGGGGGGGGGGGGAGGATCCTGCGCCCCGGCTCCAGCCCCCCCAGGCTCGGGGAGGGCAAGAGGCAGCGGGGTGGGGACGCGGGGACACCTGCGCCAGGGGAAGCACATCCCAGTGGGTCCCTGGGGGCCAGGCTCTTCCTCGCTCAGGGAAGAGGAAGAGGAGGAGGAGGAGGAGGAGGAGGAGGAGGAGGAGGAGGAGGGGATGCCCTGAGCCCTGGCACTTCCCAGGGAGACAGAGGTTGGAGGTGGCTTCCACAGCTGCATGCTGGCACTCGTCCCTCCCGCCACGGAGGGACAGAGGAGGAGGAAGGTGACCACTGAGCCTCAGGGGACAGCAGAGGCCAGGACACGGCTCGGCGCAGCCCCTCTGCCCGCAAGGAGCCAGGAGCAAAGCCCCCGGCAAAGCACAGAGCGCTCCGAGCCCGGCGCTGACGGCAGCAGGGCTGGGGCTGGGGCTGGGGCTGGGGGGGACCCCGCACACAGGCACGGGGACAAGCGGGAAGGGGGAAACCCCCGGGCCTCTGCCCCCCGCACATCCCAAGGCACGGCCCCATGTCTGGGGCAGGGACCCAAACTCCCAACCCGGGGTAGCCACCTGCTCCAGGCGGAGGAACGACAGGTGTCGAAAAAAGCCCCGAAAAACGCAGTGAGTTTTCTGGCATTTTTTATTAACAACTCCCGCAAGGGCAGTGCTGGCGCGGTGACAGGCCGCAGCGCCGGGCTCCTTCCAGAGCCTGCCAAGCGCCACGCATCCCGCCTCTCCCCCGCGGTCGGCCCAGCGGCCGCGTCCTCCCTGCGGTGCTTGTGGGCGCTGGGGCTGCAGCCCAGCACCCTCAGCGCTGCCCAGCCCGCTCCCACCGCTTGCGGGGTGCTGGGCAGGGTGCTGGGCAGGGTGCTGGGGCTGCCCAACGGGGGCAACACCCGGAAGCAGGCTGCAGAAGCCACCGCTGCGTCCAGACAGCGCAGGGGAGGGAGGAGGAAACGCGACCTGGCCGCGGCACAGGCGGGACGAGGGAGAAAATCCCCGTGCCACATCAGCTCCCAGGACCGCGTGCGTGTGTGTTTGGCACATCGCGGGGCAGTTTCGCCCTATGCAAACCCAGGACTCAGCAGGGCCCGCGGGCAGCCCCCGCAGCGCCAGCCACTTCCCCAATCCCTGCAGCACGAGGAAGACCCCGTGCCAAACCCGCGGGGCCGGGGGAGGCCTCGCTCTGCCAGCGTGACCGCGCGCCGCTGTCACCAGCCCTACCCGCGTCACCGCACACCAGCTCGGGGGCCCTCACCCGCTCCGCATACCGCTACCAACGGGGTGCAGGGGGAGAAGGGCCCCCCCACCCCACATCCCGGCCGGCTGAGGACAGCACCAGCCCTGGTGGGGCACGGGGACGCGCGGGGGGACATAGAAAAGAGGGGAGCGTACAAAAGGGTGAGGCAGGGAGAGGCTGGGGGGGCACCGGCCGAGACCACGCTCAGAGCGAGGTGCAGGAGCGGCTCCTTCCCTCCCCACACACCCGTGGTGGGGAGCTGGTGGGGAAGAGCCCAGCCCACGGCACCTGGGCAGCCGCGTGTCCTTCTGTCCTGCGTGGTGTCCCTCTGTCCTGCGTGGTGTCCCTGCGTCCTGCGCCTCCCCGGGGTGCCAGCCTCCCCACCACGCAGTGCGCGGGCCCAGCCTTCCCCTGCCGCAGAAGCAGGAGGGCGGCTGGCAGGGAGACGAGCCCCGCGCCTCGATGCGCGTCCCTGGCCCTTCCTCGCCCGCAGCACGGATCCGTGCAGAGCCAGCAGAGCCTGGGCTGCTCCCGCTGCCCCGCCACAGCAGCGCGGCAGCGAAGGGAGACGAACGGCCCCGAGCCGAGAGCCGGCAGCACGGCCTCCCTCCTGCAGGAGCAGGCCGCAGCCCCAGGGCTGGGAAATGGGACAAGCTGTCTCTTCGTCTGCGATAGAAAGTTTTAAATATGCTCATTAAAATAATTGCTTTTAAAAAACCGGGCACCCCCGGGGCCCTAGCGGGAGCTGCTCAACTGGGGGTCGCCCTGGGGACGAGTCCTCGGTGCTGCGGTGCTCGGGGGCGGCCGAGATGCGACGGATCCGGCCGGCTGCTGTCCTCTGCCCCCGGCCCGCGGCCTCACGTGGCTCCACGGCTGCCCGCCACTTCCCTTACTCCAGGCCCAGGATGTAGTTGATGCCCTGGACCAGTCCGATGATGACCGGCTGCCAGGCCACCAGGTAGCGCAGCCAGTCCAGCAGCTGCCCATACATGACGTGCGGCCTCTCCCAGCTGCGTGGAACGGAGTTAAAGAGCCTTGGGGAGGCACGAGGGGAGCGCAGCCCGAGCAGGAGCTGCCACACACCGCCAGGAGGGAGGCTCCCGCCTCCCACCCAAGGGAGCAGCAGCAGCAGCTCACCCAAACCCACGCCCTCCCAGCTCCCCCGATGCTCCCGTGGCTCGGTGCCGTGCCCAGCTCCGGGGCAGAAGCCAGGGAACCGGCTCCCCCGTGGAGAAAGGATACGGGTTACTGAACATCCTCTTGAGATCCACCTTCTCTTTGCAGTACGGACACGTCTGCTTCTTCCCGACGATGCACCAGCCGCGGATGCAGAACTCATGAAACCTGGGGGCGGCACGTTAAGGGAACTGCCTGGGGACGGAGCACCACGACCGAGCACGGAGGAAACGGGGCCTCCGTCACGCTTGAAGGAATCACCCCCACATCACACGCAGGGCACAGGAAGCACCCACGCGGTGCGAGGACGGCAGCGTTGCCCAACGCAGAGCTTTCCTAGAAGACCCTTCGCCTCCCAGGAAGGGGCTCGCAGCGCGGGGCCGGAGGAGGCGTCGTGAGGGGTGAGCTGCGGGGAAGCTGCGCCCTGCCGGGGCCTGGCAGCCAGAGGAGGGCAGGAGCCCGCAGCGGGGACACGCGGGGAAACCTCCGGGCACCCACAGCCAGGGGAGCGGCTGCTCTGCAAACGCTGCACACACCAAGCCGCGATGGCTCACCGCTGTCCGTAGCATTCCCCTGCCACCCGACCGCCAGCTGTCCGTTGCGCTGTCACAGCAGCAGAGGTAGCAGGGCCCTGCCCAGCCCAAGCACAACTCCGAGAAGCCGCAGGGAGACGCGACGCGGCTGTAACCGGAGCCGCGTGGCAAGGCGAGGCCGGTTCCCCCGAACAGGGACGCCCGCGCGGACGAGGCTGTCACCGGCCGAGCAGATCCCCCCGGGAGCACCAGCAGG
Organism: Anser brachyrhynchus; assembly: GCF_964034855.1. Lineage (NCBI taxonomy): Eukaryota > Metazoa > Chordata > Aves > Anseriformes > Anatidae > Anser > Anser brachyrhynchus. The sequence goes on along the minus strand of NC_137694.1, from coordinate 212,280,676 downwards.
GCCAACAGCAGAGCGCAGCGCAGGAGCCGCTCCCTCGCCAGCCCCCGCAGCAGAAGCCTCTGCCCCGCGTCCTCCTGCGGCCATAAACCCGCCCGCACGGCTACCGCACAGCTGCTGGGGCCGCAGGCATTTCCCAACTGCCTGCAGCGCCCGACGTGAGGCAACAAGCGCCGTGACCTTTGCTCAGGCCGTTTGGAAACCACCTTGCTCTGAGTCAGCGAGGCAGTACCAGAGAACATCCCGGCTCCACCACTGAGTCACAGCTGGAAAAAGCCCCTGACCTGCCCCCGGCCAGGGCTCTGTGAGCTGTCAGGGCTTCCACTTTTGCAACTGACTTCACCTCCATCAGCTGCCAGGGCGCCGGGAGCCCCGCACGCAGCGCTGCTGGAGGAGTTGTGGGGACGGAGGAAGCGGGCAGGATGCTGCTGGAGCTTGGCCAAGCACGGCGCCAGAGCCCTGCCAGCACAAGGCCGGGGGCTGCCGATTTCTCCCAACACGTCCCCTCCAAGGGGGGGCCGGACACGGGGCCAGGGCGACACGCAGCCCGCGGAGCCCTGCCAGAGACGCGTCAGCTCCGTTCGGGGCACAGCGAGGTCCAGCTCCACGCCAGGACTGCTGGAGCTGGGCAGAGGGAGAAGCGGAAGCAAAGCCTGCAACGCGCAAGGAGGCAGCAAGGCAACAACCACAGGGACACGCAGGACACTGCCTCTCCGTGCCAGGTCAGCTACCGCCCCCGTGAGGATCCTTTGCCGCCGCAGCAGAACCGCCCGGCGTCCCGCACGCGCGCCCCTTGGTGCCGGGCAGGGGCTGGGACGAGCGGTGGCAGGAAGCCGGCTCCGGAGCAGAAGGATACACGTGATTGCAGGAGAGGCGATACGTGTTCTCGATGATCCCCTCCTCGTTGACATCCACGAAGATCTGCTGGCCGCAGACGGCGCAGACGCTGTCGGAGAGGTGCTTGGTGGGCATCCCCGAGGCGCTGTAGAACTGAGCGAGGGCAGAGGGAGAGCTGGTCACGGGGGGGGGCACGCGTCCCACACCCCCTTGGCACAGCTAAGCTTTAGGGAGGGCTGGGCCAGCGCTCCAGGCATCCAGCCTCAGCCTTTTGGGCTTAAAAACCTTGTTACAGGTCCAGCTGTGGGAAAGAACTGCAACAGGACACGGCGCTGCTCAGTCGCTGCGCAGCCCTTCCTGCCCCAGCCCCCTGCAGCCCCCCACTCGCCTGCGGCCACGTCTCTGCAAACCCCCCGTGCTGGGGGAATCCCCCCACGCTGCAGGTCGTGGGTTTGACCCGAGACAGCTGAACAGAGCCCAGCTGGCCCTCGCGGCTCTCTGGGTGGCAGCGTGCCGCAGCACACCAGGGGACAGCGGCCAGGACTGCGCGGTGGCCGGGCAGGACGAGCTAAAGGCAGGGGTGAGCGCTGGGAGTTCAGGGAAGAGCCAAACGGCTGCAGATCTACCCAGGAGGCTGGGTTACAGCAGAATTCACAGTGAGAGGAAGGGGAAGGTGAGCAGAGCCACGTGGGAACACGATCCACCCCACGGGTGTTGTGGTTCACTTTGTTCTTTGGCACTAGGTGAGCGGGCCGCAGACTTCAGGCCATCACTACGGGCAGGTGGGAACACCCGCTCTGCCCGCAGGGACAGCCCGGGCTGCGGTGGGTACGAGCCACAGAGACGTCTGTGGAGTGAAGCTTTCCCTTGTGGCTACAAAGAAGAGCTGGTGCGCCTGCGACACGGTCCCAGAAACACCAGCACTCCTCGGCAGTGGGAGATTTTAAAGGCTCAGACAAATATTCGTCAGGAGTCTGGAGGGACTAAGCAGATCCTTCCCCTCTTGTGCTCCTGGGGATGGGACAGACTTGGTCCTTGGGGAAGCAGGATCTCTTAGGATCCCAGCGTGACTCATGTCAGAAACCTCCTGACGCAGGCACCTTGGCCGCGGGCCCAGAGAGCGCGCAGCGAGCGAGGCACCTGCCTCAGCGAGCCCTTCCCGGGGCAGAGCTCCCTGCACCTCCCCGTCTCGGGGAGGCAAAAGCTGCAGCTGCAACCAGCCTGCTCCAGGCCCTCCTGCTCACAGGCAGGACTGCGGCCAGGAGGACAGCACAGCCTTAACTCACCCCGATCGTCGAGGCCATGTAATCTGCACACATCTCGGCAAAGTCCCGCTCCAGGACCCCGTAGTAAAGACCGTAGAAGAGGAGGGAGATGCCGAAGTCCATTGCATCTTCTGGTTTGATTCTACAATAGAAGAGTCCAAACGACATCGAGGGCTTTCCTGCAGCCGCAGGGGCGCACGGCCAGCGCGCCAGAGGAGCCCAGCAGTGCTGAGGCACACGTGGCCCCACCGCAGGAGCAGTCACAGGCGGTGAGCACGTGTCACCGCCACCAGTCCCCCGCAGCGGGCGTCTGCGTGCCTCCAGGCACAGTGCCAGCCCCTGCCCTTGGGGCACTTCATCCGCTTCGTCCCCCGCATGCAGAGGGGGCCGTACCCCAGCTCCTATCTGCTGCCCGTCTCCCTCACCTGCCCCTGAAATGAGCAACTGCAGCCATCTCCCCAGCTCTAACACGCACCAGATCGGCCCCAGATAAGCCCCCAGTTAACACCTCCACAGCCCTGCAGGCAGCTGCCAGGCCCGTGCATCGTTCCAGAAGAAATTAACCTCTCCGAAATGGAGGACGGCTCGGGGTAAGGTCCTCTGCTACCACATCGGGGCTGGCTGCTTGCTGCAGGCACCCGGTTATCAGGAACATCCCGCTGCTGCCCCAGGCTGCACACGCACAGAGCCAGGGGAAGCATCCCTGCTGGAAGCAGGGCTCTTGAGCAGCCTCAGCATCACAACCAGGATCCTACCAGCAGGGAGAGGACACCCTAAAAGTCTCTTTGGCCTCCTGCCACATCAGTCAAGACAGCTAAGATGACCGTTTCTCTGGAATCCCAGACAACGCCTCGTTCCCCACGGTCTGTCACATCCCCTGCCCCGGGAACCGGGCCCCGAGGATTCACTCACCTGAATAATAAGTTAAGACCAAAAAGCGTAAACATCACAGCCATGTACCCGACGATTCCAGTGGCATAGCTGATCTTGTATATTAGTAGAAACCATTTATAAACCAGCCTGCAAAAACGCAAAACAAGAATTAGACGGCTTTGTTTCCCCCGAACGGAGCTGCATCGAGCACCTCAAGAGTTTCACTTTTCCATGTCGGATGTTTCAACCACCCACACCCGTGGGCAAACAGAGGCTTAGAGCTCCAACTCAGGCTACAGATCTGCTGCTGCCATGGCAGCTCGCGGTCTTGACCTCCAAACGAGAAACCTCAGGATCCCCGATGGCCTCAAGCAAGTGAGTGTCACAGCAGGAGTGCGCTCGGTGAGACTGCCAGTGCCCCTGGAGCGTCGCGGGGGCCGCCTTCCCACCGCCCGCTCCGACGAGACACGGATCTGGCTTATGGGGGATGGCAGCTCCACGGAGAGCTTCCAGCAGGGTAACTCACGCCGTGAGTAAAAGCCCCTGAGGTGCTGCTGAACAGGGCGCACTGCAGAGTTTGAGGCCGTGGTTTGTGGAGCGAAACGTGGAAGGACTCTGTAACGCTTCCCTCAGGCTGAGGACGTTTCCCAGAAATGCTCGTACGAACCTGGGCGTCGTCTGTACCAGAGGTTTTCGGGTTGCCCTGAAGGTGACGAAAGCTGTGACGGCTGAGAAGAGCACCCAGATGACCAAGAAGCGCCACCAGTACAGCTTCACCGTGAAGTACAGGGGCACCACCCACATCTGGAACAGGGTCACCATCTGCGAGAACGGAGGAAAGGCACGTTACGCTGGCTCGCTGCTCACCAGGCATCGGAAGCACCACCCCCGTGGTTCTGGCAGCCTCACTCTTGCTGGCATCAAAGGGCACTGAAGAGTGACAGGGAGCGCAGGAATTTTGGCTGGTGGCCGCCAGCACCCAGGGAACAGGCTCAGAGCCTGACGGAAGGGAGCCAGCAGCAACAGCCGGCTGGCAGTAAGGTACCTGTGACAGCACAGGGCTAGAGCTGGAGGAAGAACACGGAAGGAGCACCGCTAAGGAAAGAGGCACAGGGAGCTGATCTGCCTGACCAGATCTTGTCGGAGGGCTACACGAACCTTTGCCTCTTCAGGCTTCCCAGCATTTTAACCGCAGCCCCCTTAGGCAAGTATTAAACAAGGAGACTGGCACAGCACCGAGTTTCGGGCTTGCCTCTGCCCCACCAAATACTCCCAAACCAGACCCGCTGCTGTGCAGCTGGGCTCCTGGGGGATTTGGGGAGGGAACAGGCAAACAGGTCTGGTTTCGGTTTCACAGAGGATTACAAGTATTGCCTGGAAACGTTCATTACGGTAAGAAAATCAGGTGAGGTTCGTTTCCCGGTCCAGCCCCGGAGCCTTTCTGGCAAGCTGACACGGGGCAACGGCATCGGAAACGGCAGGGCTGCTCAGCAGACAGCGCTGCCTGCCAAGCCCAGGAGCAGCCCAGGAGCTTCAAACCCGGGGTGCCCTCAGCAAGCAGGCTGTGCCTCTCGTGGGGAAGCCTCGACAAAACGCAGCTCCTGCCTGCGCTGCTGTTAAGACAGGATGTGAGGTCTGCTAGCTCCTTTACCCGGTATCACCGTGCCGTGTCACTGACGGCACTCACAACAGCGGCTTCAGGCCTCCAGCTGCATTCACCCCCATCCCCCAGCTGGAATCCCTGTGTGCTGCTGGGAAGACGAGGGCATTGCACCACCAGACCACAGGAGGAAAGCACGGACGCGCTTCCCATTGGCTGAAGGACGGAGATAAAAAGGGTATTTCGGAGACGCTTACATTGTAGGAGCGGGGGTGCCTCTGTTTCCACTGAACCAGCAGGAGCTGCGCCACCACCAGCGTGGCGATCAGGATGAGGACCATTTCGGCATGCATAGCCTCGTGCCCGCGGTGCTTGGCATGCATCCGCGCGTGTTCCACCCTGCAACAAGAGCGAGAAGGCAACTGAGGGGCACGCAGGCGCGGGCCACGTGTGGCACGGCACGGCAGGGCTGACAAGCGCCTGGTGCGGGAGAGCCAGGAGGACCGCACTGGAGGGCAGTGTTAAGGAACGCAGGGGGACGGGTGCTGCGTTGCCATCCCGGGGAGAAAGAGAAAGATGTCCCTAAAACCAGCTCATTTACACCACGACAGCCCAGAGGGGCACCCAGCTCACCCTGGTGTGAACGAGGCTGTGTGTGTGTGTGTGTGTGTGTGTGGCACAACCCACCCCATGCAGCAGCAGCAGCGTGCGCGCTGTCACTGTGACGGAGCCAAAACCTCCCTCGGTCCTGCTCAAACCCCAGCCCGTGGCTTCCTCCCTCTGCCCCGGGCGATCCCAGCTCTCGTTGCATCCCAGCAGAGCGCCTGCCGCAGCCCGGCACTCTGCTGACCCCTGCGGTTCCTTTGCTTTCAGCGCTGCTGTCTGGCTGCGAGGCACAACTACGTCCTCACAGCGTGGTCTCAGGCTGAAAGTTAAGCTCGAGTGAGAAAGCTAACCAAGTCTTAAGTCTCACAAGCTGAAAGTTAAGCCGAAGCTTAAAGCTGAAAGTTAAGTCCAAGTTAGAAAAAAAAATCCAAACTTATATAAAAGTTAGAAAAAAAATCCAAACCCAACAAATACGGCAAATTCTCTGATCTTAAGAAGTCTTCGGTAAACCTGATGCTGAGGGAAGACCGGTCTTGTGGGCTCTGCAGCACAAGGCTGACCGAAATGGGTTCGGCCACAAGAAAAGGCAGAAGAATAGCTAGCAACCGGTTTGGGGGACGGCCATCGGTACCGCCTTTAAAGCAGGTTCTTACTCCCCCCTAGCAAAACGCGCTGCCCCCGCGGGGAAGGCTGGCCACGGCTCTGAAGCCGGTGACCGGGGGCTCTGCTGCTGACAGCTCCAGGCAGGAGCAGCAGCTCTCGGCAGCAGCACTCGGCACAGGCCCTCCTTACAACACCAACTCACCTCCATCTCTCTTCTGGGGACAAGTGCGACAGGTCAACCTAAGGAGACAAAAAAAAAAGGTAAAGAAGATCAGCTGCTGAAGTCCGGGAGCAGCAACCCCAGCCTCGAACCCCCCCTGCCTCATTCCCCCCAGCAGCAGAGCTGCAGCTTCGTGCCCGCTACGGCACGGCCCGTCCTCGAGCCCCCAGGGGTGTTTCCAAACGACCAGACCTTTACGAGGGAAAGCCCAGCAGCGAGAGGCGGCCGTAAGCCGCCAACCCTCGGGGCGACCACCGAGGCAGCGCAGGAATCACCGAATTGCAGGGATTGGAAGGGACCTCAGGAGATCATCGGGTCCAACCCCCCTGCCAAAGCAGGTTCCCTAGAGCAGGCTGCCCAGACAGGCGTCCATGTGGGCCTTGAATATCTGCAGAGAAGGAGACTCCACAACCTCCCTGGGCAGCCTGTCCCAGCGCTCCGTCACCCTCACCGGGAAGAAGTTCTTTCGCATGCTGGTGCGGAACTTCCCGGGCTCCATTTTGTGGCCACTGCCCCTTGTCCCGTCCCATTCACGGCCCGCCCGGGAGCCTCTGGGCACAGAGGGAAAACCCCAGCACGTGCCAGGACCGAAGGGGGACGGGGGCCCAAAGCCCCAGCAGCCGGCACCGCCTGCGGCAAAGCCACTGCCAGGCTTTTTTGGAAGCAGCCGGGGGAAAAGAAAGGCTTAGCTTCGCTGCCGCTGCTGAAAGCTCCTCCCGAGCGCCGCAGGCAGCTTTTGCCTTATCAGACAGGAGAGGCTCGGCACCACCAGCCTGAGGCGGGCGGCGCCGTCACCGGGGACGGGAGCCGAAGGGCTGGCACAGCCTGGAACCGCGGGGCTGGACGCAGGGTGCTGGCGGCAGCCGTGCCCCGGGGCCAGGAGCAAGGAGACGAAGCGACGCGGAGCCCCCCGAGGCGCGTGCCCTGCACGAGGCTCCCGGCTGCAGCGCCCACACCTCGCCCAGGGACGGAGGCTCCCGCGTTTCCCCCAGCGAGAGGCACGACCACGCCGCTGCGGAAGGCGGGGGGCCCCTTGGCTCTCCCCCCGGGGCTGCAGATCTCCACCCGGAGAGCTCGGAGGCATCGGGCCTCCGGGGAGGCTTCCTGGCTGCACAGCACGCGTCCTAGCCTTAACGCGAGCGCGGAGCAAACAGAAACCCACAGCTCCGACTTCACCCCGCCGGCCCCGGCGGAGGCGTGCTGCTTGGCTGGCGGCTGCTGCCCCGCTCCCCCCCCGCGGCACCCTCATTGCACCCCGGGGAGAGGGAGGCAGGAAAAGCACGGCCCCAGCGGTGCGGCCGCGGTTCGCCCCCGAGCCAACACCTGCAGGAGGTGCGGCCCCCGAGGGCGCTGAGGGGCTCGGGCAGGTGAGAAATTTGGATCCGCAGGAAGCCCGACTCGAGCTCCCCGGCCTGCGGTGGTGACGTGGCGCCGGCCGGGAGCAGCGTGGCAGCGCAGCGGCTCCCAAAGCGGCCGCCGCAAACCAGCAGCTTCGGTCACTGCCCGTCCTTTAACGCCCCGGGAGGGGACAGGGCAAGGCGGGAGGGGAACGCAGGGACAGAAGCCGAGACCGAACACCAGGACCCCCGAATCTTCCTGCAGCCCCCTGGCTCAGCGCCACCCTGCATCACTCTCAGACCACGCTGGGGCTTTGGTTCTTGCGGAATAGGGGCGATTTGGGAACTTCTTAAAACCAAAACCTGCAACAGCAGCGAGCTGCAGTCTGGGCACGGGGAGCGGCTCGGCCCGGGCGCTGCCTCCCGGAGCAGCGTCGGCCCGGTGCTGCCGCGCATACGCCGAATTATTTGTCCCTGCGGGAACCGAGGGGCCTCAGGCCGCTGCCCTGCCCCGCAGCATCCGCTCTGACCACGGAAACCCAGGCTCGGCTCCAGCCCTGTGCAGCACCGGCAAATCCAGCTGCGAGAGGCGGCCGCGCCTGCTGCCGCCCTTACACGCGCCCGCCGCCTCCGGCCTGTGCGCGGCTCCTTTCAGCGCCCGGACCCCGTCGCGTCCCCTTCAGCACCGAGAGGACCAAAGCGGCCGACGAGCTGCTCCGGGTCCCCAGCACCGGCCCCTCGGGTGGGCGACGTCCGCAGGTCCCGCGGGAGCGGCCAGCCCGAGCTCCTCCCGCTGCTTTGAGAAAGGTGGGGGCTGACGCGTTCCGCTTACAGCCAGGACGTGTCCCGATGCGTCCCTCCGTCCGCCCCGCGATCCCCGAAGCTCTCCGGGTGGCGGCTGGAAGGAACCTGGCGCTGATGCCCTCAAGCGCAGCAGCACGGCCCTGGGAAGAGCCCCACGCCGTTCCAAGCTTCCAGCGGGGGCTAACTGCCCCCCAAAACCACCACGAGACCGGGAGGGCTAACGGCACGCCGAGAACGGCACAGCCTTCAACCCAAAAGGTCCCCAAAAGGACCCCCCAAAACCAGCCCCTGCGTCTGAGAGCGGTGTCCAAACACTCCCTGAGCTTCTGCGGCTCGGCGCCGCGGGACCTCGAGGTGCGCTTGGACAACGGACGGGGCAGGCGCTGCCGTCATGGCCCCGGCTCGCCCCGGCACCCCGGGCTCAGCACCACCCGCGGACGTGGACTTTGCGGGCGGGAGCAAAGGGACGGGCGCAGCCCTCGGCGTGCCTCCCTGCGGGCGCCTCCTTATCGGCCGCCTGCGCCCCGCGGCGCCTCCGGCAGAACCCGGCACCGTCCCCCGGCGCTCTCTGCCCTCCGCGCTGCCTCCCCGAGCCCTTCCTGCCAGGCCAAAATCCAGGAGCCCCGCTTCTGAGGACCGCAGCCCCCGGCAGACCTCCCCTTTGCGCGGGCAGCCCCCAGCCCCCAGCAGCTCACCGAGGCTCTGGGAGCGCCCGGCCCCACTGTACGAGCACGGCCGAGAGCCACCGGCGAGCGCCTGGAAAACGCAGCGGGCAGCGCCGCAGAGGGGCCGCCGCACGCTGCGAGGGCGCCGAATTTGAGGCTGGGTCCCCCTTGGGCAGCAGCACAGGCCGGGCGCCGGGCTCCTGGTGCTCCACGCCTGCCTGCCCCCCCCTTGCCAGGCACAAGAGCTTCACGGCGAAGCGAGGCGGGCAGCCAGCACGGGCAGAGCCGGGGCTCGGGGCGCGCCGGGGAGCGAGGCCGGGGCAGGGACACCCCCCTGCGGGCTGTGCGGGAACCCCCCCGGCTGCGGGCACCTCGCTCCCGGCTGCCCCCCAACGGCTCCCCGCGCGCTGCCGCGCTGCTGGGGGACGGGGGGGGGGGTCTGTGAGTGTCGGGGGGGGCAGTGAGCCCCCCCCAACTCCCCGCCCAGCTGGCGCCGCACGAGCAGAGCCCGGTGCCACGGGGCCAGCAAGAGGGGAGCCTCAGCACGGCGCTGAGCCCCCCTGAGCCCCCCCAAACCCCACCACAGACCCCCCTCAGCCCCCAACCCCCCCCAAAATCCCCCCACAGCCCCCCCAAAGCCCCCCCACTGCCTCCTCAGCCCCCAAACCCCCCCAAAGCCCTCCCACAGCCCCCCCAAAGCCTCTCCAAAGACCCCCCAAGCCCCTAAAGCCCCCCCACAGCCCCCCAAGCCCCCACAGCCCGCCTACAGCGCCCCAAACCCCCCCCAAAGCCCCCCAAAGCCCCCCCAAAGCCCCGAAGCCCCCCAAACTCCCCCCCCAGCCCCCCCCAGCCCCCCCAACCCCCCCCCGCCCCCAGCCCAGGCTGCCCCCAGCCCCCCCCCAGCCTGGCCTTGGGCACTGCCAGGGCTGGGGCGCCCCCAGCCCCTCCGGGCAGCCCGGGCCAGGCCCCCAGCGGGAAGGATTTCCCCCCCAACGCCCCCCCCGTGCCCCCCCCCCCACCTCCTCCCCGTCGCGCTCGCCGGGGCCGCCGACCTCCACCTCCAGCACCGCCGCCATCTTGCCCCCCCCCACCCCTGCTCCTGTAGGCTCCCCCCTCCCCTCCGCCGGCAGCCAGCTCCTTCCGCCGCCGCCCAGCCAACCAGCGGCCGCGCCGCCGCCCCCTCGGCCAATCGCCACGCGCGGCGCTGCCCCCGCGGCCAGTCAGGAGGAGGAAGGGGCGGGCTGTCCGCTAAGGGACCGTCGCACATTTCCGATCCCGCGCAGCGCGCGGCCAATCCCGCGCCTCCCTCCCGCCTCCGTACGGGGGCGGCTCACGGCAGACGCTCCCTTAGCGCCCGGCGCGGTGACGCGGCGCCGCCTCAGGACTACGAGTCCCGTCAGCCACCGCGGCGGGGCGGGAGGGGGGCAGAGGGGCGGGGCCAAGGGGGGAGGGGGCGGGGCCACGCGGTTTGGGCGGGAGAATTCGGGCGGCGTCGGCGGCGGGGCCGGTGCGGGGCGGGGGGGGGCAGAACGGGGGGGGCAGTTCTGGGATGGGGCAGCTGGGGGGGGCACCGAGGGCTGGGGGGGGCGAAGGGTGTGGGGGGGTGTCAGGGGTTGGGGGGGCACAAGGGGGCAGGACGAGGGGGGTGGCTCTGGGATGGGGAAATGGGGCTGGGGGCAGAGTGGGGGGGCTGGGGGGGGCAAGTGGGGGGGGGGGCAGAACCGGGGGGAGGCTCTGGGATGGGGAAATAGGGCTGGGGGCGGAGTGGGGGGGCTGGGGGGGTACCCAGGGCTGGGGGGGCACGGGGGGGGACAGACCTGGGGGGGGAGGCAGCTCTGGGATGGGGAAATGGGGCTGGGGGGGGGCAGAACGGGGGGTGGCTCCAGGTTGGGGCAATGGGGCTGGGGGCGGCTCAGAGGGGCTGGGGGTGAAGGGGGGGGCGGCTTGGGATGGGGCAATGGGGCTGGGGGCAGGATGGGGTCCGTGCGCGCCCCCCCCAGCGCCTGCCCCCCCCCCCAGGTGCGGGTGTCGGAGCCGCCCGCAGGCGCTCGCCATGGCCCCGGTGCGCATCAGCTTCGTGGTGTCCTTCTCCTCGCAGGTCCCGGCGGGGGGGGCTCGGGGCTGCCCCCGCGGCCCCGTGGGGACGTGAAGCAGCGAGAACGGGGCGGGTGCATGCCGGGGGGGGGGGGCTGACGGTGCCGCGGTGCCCTCCGCAGGACCCCCGGTACCCGGTGGAGAACCTGCTGCGTGGTGACGGCCGGCGGCCGTGGCTCAGCTGCCCCCAGGACCGCAGCCGGCAGCTGAGAGCGGAGCTGCAGCTGGAGAGAGCCAGCGCCATCGGCTACGTGGACGTCGGTAAGGGCGGGGGGCTCGGCCCCTGGCCCCCCCCCCCCCCCCACCCCCCAGCAGGGTCCCTGCACCTCCCCGCGGCTCGGAGCGGCTCCTGCTGGGCTGCGCGCGAGCCCCGGGCAGGAGCAGCGCGGGTGCCCCGCGAGCCCTGAGCCTCCCCCGTTCCCCCCCCCCCCCCAAAAAAAAAATGCAGGTAACTGCGGCTGCGCCTTCGTGCAGGTGGAGGTGGGGCGCTCCTCGTGGCCCCTCGGCCAGCCCTACGTCCCCCTGGTGCCCAGCGTCACGCTGATGACGCCGGCCGAGTCGAGGACGGGCGAGAACCGCTGCGGGGTCCGGATGTTCAAAGAAGGTGAGGGGCGGCCCGTCAAAAAAAAGGAAAAAAACAAAACAAGGGGCGGAGGGGTTGGGGCCGCCCCTGAAGCCCCCATCCCCCCCATACCCCCCGCAGCAGATTTCCTGGCGCTGGCAGTGGGGCAGAAGTGGGACCGCCTGCGGCTCACCTGCAGCCAGCCCTTCTGCAGGCGCGGGCAGTTCGGGCTCTCCTTCCTCCGCCTGCGCACCCCGACCGACCCCGAGCCGGACCCGCGCCCGGCACCGGTAGGTGCTGTCGGGGGACCCACGTCAGGGTGGGGGGGTGCCGGGGCTTCTCCTTGTGGTCTGGGGTGGGCGCGAGGCTCTCGGCATCCCCCCGGCGTCGCCTTGTCCTGCAGGAGGGCGCCGAGCTCGCCGACAGCCCCTGGCGCTGCAGCCCTGCCTTCTGCAGGACTCTGTCCCCAGAGCCACGCTCGTGAGTAGCCCGGGCTGGGGTCGCGGAGCAGGGGGCTGGGGTGGGCACGGGGCCTGGGCTGGAGTGGGCACGGAGCCTGGGCTGTGCTGCCTGGGGCTCGGTGAGCCTGGGGGTCTGCTCCACTGGGTGACGCTGGTCCCTAGGGCAGCCAAGAGCCCAAGGACCCCGCAGGGAGCAGGGGAGGGACCCGGCCCCCTGTCCCCAGGGATATTCTGTGATTCTGCGGCCCACCTGGGTCAGCTCGGAGCCCTCCCGCGTCCCTCCTCTCCCTGCGGGGCCAGGCCTGGAGCCCCCCGGGAGACGTCTCCCAGCCGCGGTGCCTGGCGCCCTGAGCACCCCCCCGGCTGGGGAGCGCGGGGGCTGAGCGGTGGCTGTCCGTGCCCAGGAGCTCGAGGGAGGAGGAGGAGCTCAGGAGCCGCCTGCAGCAGCTGGAGCCGGGCACCGCGTCCCACGCCTGGAGCCCGGCCTGCCTCAGCCGCCCGGCCAGGATGGTGCTGTCGGCGGCGCGGAGCCGGGCCATGAAGCCCCGAGCCAGCACCGGAGCCCCGGGGAGCGGCCCCGAGCTGCCGGCTGAGGACCGGGGAGGCCCCGCAGCACCGGGTGAGCAGGGACATCAGCACAGGCAGCACGCGCCCCCAAAACTGCCCCGGGGGACCCCGTCCTGCCCGTGGCCGGAGGGATCCCATGCCGGGATCCGCGGCTCCGGGGTGATCCCATGCCCTGGGGGGGGCATCCCGCGGTTTGCCTTGGCGGGGGGAGGACGCGCCACCCTCCTTGCTGGGCCGAGAGAAGCGTGGCCGTGAGTCCCACTGCTCACGGGAGTCCCGCGAGCCCTGTGCCGGGCAGGATTTCCCATCCGGGTGACCCCACGCTGCCCCACGGCAGGGCTGGCGCTCAGAGCCCTGGCTCCTCGGACCCTCAGGGGCGTTAAATCCCCTGCGATGCCCAGCCCCTCTGCCCACACTCCTGCAGGGACCAACAACCAGGTTCCTACGCTCCTGGGGGCCAGCAGAGCCTGGCACACGGCTGCGCTGTGCCCCTGGCTGGTCCGTGTCACGCCGGTGTTCACCTACCCGCGGGTGCTGTGCTTGTGGCCCCTGGCGCTGCGGCGGGAGGAAGGCTCACCGGCTGTTGCTCTCCAGGGTCCACACAGGACGCCCCTGCACCCCCAAAGAGGGTCCGCAGGCAGCCGGACAGCAGGCAGAGGGCTCACGGCCCCGCAGGCAGGTAATTAACCCCCCACATCACCGTGTTTCTCCTGCCCAAGCCCGGTGATTTTGCTGCTCTGAGCCTCCAAGCCGGCTCCTTCCCCGCACCCGGGGGTCGGCCGTGCGTGGTGCCTTGCCGGATCCAGCAGCTCCCCCCCGGTTTCTGGCTGATCCTTCACACTTCAGGGGGGGGCACAGCGCACAGCACAGCGAGCCCTAAGCTTGCAGCACCTCCGCAGGGCTCTGCCAGCTCCCGGGGGGAAGCCCAGCGCAGGAGGGAGAGCCCGAGCCCGCAGCCACAGCGAGGGACAGGCAAGGGCAGGCGGCGGCGGAGGGGAGGAGGTGGGGCTGTGCCCCATCTGCTCGGGTGAGCGCTCGGCGGAGGTGCCTTCGGCCTCAGCCCGGGGCTCCGTCCCCAGGGGTCGGGGATGCCCTGAGGAGGGGCTCGGCGGAGGTTTGGGGACAGCCCCCTCACCTCCCCTTCCCGCAGGCTGCTTCAGCGTGGCGCTCCTGCCCGCGCACGCCTCCCGCTGCGGCGAGGACGACTCCGACTCCGACATGGAGCACCCGTCCTCCCCCGGCACCCGGGTGCCCTGCCCCATCTGCGAGCTCCGGTTCAGCCCGGCCGAGGTGCAGCGGCACGCCAGCACCTGCGGGGAGTGAGGGCAGGGGCCGCGGGTGCCCCCGACGGCTGCTGTGCAGCAGGCTCGGAGCCCCCCCCGACCCCCACAGACCCCTCGCTGTGCTGGGGGGGACCAGGGGGAGCTGCGGGTAGCGGCGGTCGCGCAGACCGACCCCCTTCGGTGGGCGTCCCACTGCAGACGGAGGGAGGAGAGGAGCTGCTGCAGTGCCCGAGAGGCCGAAGCCACGTTGGTGGGGCTGGTGGGGAGGGCAGGGGGGGCGCATCCTGCCCGCCCCTCGTCTCGCCAGGCACCCCGAGACACCGGAGCAGGGCAGGAGCCGCCGGCCGAGGCACCCCGGCAGCAGGTGGGGAGGTCGCTTCCAGCCTGGCACCAGGGAGAACTGGGGGGGGGGCTCAGCTGTGCAAACGCTGTCACGGGAGGCTCGTGCGTTGAGGTTTAAGGGCAGGCTGCGAGGGGAGCTGTTGGAGAATAAAAAGAGCTAAAAAAACCAAAAACCCCTCTGCGTCTGCTTGGGCACAACAGCGAGGCCCCAGGCGAGCGCTGCCTGGAGGGAATGCAGCACGGCAGGCGGGCACAGGGAGGAGGAGGATTTCACCCATTTTTTCCTGAAAATTGGACCAGTACAACTGTACTGGTCCCAGGACATCTGGATCCAGCCCCAGGGGGTGCTGAGGATGCTGCAGCTGTACAACCCCCCCCCCCCCGGGCACCCACCCAGCACAGCCGCACATAAAGAGCGGGCCCTGCAGCGGGGCTGGGACACACCAAGTCTAGGACTCAGCAGGAGAAAAATACAATTTATTTACAAGTAGAAACACTTTAAAAATGTCTCCTCTTGCCCCAGGAGTGCCGCAGGGTGAGAGCAGGCAGCAGGGAACCAGGTTCTCGCCGGGGGTGTGTGGCCCTGCCCAGCCTGGCTGTCCCCTTCCCCTCGCCCTGGTCCCCAGGGGCTCCCAAACCCCTGGCAGCTCTGCCCCGGTCTGATGCTGGGCCAGCCCCCCCCCCGCTTCCCTCCCCAGCCCTGGGAGGGTTCAAACCCCTGTGGCAGGGCAGGATTTGGCCCCGCACAGAGACTGGGGCGGCCCTGGGGCAAAGCAGAGCCGGGGTAGGGGCACGGAGGTGGCCCGGGGGAGCAAACGCGCCCCACGCAGCTCAGGGGTGTTACTGGGACACGCAGAGCAATGTCGGGGGGGGGGCGATGGCCCCAAGCACCCCTGGCACTGCTCCCGGTCCCGGTGCTGCTGGGGCTGGCAGGGAGAGGCGAGGGGCAGCGGCTGGGTCCGGGCAGAGCTGGCGGCGCGGGGCTGGGGACCCTCAGAACTTGGTGTCCTTGAGCGCCCTGCGACTGGCCTGGAAGAGAGAGCAGAGGGTTGGGGGGGTCACCCCTGGGTGGGGGGCAGTGGAGGCAGCTGTGCCTGCACCCACGGCCTCGGCGGCGCGGCGGGGACGGCCACCCCACCCCGACAGCAGGACCCGGTCCCGCTGCCCCACGGAAATGGGGCGGGGGATGAGGCCGTGCCTCACAGCCATCTGCTCTCCAGCTCACGTGCCCCATAGCGGGGGCGTGGGGTGAGCTTGTGCTTCCCCTCCCCACGCCCCGGGAGGGGGGGGGGGCTCAGGGACGACCCCCCCCTTTGCCCACCTTGCCCTTGGGGGACTTGGCGGAGGCGATGCGGGGCGAGCGGCGCGTGGTGCCGTGGGGCGAGTTCTTGGGGGTGGCTTTGCGGCTGGCGGCCCGGCGCAGGAGGCTGTTCCCCAGCTTCTTCGGGGTGTTGAGGATGCTGAACGCCATCGACTGGCGCCTCTCGGCCTGCGGGGGAGGACGTGGGGCTGTGAGGAGCTCTGGGCAGGACGGGGGGGGTCCCAGGGGGGTCCCAGGGGGGTCCTGGCCCCCCTCCTCTGCTCTCCAGCCCCCACGGCCCCACTCACCTGCTTGCTGGGTGCCTGCTGCTCGCTCCGCCGGCTGACCTGGGAGCTGCGCCGCTCGCCGCGGTCCCGGGGGGTCTGGGGACGCGGGAAGCAGCTGACGGGCTTCTTGGACTGGAAGAGAGGGGACAAGGGGGGGGGGACCTCAGCTGGGGGCCAGGCCCGTGGGACCACATCCCCGGGAGCACACAGCGAGGAGGGGAGTGACTGCAGCAGAGCCTGGGGGGGTGCTGGGGGAGGCAGAAGAGCTCAGAGCTGTCCGCCCCCAGTGCGCCAGCCCTGTCCCACTGGAGGCACTGGCCCCAGGGGTCCCCATGCGCAGCCATAACCAGGTCCCTGGCAGCACCCCCCCAACTCCTCCGGCTCCTGGGGGTGCCTGCGGTGGGCCCAGGGGCTCTGCTCACCTCGGGGGTCTCGGGGCCCTGGTGGGACTCATCCGAGAGCCGCTTGCGCTGCTGCCGGGTGGTGATGCCCCCGGCCCAGCCCGCGCTCAGGGTGCTGCGGCGGGCGGCCGTGCTCGCGGCGATCTGCGCGGGCTGCATGCTGGCGCGCCGCAGCGTCTCCTTGGGGTCGCCCGTCTTCATCTCCTCGTCCGTGATGGTGCCCAGCGAGTTGGAGGGCTGAGGAGGGGGCGATGCTGAGGGGGCTGCCCTGGGGGCCAGCCGCGCTCCAGCACCGGCCTCCGGGCACAGCGGGGACGGGGACGGGGCAGGGGCAGCCCCAAAAACTGCCCCCTTACCCGGCTCTCCAGGGGGTAGCAGGTCTTCAGGTGGGGCGGGCAGGCGCGGTTGCGCTGCTGCAGCTCGGCGATGCGGTTCCAGTCGTCCAGCTGCTCCGGCTCGTCCTGGCACGTCCCCAGGTAGATGCTGCTCCGGCCTAAAACCGAAGCGGTGAGGGCTGGGGGGGCAGCAAGGCGCAGCCCCCAGCCCCCCCCCCCCCAGCAGCATCCCCCTGCCCCGACTCACCCAGGCTGGAGCTGCTGCCCGCCTGCGAGCGCCTCAGGGAGCTGCGCGTGGCCGGCCGGTAGCCGGGGAGGCTGAGCAGCGCCGAGTGGCCGGGGGTCTCCTGCGGGGAGGAGGTCTCGGGCTTGGCGAGGGATTCCTGCGAGGGGAAGCTGGCGAGGGAGCGGGCAGAGGTGGCCGAGCGCAGCCGGCCCTTGCCCGGGGCGGCTTTTTGGGGCTGCTCCGAGCGGACGCTGCAGAAGGACGTGTCTGCGCTGAGCGGTTCCTCCGTCTTGGGCTCTTTCTGGGAGAGGAAAAAAAAACCAGGGTCAGAGCCCGCGGCGAGCCCCCGGGCCGCGCTGCGTCGTGCCGTGCCCTCACTTTCGTCATGGTGATGTTGATGATCTGCGTGGTGCGGCGCCGCGCCGAGCGGGTCCTGCAGCCCGAGTCGAGGGAGAGGTCGCCCAGGGAGCTGGCGCTGCCCTCCAGCTTGGACTGCGTGCGGCTGGGGATGGGCGTGAAGTAGAGGCTCTCCAGGGACTCCACCTTGCGGGGCAGCCGCTGGGACGCCCGCGACTCCGCGCTGTCTGGCACGGCCGAGGCCTCCGACTGCGAGCGGGCAGCCTTCCTGCGGGACAGGGGGGAGGGCGACGCGAGGGTTCGCCACCAGGAGCCAGAGTTTGTGATGCTGGCAGCAGAACCGGGCCCCCCGAGCCGCGGACAGCGTTACCTGGTGGAGTTGAGGGGCTGCAGCTCGTCGAGGCTGAGGTCGAGGCTGTCGGTGCTGAGGTCGGCGGGCTTTTCACGGAAGCCTTCCCGGCTCTTCAGCGTGTCCGCCGTCACCTGGAACTTGCCGAGCTCCCGCAGCTGCCGATCGGCAAACTCCACCTGGGAGAGGAGCAGTGAGAGGCAGGCCCTGCGAGGCGAGGAGGAGGAGGAGGAGGAAGGCAGAGCCCCCCCGCGCCGTGCCCACCTGAGCCTCCAGGCTGCGGACCTGGCTGGTGAGGTTCCTGCAGTTCAGCTCTGACTCCTTGGCCTGCAGGACGCTCTGCTGCAGCTCCTTGGCCAGCCTCTCCGACTCCGTCCTGAGCTCCGCGTTCTCCTTCTGCAGCTGCTCCATCGCCTTCAGCTTCTCCGCCAGGTCCTGGTTCTGCTGCTTCTTTGCGTCGTAGTGAGTTTTCGCCTTCTCCATCTAGGAAGAAGCGGAAGGAAGAAAACCTGCAGCCCATCGAGCCTCCCACAGGGCAGGGCTGGGGCTGGCGGCTCGCAGCCTACCTGGGCTTTGTAGTGCTCGGCTGCCTGCTCCTTCTGGGCCAGCTGCTCCTGCAGCTCGGCCACCTTCTCCTGCTGGCGGGTGGCCTCGGTCTGCAGCTCGCCTTCCAGCACCTGCTCGTGGGGAGGGAAGGCAGCGAGTCAGAGCCGCCCCCATCCCTGTGCCACCCGAGCAGCACAGCCACAGCTCTCGGGGAGCCGAAGAGGCCACCAAGAGCCACGGGGCTCGCCGGAGACAGCCCGGCTCAGGACACAGCTTCAGGTCCCTGTCGACTCACCTTAACTCGCTGCTGCTGGGTGCGGGTGGCCTTCTCGTGCTGGGTCAGCTTTTTATTCAGCTCCTCCACCTGGAAGGGCACGGATTTGTTACACCAGCCCCGGGCACAGGGCTCCTGGCCGCAAACTCCCCCCTGCCACAACCAGCCCCGGTTGTGAATTCCTCCCTCCCACGGCCCCGGTGCGCAGGACGGCTCCCAGCACCCCGCGCCCAGCACCCCGCGTGTCGGTTAGCGGACCCGAGGCAGGCAGCTTAGGGCTGCCCCGTGTTAGTCCCTGCGGGGAAGAGAAGAGCTTTGCTCTACAAGCACAGAGCCGCCAGGCACTAGAAGCAAACCGCGACCCCCCAGCGGGGAGGACGAGAGGAGACGGGGCGCAGCACGGCACGCGGCACCGCGTCCCCCCCGGGCCCTCAGCTGGAGGAACCGCCTCCGCTGCCAACGGTTTGCTGCGGGATAAAGCAGCAGGAGGCCCAGCCCCGCGGGGCTGCTCCGTGCCAAATTTCAGCACGGGGCTCCAAGGGGCTGTTGCCACCCCGGGCACAAGGCGTCCCCCTGAGGGACCGGGGCGGCTGCCTCCAGCTCGCCCCGTGCACAGCCAGGCCGGGCGTCCTGCGGCAGCACCGGGGGCTGGGGGTGAGGATGGGGATGCTTTGTCCCTCCCACAAGCCGATGGCCCCTCTTGGCCCCACAGGCTCCTGGCCACATGTGGGGCAGGGGCTGGGGGCAGCCTCTGGAGCGGGCATCGGCCACATCTGCTCAAGCAGCAGCGGTTCCCAAGTGCTGGCTCCGAGAAGGGCGCTGCTTAAAAAATAATAATAATAAAAAGGCATCTCCAGCCAAGTCTGCGTTTTGTGCAACCTCGGCGCTCTCCTCCCAGCGTCAGCCTGCCCCCCTCGGTTAAAGAGGGTGGAAAAAAGGAGTGTTCCCAGCTCGCCAGCACCTCCTCTCTGAGGACAAGGCAGCTCCGAGCTGAGGACTCGTGGGCCCCCGTTCCTACTCCCCACGGGGCGGATGCGCGAGCCCAGAGACCTGGAGCAAAGCAGCGCCTGCGGCACGCGCTCCGGGGACACCCCGCAGCAGGGTCCCCACTGCAAACAGTTCACAAGGAGGCGGCTCTGCTGGAAGCGGCCGGGGCCACGCACCGTCACCGTTTAAGCAGCCGGCACTTCGCATGCGTTACCTGCTTAGCTTGCTCTTTCTGAAATACCTCTAG
Organism: Anser brachyrhynchus; assembly: GCF_964034855.1. Lineage (NCBI taxonomy): Eukaryota > Metazoa > Chordata > Aves > Anseriformes > Anatidae > Anser > Anser brachyrhynchus. The sequence continues at coordinate 212,261,251 of NC_137694.1, read as the reverse complement.
CTGCTCCACCTGTCGCGGGGCGAGCACAAAAGGCAGACGTGAGCACATCGCGGGCGCAGGGCACGCTGCCCCTCGCGGGGCCAGACCCCCCCAGCTCCCACGCCAAGCGGCCCAGGCTAAGGAGGACTCAGGTCTGTAGGAGATCCAAGCCCTGCTGACACTTCATTCCCCACGTACCTTTGTGAATTTGGGCCCTAAGAACCGCCCCCCCCCCAGCTTAGGAACAAAAGGGGTGGTGTGGGAGCAGAGCCCTGGCTGCGGAGGGCAGTGGCTTTTGGCGAGCAAGTTCTTGGGCAACCAACGTGGCTGGAAGCCACCAGAGCCCTGCCAGTAAGTGAGGACCAAGGCTCTGGAGGAGCTGACGTGTTCCCTCAGCGGGACAGAGCTGCCCAGAGCAGCCTCACAGCCAGGAAAAGCGAGACTGAGGGGGGCCAGATGAGCCCCTTCCCCACCAGGCTCTGCCTGCGCTCCCCCAACCCGCGTCGGGCACCCGAGCGGGGAGGTCCCCGAGCCCCTTACCTGAGACATCAGCTTCTGCCTCTCCTCCTGGAACTTCTGCCTCTCCTCCAGCACCTTCACCTTGGCGTTCTCGTACTTATTGCTCATCGCCTCCAGCTTCTTCGCCACCTCCTCGACCTCCTGCCGGCTGCCCGCCACGAGCTTCTCCGACTCCAGCCGCAGCCGCTCCAGCTCCCGCGCGTGCTTCTCCCTCGCCTGGCCCAGCTCCGCGTCCAGCCGCTGCTGCCCGCGGCTCGAGGTCTCGCTCAGCCCCCGGTTCTCCTCGGCCAGCCTGGCGTTGGCCTGCTGCAGCCCCGCCAGCCGCTCAGCGTAGCTCGCCGCCTCCTTCTGCAGCCGCTGCAGCGCCCGCTCCTGCTCCGCCGCCCGCTCCCGCAGGGCCGGCACCTCGGCCGCCTCCAGCTTGCTCCGGGCCAGCTCTGCCTGCAGCACGCCGGCGGCTTTCGCCCTCTGCTCCAGGTCGTCGCGGTGCTTGCTCTCCAGGGAGGCTCGCTCAGCCTGCAGCTGCTGGCAGAGGTGCTTGAGCGGCACCAGCTCGCCAGCCAGCGCCTGGGCGCTGCTGAGCTCCTGCTGCAGGGAGGAGAGGAGCTGCTCCTTCTGGAAGTACTTGTCCTGGCAGACCTTCACCTCCTGCCGGAGCTCTTCCTCGCGTTCGCTTTGGCAGTGGCGGTCCCTCTTCAGGGCCTCGATGGTCAGCCGCTGCTTCTCCAGCTCCTCCTGGCACCGCTGCACCTCCACCTTCATCAGCGAGCACCTCTCGGCCGCCCGCGAGGCGGCGGTGGCCATCTCCGCCTGCAGCACCCGCAGCCGCTCTTCCAGCTTCTTGCTCTTCTCCGACTCGGCCACGATCAGGCGCTTCAGCTCCTTGCTCTCCCCCTCCTTCTCGGTGACCTGCCGGTGCAGGATGGACACCTCGTGCTCCAGGCTGCCGATCAGGCTGTTCTTCCTCTCCATCTCCTGGATGCACTGGGAGATCTGCTCCTTCCAGCTCTCCTCCGACCTGCCCTTCTCCTGAGCCGAGGCGCGGAGGGACGCCAGCTCCTTCTCCGCCGCGGCGATGGCGTTCCTGCTCTGGGACAGCTCTTTGCCCTTGTCCTGCAGCTCTTTCCTCAGCGTCTCCACGGCGCCGTCCTGCAGAGCTTGGGCTGATCGCGCGGCCTCCAGCAGCTTCTGCAGCTCCGAGGCCTTCTCCCTGTGCTGAGCCGCCTCCCTCCTCGAGGCCTCCAGCTCCGCTTGCTGGTGCTGGGACGCAGCAGCCCGGGCCTCGGCCGCCGCCTTCTCCAGCGCAGCGATGGTGTCCTGCTGGTCCCGGCACCTCTGCTCCAGCCTCTCCACCTCCAAACTCAGCGTCTGAGCCTCTTTCAGCTTCTCCTGGTACAGGTCTTGACTTGAGCTGGATTCCTGCTCTCTGTGGCGGATCTTCTCCTCCAGGCTTTTGAGGGACACCTCCTTTGAGTACACTGCCTTGATGCTGTCCACCTCGGCGTCGCGGGCCCTGGCAGCCCCCAGGAAGCCCTGCAGCTCGTTGTCCACCTTGGAAGCCCGCTCCTTCACCGCCTCCACCGAGGCGAGCTCGCCCTTCAGCTTGCTGACCGTCTTCTGCAGGTCCCTCAGCTCCTCGCCCCGCGAGACGTTCTTCAGCCGCAGCTCATCCAGCTCGCCCTCCTTCTCCTCGATGAGCTCCAGGGAGCGGGCCAGCTCCTCCTGGTGCGCCGACCGCTCCACCCTCTGCTCGTTGATGGAGTTCTGCAGCTGCACCTCCAGCTCTGCCTTGCGGGCTTTCTCGGCGGCGCAGTCCGCCTTGGCTTGCTCCAGCTCCTTCTGCAGGCGCTTTGCCTCCTCGTCCCGGCGCGCCAGGTCCTGCCCGTGCTTCTGCAGCGCCTCCTCCAGCCCCGCGCTCAGCCGCGCCACCTCGCCGGCCAGCCGCTCCGCCTCGCGCTCCCGCTCCCGCAGCCTCTCGCTCTCCTGCTCCCCGCGGTGCCTGGCCGTGGCTTCGAGCTCCTTGCGCTTGAGCTTCTCCTCGGACAACTCCTTGGAGACGCCCTCGAGCGCCTCGGCCGCCCGCCGCACCTCCGCCTCCAGCTGAGCCACGCGCTCGGCCGCCGCTCGCTCGGAGGCCGCCACCTTCTCCTGCAGGGCGGAGACGTCGGCCCTCAGCTTCTGCCCCTCGCCCTCCTTCTCCTTCGCCTGCGCCCAGGCGCTGGACAAGTCGGCCTGGAGCGCGGCCAGCCGGTCCTGGTGCTCGCTGGCCAGGCGCTTCGCTTGGGCCTCCAGCTCTTCCACCTTCTCCTGCTCGGCCTGCAGCTGCTGGCAGGCTTGGCCGTGCTCCCTGCTCAGCGCCCTCACCCTCTCCTCCAGCCTCCCGCGCTCTCCTTCCTCCCCCTTGGCAGCCGAGGACGCCTCTGCCAGCTGCCGCTGCAGCGCCGCCGTCTTCTCCCTGCACTCCTCGCCCAGCTGCTGCAGCTGCGCCTCCAGCGCCTGCCTCCTCGCCAGCTCCTCGCCCCTCTCCTGCAGCGCCTGGTCGCGGCGCTGCGCGAGCTGCTGCCTCTCCGACTCCAGCTCCGCTATCCTGGCCAGGTTCCCCTCCAGGCTCTCGGCCGCCCTCCTCTTCTCGTCCTCCAGGATGCCCTCGGTGTTTCGCACCGACTCCTCCAGGAAGAGCAGCCGCTCCTGCAGGCGCGCGTTCTCCTTGGCCACCTTCTCCCGGTCGGCCAGCTTCTGCTGGCTCTCCTTCAGCCTGCCCTCCAGCTCTCGCAGCTGGGCTTTCAGCGCCTCAGCCGTCCCCACCTGGGCCGTGCTCTGCTGGCACTGGGCGGTGAGCTCCAGGACGCGGCCTTCCAGCTCGCGGACCTTCTGGCTCAGCTCAGCCTTCTCCTGCTGCATTTCCAGGGACGAGGCTTGGCAGGCCTCTCGGGCTTTCTCCAGGCTCTGCAGCTGGCCGCTCAGGGCTACCAGCTGCGCCTCCTTGGCCTGCTGGAAGCGCTGCAGCTCCTGCAGGGCCGCGTCCCTCTCCTGGGCGGCTTTCTCGCACTCGGCGCCGAGGGCGGCCAGCTGCCTGGCTTCCCCTTCCATCTCCTGCGTGACCCGCGCCAGCTTCTCCTCGCTGTGCTTCAGGCTGCCGCTCAGCTGCTCCACGCGGCGGCTCAGCCCGGCGACGGCCTCCTGCGAGGCTTGCTCCCGGCGCCGCAGGTCCTCCGCCTGCGCCCGCTCCTGCTCCACCTGCTGCTGCAGCCCGGCCGCCTCCTGCTCCCTCTGCAGCAGGAAGCCGTTCAGCTTCTCCACCTCGGCCGTCAGCGCGTCCACCTGGGCCGTCAGGCGCGCCTCCTGCGCCCGCAGGTCGTGCTCCAGCTGCTCCTTGGCCAGGCGCAGCTCGGCGAGGGAGCCCTGGAGGCTGGCGATGAGCCCGCCGAGCTGGAGCTTCTCCTCCTCGAAGCGGCTGCGCTCGGCCTGCAGGGCTGCCTCCCGCTGGCTCTTCTCCTCCTCCAGGCGCAGGATGGAGGCCTGGAGCTCGATCACTTGGGCGGTGAGGCTGGACACCTCCTGCTTTAGCTCTTCCAGCTGGCAGAGGGAAGAGGAAGGAGGAAAAAAAAGAAAACAAAAACATCCCCAGACGTTACTCAAGCGGTACCCAACAGTTTCACAAGAGCTTCACGCCAGCGGGAGCAGCCGGGCACGCTCCCTCCCTCCCTCCCTGAGCCCCCCGCACCCCCACGAGCCCTGCCTTCAAACGCCTTGGGCCATTTCTGAGAGCAAACTCCTTATTCCACCACGCATTTGTGCACACCACGCACAAATGCAGCTCCGTCCCCAGCTGCCCTGCGCTACTGGGGCTGGGGCGGCCGGCAGCAATGCGGGGAGCTGTTCCCAAACACTGCGTGCACGGGGCGCTCAGCCCCACGGCACCCACAGACAGCACCCAGCTCTGTCCCCTCTGCCCCCTGACCGCCCCCTCCCCACGCCGGGGCAGGCTTTGCTGGGCACTGCTCCACAGCCGGAGGAGTTTTGGGCCGGCTCTCCTCACTGGAGATCTGTCTGTACCTTCAGGATGTCGCCCATGACCTCGCCCTTCTCCTGCGTGCTGCGGTCCCCCAGCTTGGACAGCTGGTCCTCCAGCAGGGAGATCTTCCCCTGGAGAATCTCGATCTTCTCCTCCAGGCATTTCTGGGGACAGAGACGGGTGATGGAGCAGGGCAGAAGGCAGGGCAGCCAGGGGCAGTCACCGAGCTTTTTCCTGCGAGCTTTCTGACAGCCTCGTCTCGTGCTTTGTCGCCGGCGTGACGGCCGCAGCCTCACCTTCTCCTGCAGGGCAGCCCGCAGCTCGCCCTCCAGCTGCGCCTGCTTTTCCTGGGACTGCGTCAGGGCGGCGTTGTGCTCCTCGGAGAGCTCGTTCAGGGCGTCCTGCAGCTGCACCAGGTGGCTGGCGATCTCCCGCAGCTGCGGAGGGAAGCAGGGCAGGCAGCAGTCAGTCTGAGCTCACCCCGCACGGAAACAGCCGGGGCCATCCCAAATCCTGGGTGCTCGCGGGGCCTCGTCAGCCACCCTGCATCCAAGGCACCAAACGCGGGCAACGTCCCTTAGAGACTGGGGAGGCCAAAGCCAAAATGTAGCTGGTGCCCGGTGAGCCGTGGGAAGCACAGCGAACACAGCCTGAATTTTTAAGGCCGATGTTGCCCTTGGTCTGAGGGGTGCAGGGGTACAAATCTGGGGACAGCGCTCCTCCGTACCTTGAAGGAAAGGTCCCCGTTCTCCTCGGAGAGCTGGTTGATCTTCCGATCCATCTGGCCTTTCTCGGTCTTCAGGTCCTGGCACTGCTTCAGGGCCTCGTGCAAGCGCACCAGCAGGCTGCGGGAGAGGAGAGCAGGACAGGTGAGGGCACCGCTGGGCTGACGCTGCGGGGTACTGCCGGGGAAGGTACCCGGTGTACTGTGTGGCAGTGAGAGGGCACCGTGACAAACCCAGCCCAAAGCTGGGCCCTGGCGCTGCCGGGTAGAGCAGGGCCGGGGCAGGTGGTTGTGTTCTGCAGGGCCCTGAGCACCCTGAGCCGAAGGGAGAGGCAGCTAGCCCTCTGCAGTGTAAAACACATCAAAGAATCACCCCCCAGGCTGGAGCTGGGCGTCCTTCCCAAGCAAACACACCACTGGGAAAGGGACAGGGCAGGGACTGGGACAGCACAGCAGGCGACTTTCAAGCCCAGATCAGATCTGATCAAACTCGTGGGCGAGCAGCTGGGGAAGGGGAAAGGGTCGAGAGCTCCATCCGCTGCCATCAGCCTCAGAGTTTCAGGCCAAAAGCAGTTCTGGGCTCACTTAGCTGCAGCCCGTCATGAGCTGGGTGGCCTGTGCTGAAGATTCCTGCACCAAACACAACGGCTGGGCTCCAGCAATGCAAACCTTTGGGAAACAGCATCCAATATCTCCCCGAAAGCTTTCAGGGACACAGAGCCTGTCCCAGAGCTGGGAAAGCCTCCCCGTAGGCTGTAGCCTCTTCTGGAGGGCTACATTTGGGGCAGCGTGCCCTTTTCCCATAAAGGAGCTGGCTGCTGACGTGCAGAAGTGGCCGAGAGCAGCAGAATGATATGCCCTCAGCCCTGGCTTGTGCATTACCAGGGAAAAGACGGACAGCACGGAGCCGAAGGACGTGCGAGTGCCGAGGAGCGGCCCAGCAGGCGGGCAGCAGAAGCCCCCGGGGGCGTTACCTCTCGTTCTTCTCCCTCAGCTCCTCCATCTCCTTGGGCTCCAGCTGGTCGGCAGCCTGCCTCTCGTTGAGCAGAGTCAAGCGGTCGATCCGGTGCTGCATCATGGTGATCTGCGCCTCTGCGGCGAGAGAAGGGAGGTGGAAACGGGCGCGTCACCATCTCCTGCTGCACGGCCCCGGCAGCAGGGCGGGAGCTCTGTCCTCCCCCCAGCTCTCAGGAAACACTGAGCGAGGACCCAGGAGCCAGGCTGGCAGCGCCGCCGTGGGGCACCAGCACAGCTCCAGGTGCCTTCTGTTGCTCAGGATATACAAGGGGACGTAAGAGGGAAGGAGGAACCCGCCGTCCGTACGCGCCACGGGAAATCCCCGGCGCAGAGAGCGTTCGAGACGTGGGTGGGAAGGCTGCTACGCCTGCCAGCCTGTTCCCAGCCGTTTGGCAGCAGGACTAACAGCAACCTCCAAGATCTGCCTGCTCGGAGTTGTTATGACAGCGCTGGAGCTGCCTTGGCTCCCCCCAGCACTGCTCTCTGCAGCACGTTTTGTTCCAGGCTAACAGGCAAGGCTCCTTGGTGCAGCCGTGGCCCCACAGAGGCACGGCCAGCCCCAAGGTGCCCGGGCTGCTCGGGACGGCAGAAAAGCCCCAAAACCGCAGGCTGCGCTCACCTGGGGTCCAGCAGGACAGACCGTACCCGAGCACAGGGCGCAGGGGGGTCAGAGCTGTTACAGCAAGTCCCAGAACCCACAGGAGGTCTCAGTCCCAGAGACCCCCCCCCGCACCCCAGGACGCCCCGCCAGCTACCGACCCTTTTCCGTGATGAGCTTGCGGTTCTCTGCCAGCTCCAGCTCCAGCTCGTCCCGGTTGTCCCTCTCCACAGCCAGTTGCTTCTTCAGCCGCCTCAGCTGGAACTGGGGGGTCTGCATGACGTCCCCCACGGGCGAGGCCGGCGGGCCGGGCAGGATGCTGCGGGACCACAACGCCTCGCTCGGTTATCCGGAGGGGCAGGGAGGAGCTCCCGGTGCTCCCAGACCCGCTGCGATGCCACCACCCGAGCAGGAATCCCCCTGTCCCAGCCCAGCGCCAGCCTCTAGCCCGGGGGTACGAAGCCAGCTCCGGGACAGAGCGTCCTTCCCCTTTCCACCGCTGCCAGAGCCTGTCGCAGAGCAGTCAGCGTGCTCCAGAGGTGGAGGTTTAACGCTTGCTGCCAGAATGGCAGCAGTGATGCAAGCCTGGCCCTCCTCAAGCCACCCCAGGACAGGAGAGGACCACGACCTGCTCCGGGAAGTGTCTGTGCTAGCTGCAGAGCCAAAAAATAACTGGGGTAAGAGCAGCACAGAGCAGCCTGGCCGCAGCTCACAACCATACATCACAACGCCGAGCCCAAGGTGCCTGCACCAGGAGAGCACCGTGGCAAGCAGGGGCCCTCCTAGGGGTGTGTGGGTGCACCCCAAGGACACTTGTGGGTCCCATCGTCCGTTCTCCCCCCCCCCCCGGTACGTACCTGTTGACGCTGGAGGAGGAGGCGACCTTCTGCAGCTCCAGGAAGCGCACCTCGCGCGCCTGCGGGTGGGGGAGCCCCGGCGAGCGCTCCTCCGAGCCGCTGCTGCACGCGCCGGGCGAGGGCTGCGCTGCTGGAACACGGGAGCGAGGGGCAGGTGAGGGGCAGGCCACGGGCCTCGGGCTCACACCGGGAGGGTTTGCAGAGGTGAAGCCTCAGCTCTGAACGCCCAGGTGACTGCAGGCTCCCTCCGGGACGGGTCAGCCCGGCCAAAAAGCTGGAACAGCCCTCACATCCCTCCTGCCCCCCTCCACCCACACAGCGGGAATGCGCCCGGCCCCCCAGCTCCGTCCCCAAGGGCCTGTTCTCAGGGGAGACGAGGCTGTGCTTTGTCCTGTCCTTTGTCCCCTTACGGGACGCTTTTGTGGTGCTCAGTGCGACAGGCAGCAGCCCGGGGCCGTGGGCTCCGAGTGGCGTTGCTGCTCTCATGGGTTGGCAGCTGGAGCAGTGCAAACGGGGGAAAAACCAGCAGTTTTTATGCTCTGGAAAAAAGCCACCTGCGCTGCTCAGATGCTAGCAGCACGGGAGCCGGGCAGCGCGCAGCACTTGGAACATCTCACCCTGCTGCAGAAGTGAGGGCCTGTCTCTGTGCCCCCCTGCTGGCGTCTGGACATTGCCACAACAAAGACAAACAACCTTTCATTGTTAACAAGGTGCTGCACAGATGCCAGCTAGGGAAAACCCACGTCTGACAGCCTGCTCTCCCTGCACAAGGTTCATCTAACGCCAGCCCATCGGTGCCCGCAGCACAGGCTCGCGGGGTGGGCACCGCGCCGGGCACCGCGCTCACCTCTCCTCTGCAGAAACGCCTCCAGGTTCTCAGTCAGGCTCTCCTCGTTGTCCAGCACGAACTTGAGGATGTTTGCCAGCTCGACCTGCGCCAGAGGAGCCGGGGCTTAGCCGCTGCCCTGCGGCAGCTCTGGGACCGAGGGGCCGGTGCTGGCTGCGGGGGACGCGGGCGGGCGCCCACCCGGCCCCTGGCTGGCACCAGGGCAGTACCTGGGTCTGGTAGTCGAACTCGTTCCAGTTCCCAGAGCTCTTGCTGCTCATGGAGCTGTGGTACAGCAGCAGCACGGCCACCTGCAACGAGGCAGAGCATCAGGAGAGGAGCCGGGCAGCACCAGCCATGCGCGGGTTTGGCCCCCGAGCCGCTCAGCACCCTGGGGTGCAGCCCCCCACCCATCTCGGGGCCCAGGGACACGGCTGTCCCTTCCAGACCCCACGCTTGGTACGTGGCAGCAGGGACTCGGTCCGGGACAGAGGACCCCTTAGGCACGGCGGTACCTTGGCCAACTCCAGCTCTTCTCCCTCCAGGAGCTTCTGCGCTGACACCAGGTTCTCGGTGGTCGATTTGTGCTTGCAGAGCTCTGCAACACCAAATGGGATCTCCAGTCACACGGGGGCCCTGCCACCGACTGGGGACGAGCAGCAGAGGGAGGAGGAGGGAGGCAGAGTGATGGGAACGGCTTCCTGGAGGGGTACGTCACCCACCACCCCTCGGCGGGTGTCCATCACCCCAGGCCAGGGGCTCGCTCTGAGGGGCGCCGTGGATGCTCGCCCTTGGAGAAGGGGCCCGGGCGGCGAGGCACCAGTGGGGCTGCGCCACGGAGCTGAGCCACCAGCGCACAGCCCCTGGTGTTACCCGTGGCTGGGTTTTTTCCCCCTTAACCTCAGCCCTCTGACCACCCTCGGGATCGCTCTGTGCCTTTTGCTGCTCCGCCATCAGCACCAGCCCGGCTGCTGCGCTGCGAGGTGGGACACGGCACCTCCGCGCCCAGCGCCCCTGCTGCGGTGAGTACTCCCCAGCTGGATTTGGCCAGCAAGGACTTCCCAGATTGGATTTGGGCAGCCCTGCCTGCACCGAGCAGGGCTGGTGGTGCGGCCGGGGTCACCCGCTGCCCGTGGTGTGCGCAGGCACAGCACCGAGCCCTGGCAGAGGTGGGGACGGGGCTGCTGCGCCCCTCGGCGCAGGCTCTTACTCTGCAGAAAGCTGCGGATGAAGGCTGCTCGCTCCGGCAGGGGCTGCTCCAGGGCAGACTGCCCCTCCTCGGTCTTGTGGCTGCAAGAGAGCGCAGGCGGCCGCGTCAGAGCTTTACGGAGAGGCTGAACAAAGGCTGCCTTCACGGAGAGGCAGCTCCTTGCAAGCAGGGGGTTTCCCGGGGCCACCTCGGTAGCGAAGCGAGCAATCCCCCACCGCGCCAGAACCGTGTGGGCGAGTGAGCCCCACGCGCCTCTGCCCCCCGCCCTGGAGCCCGCGCTGGATTTAAGGGGGGGAACTGAGGCTGCCCCTGCCATGGCTCTGGTCCAAGACCAGGCTTTTGCTCAGCGGCAGCCGACACAAACGGCGGCCACGTGCCTAAGACCCGCGCCGGCCTGCGCTCCGCTGGGATTGCATCCGAACCCTCGGCTGCTCTCCAACTGCCAGACGCGGGGACTTGCCGGGGAAGGTGCAGGCACGAGGATTTCCCGTTCCCCGGTGCCGTGGGATCTCCCGGCCCCCTCCGACCAAAGGCAGCTCGCCCTCGGGGCAGCCCCTGCGATGCCCTCCCTGCCACCACCCCCTTCCCAAGCCGCGGTCGGGTCGGGCCGGGCCAGGCCGGCTGCCTGCTGAGCACACCCCGGTGATCCCTGCTAATCCCAGCCACAGCTCGGGCCGGGGAGGTTGAGCAGGTCCGGCTAAATATATCCCAGCTCCCTCCTGCCCGCCCAGCGCCCTCAGCGCCCCGCTCGGAGCAGGCTCTCGTTACGCCGCGCTGCAGTTAATTATAGCAGGCAGGCTCCGAGCGGTGCTCGGCCGGGGCGCAGCCTCGCAGCCGCCCCCCCCCCAGCGCCTCGCCGGGTCGCTAATTAAGCGCGTGCCCCGTCCTAGCTCCAGCGCCCGCTGCGGTTTACGGCTTTCAGTCAGCCCCGCTCACAGGGGACAAGCGCAGCTCCTGGGACTGGAGTTCCTCCATCCCTGCCCCGAGCACGGCCCCGCACCTCGTGCTCGGGAGCGGCCCCCCGTTCCCCGAGAGCCATCGGGACAGCGCCACGGGGCAGAGCTGCCGCTCCTTAAGCTGCTGCACAGGCCCTGAGCTTCCTCGGGACCCCCCAGGCTGAGGCTCAGGACAACTCGCCGGCTGTTTCCTCGCCCACGCAGCAGAGGAACCGCATAAAGTTCCACGTACACGCACGCGGCCAGGAGAGCCCCCGGGACTCACATTTCGTTGATGATCTGGATGAAAACGCGGCAGTCCTGGAGCTGCGAGAGGTCCCCGAGGGGATCTGCGCACACCTTGGTGCTGTTCACCTGGGGAGGGGATGGGACGGTGAGCAGGCAGCAGCCCGGCAGCTGCGCCACAGCACCCCCGCCTCCCCCACCAGTGGGACCAGTGCTGCTGGTGCAGAGACCCCCCCCCCCTTCCCAGCGCCCCGCCGGGACGAACGGAGGCAATGCCCGCACCCGGCCCCTGGGCAGCCCCCATCGGGACAGGCTGGCACGCATCCCGCTCGTCACGGTGATGCTTTGCCCAGGCACGGCACAGCTCTGTCCCCGTCCGTGGATGCTCTTTAAGGTCCCTTCCCACCCAAACCATCCTGCGATTTACGAGGCAGGACCCGCAGGACGTTTTTGGCCCAGCTCCTCCCGCCTTCCACGCCGGCCGTGCCCTCCGGGCAGGTTTCCAAGGCAGGACCGAGCCCTCCCAGCGCTTCGGGCTGCTCGGCAGGAGCAAGCCCCCTCCTACAAACCCCACCGTGACCAGCCCCGGCGTCGAGCTGCCGACGGAGGGTCCCCAGCCCGGGCGGCAGCGCCCGCAGGGGCAGCAGCCGAGCCCCCCCAGCACCGCCGCCAGCCGCAGAGCCGCTCCGGGGCGCGGCGACGCCTTACCCAAGTGAGGAGAGCCGCGGCTCTCGTGGCGTGGAGAGGCATCTCTGCGAGGCTGCCGGATCGCTGCCCGGACCTAGGAATGCCAACGGAGGAGGAAAAAAAACAAAAAAAATATGCAATTAAAGGCCAAACGTAGCAATTACATTCCTGTACAGCCCGCACGTGACGCCGGGCACCGGTGCCTGTCAGAGCAGGACCTGCCCTCTGCCCGACGCGCTGGGTTACCGGGGGCAGCGGCCGGCGTCCTCATTTTCGGTCCGGAGAAGCAAGAAACAGCGGGGCTGGAGAAACAGCGGGGCTCCGGGCTCCCTGTCCCCGGCTGTCCCCCCCCGCGGGTCGGAGAGCCCGCTCGAGCACGAGTGTCCCCGAGGCAGGCCGGGAGGGACGCTTCCAGCCTCACGTCGCGAGGGGACGGCGGCGGAGGGGGCGCGGGGGGGGAGCAGCCGGCGGCCAAGCCAAGCGACAGCACAGAGCAGCAATTGTAGTCGGGTGACCCAAATTCCCCGGGGAACGCACGGCCGGGAGAGCGACGCGGCGCCTCCGCGGGGCAGCGCCCAGGTGCGGCCAGGAGCCCGCTGCCGGCCGCGGCGCTGCCCGGGCGCCCTCGGCTCCGCTCGGCGTGCTGGGGACGGGGCACGAGGAGGGGGAACGGCACCGGCGGCCGTGGCCGCCCGGGTCTCCCCGCTGAGATTTGGGGACGTTCGCACGGAGGCTCCGCCGTTTCCTCCTCCTCTAGGAGCCCGCCGCTGGGGAGCACGGAGCCTTCCCGCGAACTTCCCGAGCTCGGGAGGCCGGCGAGAGGCTGCACCCGGAGCCCCGGCTCTGCCGCCGCCGCCCTCGCTGTGGCAGGATCCCAGGACCCGTCCCCGCCGCAGGCACGGGGCCGCTCCGCCTCCCAGGGGCTCCGACGAGGGAGAAACCCGGCGGCGAGCCGCGGGGCCTCTGCCGAGCGCGGCGGGTCTGGCGTGCCGGGCGAGAGCCCGTCCGGGTGCCCTGGCCCTCCCGCACCTCCCAACCTTTCCAGCGCCTCCTTCCGCGCCCTCCTTCCCCCCCCGCCCCGGCTCACCGCCAGCTTTTCAGGAGAAATTGAACATTTGCCGTGCAGCACCGGGGCCTGCGCAGCCCCCGGGGAAGGCTGCTTCGGCTCCCGAGCCAAAACCTGCCGGTGACGGCGGTGCCACCGCCGGCACGTCCCCCGGCGCCCTCGCCTTGCGCCGCGGCCGCGCTGCCCCAGCCCCGCTCCCTGACGCAGGAAGCCGCCCTCCAGCCCGGCCTGTCTTGCAGGTCTCGCCCCGGTGGCGTAAATCAGCCCGGTCACGGCTCCGTCCCCCCCGGGGTCCTGGGCGCTGCCCGTCCCTGCCCGCGGCAGCGGGGGCTATCTCGGCGCTGCAGCAGCCTCCTCGCCGCGGCCGGTGCTGCCCTCGCGGAGATAGCATCTATCGGGGAGCCCCAGCATCCCAGGCCGGCTCCGGCTCCCTGCAGGAAACCCAGGTCTCAGCGCCAGAGGAAAACGGCATGGCTCAGGGCTGGGAAGCTACCCGCGCTCGGGGAGAGGCCGGCACGGCGCCGGGAGGCACGGCTGTCCCGGAGGCGGGGAGGGCAGAGCTTCCGTAGGCGCAACGGGGAAGGAAAAAGGGGAAAAAAAAAACACGCAAAAAGAGCGAACCCACCGGGCTGGCGGGGCTCAGAGCCAGCCCTGCCTTCGGGACGGTGCCGAGGTGCCGCGGGTTGCTGCCCGGCCCGCTGCGAGCTCCCCGAGCACCGTTGTCCTCCCCGCTCCTGCCGGGCCGCGCCGGTGCCAGCAGCACGTGGACTCTGCTCTCCCCGTCCCCGTCCCCGTGCCCCCGTGCCGGCAGCGCCCGGCTGCGGTGCCAGGACCCCGGGGCCATGCTGGCAGCCCCCAGGCATCCCCGCCAGGCTCCACGGGGCTCCCTGCTCCCCACGGAGCCCGCTGCTCCCCAGGCGAGTGGCAAGGCCGAGGCTCGGCAGGGCAGGATGCGACCTGGGGACGCCCGTCTCTCGTTTCACATCAGGAATTCCTCCGCTGTGCCCGGCCCCGAGCTCCTTGCCGGGCGCGGGGAGGGCACAGGGCTGCCCCCGGTCCCGTGGGACGGCAGCAGGGGCTGGAAGGAGAGCGGGGAGGCCGCCAGCCGGGACGTCCCCGCGGCTGCGGCGGTGCCGACGTGCGGAGGGCAGGCGGCAGGGACGCGGGAGCGCCGCCAGCTCCCCCCGCGGCGACCTTTGCCTCTGCCGTCCCCGGTGCCACCCCCGAGAACCCGGCCGCAGGGTGCCGGTGGGGGCTGAGCAGGGCCAGAAATAACCCAAAAAAAGCCCACCTGGGGATATCCACCAGGATATCGGAGCCTGGAAGGAGGGCCAGGGCGAGTGGTCGTGCCCGGGCAGCACGGCGCCCGGTGCTCCAGGGCCCTCTCCGTGCCCCGGTTCTTCACCACCGCCGTGTCCCTGCCGGTGCTGCTGCCCCGGGGGTGCTCCCTACGGCACCCTGACCCCCCACCAGCCGGTCCGGAGGCTCATCCAGGCACCAAATCCCCGCAGAAATCTGCGGGGTAACGCCGCCGGGAGCCCAGATCCAGCCCCGACCATCCCCGGAAGCTTCGGCCGCCGCGGATGTTTTAAGGCAGCCCAGGCGCCGCGGCTCGGGCTGCTCGGAGACACGAAGCACCTGCAGCCCGCCCGGGCTTGGCCGGAGCTCCGGGCGCTGGGGAGGAAGGAGCCCCCCCGGCTCCAGGCGCGGGAGCTGGGCTAAAAACAGCTCGTCCCCGCGGCTGAGGCACGCAGCTCCCCTGCGCACGGACAGACGGACAGCGGGGGCACGGGAGGCTTTCTCCATCCCGGCAGCCCCGGGGAGCATCAGCGCTCCCGGGGCAGGATCTGGCCCCGGCACCATCCAAAATTCCTCTTGCCGAGCGCGAACGCAGCCCCCGAGCCGCTCACCCCCCAGCTCCAGCATGCCGGGAGCGGGGCGGCTCCGCGGGCACAGCTACCGGGGCTCTTCCACCCTCGACCCCCTTCCTCGACCCCCTTCCCCCTCTGGACCCCTCCGACGGCAGCACAGAGCCCCCCGTGAACGCGGACCCACTGCAGGAAGACGTCGCGCTCCACATGAAGGCAGCGGGGGGGGAACGACCACGGGGCTCAGCAGCGCGAACGCGAAGGCTGCACGGCTCCTTCCCTGCCCCGGGGACCAGACGGGGGGGGGAAACCCAAGGGGCTGGGGGGTGCTGAGCCCCGGCAGGGGCACAGGGACGTCCCCACGGCGTCGTCCCCTGCTGTCCCCCCCCCCCCCAGCGCCCGCTCCAGTCAAAACACGGCGTTACGCAAGCGGGCGCCTTCCTCCGGGCTTCGCAGCCAGCCAAGGAGCCGCGCGCGTAGGGCCGGGGAGGGGGGGGGGACGCGCACCCTGAGCCCCCCGCCCCACAGAAAGCGCCTGGTGTCGCCCCCAGCCCCTCGCCGGACGGCCCCACGGACACGGGGGGCTGGTAGCGGGGGGGGGGGGACGCGGGCAGAGCCGCCCCGCGCAGGCGGCCGAGCTCCCGGATGTTGGCGAGCGCAACTTGGCCGCGCGCCCCGGCCCCGCGTTCGCACCTCGGGGACGCGGCGGTGCCGAGGGCGGGGGTCCGGGGGGGGGGGCTGCACCGGGCCGGGAGCCACGGGCTGCCCCCCGCCACCGCCTCCTCCTCCTCTTCCTCCTCCTCCTCCTCCTCCTCCTTCCCCCCCCCCCCCCCCCAGCCCCGTTCGGAACAAGCACGGAAGCCGGACAAAGTCTTTGTTCGGGCCTTACCGGAGCGCTACGGCCGCCACCCGTGCCTCGTCGTCACTCCGCCATCCGTGTGCGGCCCCCCCCCCCCGAAACCCCTCGGAGGCCGGGGCGGCGAGCGGCCCTGCACAAAAGAAAAAGTTGTGTTGGGTTTCGGCCGGGGCTGGCAGGAGATGGTTCCCCTTCCTGGCCCGCGGCCACCCCACGTCACGGCAGGGCTGCGCTCGTTAAAGGCGCACGGCACAAAAAGCCGCCGGCTCCGTGCGGCGAGGGAAGGGGGGCAAAGGGAAGCCCCCCGCCCATCGGGGGGGGCCTCCCCGTGGGGCCGTGGGGAGGGGGCGGCGTGGGGGGACCGGCCCTGGGGGTGCGTGGGGACCCTCGGCGAGAGGGTGCCGGGGCCCCGCAGTGGCCTCGAGACCTGGCGGTTTGGGGTTTAAAGCACGGAAATGGGTAAAAGTGATTTTCTGCGCTGAGCGAAGCAGCGCCTCGCCTTCCCCTGCCTCCTCGCTCCGTTTGGAAACGTCCCCGACCCCGGAGCCACAGGCTTGAGGACGTGGGCAGTCGCCGGACAGCAGCCAGCCAAGGGGAACGTCACGGTGTAAAGCACCATCCGGAGAGCCGCCTGGACCCGGCCGGGGGCTCCGCAGCCCCCCGGGGACCCGAGCCGAAGCCTCTCCTCTAAATCCATCCCAGGGGTGCAGCGGGGGGGCTGTGGAGAGAAGCAGCGGTGGAAAGCGAAAGGCGTGAGCCCGCAGCAGCCCTGCACCGTGCTGAGTGCTGGGACACGGTGATCTGCAGGCACCCCCACGGCCCTGCGATCCCCCAGACCCTGGGGTCCCGGAGCCGCTGGCCCAGCCCCACGTCCCGGCGGCTGCTGGAGGAGCCCCCAGCCCCTCTCCGGGCAGCCTGTGCCAGGGCTCCGGCACCCGCCCGGCACAGCAGCGCTGCCTGGGGCCCAGAGGGCACCTCCCGGCCTCCAGGCTGGGCCCGGGGCCTCTGCTCCTGGCCCTGGGCACCCCCGGCGAGAGCCCGGCTCCGGCCTCTGCGCAGCTCCCCGCAGGCCCCGGCAGCCGCGGGGGAGCTCCCCCGGGGCAGGGCCTCCCCCCCCCAGGCTCCTGCAGCCCCTTCCCCAGCCCGGCCACGTCCCTCAGGAGGCCACCACAGCCCCGTGGTGCCGCAGCCAGCTCTGTGCCACCCGCGGGGTGCTCCCTGCCCCGCCACCACTGTGTTTATGAAGACGTTGAACAGGACCCGAACCCCCCCCGGGGCTGCGCCCCCGGCCTGCAGCCGGCCCCCACGGCACCGCTCGGCGCTTCGGGCTCACCACCAGCCCCCACCTCGCAGCCGGCCCACCCGGCCCGCACCACCACGGCCTCCCTGTGGGGAATGGCAAGGCCGGAGCAACCCGGTCCGGTGGGAGGTGTCCCCGGGGGGTTGGCACCGGCTGATCCCCGAGGTCCCTCCCAGCCCGAACTGCTCCCTGAGGGGGTTCCGTGGTCTCGGGGGATGGAGATAACGGCCCCCCTGCGCCCAGCAGCACGGCACCCACGGCTCCCCCAACACCGGGCCCAGGACTTTATCAGAGCAGCTTGTGGGGCTGCTCGGGGTGGGTTCCCCTGGGTGAACCCAGGCCGGTTTCTCCTCCTCCCGACTGCCTCCTCCTTCCTGCGCTGGGACGGAGGCGAGGCGGCCGCCTGGAGCCCCTGGGGCCTTCTGGCCCTTCCCGAGGGCAGGCCCGGCTTCTGCTTCCCCCCAGCCCTCGGGGCCTGTCCCGCCTGCCCCAGTCGGGCCAGGACGACGGAGCGCGGCCCTGCGGGGACGCTCGCAGCTCCCCCAGCGCTTCTGTGGGATCCCGCCTGGCCCATGGGCTTGTAACCCAGAGCCATGTGAGGGTTGTTAAAGCCCCCCAGGATCACCCGCCCCAACCACCCCCTACCACCACTGTCCCCCACCAAACCATGTCCCCAAGCACCACGTCCAGCCTTGCCTCGAACACCCCCAGGGACGGGGACTCCCCCACCTCCCTGGGCAACCCGTCCCTGTGCCTGACGGCTCTTTCTGAGCAGAAACGTCTCCTCATGTCCCACCTGACCCCCCGAGGCCGTTCCCTCGGGCCCTATCACGGTTACCTGCGAGCAGAGGCCGACCCCCAGCTCCCCACCCCTCCCTCAGGGAGCTGCACAGAGCGAGGCCCCCCCTCCCCTCCCCCTCCACCCCGCCCCTATAGGCCCCGCCCACCCCCTCGGCCCCGCCCACCCCCCTAGGCCCCGCCCCCTAGGCCCCGCCGCCCCTCACCGCCTCCCCGATTCAAACCGCCGCTCCCGCCCCGCCTCGCGCCGCCATTGGCTGCCGCCGCCGCCGGCGCCGCGTCACGTGGGCGGGCGGCGCGCCGCGGGGATGGGGGAGATCGCAAGTCTCGCAGCGGGGCTAAGGTCTCGCGAGAGTTGCGGGGAGCGCTGCGCGGGAGGGGGGGGGTGGGGGCGGTTGCCAGGGAGACGGAGGAGGGCGGGGAGGGGCCGCGGGGAGGGGGCGCGCGTGGGGGGCGCCGGTGGGCACCGGGGGGGGGCACGGGGACACGCGTGGGGCCATGGGGGGACTTTTGGGTCACGTGGGGGGGCACGGGGACATGTGTGAGGTCGTGGGGGGACATTTGGGGCACGGGGGGGACATGGGGGGACTTTTGGGGCACGGGGGGGGGCACGGGGACACGCGTGGGGCCATGGGGGGGCTCTTGTGGGGTCCCAAGGGGACATTTGGGGGGTCGGGGGGGGTGAGCTATGAGGGTGCACGGGCTCCAGGCGGGGCTTGGGGACACAGGGCTTGTGGGCTCTGAGGGGGGGGCAAAGGGGTGACCCATGGGGTGGGGAGCTCCGGGGGGGGGCACTGTAGGGTGGGCGTGGGGTGCAGCGACCACCCCCGTGCCCCACAGGTACCAGGCCGGGGTCCCCACAGCCATGCCCTGCCCCCCCCTGCCCCCCGCGCTCACGCCCCCGCTGGACTTCTCCTTCCACCCGCTGTGCTGCCTGGATGGTGGGTGGGGGTACGGGGTACGGGAAGGGGCACGGGTATGGGGAGGGGTACGGGTACGGGTATTGGGTACAGGGAGGGGTACGGGTACGGGTATAGAGAGGGGTACGGGTACGGGTATGGGTACAGGCAGGGGTACAGGTACGGGTACAGGCAGGGGTATGGGCACAGGAAGGGGTAGAGGTACAGGTACGGGCAGGGGTACAGACACGTATGGGTACAGGTATGGGCAGGGGTACAGGCATGGGGCATGGGTACAAGCAAGGGTACAGGCAGGGGTACGGGTACAGGTATGGGTACAAGTAGGGGTATGTGTATGGGTACAGGTACGGGCAGGGGTACGGGTATAGGTACAGGCAGGGGAAGGGGTATGCGTATGGGTGCAGGTACGGGTATGGGTACAGACAGAGGTACGGTTAGGGGCAGGGGTATGGGTACAAGCAAGGATACGGGCAGGGGTACAGGCAGGGGTATGGGTATAGTTACGGGTATTGGGTACAGGTATGGACATGAGAATGGGCACGGGAAGGGGTACAGGTACAGGCAGGGGTACAGACGGGTATTGGGTACAGGCAGTGGAAGGGGTATGCGTATGGGTACAGGTACGGGCAGGGGTACAGGTACAGGTATGGGGTACGGGTACAAATACAGGTACAGGCAGGGGTATGGGTACGGGTAGGGGCAGGGGAAGGGGTATGTGTATGGGGACAGGTACGGGTACAGGCATGGAGTACGGGTACAGGTACAGGTAGGGGCAGGGGTACAGGTACAGGTACAGGTAGGGGCAGGGGCAGGGCTACAGGTAGGGGCAGGGGTACAGACAGGGCTATGGGTACCGGTATGGGCAGGGGGCACCCCCTCACCCCCCCGAGCTGCAGCCCGCGGGCAGCCCCTCACCCAGCCGAGCGCTGCGCCTGGCCCACGCGGGGCTGTGCAGCCTGGAGGGGGGGGTGAAAAAACCTCCCGGCTTCCCCCTTGGGGGGCTGCGGGGACAGACCCCGACCCGTGCCCCCCCCCCCCGGGAAGGTGCTGGCCGCGCTGGAGGGGCTGCAGAGCCCGCACGGGAACGCCGGGTGCCACCTGGACGGGGCGGACAAGCTGGGGGCCCTGCGCCGCCCCACGCTGCGCGGGAACCCCATGGAGGAGGAGCAGGGCTACAGGTACCTGGGGGGGGCGGATAGGGCTGAGGACCCCCCCCCCAAAAAAAACCAGCCGTCCCGCTGAGCCCCCCGCCCGCGGGCGCTACGTGCTGGCCCTGCCGCCCCGGCTCGGCTCCCCGGCCTTCGGCGCTGTCACCCGGCAGGAGCGCGGCGAGGCGGCCGCATGCAGCCAGCCCAGCGCCCAGCACCCGGCCCCAGCACGGCTGTGCCATGAGGTGGGACAAGGTGGGGAGGGGGCACAGGCAGGAACGGGGCCCGCAGCCCCCCGCCCCCGAGGAGCTCAGCACCGCGGCTGCGCTGGGCTCACCCTGAAACAGGGGGGCAGCACCCAGCCAGCTCCTGACGTCTCCAGGGCCTCGCGGCATCCCAGAGCCACCTGCAGGGGTGTGCCATCGCCCCCCCCGTGCCCCCCCACCCCTCCATACCCCCCTTGTGCCCCCAATACACTTTCTTGCCCCCCTGCAGAGCGGTGGCGACTGATTGCGAGGGCATTTGGACGAGAGCAGCAGCCCCCACCCCAGCAGTGGTGCGGGGACGGCACCCACCAGCCCCGAGCCTTGGTTGGGTGGGGGCAGAAAGGGGCAGCAGCTGGGCGGGAGCCCCAGTGGGACTGGTGCTGCCTACTGGGAGCACTGGGCAGGGTGTAGGCGCAGAGCAAACCCCAAAACGGGGGCACAAGGGAAGGGGCCGTCCTCACAGGCGGGGGGGCACAGCCACCCCTCCGAGTCGTCACCTCCAGCCACCAGGAGCAGGGGAACCCCCCCCCTCAGCCCCGTCTCCAAGGGGGAGACCCCGAAATTTTGGGGGCGGAGGGGCTGCCCCCACGCAGAGCTGGCCCCTCCCAAGCGTCCCGCGCCCGCGTGGGGCAGGGCTTCCCCTCCGCGGCTGCGCCACGGGGTTGGCAGGGCACAGCCTCACGCCGGGGGCGAAGGGGAACTGCGGCAGCAGGGCGTGGAGGAGGGAAAAAAAATATATATATATATATATATATATACACAAAGCCCAGCAGGCACAGCAGGGACAGCAGGGCTCAGCACCGCGCCGCCACGCGCTCGGCTCTCCTGCGGCTCGCAGGGAACAGACAAGGAGGCAGGCCCCGGATGAACGTGTTTATCTACGGTGGCAAAAGAATAATAATTAAAAAAAAAAAAGACCCCCAAACATGTAAAAATGAGGGAAGGGTGCCAGAAGCCACCGGGTCCCGCAGGAGCCCGGCTGCAGCCCACCCTCCCCCCACTGGGGGGGGGGGGAGCGGCCGGGGCCGCGGTGCTGAGCAGCACCAGGACCCCCGCCGTGGGCCCCCCCCGGTGCAACGGGGCTGCGGCGAGACGCAGCCCCCTCCCCGCCGCCCCCCACGCGCTCGCACCCAGCGGGGACAAAGCCCTGGGGGCCGCGGCGGTGGCGGCGATCAGTGGGAAACCGGGCGTCTGTACAAGTTCTGTCGAGGCGAGGTGCCGCGGGGAAGGAAATAAAGACAAAAAAGGGGGGGAAAAAACGAAAAAAAAAAAAAAAAACAAACCAAAAAACCAAACCAAAGCCCCAAAGCGGTGAAGCCGTGCTGTCGCGGGGCGGGCTCAGGGGATGCCAAACTGTACAACCAGTTCTTCTTTCGCATCGACGCGGATCTGTGAGAGCGCGCTGAAGGCGTAGGCGGCTATCCGGGACACCTGGGGGGGGAAGGGGAAAAATAATAATAATAAAAAAAAGAAGGAAGCCCCAGCCCCGCCGCCGCCCCAGCAGGAGCCGCCGGGCACGGGGCGGCTCGCAGCGAGCTGCGGGGCTGGCAGCGGCGTCTGCATGGCCGCAGAGCCCCCGGGGAGCGCAGCAAGGCGCCGGTGCCAGCTGGAGGTGTCCCGGAGCCACCAGCCGCACGGCCACCGGGGGAGCTGGGACCGAGCTTCGTTAGCTGTTGGTGCTAACGAGCCCCGGCATGGCCGCGCTGCTCCGAGCGGGGCTGCAGCCTCAGGGTGCCGGGGGGGCGCGGAGGCCGGGGCCCTGCAGGACGCGGGTGCCTCTCCTCGGAGAAGGGGCGGCCCCGAGAGCTGCGGCAGGACCCGCGCCCCAACACAGCGCCCACCCTGCTCCTGCCCCCCCCCCCCAAGGAGGAGGGCTCCGGCGATTTGTGAGGAGCCCGCAGACCTCCGGCAGCTCCTCGGCCAGCCGGGGGCTGCCAGAAGCCTTCCTCCCGCACCGCTCCTTCCTTAACACGCCCCAGCAGCGCGTGCAGAAGGCGGCGGGCCCCCGGCGGCTGCTGGATGTCCTGGGATCAACCCCGTGACCCCGCGCCGTGCTCCGCGGACGGCTCCCACCCGAGGGAGGAGAGCGCCCGAGGGCTCCGTGCCGCCCGCCCAGCGCCGCCAGCGGGGCTTCCCCACGGCCCCCTCACCTGCTGCAGGTCTGCGAAGGGGACGGGGTCGCTGGCGAGCACTTGGTGGGGCTGGTTGGTCAGCGAGGGCAGCAGCGGGAGCTTCTTCCAGTGCGTCAGGTTGTTGCTCAGCATGGCCAGGCGCGTGCTGCGGGCGGCGAGGGGCTCACACACACACACCCCCCCCCCTCGGCACGCGGATTTGAAGCCCCGCGGTTGATGGCGAGCAGGGCTGGGGTGGGCGCTCGCCCCCCTTCCCTCCCCCGCGGGCACCTTTCAAGGGGGAGCGACCGCATCCAGGCGCCCGCTGCCTGCCCCCAGCCCCCCCTTCGTGGGGGGGCCAGCACGGTTTGGGGCACACGCGGCCGCCGTCCCCAGGACCGGGCTCTGCCGCCCATCGGCAGCGGCAGCGCCAGGAGGGAGGCGGGGAGCGGTGCTGAGCACCCCGAGGGGCTTCAGCCGCCCCCCCCGGGGGCACGGGGCAGGGTCTCACCTGTACTGCCTGGCCCTGTCCATGTACTCGTGCTGCTCCATGCCCTGGGAGTCCGCCGCCGACACGTCGATGATGTTGCTGCGGAGACACGGGACAGCGAGCGCTCGCCCCAAGCCCCCCCAGGTGCCAGCAGCACCCCCAGCACCGGGGACACGGCGCGAGGGGAACGGCTCGGGGCCGTTACGGGGCCGAACTCCTGAGCCAGCCGCAGACAGAAGCGCGCCAGGAGCAGCTGCCTGCCCCGAGGGAGCGCCAAGGGACGTTTTGCCCACTGCTGGCCCCAGACCACAAGCAGAGCTGGGGCTCCGGGCCCCACGGCAGGGGCTGCCCCTGGATTTCTCTCTGTCCGGGCTGCAAACCCACAGGTAAACGCCAGGAAGTAAAGAGATGCTGCGGGGTTTGCTGCTGGCAGCAAAGGCACACAGCCCTGGCCCCTGAATCAGCGAGGCTGGAGAAGCCCTCTGAGGCAGGAGGGGGGGCAGCGGCTGAAGCCTGGCAGGGGGAGGCTTCGGGGAGGCGTTGGGAAGAAATTCTTCCCTCTGAGGGCGCTGAGGCCCTGGCCCAGGCTGCCCAGAGGGGCTGGGGGTGCCCCAGCTCAATGCCAGGCTGGGTGGGGGCTGGGGGCAGCCTGGGCTGGGGGCAGGGGGGTCCTTAGGGCCCCTTCCAACCCAAACCATTTGTTGATCCTCTGCCGATCACCAGGTCCAACCACCCAGCCGGCCGAGTCCCATCACAAGGCCACGTCCCCGCCGCTCCTCAACGCCTCCAGGGATGGGGACGCCCCCACTGCCCCGGGCTGCCCGTCCCAGCGCTTGGGCACCAGAAATTGTTCCTCGTGACCAGTCCAAACCTCCCCTGGCGCAACCTGAGGGCGTTGCCTCGTGTCCTATCACCTGAGGTAAGGGACCGGCACCTCCTCACAGCTTCCCAACCCCTCGCCAGCTTCGGAGCCCTTCTCTGGACACGCTCCAGGGCCTCGATGTCCTTCTGGTAGCGAGGGGCCCAAAGCTGAACCCGGCACTCGAGGTGCGGCCTCACCAGAGCAGAGCCCAGGGGGACGAGCACCTCCCTGCTCCTGCTGGCTGCACTACTCCTGACACAAGCCATGATGCCGTCGGCCCTCTGGGCCACCCGGGCACACTGCCGGCTCACTTCAGGCGAGCTGACCCCGCAGGATCCCATCGTAGGAGCAGCTCGAGGGGCTCCCCCTCCGCGCTGGGCCCCGTGAGCCGGGCAGCCAAGCCGCAGCAGCGGTGCGGCTCGGGGCTTACATGGCCGTTTTGGCGAGGATGGAGGACAGCATGGCCTGCTCGTCGGTGCGCGCTGACGGCAGGCTGTGGTAGCTCTGCTCCGCTCCATTCAGCGCCTTGTTGGGAGGGCTGGCCGCCGGCTCCAGCAGCCGCTTCGTCTCTTCTTCCTGGGGGGGGGGAAGGCAAGAGCGGGGATCAGCTCCGGCAGCCCGCGGCTCGCGTTTCGCCGTGCCCTGGTCCCGGTGAGGCACCGGCCACGCTCCCTAACGCCGATCCTTCGCTTCTCACAGCCGAACGGCAGACGCCGGGCTCCCCACGGGGCTGGAAGGGGGGGGACGGTGGGGAGGGAGGCTCAGCGCGGAGCAAAGCGCCCCCAGCCCCCCCCCCGGCTCCCTGCAGCACCCCGGGCACGGCCGGCGCCTCCCCGGGGGGGGCGGGACCGGGGGCTGCAGCCCCCCCCCCCGACAGGACAGCGGCTCCGGGCCCCCGGGGGTGTCCGGAACAAGGGTGGGGGCGGCAAGGCGGTGACGGGGGGTGGGGGACAGGGCCGGGGCGGGGGGGCCCAAAGCCAACCGGGGCGGGGGCGGCGAGCACCGGGGCGGCACCGGGGGGGGCACGGGGGGGGGCCCCGCGGCCCGGTTCGGGCCTGACCCCCCCCCCCCACAGGCCCTGACCCACGGGCGGAGCCCCCGGGGCCCGGTGAGGGGCGGGCGGTGGGGCCCGAAGCCGGCCCCCGGCCTCCCCCCCGGTGCCCTCCGGTCCCTTCCCGGTGCCCCCCCGGCCCCCCCGCACCTGGTCGGAGGCCTCGGCCTCGCTGCTGTAGCAGCAGCCCATGGCGAGCCCGCCCGCGCCCCGCCCGCCGCCGCCACTGCCGCCGCCGCTTCCGGTCCCGTGACCCAGCATTCCGCCCCGCCGTCACGTGGGCCGGGCAGAGCCAATGGGGAGAGGGGAATTGGAAGCCCCTCCCCTCCCCGCCGAGACTCGGGGCGGTGCCGTCACGTGAGGGGGAGCCAATCAGAGAGCGGGAGGTGGAGCCGCCCCCACCGGCTGGGAGGGGGGAGGGGGCGTGAGGGCTCGGTCACGTGGCGGCGGGGGTGGGGGCGGGGCTTCGTGGGGGGGAGCGCGGGGGGGCGGGGCTACCGGGCTCCCAGTGCTCCCAGTGCCCCCAGTGCTCCCATCCCAGTGCTCCCAGTGCTCCCAGTGACCCCATCCCAGTGCTCCCAGTGCCCCCATTGCTCCCAGCTCTCCCTTTGCCCCAGTACTCCCAGTTACCCCATTGCCCCCAGTTCTCTCAATGTCCCCAGTGTTCCCAGTATCCCCAGCTCCCCCAGTGCCCCCCACTGCTCCCAGTGCCCCCAGTATCCCCAGTGCCCCCAGTATCCCCAGTGCCCCTGGTGCCCCCAGTTGTCTCAATGCCCCCAGTGTCCCCAGTGCTCCCAGTAACCCCCAGTGCCCCCATCCCAGCGCTCCCAGTATCCCCAGTAACCCCAGCTGTCCCCAGTATCCCCAGTGCCCCCAGTTCCCCCAGCGCTCCCAGCACTCCCAGTGCCCCCAGTATCCCCAGCTGCCCACAGTATCCTCAGTTACCCCGGTGTCCCCAGTGCTCCCAGTAACCCCCAGTGACCCCAGCACTCCCAGCGCCCCCAGCAACCCCAGTAACACCCAGTGCCCTCCATTGCTCCCTGTACCACCAGTACTCCCAGTATCCCCAGTTCCCCCAATCCCCCCCCGGGACGGGGAGCCCCTGACGCCCCCCAGGGACAGGGAGCGCGCTGCAGGGCTGCCCCAGCCCTGCCCCCCGTCGGGCCCAGTCCTCGGGGCCCCCCAAACTCTCTGAGCCCCCCAAACCCTCTAAGCCCCCCCAAACCCTCTGAGCCCCCCCAACTCTCTGAGCCCCCCAAACTCTCCGAGCCCCCCAACTCTCCGAGCTCCCCAACTCTCTGAGCCCCCCCAAACCCTCTGAGCCCCCCCAACTCTCTGAGCCCCCCAAACTCTCCGAGGCCCCCAACTCTCTGAGCCTCCCCAAACCCTCTGAGCCCCCCCAAACCCCCTGAGCCCCCCCAAACCCCCTGAGCCCCCCCAGCCTCCCCCAAGGCCCCCCCGTGGCCAGGTCCTGCTCGGCGCGGGGCTGCGGGGAGCGCCGGGTGCCCCCCAGCCCGGGGGGCCTGCCCGCCCTGACGTGGGGGTAGGGGCTGGGCTGCTGCCCCGCGTTTTGGGGTTAAACAGCCCCAGTTTGGGGCAGGGCGCGTCCAGGAGAGGTGGGCGCAGACACCCTGGGCACCAGAGGCCCTGCAGGGACCCGGGGGCAGGTGGAACCACGAGGCGACGTCCGGCTGTCCGGCTGTCCGACCCCACAGACCCACACATCCAGCGTCCACCCCAAAATCCAGCATCCATCCCCCAAAATCCAGCGTCCCTCCCCAAAATCCAGCGTCCACCCCCAAAATCCAACATCCATCCCCCAAAACCCAGCATCCACCCCCAAAACCCAGCGTCCACCCACAAAATCCAACATCCGTCCCCAAAATCCAGCGTCCACCCCCAAAACCCAGCGTCCATCCCCAAAATCCTGCATCCAACCCCAAAACCCAGCGTCCACCCCGTGCCTCCAGCACCTCCCCCAGCTCCGGTACCGGTGCCCCAGCTCCGGAACCGGGATCCCAGTCCCGGCACCCGTCCCTCAGCCCCCGGAGCAGCCCCCCCGGCTCGCCCCCGTCCCGTAACCGTAACCCGTCCCGTAACCCATCCCGTAACCCATCCGTGCTGGGCCCGGTAACCGGAGCCGGTGCTGGCCGCGGCGAGGCGACGCCGCCGCCATCAATAATTGAGCGGGGAGCAGCGCCCGGCGGGGGGCTGGGGGCTCGGGGCCGCGCAGCTCTGAGCGCCGGGAGAGGTGGGAGCCCCCCGCTGCGGGCAGCGAGCCCCCCGAGAGCCCCCGAGTTGGGGACAGGGGGCGGGGGGCATGGAGGGGGCTGGGGGGTGTGGGGTTGGGGCTGTGGGAGCCCCGAGGGACCCCGAGTTGGGTACAGGGGGTTGGGGGTGAGGGGCAGGGGGCTGGGGGGTGCATGGAGGGGGTTGTGGGGTCCTGGGTTGGGGCTGTGGGGGCCCCCAAGTTGGGGACAGGGAGCAGGGGGCATGGAGGGGGCTGGGGGGTGTGGGGTTGGGGCTGTGGGAGCCCCCCGAGAGACCCTGAGTTGGGTACAGAGGGTGGGGGGCTTGGGGGGTGCATGGAGGGGGTTGGGGGGTGCAGGGTTGGGGCTGTGGGAGCCCACAAGAGACCCCGAGTTGGGGACAGGGGGTGGGGGGCATAGGGGGGTCTGTGGGGTGCAGGGTTGTGGTTGTGGGGTGCATGGAGGGGCTTGTGGGGGGCTGCATGTTGCAGGGTATGGGGTGCGGGATGTGGGATGCAGGTTTTGGGGCGCAAGGGTCAGCAGAGCCGGTGTGTGCGTGTGTGTGTCCGTCTGTCCGTGTCCGTCCGTCTGTCCACGCAGCCATGTCGGGCCTGCTGGGAGGGGGGGGGCGCACGTTGCAGGGAGTGGGGTGCGCATTGTGGGGCGCTGGTTTTGGGGCGCAGGTTTTTGGGGTGCAGGGGTCATCAGAGCCGGTGTGTGCGTGTGCGTGTCCGTCTGTCCGTGTCCGTCCGTCTGCCCATGCCCCCCCGGGGCATTCCCGTGCCCCCCGCAGCAGGCGGCACCCCCAGGGTGCAGAACCCTCCCTGCCCCGCTCCCCCCCTCCACCACCCCCTTGGGACCCCCCCCCCCCACCTCGGGGCACCCCGGGGCGCAGCCTGGCCCTGCGACCCGCCCCCCCCACTCTCCCCACGTGTCTCCCGGGGGGGGGGGAGGGGGGAGGTGGTCGAGGGCTGATGGCCGTGCCCCTCGCCAGGCGCCCGCCCCGCCATGGTGCCCCTGGCCGTGGCGCTGGCCTTCCTGCCGCTGCTGCTGACGCTGCTGCTGCGCTGCCGCCACTACCTGCTGCTGCTGCTGCGCGCCGTGCTGCTGCCCTGGCTGCGCGACCGCCTCGGCGGCGCGTCCCGCGAGCAGCGCGCCTTCCGCTACCTGCTGGCCCACGCCGTCCCCGGCGACCCGCGCCACATCCTCAGCACCTTCGACCAGTGGAGCTACCGCCGCGAGCACCTCAGCTGCGTGGGGCCGGACAAAGGTGAGGGCGAGCACGCGCGGGGAGCACGGCACGGCCACGGCGCCGTCGGCACGGCCACGGCATGGCTGGCGTGGCTTCGGCACCCCCGGCACAACCACGTCGGTGCCAGCAGGGCTGGGGCGCTGCGGGCAAAGCCACGGTGCTGCGAGCGCAACCAGGGCACTGCCGGCACAGCCACGGCACTGTGTCAGAGCCACGGCACGTTTGGCACAGCCGTGGCACTTTCGGCACAGCCATGGTGCAAAGCCGTGGCAATGTTGGCACAGCCGTGGCACTGCCGGCACAACCATGGCACTATTTCAAAGCCACGGCACAGCTGGCACAGCCACAGCACTGCCCGCCAAGCTGTGGCACTGCCAGCACAGCCACGGCAGTATTTCAAAGCCACAGCAGGTTTGGCACAGCCATGGCACTGCTGGCACAGCCACTGTGCTACTGCAAAGCTGTGGCACTGCCAACACAGCCATGGCACTGCCTGCCAAGCCATGGCACTGCTGGCAGAGCTGTGGCACTGCCGGCACAGCCACAGTGCTACTGCAAAGCCACAGCACTGCTGGCACAGCCATGGCACTACTTCAGAGCCACAGCGCATTTGGCACAGCTGTGGCGCTTTCGGCACAGCCACGGTGCTATTGCAAAGCCGTGGCAATGTTGGCCCAGCCACAGCACGTTTGGCACAGCCATGGCACTGTTGGCACAGCCACAGCACTACTGCAAAGCCACGGCACAGTTGGCACAGCCATGGCACTATTTCAAAGCCATGGCACTGTTGGCACAGCCACGGCACTACTGCAAAGCCACAGCACAGTTGGCACAGCCATGGCACTATTTCAAAGCCATGGCACTGTTGGCACAGCCACGGCACAGTTGGCACAGCCATGGCACTATTTCAAAGCCATGGCACTGTTGGCACAGCCACGGCACTACTGCAAAGCCACGGCACAGTTGGCACAGCCACGGCACTATTCCAAAGCCATAGCACAGTTGGCACAGCCGTGGCACTATTTCAGAGCCACAGCATGTTTGGCACAGCCATGGCACTGCCGGCACAGCCACGGTGCTATTTCAAAGCCACGGCACGTTTGGCACAGCCGTGGCGCTTTCGGCACAGCCACGGCGCTATTGCGAAGCCGTGGCAGCGCCGGCACAGCCGCGGCGAGCCCCCCCCTGCAGCCCGCGGGGGCGCTGAGGGCTGCGCCGCGGCAGGGAAGCTGGTGGAGCGGCTGCTGCGCGAGCGGGCGCCGCGGGCCGTGCTGGAGCTGGGCACCTACTGCGGCTACGGCGCCGTGCTGATGGCCGCGGCGCTGCCCCCCGGCGCCCGCCTCTACACCGTGGAGCCCGACCCCCGGCACGCCGCCGTGGCCGAGAAGGTGATCCGCCTGGCGGGCTTCGACGAGCAGAAGGTGAGCGGCGGGGCGGGGAGAGACCCCCCACGCCCCGGGGGGGCTGGCGCAGAAGCTGAGGTTCCCCCCCCCGGCAGGTGGAGCTGATCGTGGGCCCCTCGGCGGAGGTGATCCCGCGGCTGCGGGAGCGGCACGGGCTGCCGAAAGCCGACTTCGTCTTCATGGACCACGGGAAGCGCTGCTACCTGCGGGACCTGCAGCTGCTGGAGGAGCACGGGCTGCTGGCCGAGGGAGCCACCGTGCTGGCCGACAACGTCGTCTTCCCCGGGGCGCCGCGCTTCCTGCGGTACGCCAAGAGCTGCGGCAGGTACCGCTGCCGGGTGCACCGCGCCAGCCTCGAGTACTGCCGCGCCATCCCCGACGGCGTCGCCGAGCTCTGCTACACCGGCGCGCGCTGAGCCGGCACCGAGGAGGGCCCGTGGGAGAGCCCGAAGCGCCGCGGGGCCGCGGTCGGAGCGGGAGCCTGGGCAGGAAGGGTTGCGCCTGGGGCCGCAAGCACCTGAACAAGATTTGGGTCTGTTTCCTTAAAAAAAACAACCCAAAAAGTGTTTATTACAAAAGTGCTACGTCGCTGTCGTGCCCCCGCCCTGCCGCGAGCAGCGCCGCGTGCCCCCCGGTGCCACCAGCGTCCCCAGCCCCAGCGGGCGGCTCCGTGCCCGGCCCCCTGCGGGACGCAGCCACAGCAGGAGCAGCCCCCGGCCCCCGGGGCCCTCCCGGCGCCAGGGCAGGAGCCCCCCCAGTCTCTCCGGTTGGGTCAGGACGCAGCAATTTCAGATCATCCACTGGTCTTGATCCTGCTCGGCCCCCTCCATGTCCACCTGGGGAGGGAAGGGAAAGGTCGGAGACGTGGGGCACAGCGCGGCAGGGACTGGGGGCAGGGCAGGGACCCGGGCAGCTGCTCCCTGGGAAGAAATCCTTCCTGTGAGGGCGCTGAGGGCCTGGCCCAGGCTGCCCAGAGGAGCTGGGGGCGCCCCAGCCCTGGCGGTGCCCAAAGCCGGGCTGGGGGGGGCTGGGGGCAGCCTGGGCTGGGGGCAGGGGGCCTTGACCATGGGGGGGCATTGGGCAGGCGTTAGGGCCGCTCACCTCGTTGATCTCCCCGTCGTCGGGGGACTCGTTGTAGTCGTTCATCTCATCCATATCCTGCATGTCCTCGTCATCCTCCGAGTCCTCCTCACTGTCCTCGTCGTCCTCATCGTCCTCCTCCTCCTCCTCGTCGTAGTGCTGCGGGCGTCGGGGCGGTCAGGGCGCTGCGGTGCCACATCCCATCACACGCACCCTGCGTCCCGCAGCCCCCCGCCCAGCCCAGCCCCCACCGCGGTCACCCCGAGCCCACCCCAGGCTCCCGCCGCCCTCCCCTCGCTGGGTGACAACGGCCCCGCGGCGCGGCCGCGCCCACCTCGGAGGCCGGCTTCCCGATGGGCACCAGGTTGTTGTCCTTCTCCGCGATGCTCTGCAGCTAACGAGGGGGAAAAGGGGGGGGGGGGTCAGCATGAGGGAGGGACACCCCCACTATGAAACACGCGCAAGGCAGGCCGTCCCCACAGCCCCTGTCCCCAGCCTGGACCCCAGCAAGGAGCCTGCCCTGTCCCCAGCCAGAGGGACCCAGGAGGTGACAGGGCAGCTGGGGACAGCTCACGGCTGCCACAGGAGGCGTGAGGCCGTTGGGGACGTGTCTGCTGGACGCAGTGCTCAGCCCAGCACGGGGGGACCGGGATGGCCAGGGGCACCCCCGTGCCCTGCTGGCATCCGAGGGCTGAAGTTTTCCTGTCCCTAACGAGGCCTCTGCTCGGCAGGACCGGCACAGCTGCTGGGGATAATGAGAGCTCAATTAAAACACCCAGCACCTTGGAGCCAGAGGGACTCTGAGCATCTCCCAGGTGCTTTGCTTTTTTTTTTTATACACTGACTAAAGTGATTTAATTTGATTAGGAGAACTTAATCACCGAGCTGCTTGCTTCGCTTTAATCAATTTAATGGCAGCTCTCCCCTTATTCCCACGGGCTGTGGCACCGCGCTGACAGCGTGGAGCAGTCGCAGGCCACCGGCAGGAGTCGCCACCTGTCCTCTGGGGGGTTTAATTAACTACAAGGCAGCCCTGGTTCTAAATTGCTCTGCCACACACGCAGGCCCCTGGGGCAGCTCGCGGGTCCCGGAGCCGCTGGCCCAGCCCCACGTCCCGGCGGCTGCCGGAGACCCCGCGGAGGAGCCCCCAGCCCCTCTCCGGGCAGCCTGTGCCAGGGCTCCGGCACCCGCCCGGCACAGCAGCGCTGCCTGGGGCCCAGAGGGCACCTCCCGGCCTCCAGGCTGGGCCCGGGGCCTCTGCTCCTGGCCCTGGGCACCCCCGGCGAGAGCCCGGCTCCGGCCTCTGCGCAGCTCCCCGCAGGCCCCGGCAGCCGCGGGGGAGCTCCCCCGGAGCCTCCCGAGCCCCGCACCCAGGCCTGGTGCTGCTGCTCCTGCTGCTGCAGCTCCCCCTCGTCCCCGCACGGCCGGTCCAGGTTGAACCACAGCGGCTCCGTCAGGCGCGGCAGCAGCGAGGGGAACAGCGTCGACATGGCACCGCCCTCCCAGCGGCCGGCCCGGAAGTGCCGCCCCGACCCGGAAGCACTTGGGGGGGGAGGGGAGGGGGAGGAGAGGGGGAGGGGGCTGAAGAGCCCGCCCTGGTACTGAGCATGCGCAGAGCGCCGCGCGCCATCGCGCAGCGGACGGGTGAGCGCCGCGAGGCCACGCCCACGGGGCGCGGAGGGGGGGGGTAGAAGGGGGTGAGGGGGCGTGGCCTGCGCGCAGGGGGGCGTGGTCTGGACACGGGAGGGGCGTGGCCGAGCCGTGATTGACAGCTGGGGCGCAGGGACCCGCGGGGCGGGGGGGGCCGTGCCCACGGGTGTCCGCGACCCACGGGGGGGGGGGGAGGGGGCTGTGGGGGGCTGCGGGGACCTCTGGGGGCATCTGACAGCACCCTGGGGGGGCTGGGGGGCGGCGGGGACCCCCCCACGCACCGGGACCCCCCCCACACACCGGGACATCCCCCCCCCCCCGCAGCAGGACCCCCCCCATGCACCGGGACCCCCCCCAGGCACTGGGCCCCCCCCCACACATCAGGACCCCCCCCCACACACCGGGACCCCCCCCCCCTCAGGGCTCTCGGGAGCCCCCCATGCACGAGGACCCCCCGGGCACCCTGAACCCCCACGCACCGGGACCCCCCCGGGGCTCTCAGGACCCCCCTGCCAAGGCACCAGGACCCCCCCATGCAGCAGGACCCCCCATGTGGCTCTCAGGACCCCCCCCATGCACTGGGACCCCCCACACACACTGGGACCCCCCCCGGGGCTCTCAGGACCCCCCCATGCACCGGGACCCCCCCCCCGCACCGGGACCCCCCCCATGCACCAGGACTCCAGTGGGGCCCTTGGGACCCCCCCCCCCCCAAGACCCCCCCCAGGCACCAGGACCCCCCCGGGCACTGGGATGCCCGCACGTACTGGGACCCCCCCCACACACACCAGGACCCCCCCCATGCACCGGGACCCCCCCGGGGGCCCTCAGGACCCCCCCAGGGCTCCCCCCTGCCCCACCGCCAGCCGCAGGGACCTGCGTGACACCGCCACGCACCGGCGGGGCCACGGGGTCACCGGGGTCACGGCACGGCCCGGGGGTGAGGGGGGTCACGGGGGGGGGCCGGCGGGGGCCAGATCCTGCCCCCCCCGCCCCGCTGCCCCCCGTGCCCGACCCACGACCGGCGGCCAAGGGTTGCGCCGCGCCGTGCCCGGTGCCACCGCCGCGCACCCGGGGCGCCGCCACGTGCGGCTCGGGGACTTTGTCCCCGCACCGGCACTGCTGGGACGGGGACGGGGACACCGTCCCGCTGCCGTCCCCGCGTCTCCCCGGGGACATCGTCCCGCCGGTGTCCCCCGCGTCCCCCCCCCCCTGCAGGGCGATGGCGGCCCCCTGGGCCCCGCTGGCGCTGCTGGCGCTGCTGGCGCTGCTGGCGCTGGCGGCGTCGGCGCGGGACTCGCTGCTCAACGTCTGCATGGACGCCACGCACCACAAGAGCAGCCCCCGGCCCCGAGGGGCTGCTCTACGGGCAGGTGAGCTCAGCGCCGCCGCTCAGCACCACCCCCGGGCCCCCCTTGGTCCCCTCCCCGGACCCCCTGGGTGCAATCCCAGGGGGGTGCTGAGCGCCCGGCACCCCCCCCCCCCCGCCCACCCGCCGTCCCCCGGCGGTGCTGAGCGCCCCCGCCCCGCAGTGCGCGCTGTGGAAGGACAACGCGTGCTGCACGGCCAACACCAGCGAGGAGGCCCACCGCGACCAGTCCTACCTCTACGGCTTCAACTGGGACCACTGCGGCGCCATGCCCGCCCGCTGCAAGCGCCACTTCATCCAGGACACCTGCCTCTACGAGTGCTCGCCCAACCTGGGGCCCTGGATCGACCAGGTGGGGGGGGGGCGGATTTTGGGGAGGGGGGATTTGGGGAGGGGGATTTGGGGAGGGGGGGTCTGGGGGGGTCTCGGGGTCGGCGTGCCAGCCCCCGGCCCCGCAGGCGGACTCGAGCTGGCGCCGGGAGCGCATCCTGCACGTGCCGCTGTGCCGCGAGGACTGCGAGCAGTGGTGGGAGGACTGCCAGGACGCCCTCACCTGCAAGGTCAACTGGCACAAGGGCTGGAACTGGACCACAGGTCAGCGGGGGGACCCCCCGACCCCCCCCAGACCCCTCCCTGGGTCAGGGTGCTGGGGTCCGGACCCCTCCCCCCCAGCACGCGGGGGTCTGCCCTTAGCCCCCGCGGGTCAGGTCCGTGCGTCCTCCCGGGGGTTGTGAGTGGGGCTGGGGGTCCCCGTGGGGTTGGGGTCCCCGTGGGGTTGGGGGTCCCTGTGGGTTTGGGGGCCCTGTGGGGCTGGGGTCCCCTTGGGGCTGGGGATCTCTGTGGGGCTGGGGGTCCCTGTGGGGCTGGGGGTCCCCAAGGGGCTGGGGGTTCCCATGGGGTTGGGGGTCCCCATGGGGTTGGGCATCCCCTGTGGGGCTGGGGTCCCTGTGGCGTTGGGGGTCCCTGAGGGGGTTGGGGGTCCCCGTGGGGCTGGGGTCCCTGTGGGGCTGGGGTCTCTTTGGGGCTGGGGGTCCCCGTATGGCTGGGGGTCCTTGTGGGGCTGGGGGTCCCCGTGGGGCTGGGGGTCCCCATGGGGTTGGGGTCCCCATATGGCTGGGGGTCCCCTTGGGGCTGGGGGTTCCTGTGGGCTTGGGGGTCCCTGTGGGGCTGGGGGTCCCTGAGGGGGCAGGGGGTCCCCATGGGGTTGGGGTCCCCATATGGCTCGGGTCCCCCTTGGGGCTGGGGGTCCCCATGGGGCTGGGGGTTCCCATGGGGTTGGGGGTCCCCGTGGGGTTGGGCATCGCCTGTGGGGCTGGGGTTCCTGTGGCGTTGGGGGTCTCTGTGGGACTGGGGGTCCCTGTGGGTTTGGGGGTCCCTGTGGGGCTGGGGTCCCCTTGGGGCTGGGGGTTCCTGTGGGTTTGGGGGTCCCTGTGGGGCTGGGGGTCCCTGTGGGGCTTGGGAGGGGGGGGGAGGCAGAGGGGGGCAGCGGCAGCCTGTTCCCCCCCCAACACCCATCCCCAGGGGCGCTCCCAGCAGCACCCCGGCAGCGCTGCCTCCTGCACCCCCTGACCCCAAATCCCCCCCCGAACCCCTCTCGTTACCGCCCCCCCCAGGCACCAACCAGTGCCCGCGGGGCGCCATGTGCCAGAAGTTCAAGTACGTCTTCCCCACGGCGGCCGACCTGTGCGAGAAGGTCTGGTCCAACTCCTACAAGTACACGGCCGAGCGGCGCGGCGGCGGGCGCTGCATCCAGATGTGGTTCGACCCCGCGCAGGGCAACCCCAACGCCGAGGTGGCGCGCTTCTACGCCGCCCGCGCCCCCCGCCCCGCGCCCCCCGCCCCGCCGCTGCTGCCCCCTGCTGCTGCCCCTCGGCCTGCTGGCCGCCCCCCCCTCGGCCTGGCCGTGACCCCGAACGGGCGCCGCTGGGGGGGCGCCGCCGCGGGATGTCCCCAAAGCTGCTGGTGTCTGGGTGTCGTCCCCCCCCCAAAACTGGGCGGGGGGGGAAATAATAAAGGCTGCGCCCCAGTGGGGTTTTGTTGGGGTTTGTGGGGATGGGGAGGGGGGGTGATGTCTGTCTGGGGGGGGTGGGGGAGGGTTGTGGGGGTGTCCCCCCCCCCGTGTGTCCAGGAGCTGTGGGGTCACTGGGGCCCGGTGCCAGCTCTGCCGGCCCCATGGGGCTGCCGTGGGCGGGGGGCGCGGGGGGCGCGGGGGGCACAGGCGCTTGCTCTTCCTGTGCGCCCCGTGGGCTCAGGGTGCCCCAGGTCCCCAACGTCACACCCCACGTCCCAGTGTCACCACCACGTCCCCATGCCACCCCCACATCCCCCAACGTCACACCCCACGTCCCAGTGTCACCCCCACGTCCCCATGCCACCCCCATGTCCCCCAGTGTCACACCCCCACGTCCCCATGTACCCCCCACATCCCCATGCCACCCCCACATCCCCCAGCGTCACCCCATGTCCCCATGTCCCCCCCATGTCCCCAGTGTCACCCCCACGTCCCCCCATGTCCCTCCCCACATCCCCCAGTGTCACCCTGTGTCCCCACGTCCCCCCCCATGTCCCCAATGTCACTCCCCATGTCCCACCCCTTGTCCCCATGTCCCCCCCATGTCCCCCCCATGTCCCCAGTGTCACCCCCGTGTCCCACCCGTGCCTTCCGACCCCGGGGGTGTTTCCCTGGGGTGCCCCGCTTTGGCCCGGGGGGGCCCCACGGGGCGCTCCCCCCATGCCGGGGGGTGGGGGCCGATCCTGCCCCCCCCACGAGGCGGTGGCAGCAGCACGCGGGGCCCCCAGCCCCACGGGGCGGGCAGGGCCGAGCCGTGCCGTGCTGAACCGTGCCGGGCTGCGCTGTGCCGAGCCGTGCCGAGCCGTGCCGAGCCATCCTGCACGGTGCTGTGCTGTGCCGGACCGTGCTGAGCTGAGCAGTGCTGAACCATGGTGAACCATGCCGAACCGTGCTGAACTGTGCCAAACAGTTCTGAACCGTGCTGAACCGTGCTAAACTGTTCTGAACCGTGCTAAACTGTGCCGAACTGTGCCGAGCCATCCTGCATGGTGCTGTGCTGTGCCGGACTGTGCTGTGCTGAGCAGTGATGAACTGCAGTGAACCATGCCGAACCGTGCTGAACTGTGCCAAACAGTTCTGAATCATCCTGAACCGTGCTAAACTGTTCTGAACCACGCTGAACTATGCTGAACCGTGCTGAGCCATCCTGCACGGTGCTGTGCCGTGCTGGACCGTGCTGTGCTGAGCGGTGCTGAACTGCGGTGAACCATGCTGAACCATGCCGAACCATGCTAAACAGTTCTGAACCGTGCTAAACTGTTCTGAACCATGCTGAACTGTGCCGAACCGTGCCAAACCGTGCCGAGTCATCCTGCATGGTACTGCGCCGTGGTGGACCGTGCTGTGCTGAGCGGTGCTGAACTGTGGTGAACCGTGCCGAACAATGCTAAACAGTTCTGAACTGTGCCGAACCATGCCGAAACGTGCCAAACTGTTCTGAACCGTGCTAAACTGTTCTGAATCGTTTTTAACCATGCTGAACTGTGCTGAACCGTGCCAAACTGTGCTAAACAGTTCTGAACCATGCTGAACCGTGCTAAACTGTTCTGAATTGTTCTGAACCATGCCGAACCACGTTAAACTGTGCCAAACTGTCCTGAACCGTGCCGAACCATGCTAAACTGTTCTGAATCGTTCTAAACCGTGCTGAACTGTGCCAAACCATGCCGAACCATGTTCCTAAACTGTTCTGAATCGTTCTGAATGGTGCTGAACAGTGCTGAACAGTGCTGAACTGTGCTAAACAGCTCTGAGACGTTCTGAACCATGGTGAACTGTGCCAAACCATGCCAAACCGTGCTAAACTCTTCTGAACTGTGCCGAACCGTGCTAAACTGTTCTGAATCGCTCTGAACCGTGCTGAACCGTGCCAAACCACGCCGAACTGTGCTAAATTCTTCTGAACTGTGCTAAACGGTTCTGAATCGCTCTGAACCGTGCCGAACTGTGCCGAACCGTGCTAAACGGTTCTGAATCGCTCTGAACCGTGCCGAACTGTGCCGAACCGTGCTAAACGGTTCTGAATCGCTCTGAACCGTGCCGAACTGTGCCGAACCGTGCTAAACGGTTCTGAATCGCTCTGAACCGCGCCGTGTCGAACCGAACCGTGCTAAACGGTTCTGAATCGCTCTGAACCGTGCCGAACTGTGCCGAACCGTGCTAAACGGTTCTGAATCTCTCTGAACCGTGCCGAACTGTGCCGAACTGTGCCGAACCGTGCTAAACGGTTCTGAATCGCTCTGAACCGTGCCGAACTGTGCCGAACCGTGCTAAACGGTTCTGAATCGCTCTGAACCGTGCCGAACTGTGCCGAACCGTGCTAAACGGTTCTGAATCGCTCTGAACCGCGCCGTGTCGAACCGAACCGTGCTAAACGGTTCTGAATCGCTCTGAACCGTGCCGAACTGTGCCGAACCGTGCTAAACGGTTCTGAATCTCTCTGAACCGTGCCGAACTGTGCCGAACTGTGTCGAACCGTGCTAAACGGTTCTGAATCGCTCTGAACCGTGCCGAACTGTGCCGAACCGTGCTAAACGGTTCTGAATCGCTCTGAACCGTGCCGAACTGTGCCGAACCGTGCTAAACGGTTCTGAATCGCTCTGAACCGTGCCGAACTGTGCCGAACCGTGCTAAACGGTTCTGAATCGCTCTGAACCGTGCCGAACTGTGCCGAACCGTGCTAAACGGTTCTGAATCGCTCTGAACCGTGCCGAACTGTGCCGAACCACGCTGAACACTCCTGCCCCGCGCCGCCCCGTGCCGAGCCGCCCCCAGCCGCGCCGCGCCCTTTGTCCCTCCCGCACCCTCCCTCCGCCTCCCCCCGGTGCCTCCCTCCCCCCCCGGTGCCTCCCTCCCCCCCGCCCCTCCCTCCCCCCCCCGGTGCCTCCCCCGCCCCCGCCCCTCCCTCCCCCCCCGCCCCTCCCTCCCCCCCCGTCCCCCCCCCAACCGCCCCTCCCCCCGCCCCGCCCCCGCCGCTCCCCGCCCCGTCGGTGCCCCCCCCCCGCCCCCTCCCGGTGCCCCCGCCCCTCCCCGGTCCTCCCCGCCCCCCCGGCTCCCCCCGCCCCCCCCCGCCGCCGTTCGTCCACCCCCCCCCTTCCCCCCCCCCCCCCCGCCCCCGGCCCGTCCCCAGCGCGGAGCGCGGCCCCGGCGGAGCATGGCGGGTGCGGGGGCCCCGGGGGGGCCGGCGCCGCCCTGGTACCACCGGGACCTGAGCCGGGCCGCCGCCGAGGAGCTGCTGGCCCGGGCCGGGCGCGACGGCAGCTTCCTGGTGCGGGACAGCGAGAGCGTGGCGGGGGCGTACGCGCTGTGTGTGCTGTGAGTGCGGGGGGGGCGGGCACGGGGGGGGGACGGGACCCGGGGGGCACCGGGGGGAACGGGACCCGGGGGGGGAACGGGGCCCGGGGGGGGACGGGACCCGGGGGGGGAACGGGACCCGGGGGGGGAACGGGACCCGGGGGGGGGAACGGGAGTCGGGGGGCACCGGGGGGAACGGGCACCGGGGGGGCGATGGGACCCGGGGGGGGAACGGGCACGGGGAGGGGAACGAGATCCGGGACCCGGGGGGGGAACGGGCACCGGGGGGGGGACGGGACCCGGGAGCCGGGGGGGTGACGGGCACCGGGGGGGATCGGGAGTAACGGGGCACGGGGGGGCGACGGGCACCGGGGGCCGAACGAGACCCGGGGGGCACCGGGGGGAACGGGACCCCGAGGGGGAACGGGCACCGGGGGGGGCAACGGGAATCAGGGGGGGACCGGGACCCGGACCCAGGGGGGTGATCGGGAGTCGGGGGGGGCGACGGGCACCGGGGGGGGGATGGGGCACCGAGGGGAACGAGGCATGGGGGGGCGAACGGGAGTCGGGGGGGTAACGGGACCCAAGAGCCGGGGGGGGCGACGGGCACCGGGGGGGCGATGGGACCCGGGGGTGGAACGGGACCCGGGGGGGCGATGGGACCCAGGGGGGTAATGAGACCCGGGGGGGGGGTAAACGGGACCGGGACCAGGATCTGGACCTGGGAGGGTGATCGGGCACCAGGGGGGCAAACGGGACCCGGGGGGGCGAACGGGACCGGGACCGGGACTGGGGGGTGATCGGGACCCCGGGGGGGTGAACAGGCAGTGGGGGGAGAACGGGACCCGGGGGGGTAATGAGACCCGGGGGGGTAATGAGACCCGGGGGGGAGAACGGGACTGGGATTGGGATCTGGACCTGGGGGGGTGATCGGGGCACGGGGGGCAGACTGGGACCTGGGGGGGCAATGAGACCCAGGGGGGAGAATGGGACCGGGACCAAGACCAGGACCCAGGGGGGGTGATCGGGACCCGGGGAGGTGATCGGCCCCAGAGGGGGGCAACGGCACCGTGGGGTGCCAGGGGGTCACTGGGAACAGGGGGGGGTTACTGGCACCCGGGGGCTCACTGAGAATCTGGGGGGGCACACAGGTGGGTTACTGGCACCTGGGGGTACGGGGGGGGAGATGGCACCGGGGGGGGCACCGGGCACCAGTGGGGCCGTGGGCACTGGGGGGGGCCACAGGCCACTAGGGGGAAACGGTACCGGGGGGCACTGGGCAGGTCACCAACCCAGTGGGTCAGTGGGCACTGGGGGGGGGGAACGGCACCAGGGATTACTGGGGGGGCACCGAGTACTTGGGGGGGTCATCGGTACCTGGGGGGGCACCGGGCACGGGGGCAGGAAATGGCGCTGGGGGGCCAGCATGGGGGCGCTGGGGGGGTCACTGGCACCCAGTGGGACAGTGGGCATGGGGGGGGCACGAGGTGTGGGGGCTGCTGGTGTTGTGGGGGGAACGGGCACCGGGGGGGGGAACGGGCACCGTTTGGGGCTGGGGGTGATGGGCATGGGGGGGGCTGGCACCCACTGCTGTGGTTGGGGTCCGGCAGAGCGGGGGGGGGGGCACTGGCACTGGGGGGGGAACCACCTGCAGCGGGGACTGGGGGGGTCCCAGGGGGCTGCCGGGGGTCCTGGGGATGGGGACGGGGCTGTGCTGCCCCATGGCCGTGGGTCTGGGGGTCCCCAGCTTTGGGGGTGGGTGGCAGAGCAGATCCCAGCCTGGGCAGTGTGTGTGGGGGGGTTACTTCCCTGCACCCCTTGTCCCCCCCCTTTTGCCCCCTCCCATCTGGGTCTCTCTGTGTCTTTTGGGGTGGCTGCGCCCCCCGGACACCCCTGGTTGGGATCAGATGGGCACCGGGACCAGCACCCAGCACCAAACCCAGCACCCTGGGGTCCCTTTGGGGTCTTGGGGGGAGGGGGGGTCTCCCCCAGCCCCTTCCCGCCTGGGGTGGGGGGCAGCCGACCTGCAGCGTGGGGAAACTGAGGCAGGGCCACGCGTGGGGACAGCTGGGACAGGCCTACCCGGCTTGGGGCAGTGCCACGGGGGCCGCCAGGCCGGCCACCCCGTGTCACCCCAGGGGGCCACCAGGGTGCGGGGACGCCAGCGGGGGGGCCCTGCGGCATCGTCCCCTTCCCCGGGCTGCGGGGACGTTGCGCCACCCGTGACGGGCGCACAGAGCTCGGTGGCCCCGGGCGAGCGCCGTGCCCGGGGGTCCCTTTGGTGGCCACGGCACGTCCCCGCGGTGCCACCACCCTGCCCGGTGGCCTCGGGGCAGCAGCCCGGGGGTCCCCGCGTGGTGGAACCGGGCCAGGCCGTCCCCAAACCCTCGGCACAGCCCGGGGCTGTGGCGGCATGGCCGCGCGGGGCGGCTCCGCGCGCGCCGGGGTGCTCGGGGCCGGGCACCTTGATGTGGTTTTGGGGCAGGCGGCGCCGCGTGGCGGCGAGGGCACCTTGAAAGCAGCCTGTGGGCGACGGCCGCCGCTCGCTCCTTAGGGCAAACGAGGGAGAACCAGCGGGGCCGGCGTGAGGCCGCCGCCAGCCCTGCCCCGGGGCCGTGCCGGGTGCCGGGGGGGGCGCACCTCGTGGTGCCACGGCACGCGTCCGCTCCCCGGGGCCTGCCCGAGCTCGGCTCCTGGCCACGTGGCCACCACGAAGCCGGGTGGCGCGCGGGGTGCTGCGTCCCGGTGGGACGGGCCTCGCTGCCCCCGCTTCCCGGGCTCCTGGCGCGGGGGGAACCGGGGGCTCGTTCTGCCCCCTCGCCCTGCCCTCGGTGGGGCTGCGGCGTCCCCCCGGGGCTGGCGGTGTGTCCCCCCCCCCCGTGCCCTGGCCTGGCCACGCTCAGGCAGGAGCCGTTTTGTGCCTTCTGTCCTCGCCGTGCTGCCGGCCCCCTGCCCACGGACACCCCCCCCATCCCCACGCTCCTCCATCCCGGCTGTGGCCCCCACGCGGGCCAGGCTCCCCCAGTCCGAGCCCCCAGCCCCAGGGGGGGGCTCCGGGCCTCCCCCCCTGGCTGCTCGGCCCCAGCCGGCCGGATCGGCGCGGGGAGAGCGGCCGGGGGCCTAAAAATAGCCGCGGGGGCAGGAGGAGGAAGGGGAACCGCGCCGGGATCCCGGCAGCGCCGGCTTCCTTTAACCCTCCCGCCGGCACCGGCCGCCGCGGCCCTGCCCGTGCCGGGTGCCGCGGGAGCTGGCGGTGCTGGTGCTGGGGACGGTGGCCGGGTGCTGGCGGGACGGGCGCCGGCACTCGGGGTCCCCGTGGGGGTCCCCCCGGGGCGGTGGGGCCAGGCTGGAGCCCCGTCTCCGGTGATTGATGGCGAGTAATGCACCGGGGACCCTCAGAGCGGGGACCCCCCCCCGGGGGTGCGACCTCTCCCTTGGGTGCTGGGGGCTGCGAAGGGGTGAGCGCGGCTCGGGGCGGGGGGGGGGGCTGCAGCAGGGTGTCGGGGGGGGCCCAGCGTCCGGCCGCGCGCCCACATAAAGGCCCTTTGTGCGGCTCCCCGGCCGCCAGGATTAGTCACAGAAATAGCCACGAGCGGGGCTGAGCTGCCGGGGACGGGGCCTGCCCTGCAGCCCCCCCGGGACCCCCCCCTGCCGACCCCTGTGAGGGGGCTGCCCTACACATCCCTGTGCCCCCCCCACCCCCGCTGGGGCTCCTGGTATGGAGACCCTGAGCTTGGGGCTCCCCACGGAGACCCTTTGTGACCCCCCAGCTGGGGCTCTCTGTGTGCCCCCCCCCGGGATTTCCTGCGTGGAGCCCCCTGACCCCAGCTTGGGGTTCCCCGTGTGCCCCCCCCACCCCCCCAGCTGGGGTCCCCCCCTTTGTAGCCGCCCAGGATCCCTCAGCTGGGGCTCCCCATACGTCCCCCCTTTGCCCCCCCAGCAGGGTTTCCCATTCAGACCCCCCCCACCCCCAATCTGGGGGGGTTCCCCGTGTCCCAGCCAGGGCTCCCCATGGCCGTGTCAGTGCGGGGGGGGGGGATAGAGGTGTGGGGGGGCTGGTTTGGGACCATCGGCTCCTGCGGCCCCCCCAGCACTGCGACACCTTGGCGCCGTTCCTGCCTCCGGCGGTGGAATAACCCCAGGGAGGGCCTTGTGTTGGGGGGGGGGGCACAGCCAGGTTGTGCCCATGGCATGGGGCAGGAATGGGGGGGGGTCCTTTTACTATGGGGGGGTGCTTGCGCCGTGCCGTGGCACTGGAGGG
Source organism: Anser brachyrhynchus (assembly GCF_964034855.1). Taxonomy (NCBI): domain Eukaryota; kingdom Metazoa; phylum Chordata; class Aves; order Anseriformes; family Anatidae; genus Anser; species Anser brachyrhynchus. The sequence goes on along the minus strand of NC_137694.1, from coordinate 212,218,273 downwards.
GCATCAAGGGGGATGGGGGGCGCCTCGGGGGCACCCTGCTGCCCTGTGGCCCCAAATTCCCCTAACTCTGCCCCCGGGACGCCCGGGATGTCCCCCTCGGGTGGCACGGGGACGGTGCCGCGGGGACAGATCCTGCCCCGGTGGCCCCCCCCCCCCCCCAGCCCCGTGGCCGAGCCGTGTCCCGCTGACAGGTGGTCCTGGCGCGGTGACAGCCGCGGTGACCTCTGCGCGTCCCGTGGCCGGGGGCCAGCCCGGGAGCCACCGTCCCGGCCACCGGCACCTGGGGACGGCCACGAACGGCAGCCCCGGGGGGGGGTCCTGGCCGTGCCGGGGTCCTGGCACGTGGGTCACCCCCCCCCCCCCCGCCTTGTCCCACTGCAGCCCGTGGGCCTCGGCCGGCCCGTCCCTCCCCGTCCCCGCAGGGTTTATTTTGGTGCCGCGTTTCGGTGCCAGCCGTATTTTTAGATTTCCTTCCGGGAGCGTGGGGCGAGGCGGTGGCGTCCGCCCCCGTGGCCCCGTGGCACGGAGCGACCGTGACGGCCGCCTCGGGGGGCCACGCGGAGCTGGGGTCTGCGTGCCCCGGGGGGGGGGGGGGGGTCACCCCCCGCAGCACCGCAGCCGAGCGTCCCGGGTGGGCAGCACCCGGGCGGGCAGGGGATGGCGGGCGCGGGGTCCCGCTCCCCGCGGCACCGGCACCCCGTCTCTCATCGCCGCCCGTCACCCCCTGCCCCGGGATCGCGTCCCCGGTTCCTGCGCGCTTCCAGGGGAAAACAGATTGCTTCCTGGCCGCCCGCTGCCAGCGGCTCCCTGCCCGCTTCGGGACGCGTGCGGCCGCGCTGCGTGGCGTGGGGCATCGCCCGGGGGGACGAGGGGAGGGCCAGGCGCACGTCCCCCCTTGGGGCGAGCTCTGGGGGAGGGCAGGAGCCCCCCCCGTGAGCCGGGCTGAGGCCGGGCAGCTCGTTGCATGAGGCGGTGGTGGTGCTGGAGCCGAGCGAGTGCATCCAGCTCTGTGTTTGGGGCTCCCTGTGGGTGCTGGTGATGGCACGGGGTGCCCGCAGGATGGGGTCTCCTGCTCCCCCCGGCTTTGGGGACCCCGCAGGCGGCCGGCCCCCGTGGGTGTCCCTCGCCTGACGCCTGCTCCTCGCCTGCCCGCAGGTTCCAGAAGCACGTCCACACGTACCGCATCCTGCCCGACGAGGAGGACTTCCTGGCCGTGCAGGTGGGCGGCGCGGCCACCCCGGGGGACACGCGGGGACACCCCACCGGGGGGGGGGCTGGCCATCGCCAAGGGGTCTGGGGACGCTCGGCGGAGCGGGGACCCCGGTGTGCTCCAGCTCTTCGTGGCTGGAGGCTCCCTGCCCCGCGGGGTGGGTGCAGGGCTCGTCCCTGCGCCACGAGCGAGCGGCCCCGCGGCGCGGCCGGGCGCCTCCGCGGTGCTGCTCTTGGCCGGCCCGCGCCGCCGCGTATTTTTAGAGCAACAGAAGCCCCTTTGTGCCGTGCGGGCAGACAGGAAAGAGCCGCCCCCGGCAGGGAGGAGGCAGCGGGATGGCTGCCGGCCGGGCGCCGGCTGCGTGCTCCCCGTGCTGTGCCAGCCGGCCCGGCCAGCGTCCCCGTCCCCGCCTCGCCGCGCGCCCCGGGCACCCCGAAAGCGGGCGGTGACGGCGGCCGTGTCCCCGCAGACGTCGCAGGGCGTGCAGGTGAGGCGCTTCAAGACGCTGAGCGAGCTGATCGCCCTGTACCTGCAGCCCAACCAGGGGCTGGTCTGCACCCTGCTCTTCCCCGTCGAGAGGGAGAAGGAGAAGGAGAGCGCGGAGGACAGGGACTACTCGGGTACGCAGGGCGTCCCCTCTCCCCGCCGGGGGTCCCTGTGCCCGCCGGTGCCGTGACGCCCACCCCGCTCCCTTGCAGATGGCGAGGACGAGAAGCCCCCGCTGCCCCCGCGCTCCGGCTCCAGCAGCTTCTCGAGTTCCTCCGTGGGGCTCAGCCCCGGCAGCCCGGGGCCGGTGGTGCCCGAGGCGGCGGCGGAGAGGTGAGGAGCCGTGTCCCCCCATCCCCGCGTCCCCACGGCATCGCCGTGCCCGTCCCCATCCCGTCCCTCACCCGGCTCCTTCCGCAGCACCAACGGCCTCACCAGCATCTCCCACGAGTACCTGAAGGGCAGCTACACGCTGGACCTGGAGGCCGTCAAGGCAGGGGCCAGCAGCCTGCCCCACCTCAACAAGACCCTCGTCACCTCCTGCAAGCGGCTGCACAGGTGAGCGCCGTGTGCTGGGGACGGACGGACGGACGTTGTGCCGCCCGCTGACGCCCGCCCTCTCCCCGCAGCGAGGTGGACAAGGTGCTGGCGGGGCTGGAGATCCTCTCCAAGGTGTTCGACCAGCAGAGCTCCCCCATGGTCTCCAAAATCCTCCAGCAGGTGAGGGGGCGAGGGCACGGGGACGCGGCGGTGACGTCCCCTGGCCGTGGTGGCTCTCCAGGCTCCCCCGGGGCAGGCTGAGGTGCCCCTGGTGCCCGCAGCGCCGCGCACTTGGGTGGCAGGGAGATGCCCTCCCCATCCCGCCCATCCCGGGGGGCTGGGATGGTGGGTGCCGGGGTCTGGGAGCAGGGCTGGGGGGGCCCCATGCTGCCCCACTCGGGGCCGTGACGCCCCGGGGGCTTCCAGACGGCGACGCAGAGCGGGGAGCAGGAGCTGGAGAGCCTGGTGCTGAAGCTGTCCGTGCTGAAGGATTTCCTCTCCAGCATCGAGAAGAAGGTGAGCGCCGGGGCGGGCGGCCGTGCCGCGGGGCCGGGCGGGGGCTGGGAGCTGACGGCCACGCTCGGCTCTCCCCCAGGCGCTCAAAGTTCTGCAGGAGATGAGCTCGGCCACCCCGGCTCCCCCGGCGCAGCCCCTCTCCCGCAAAGCCAAGAGCATCCCCGTGCAGACCTTCGAGGTGAGTCCCGGGAGCGCGGTACCCGGGGGGACGTCCCCGGCCCCCTCCCCGGGCTGGCAGCCGCAGCGCCCCGTGCCCGCCCGCAGGTGAAGCTGGACGTCACCCTGGGGGACCTGACCAAGATCGGCAAGTCGCAGAAGTACACGCTGAGCGTGGACGTGGAGGGCGGCAAGCTGGTGGTGCTGAAGAAGCAGAAGGACTCGCAGGAGGACTGGAACACCTTCACCCACGACAAGAGTGAGCGGGGCCCGCGGGCACGGCTGCACCCAGCTCTCCTGGGCGGCGCTGCGTGGTGGCGGTTGGGGGGGGTCCTCGGCACCCTGCAGTGGTCCGAGCCCCCCCAGGAGCTCGGCACCTCTCTGATTCCCCCCTGCCCCCCCAGTCCGGCAGCTGATCAAGTCGCAGCGGGTGCAGAACAAGCTGGGCATCGTCTTCGAGAAGGAGAAGGACAAGACGCAGCGCAAGGACTTCATCTTCGTCAGCGCCCGGGTGCGTGGTATTCAGAGGGGGTGGGCACGGGGTGGGGGGGGCATCGCTGGTCCCTGCGGGGCTGGGGGCTGCTCGCCGCAGCGTGGGGTGCAGCGGGGCTCACCGCCCGCCCCCCCAGAAGCGGGAGGCTTTCTGCCAGCTGCTGCAGCTGATGAAGAACAAGCACTCGCACCAGGACGAGCCCGACATGATCTCCATCTTCATCGGCACCTGGAACATGGGTGAGCGGGGCCACGGCTCCCGTGCTGGGGGGGCTGCAAGGGCTGAGCGCAGGCAGCCCCCCCTGACTGTGCCCCCCCCACCCCCCCGCAGGCAGCGTTCCCCCGCCCAAGAGCATCACCTCCTGGTTCACCTCCAAGGGGCTGGGCAAGACGCTGGACGAGGTGACGGTCAGCATCCCCCACGACATCTACGTCTTCGGCACGCAGGAGAACTCCATGGGGGACAAGGAGTGGGTGGATTTCCTCCGCGCCGTGCTCAAGGACTTCACGGAGATCGAGTACCGCCCGGTAGGAGCCCCGGGCCCCTCCGGGGAGCTGGGGATATCCTGGCTCTGCCGGCACCGGGTGCTTCGGGGCGGGCGTGCGCGGTGCCGGGGCGCTCGGAGCTGTCGCGGTCCCCGGCGCTGCGGCCGTCCGCTGCCACCGCTCGTCTGCCGCGTGGCAGGAGCTCGCCTTTGGGTGCAGGAGGCGGTGGAGGGAGCTGCTGGCAGCGTGCGCACCCCTTGCACGGGTGCTGCCGGGGGTGGTTGTGTTGGTGCCCGGCGCACGCTGCGGTCACGGCTCGGGGACGGGGCCCCTCCCCGCGGGGTCCTCACGGCCCGCGGCCCCCAGGTGGCCATGCAGTCCCTGTGGAACATCAAGGTCGTGGTGCTGGTGAAGCCGGAGCACGAGAACCGCATCAGCCACGTCAGCACCTCCAGCGTCAAGACGGGGATCGCCAACACGCTGGGTAGGCGGCGGGGCGTGCGCCTGGGTGTGCGCCCGTGTGTTGCACGGCGCACGTGCGCGTTGCTGCTCGGGGCACGTGTGCCTTGCACGGGGTGGGGGGGGGCTCCAGGGGTGCCTGGTTGCACAGGGAGGGCTCTGGGCGCACGTGTGTTGCACAGGGCGTGCTCTGGGCACACGTGTGTTGCACAGGGAGGGCTCTGGGCACACGTGTGTTGCATGAGGCAGGGTTTTGGTGTGCGTGCCTTGCACAAGGTGGGGCCCAGGTGCGTGGACATCACCCGGGGAGCGCTCTGGGCACACGTGTGTTGCACAGGGAGGGCTCTGGGCACGTGTGCGTTGCACAAGGAGGGCTTTGGGCACTTGCTCTCGGTGCAGTGCAGCCTGTGCTGACCATCTCAGTGGGGTCTGCGCCATCACCAGAGCCCGGGGGCACCTCCCCGCCACCACAGGCAGCCCCAGCGCCCTGCCCCGGCCTGATCCTGCCCCCGTCCCTCTGTCCCCGCAGGCAACAAGGGCGCCGTGGGCGTCTCCTTCATGTTCAACGGCACCTCCTTCGGCTTCGTCAACTGCCACCTCACCTCGGGCAACGAGAAGACGGCGAGGCGAGTGAGGTGTCCCCGCGTGGGGACAGAGCAGAGAGGGTCCGGCACGTGGCTGGGGGGGGGGGGTTGCGTTGTTCCCTGGGGGGGACGTGCAGGCTCTTGCACGCTTGTGATGTCTGTGCGGTGCCCGCTGCCCGGCAGGAGGAACCAGAACTACCTGGACATCCTGCGGCTGCTCTCGCTGGGGGACAAGCAGCTGAGCTCCTTCGACATCTCCCTGCGCTTCACCCACCTCTTCTGGTTCGGGGACCTCAACTACCGCCTGGACATGGACATCCAGGTGCCGGGGGGCGCGGGGTGCCCGCTGGGCCGGGGGCTGCCCGTGTGCCCCCCCGGTGCCAGCCCCCCCTGCCCTGCCCCGCAGGAGATCCTCAACTACATCAGCCGCAAGGAGTTCGAGCCGCTGCTCAAGGTGGATCAGCTCAACCTGGAGAAGGAGAAGCACAAGGTCTTCCTGCGATTCGGTGAGGGCGTGGGGCCGGGGCAGGGGGGTCACTGGGTGCTGGGGGGGGCAGCTCCAGGCCCCCCCTGACCCCCTCTTCCCCTATGGCAGGCGAGGAGGAGATCACCTTCCCCCCCACGTACCGCTACGAGCGCGGCTCGCGGGACACCTACGTGTGGCACAAGCAGAAGCCCACGGGGGTAGGTGCTGGGGGAGGGTGGGGGCCCTCGAGGCGGGTTCTGCCTAACCCACCCCCCTTACCCCCCCCCCCAAAAAAAAAAACCCATCCGGTGCCCGTCCAGGTCCGCACCAACGTCCCGTCCTGGTGCGACCGCATCCTCTGGAAGTCCTACCCCGAGACCCACGTCAATTGCAACGCCTACGGTGAGGGAGGGCAGGGGACAGGCGCTGGGGACTGGCCACCCCCCCCCCCCCCGTGGGGACAGGCCACCCCCCGTGGGGACAGGCCACCCGAGCTGTCCCCTCGTGCCGCAGGGTGCACAGACGACATCATGACCAGCGACCACTCGCCCGTCTTCGGCTCCTTCGAGGTGGGGGTGACGTCCCAGTTCGTCTCCAAGAAAGGTGCGGGCGCCCCTACACCCTGCCCCCCCCCGTCCCCGTGGGGTGCCCCCGTTCCGTGCCCCGGGTGCCTGCGGGTGGCCTGTCCCCAACCCCTGCAGGGACAAGGGGACGCCCCCGGCCCGGCCCCCGGGGGTCCCCACGGCTCCCCTCTCCCCGCAGGGCTCTCCAAGTCCTCGGACCAGGCGTACATCGAGTTCGAGAGCATCGAGGCCATCGTGAAGACGGCCAGCCGCACCAAGTTCTTCATCGAGTTTTACTCCACCTGCCTGGAGGGTGAGCGCCGGGGTGGGGGAGGTCCCGGGGCTGGGGGTCCCTGGGGACCTGCTGGGACCGTGCCACCCCCCCCTTTTTTGCAGAGTTCAAGAAGAGCTTCGAGAACGACAGCCAGAGCAGCGACAACATCAACTTCCTCAAGGTGCAGTGGTCGTCCCGGCAGCTGCCCACGGTGAGGGTCCCCGCTGGGGCACGGGGCCGGGGTGAGGCTCACGGGGGTCCCCCCCGTGCCCTCCACCAGCCCCCCCGTCCCCTCGCCCGCAGCTGAAGCCCATCCTCTCCGAGATCGAGTACCTGCAGGACCAGCACCTGCTGCTCACCGTCAAGTCCCTCGATGGCTACGAGTCCTACGGTGCGTGGCCCCCCGCGGGGAGCCGACGGCGGGCTGCGCCCCTCGGGGACGTGACACCCCCGTCCTGACACCCACCCCCCACCCTCCAGGCGAGTGCGTGATCGCGCTCAAGTCCATGATCGGCAGCACGGCGCAGCAGTTCCTCACCTACCTGGCGCACCGCGGCGAGGAGACGGGCAACATCCGCGGCTCCATGAAGGTGCGCGTGCCCGCCGAGCGCATGGGCACCCGCGAGCGGCTCTACGGTGAGCACAGGGGGTGCGTGGGGGGGTTTGGGGGGTGGGGGGGGGGGCGGGGGTGGCCCCCACTGAGCCCCCCATCTTCCCCGTCCCCTGGCAGAGTGGATCAGCATTGACAAGGACGAGACGGCCGCCGGCAAGGGGAAGGCGCCGCTGGGCGCCAGAGCCACCCAGGATTACGCCAAGTAAGGGGGGGCTTGGAGACCACCCTGGGGTGGTCTGGGGGGGGGGGGACGGCGAGCATCTCCCCCGCCGTGGCCATGCAGGCAGGGCCAGGCGATGCTCAGAGCGTCCCTGCGGGATGGCGCACGATGCCCCGACGCCTCTCGCCCCCCAGGTCTGCGGGGAGGAAACCCGCGGGGGCAGAGCCGCCCGCAGCCCCCCCGGCAAAGCCCCCCGAGGAGCCCGAGAAGGGCAGCGCCCCGCTGGCCGCCCGCCCCCCCGCCCCGCACCGCGGCACCTCCCGGGACGAGGCTGCGCCGAGCCGGTGAGCACGGGCACTTGGGGTAGGGGTAGGGGGGTCAGGGTTAGGGTTGGTGTTGGGGGGCACGCTGCAGCCCCCCGCGGCCCCCCCCGCTCACCCCCGTACCCGCAGGTCCAAGCCGGAGCCAGCGGCGGAGCCGTCGGGGGGGCCGCTGAAGAACAGCTTCAACAACCCCGCGTACTACGTGCTGGAGGGGGTCCCCCACCAGCTGCTGGCGCCCGAGACCCCCGGCAAGCCCCCCGTCCCCAAGGGCAAGGCGGCGGCCCCCGAGCGCCGCCGGCACCCCTCGGCCGGGCCCCCCCCGCCGTGCCGCGGCGAGGAGAGCTCCTCGGACGAGGACCCCGGCCCCGTGGCTCTGCCCCCCCCCGATTTCCCCCCCCCGCCGCTGCCCCGGGAGCTGGAGGTGGCCGAGAACCCCTTCTACGCCAGCGCCAAGGAGCTGCTGGGGGCTGCGTCCTCCGAGCCCCCCCCGCCCAAGCTGCACCCCCGGCCCCCCCTGCCCACCGGGGCCGGATTCGGGCTGGAGGCGCCCGGGGGGGCCGCGGTGCCCGGGGGGGTGCGGGACGACCGCTCGTGCTCCGTGCTGCAGATGGCCAAGACGCTGAGCGAGGTGGACTACGGCAGGGGCCGGGAGGTGCCGGCGCGGGGGGGGCCCCCCCCAGCTGCTCGGCAAGGGGCGGCTGGAGCTGCCCCCCCGCTGCCTGCACCCCGACTACGGCCGCCCCCTCGCCTTCCCCCCCCACTGCATCCGGGAGAGCATTGAGGAGGACCTGGCCGAGGAGGTGAGTGCTGGGGGGGGGGGGGGCACAGCGTGGGGACCCCCGGTTGCTTCGGGGGGGGGGTTGGTGACTGCTGCCAGCCCCCCTCCGCCCCTGTCCCCAGGGTGCTTGGAGGGCGGATGTGGGGTTGGGAGGGGGGGGTTCAATAGGGAGGGTGGTTTCGGGGTGGTGTGATGGGGGCCTGGGGGGCTGGGGGCACAAAATACAGCTGGGGAGGGTGGGGGGGGCTCCATCCTGGCTCAGCCCCGCAGCCCTGGGGCTCCCCAAGCACCCCTGCCCTGGGGGTCCCTGTACCCCCCCTGCCCGGGATGGAGTGGGAAACGGATGGGGATGGGGGCTTTGGGGGGACGGGGGTTTTGGGGATGGGGGCTTTGGGGGATGGGGGCTTTGGGGGTGGGGGCTTTGGGGGGATGGGGTTTGGAGGGACGGGGGTTTTGGGGATGGGGGTTGGGGGGTGGGGGCTTTGGGGGATGGGGGCTTTGGGGGATGGGGGCTTTGGGGGATGGGGGCTTTGGGGGATGGGGGCTTCGGGGGATGGGGGCTTCGGGGGTTGGGGGCTTTGGGGGATGGGGGTTTTGGGGGATGGTAGTATGGGAGGATGGGGTTTGGGGGGACCGGGGTTTTGGGGATGGGGGTTTTGGGGATGGGGCTTTGGGGGACGGGGGCTTTGGGGATGGGGGTTTTGGGGACAGGGGTTCAGGGGTGGGGGCTTTGGGGATGGAGTCGTGGGGATGGGGTCTCGGGGATGGGGCCTTTGGGAAATGGGGTCTTGGGCAGGGGGTTCTTGGGGATGGGGGGTTTCAGGGATGGGGTTTCGGGGACAGGGTTTCGGGGATGGGGATGGGATTCGGGGCACGACAGAGGAGCACGGCCACCCACCGGTACCGGTGAGGGACCCTGGCACGGGGCACTCCGTCCCTGCTGGTGCGGGTGCGGGTGCACGCCCGGTGCCGCGGGTGCACACCCGGTGCGGCGGTTGCACGCCCGGTGCCGCGGGTGCACGCCCGGTGCCACGGGTGCCGTTGCAGGCGCTGTGCCAGGCGGGCCGCGGCGCGGGCGCCGGCGAGTCCAGCGTGGGCGAGTGGCTGCGGGCCATCGGGCTGGAGCGGTACGAGGAGGGGCTGGTGCACAACGGCTGGGACGACCTCGAGTTCCTCAGGTGAGGGCGGGCACCGGCCCCGAGCCCCCCACCCCATGGCGGGGGTGGGACCCACCTGGGGGGGGGGCTGCGGGGCGCCGGGTGCCTGACGCCTGTGTTGTCCCCCCCCCGGCCCCGCTTTGGCAGCGATATCACGGAGGAGGACCTGGAGGAGGCTGGTGTCCTCGACCCCGGCCACAAGCGCGTCCTCCTGGAGAGCCTGCAGCTCAGGAAGTAGCCGCCGGCCGTGCCCACCGTGGCCCCCCCCGTGGCCGTGGCCGTGTGTCCCCCCGTCACCAGCAGCCACCCCTGGCCATGGGAGCGTGCCCTCCCCCCCCCCCCCCCAGGTGCTGGGGTGACACCGGGGGGTAGGGGAGGGGGGGGGGGGACAGGGGCAAAGCAGAGGGGCGAGGGGCGGCGGGTCCTGGTCAGACAATTTCATGGGGGGGGGCCCTAAGTTGGGGCCCCCCAGCGTTTTAAGTTATTTCTTATTTATTGGGAGAAGGGACAAGCGCGCATCCAGGGGTGGTTGTGCCGTCGGGGGGGGAATTAGGGTGAGTCCTGGGGGTGTCTGGTGAGGGCTGGGTGCCCCCTGCTCCCAGCACAGCCCCTTGCAGGCAGGGAGGAGGAGGAGGAGGAGGAGGAGGAGGAAGAAGAGGTCCTGTTACAGCCCAGCACCTGCAGGGCTGGTACCCAAGTGCCTTCTGATGCCATGGGGTGGGATGGGGATGGGGATGGGGAGGGGGCACCCACCCACTGTGTGCATCCATGGGATGGAGAGGCTCCCCCGGGTGTCCCCCCCAGTCCTGGGTGTCCCCCCCAACCCCGGGCATCCCAGGGGGGCCCCGGCGCAGCGCCGGCCCCCTGCCTTCGCCCATCCCCACCTCGCCACCGCCCGTGCCTCCGCGGTGTCCCCGCTCCCTTCGGTACTCCCGGCTCTGTCCCCTCCGTGGTGGCACCGGGGGGGGGGGAGTGGGGGCTGCCAGCCGGCCCCTCACCAAGTGCCCTTCCCGGCTCAGCCCCCCCTGAGCCCCCCAGGACCCCGAGCTGGGACCCGGGGCCGTGCCTTGCCCTGTAAGGGGTGAACCCCAGGGCTCCGCCAGCCACAAGTGCCAGGGTTCGGGGGGCGGGGGGGGGGGCACGAAACCACCCCCAGGGTCCTGCACCCCCCCTGCTGCCCCCCCCTCCGGCCGAGATGAAGGATGCGCCGGGCCCCCCCCCGTTCGTTAGCCAGCGGGGCGTTTGGTGTGAACCTAACCCTACTAAACCGTGCCACCGTGTCGTGCTCCGTGTTTCTTTCCCTGTTTTCTTTTCTCCCCACCCCCCCCCCTTATTTTTTTTTTAAATCACGAGCTATTTTTTTAACGTTTAATTTAATGGCCACCCGGAGCTCGCCCTGCTCCGCCGGGTTCCCGGAGGAGAGGCGGCGAAGGGCGAGGATGAGGAGCTGCCCCCCGCCGCCCCCCCCGCGTGGCCCCTGCCTGTACCCCCCCAATAAACGGCCTCGTGTGCTCCAATTCGCCTCCTGGTGTGGGACCCCCCCCGTCCTTCGTCCCCTCTGCCCCCCCCAGAGCCCTGGCCCAGTTGTCCCATGCTGGGCTACTGGTCCCAGTGCAGCACGGCCCCTTTGTACTGGTCCCAGTATGGTGCAGGATCCCCCAGGCTGCTTGGTACTGGTCCCAGTGGGGTCCAGGACCTGGTCCCATGTGCCCCATCCTGGGGGGGGGGGGGCAGGGACACCACTGCCGCTGACCCTTTTGGAAGGGTCCCAGCCCTGTGCCCCCCACCCGGGGGGGGTGCACGACCTCTGTCCCCCTGGTTCCCCACCACTGCTCGGGGGGGCTGAGGGGGGGCTGCATGTCCCGGTCCCTGCAGCTGCCTGGGGGCTTTTGATGGGGAAAATCTCAGTGTCCCCCCCCGCAAGGGTTTGGGGCGGCCCTGCGGTGGCAGGGAGCCTGTGGCTTCTTCAATAAATTAAGTTTTATTTGGATTAGTATAATTTGCAAATGGGTTCAATAAATTACAGAACAGTTAAAAAAAAAAAAGGGGGGGGGAAAAAAAAACAACCAACCAAAACCAACCCCAAAACCTCATCCAGCAGCCGGAGAGGTCCCCGGGGGAGCCACCGCGGGAGGGGGACGGGCACCGGGGCTGCCCGCAGGGGGGGGGCGAGGGCAGGGGGTGGCCGGGACCCCCCCATCCCGCTGCCACCCGGTGCCACGCGCCCCCCCTGCGCTGGAGAAGCTACACGGACACGCACACACACACACACACACGTACGCGCGCCCACGCCGGCCTGGGGGGGCCCCGAGGGGTGCCCTGGCCCCGGGGGGTGGGTGGGGGGGCACCTCGGTGGGTGCCAGCCCTGTCACAGCGGGACGGGGACCGGGGGTGCTGCCGGTGGCTCGGCCCCGTTCGCGGCGTTCCCAGCTCCTCGCCGAAGCCCCCCCGGTTCTGCTTTCTGCCCCCTCCCCAAATCCCGTCGCGCCCCGGGTGGGCAAGGGGGGGGCGGGGGTCTCTGCCCCCAGCCCCAGAAAGCGGGGGGGGGGGGGCAGCTCCGTGTCCATGGGCTGGGCGGCCCCGGCATCGCCGCCCGTGGCGGGGGGTGCGGTGCTTCCAGCGGCCCCCCCCAAATGTTCGGTGCCGCTCCGAGCCCCTTCGCTGCTCCCCCCGGCCTCTGGAATCCCGACCCCTAAAGTGCTTCCTCGCCCCAAGGATGCCGAGATGCCCACGCGTGGCGGGGAGAAATGGGGGGGGAGGGGGGAGATGGGGGGGCACCAGCGTCCGCAGCACGGTGGGAGCCCCCCCGAAACGTGCAGGAGCGATGGGCACGCCTCGGGCACCCCGTCCGGGCTGGGGGCGGCTGCAGCCCCCCCCCCCAAGGCTTGTCCCGGGGCTGCTGACCCCGCTGCGCTCACCCCTTGCTCCTGCAGCATCCGCGGTGCCGGCGGCACCCCGGGCACGGGGTGCGTGGATGTGTGTCCCCCCCCGCAGCTCCGTGCCCCCACAGGGCAGGCACCGAGCACGGAGCATCCCGGTGGGCTCCGGGTGAGGGCGGGGGTCCCGCAGCCCCCGGGGAGCCGGGGCAGGGGGCCGGGGCTGTGCAGGGATGGGGACGTGGAGGGGGGGGGACCTGTCCTGTCCCCAGCCAGCAGCAGTTTGCGGGGCGTCACCGCGGGGTCCCCGGGGGGCTGGGGATGGGGGGGGCAGAAGCTGGGTGGGCGCGGGGGGGCAGGGGTCGGATCAGAAGAGGTTTGTCTTGAGGGCGTTGGGCTTCCTGTGGAAGGAGGAGAGGACGCCGGAGAAAGGTCCGGGCATGGCTTCGGCCGGCTGCCACGCTTTGAGCAGCTCGGCCGTGTTGGCGGCGCCGCTGCTGGTGCTGACGCCCGGCCACAGGGGCGCCTTCAGGGGCTGCGGGGGGTGCCCGGGCCCCAGGGGCTGCCCCGCGCCCGGGCTGGGGCTCAGGCTGCCCCCGGGGCTGCCCAGGCTGCCGCCGGCGGGCAGCGAGGCCGTGCTGTCGGGCGTCGGGCTGCAGTTCGACTCCTTGGACTCGTCGTCCTCCGAGGACGAGCGCGGCTCCGGCTTCTTGCTGGCGGCGGCACCGGCGCTGCTGCTGCTGCTGCCGCCCGCGCCCTTGGCGTTGGCCGCGCGCTCCTGCTTGCGGAACTTGGCCCGGCGGTTCTGGAACCAGACCTGGGGGCGGGGGGGGATGGGGGTGAGATAGAGATGGGGGTGGGGTGGGGATGGAGAGGGGATTGGGATGGGATGAGAAGAGGACGGGGATGAGATAGAGATGGAGATGGGATGGGAATGGGAAAGGACGGGGATGGAGATAGATGGGGATGAGATAGAGATGGGAGTGGGGTGGGGATGGAGAGGGGATTGGGATGGGATTTGATGGGGATGAGATATAGATGGAAATGGGATGAGGATGGGGATGGAAAAGAATGGGGATGGAGATGGGGATGGGGATGAGATATAGATGGAAATGGGATGGGATGGGGATGGAAAAGAATGGGGATGGGGATGGGATGCGGATGAGACGAAGATGGGATGAGGATGGAGAGGGGATTGGGATAGGGATGAGATATAGATGGAGATGGGATGGGATGGGGATGAAAAAGAGCAGGGATGGAGATGGAGATTGGGATGGGGATGGGGATGGGGATGGGGATGGGGACGGGGATGGGGATGGGGATGGGAATGGACAGGACAGGACGGGGTGGGACACACCAAGGAAAGCAGGTCAGGCGCCATCCCGGGGCTTGGTGAGCCCAAACCAGGACCGCGCTGGGGATGTGCACCCTGGGACGCCCCCCGCTAGGAGCCCAGCATTGACCCCAGATACATGGGGGGGGGGGTGGGGGTGGCTGCAGGCGGGCGATGGAAGCGGGGTGTGCGAGGGCAGCGAGTGACGTGCCCGGCTGTGGGGGCACCAAGCAGGGGCTGCGGGGGGCTGCACGGGGGCTGCCCTCCCCCTGCATGCATCCAGCTTGGGGTGGGATCACCCAGACAGACCCAGCGCCACCGTTCCTGTAGGTTCAGGGCGTGCTGGAGACCCCACATCGCAAACAGCTCTGCGGGAGTCTCGCCCCTGCTGCCGCTCGCGGCCCCGCTGCCTGCACAGCCCCAACCGCAGCCGAAATGTTTTCCACAACGCCCCCGCTCCTGGCTCCGGGATGGCACCAGGGTGCAATATTTCAAAGTTTAAAATGATTAGTTAATGAATTAAATAGCTAAATAAAATTTTAAATTAATTTTTTTTTAAAGCCCCGGGGTTCTGTGTGCTTTCCCCACTCGGCGCTGGCGCCGCAGCCCTGCACCAGCAGCGCCCTGCGGGGACACCCGGACACGCGCAGCCGGGGAGGGTGGCACTGCTGGGGACACGCAGCCTGCACGGCTCCAGGACAGAGCCCCCGGCACATGCTCGCCCCCACCAACACGCCACCGATCAGATAATAAAAGGGTAAATAAAAAATTTTTTCCTCTGCCCGACCCAGGCAGAGGAAAATTCCCGACGGCTCCGTCCCTGCGCCGGGAGCCAGGACCGGGTGTGCTGCACCCCGAGTGGCACCGCGCCGCTTCTGCTCCTCCGCTCCCTGCTCTAGGGATCCCCTCCCGGCACCAGGCTCAACCCCGCAGCCGAGTCCTGTCCTGTCCCCACGGCTAGCTGGGGATGTCACCGTCCCCCTGCATGGAGCTGGGGGCTGGCTGACCCCTGTCCCCTGGTCGCAGCGTCTGTCCCGCTGGCAGGCGGTGCCGCTGCTGCGGGGCCGGGGCTGACCTGGGGAGCTGGGGCTGAGCTGGGTGGGGGGAACGCGCTGTGCCCCCGCCCCAGGCTGCTCCATGGCACCGCGGGGGATGCAGCAGGGCAGAGGGGAGCGGGGTCCTAGAGGACCCTTCACCCCCTTCTTCCCAGTCCCGGTGCCCCCCCGGGGCCCTGCCCTTCGCGCGGGGAAAGCTGAGGTTGCGCCAGACCCTGCCGCAGCCCACGGCCGGGACAGGAACCGCCCCAGCTGCCGGCAGAGCTGTAAAAAGGGATGCTTTCCGCCCAGGAGACCCGCGGGGCTGGGGTCTTCCCACTGTGACAGCCAGGGTGGGGACCGAGGGTCCCCTCCCGCTGTGGGACATCGCCCCGCAGCCCCATCCAGAGGGGCTCGCGCTGACCGCGGGGCGCCCCAGCCCGCAACATGGCCCTCGTCCTCGCATGGACCAATGCTGTCCGACCCCCCCGCTCTAATAAATAAATTGCTGATGGGGAATGGGTGGCGGAACCAGGTCCTGGCCACCTCCCTGCGCCCCATCACTGATGGTTTTTGGGGACCGCTCTGCACCACGGTCAGGGAAATGCTCCCGGCTTTGCCAGCGAGACCGGCCCGGGGACGGCGCCCGCTCGTGTTCGGCTGCAGTTCCCTGCACCGGGAACCAGCCCCGGGTCCCGGTCCCTTTGTCCAACACCTCCCTAAACCGGCGAGCAAAGCAGCAGGGTCCCAAGCACTGTCCCCAAGCCCCCCGGGGCTCCAACAGGAGCTCCCTCGCTCCGTCCCCGTGGCTCACCTGCACCCGCGCCTCGGTGAGGTCGATCTTGAGGGCCAGCTCCTCGCGCGTGTAGATGTCGGGGTAGTGCGTCTCGGCAAAGACCCTCTCCAGCTCCTTCAGCTGCGAGCTGGTGAACGTGGTCCGGATCCGCCGCTGCTTCCGCTTCTCGTTGATGCCCGACGGATCCGAGAAGAATTTGTACGGCACTGGGGAGGGAGAGGCGGGCGTGAGCGGGGCGGCACGGCGGGCAGGGCTGGACGCACCGGGCTGGGCGCACCGGGAGGGGATGCAGCGGGCTGGGTGCACCGGGCAGGACCCGCTGATGAGAAGGCTGCACCGGGCAGGGATGCACCGGGAGGGGATGCAGCGGGAGGGGATGCAGCGGGCAGGCTGATCTGAGCAGGGTGCACCAGGAGGGAACGCACCGTGCGGGGACCTGGAGGGAAGGCACCCAGCGGGAGTTGTGCACCGGGCTGGGATGCACCGGGTGGGGATGTACCGGCTGGGGATGCACCGGGCAGGAGGCACCGGGCAGGGGGCAGCGGGCAGGACGCACCACGAAGGAACCCAGCGGGAAGGGACCCAGAGAGGAGAAGGAACAGGGCACAGAAGCAGTGGGCAGGAGGCACCGGGCTGCACCGGGCAGGCTGCACCGGGCTGCACCGAGCGGGACGCACCGGGCGGGAGGCACCGGGCAGGACGCACCGGGATGCACCGGGCAGGACGCACCGGGCGGGAGGCACCGGGTGGGAGGCACCGGGCAGGACGCACCGGGCAGGAGGCACCGGGCAGGGACCCAGCACAGGCAGAGCGGTCCCGGTGCTCGGGCGCTGCCTCCCCGCGCCCCCCGTTCCCCTTCTTTCGTTGCCGCCGCCGCCGTACTGCGGGGCGCGGGGCTCCGGGCGGCCCGGGCCGGCGGGAGCGGGGCCGGCGGGGAGCGCGGCCGGTGCCGGTGCCGGTGCCCGTGCCCGTGCCCGTGCCGGTGCCGGTCCCGGTGCGGGCGGCGGCAGCGCGGCCGCTTCGTTCGCGGCTCCTCCGCGGGCAGCGCCCCGACGGCGCCAACGAAAGCGGGGCTCGGCGGGGGGGCGCGGCGGCGGGGACCCCCTCCCGGCCCCGCCGCGGGGCCGCCGCCGCTCGGGGCAGCCCGGGGGCGCGGCGGGGGCGCGCGGGGGGCTCGGGGGCGCGGCGGCCCCGACGGCTCGGCGGGGCCCGGCCGTTACCTGCCGAGTAGGGCGAGGGCTGGTGGTCGCGCAGGGCGCCCAGCGCGCAGTTGGCGGAGGCGAGGGGGGGGCAGGCCGGGCTGGCCCCGAAGCCGCCCCGCATGGGGCTGTACTGGAACGTGTTGGCCTGGCTGCAGGAGCTGAAGTCGTAGGCGGACGCCTCCATGGCCGCCACGCAGGAGTCGTACGAGTTGAGGTAGGAGTAGTCCATGGCGAACATGGAGCGGCGAGCGGAGGAGCCGCCCGGCCCCGGCCCCGGCCCGGCCGCCCCGGTTACCTCGGCCGCCTGCCCGCCGGCCCCGGCCCCGCCGCCCCCGGCCGCCGCTCCATGCACGGCCGCGCCCGCCCCGGGCCGCCGCGCCCCGTAATATACCGGCCCGGCGACGGGGAGACAATGGCTGGCGGCGTCGGGGGCTTTTGCATGACAATATCTCCCGGGGACCGCGGGCGCAGCAGGAGCGGGCGGAGCCGCCTCCCCCCGCCGCCCCCCGCCCTTAACCCTTCGTGGGCGCCCGCCCAGCCCGGCCCGGCCCCGAGCCCCGACGGGCGCCCGACGGCCGGGAGCGCCCCCCCCCGGGCCCCCCGGCCCCCTCCCGGAGCCCCCGGCCCGGCCCCGGAGCGGCGCACGTCGGGGCGGCTGCGGGGGCGCGTCCCCGGCCTCGTCCCCGCTCGTGCCCGCGGACCCGGCGGCCTCGCCGTCCCCGGCCCCATCCCTGCCCCCGGCCCCGGCCCCATCATCGCGTCCCTGTCCCCATCTCCGTCCCCATCCCCGCCCTTGTCTCTGTCCCCATCGCCACGTCCCCATCCCTGTACCCACCGCCGCGTCCCCATCCCCGTCCCCATCCCTGTCCCCGTCCCTGTCCCTGTCCCCATCCCTGTCCCTGTTCCCATCCCCGTTCCCATTCCCTCCATCCTCATTCCCCCATCCGCATCCCTGCCCCTGCCGTCTCCACCATCCCAGTCCCCATCCCCACGTCCCCATCACCTGTCCCCCTCCCAGGCCTGTCCCCGTCCGTCCCCATCCCACTGCACCTCCCCGGCCACCCCCGGCCCCCAGCCCTCCACGACCCCACAGCTCTGTCTCTCCCCACGCCGCTCCCTGTCGCACACACGCACACCCCACAGGGGACCTCAGGACCCCCCCCCCCGTGCCCGGCCCAGCACCACCGGGTCACCCCCACTTGCCCTGGGGGCTGAACCCAGCCCCGTGCCCCCCCCCCCCCACCTCCAGCACAGCCCCTGCACCCCAAAAGCCCCAGGCTGGAGGTGACCCTGGGGGCGGACAGACAGACAGACAGACAGACTGATGGGGCGATGGCTCCCTGCTCGCCAAGCCGGTGCCCCACGGCTCTTATGGGGCTCGTGCCCATCTCCAGCCCCGGCTGTCCTGGGGGGGCTGCATTTCTGGACCCTCCCCAGGCCAACTGGCCGAGCAGAGGCCTCTTTGATCTGTTTGCCCTCTGTGAGGTCCGTGAATTAAACACCTCGGGCCCCATCCTGCACCCCAGGGTCTCCCCCGACAGCCTGCACCCATCCCCTGGCTCCAGATTTTGGCCAAGGCAGCTGAGATTGGGGGTGCAGCAGGGGGTGGGGGGGTTCCTCACCCCCCCCATCCCATCCACGGGGGCTCTGCCCGTTGCCCCCCCTATTCTGCAACCCGGCTGAATTCCAGCGGTGCCTCATTACCGCCCCGCTGGGCACCCGTGAATGGCAAAGTCCAAGGTAAAGGCTCTGCCCCTTTTCAGAGGCACCGGGGGGATTTGGGGGGATTGGGGACATTTTCAAGACAAACACTTTCACTAAAGAGGATTTAAAAGTCTAATTGCACCCGGCCGGGGGCTTTG
This sequence comes from Anser brachyrhynchus, assembly GCF_964034855.1. Lineage (NCBI taxonomy): Eukaryota > Metazoa > Chordata > Aves > Anseriformes > Anatidae > Anser > Anser brachyrhynchus. The sequence goes on along the minus strand of NC_137694.1, from coordinate 212,199,907 downwards.
TGTCCCCCTGCCCAGCTGGGGGGGGGGGGGGGCTCACTGCCCTCCCTGCAGGCATCAGTGCCGGTGTAAGGAAAGGCCAGATCCTGACCACTTGTGCAGCACCAGCTCAGCCTGCACGGGCTCAGGACATGGGGCACCAGAGACTGGCCTCTGATGTCCTCGGGGCTGCCTGGGATGTGTCCCACTCCGTGTCCTGCCCTGCGTCCTTCCCCGCATCCTGCCCCACGTCCTGCCCCACGTCCTGTACTATGTCCTGCCCCGTGTCCTGTGCCATGTCCTGTGCCATGTCCTGCGCCATGTCCTGTCCTGTGTCCTGTGCCGTGTCCTGCCCCGTGTCCTGTGCTGTGTCCTGTCCCGTGTCCTGTGCCATGTCCTGTGCCGTGTCCTGCCCCGTGTCCTGTTCCATGTCCTGTCCTGCATCCTTCCCTGAATCCTGCTCCATGTCCTGCCCTGTGCTCCATGTCAAGCCCCGTGCCATGTCCTGCCCCATGTCCTGTTCCGTGTCCTGCCCCATGTCCTGTTCAATGTCCTGCCCTGTGTCTTGTGCCACATCCTGCTCCATGTTCTGTGCCATGTCCTACTCCTTGTCCTGCCCTGTGTCCTGTGCCATGTCCCGTGCCATGTCCTGTCCCATGTCCTCTTCCGCGTCCTGCCCTGTGTCCTGTGCCGTGTCCTTCCCTGCATTCTGCCCCATGTCCTGCCCCATGTCCTGCCCCATGTCCTGTCCCACGTCCATCTCCACATCCTGCCCCGTGTCCCACACCATCCCACAACCAGTGCCCCACCTGTGGCCACGCTCCCCTCCCAGGGGACAGCCCCCACTGGCCCGGATCCCTCTGCCCCACCGGGTCGGGGGTCCCTGGGCCACCCCGGGCCCCGTGGCCGGGCCGGCCGGGGGCTGGTGGCCCAGTCCCCACGGCGAGCCCCCAGCTGCGCTGGCCGAGGCGCAGGCGCCGGACCCGGGCAGGTTGCTAAACAAGTTAATTAGATCAAGGAGATGGAGGCTGGCTGGTGAAAGAGAGCCCCAACTGTCAGGCTGCTGGAGTTGTGAAAAAGTTAATTCAATTAAGTTTTCCCTCTAAACTAATTAGGCAGCAATCTGCCACGCAAGGAGCTGCTGCTATTGCTACCCAGAGCCAGGGGCAGAATGAGGGGGAGGGGAGGAGGAAGATGAGGGGGGGATGAAGGGGGAGAGGAGAAAGTGGACAAAGGGGGGCTGGGCGGGCTGGGGCAGCGCCGGGGGTGCCCCCACCTTGCCATGGTCCTGGTGAGCCCAGAGCTTGGGCCCGGCCATGGGAGCTGGGGGGGACGTGGGTGACCTGATGCTGGTGCAGGGAGAATCGGTGCTGGCAGCAGGGGCTGCCCCGGGGGGGTGACGTCCCCAGTGCCATGCGATGGCTGAGCACCCCCACCCTGACACGCGTGGCAAGGCACAGGGTGGGCTGGGCACCTCGGAGAGGCCAGGTCGGCTGCAGGGGCCAGCCTGGCCCGGGAAGGTGGGCGGGGGGGTCCCGCAGCACGGATGGGGGCTCCCCGTGCCCCCAGCCTGGCCGGGCTCTGTGGGATGCACGGCACCAGAGTGCCGTGCCCGTTCTCCCCGCTGTCAGCACGAGGGAACTGGGGACCTTGTGTAACAGGAGGCAGTGCAGGGCCTCACGGGGTCTCCTGCAGCGCTCGAGCACCAGCTTTGCCCACGCCGTTCACCAGGGCGCAGCCCGTGCTCCGGGAAGCATCCCGCTGCAACACCCAGCACGGCCTCCCCGGCCCTCCCGGCCCCCGCTGCTCCCTCGGTGCCAGCCCCGGCTGCGCTGCGGTGGGGCCGCGGTAACACCGGGGCTGCACCGGGAGCTCAGCGCGGCGCTGGGTGCAGGAGCTGGGGCTGCTGCAGGGTGGGCAGCGGGGAGGAGACCTCGCGCCGTGCCCTCGCCCTCGCCGGCAGCGGTGCCCAAGCTAGGACCGTGGTGCTGGTGCGTGCCGGCAGCCGGCATCCCACGGCCGGTGGCTGGGCGCACCGCGAGCACCGCGAGCACCACGGGCCCCGTGGCTCCGGTTCCTGAGCCGGGGCTGCAATTTGGGGCTGCTCACCCAGTGCTGCACTCGCCCGGCCACGGAGCCGCGGGCCCCCGGCCACCGCTGCTTTGTTCCCCGTGACAAAGCCCCGACTCGGGGCCGCGCCGAGGCCCCTCCGCGCGCTGGAGCTCGCCTGCCCCTAATCGAATTAGGAGCCCGGCACGGGGCTGAAGGCTGGCAGTAATTGAATTTCTCCCGTCACAGCCTGATGTTTCTCCCCTCCAGATCCTGCCTTGGTTTTATTGTTTCTGGGACCGGCTGCAATGGCACATTTATTTGATCTGTCACAGGGAGCCCTTTAACCCTCTGCTGTTTGCTTAGAGGCACGCCAGCTCCTCTCCTCAAACACAATTAAAAACAAATAAAACAATCGGGGAGGGCCCTGCTCACCTCCCCAGCACAGCCTGGGCCGGTGATGCTCCTGCTTGACGGGGCCTTCGCCGCTCCACTCTCTGGGGTGCTGGCATGGCGTGGTACAGCATGGCACAGCACTACGTGGTGCAGCATGGAGCAGAACGGCATGGCACAGTGCAATGCAGGCTGGCACAGCACAACATGATGCGGCACAGCACGGTGTGGCACAACGTGGCACGGCGTAACGTGCCGTGGCAGAGTCACACGGTGTCATGGAATTGATTTTACACAGTGCCACAGCACAGTGGGGCACGGCGCAGCACAACATGGCATGGCATGGCACGATGCAGCACGGCATGGCCCAGCACGCCTGGCCCGGGGTTCCCCACGTCGCAGCCAGGAGCCCAAGGCTGGGGCTGGTCCCGTTCCCGCCGGCTGCAGGAGTCCCACGGGAGCCCTGCTGTGGTTTGTGTGGGCGCCCGTGCTGCCTGGGCTGGGCGTGGGGGCACACGCATGCACGGCCGGCTCTGCGCCGCGGGACCACGCGTGGGCAGCTCCAGTGCTGCATTGCCGGGCTGGAGCCAGGAAACGGCGCGGTTCGGTGAGGGGACGCGGGAGGTCAGGTCGATGGCTGGACTTGATTTATCTTCAAGGTCTTTTCCAACCGAGACAGTTCTGTGACCTGTGATGCTCCCGCTCCTGCTCTCCCTCTCGGGCACAGAGCCCCTCGGTCTCCGTGTGCCACGTGGGGACGTGGCCCCAGCAGAGCTGGACCCAGTGGGTGTCCCACGGAGCCTCCCCTGCAGTCCGGGACGGGCTGGAAGCGTCAGGGCTGGAGGCAGTTGTGGGGCTGGTGAGGAGCTGAGGGGCCGGAGCTGTGGAGGGGGCTCCTGGGGCTCTCCCTGTCCCTACACAGTGTCCCAGCCCCGTGGGGCGGGCACAGGCTGCGGCCCCGGGCAGCTCTGCTGGGGGACCGTGCAAACTCCAGCGCCCACCCCGCTGGGCTGGTGCTGAGCCGGCCCTGCCAGTGTCCGCGTGGGACCTGCTCTGGGTTGGAGAGGGTCAAGAAATCCCCCCATGGAGCTCCGAGACCCTTTCAGGTGAAGACAAACGTGAAGGACCTCCTACTGTCCTCTCTGTCACCACAAGAGGCTCATCAAGACCCACTCCTGCTGCCAGAGACCCTCTTTCCCCACCCAGCCCGATCCCCACGCGTTGCAGCGCGCTCACAGCACCGGCAGCTCGGGGCTCTGCCCTCCTGACGGCCCGTGCTCGTTCCCAAACCTGTTATTTCATCCACAGCCGGGGTGCTGAGCTTTGCTCCTTTTTGTGCGCTTCTGCAGCGACCCCCGGCAGCATCACCGCTTTTTTCCAGCGCCTCGGTGCTTGGGTGCAGGACGGGACCATTGGCATTACCTGCTCCAGGTCCTCCAGGAAAACGTAACCTGTGCAAGTCTCTGGAGGGATTTTTGGGGAGACCGTGACGGTGCTTTCCATGGTAGTAAATAAAAGGACAAATCCAGGAATGCAGCTGGCTTCTGGCTGTGCAGTCCTGCTACTGAGTGCTACGCCCGCCCCTGTGCCACCCCCACCCCCTCCCAATCCCCCCCCCCAGCTCTGCTTTCCACCCTGGCAGCTCTGTTTCAGAGTTTCCCCCCCCCTTTTCCAGCCTTGGTGCTCCCAGGCGTCCAGCCTGAAGAAGCTCTTGGTGGCAGCCCCGTCCCTTTGGGCACACACCTCTCGTGCGGTCGGATGCCCCCAGCAGCCCCACGGGCAGTCGGGGCAAAGCAGCCCCTTAAAACCTGCTGCAGCCCCTGGAAAATGAGTGCCAGGGACAAAACAAGCCCACGGACAGGCGGACAGCCCGGTTCCGATGTCTGCCTCGGCAGCTCAGCCCCAAGAACTCGGGCGCCTCACCGGGATGAGCCCCTCCGGCAGCCCCACGCGCTGCTCCTGGCACACCCTGGGGCCGTCTCGGGCCGCCTGCACCCACAAAGGGTCGGGGCTGTGACCCCGCCAGCGCTGCATGGAGCTGGGAAGGGGGGCACCCGGCACGCCGGGGGGGGCCCTGCAGGACAGCAAGTGGCCTCCCCAAACCCGCTGCCACAGCTGGAGCAGGGTGGGTGCGCCTGGGCTGGGTGCGCCGCCCCCGGCAAGCACGGCGCTCTGCCACCTCCGGTCCGTCACTGTCGCCGTGCCCCAGGGACTGTGACTTATTAATTCCGCAGGGCTACTTTGTTTGATTTCCGTATGTATTTAATTTCCTACCCTTCACAACGCGCCTGTGGTACGTCACCGACCGGCGGGGTAATCCGCGGCGACGTGGTCGGGGAAATGCTGTGACCTCGGTGGCAGAGGGCTCCTCTCCCCACGGGGTGACAGCGACGTGGCCGAGCAGCGACCGAGGCTGTGGGAAGGGGCTCGTGCGCCTCCCCCCGACTCCCACCCAGGACCTTGTCCGCGGGGACGTGACACCAGCCGTGTCCCCAGGAGGGGACACGTGTCCAAAACCAAGGCGCGTGGTCCCGCACTGGACCCGTCACCGAGGTGGGGCTGGCAGGGGAAACGTGCTGGCGGTGTTCCTCGTGGTGCTCCTCGTGCCTCCCGGAGGCCAGCAGGAACTGCAGGAGGCCCCCAGGGCTGGGCCTCGCCCTCCTCGATCCTATTAAGGGGCAATCCCCACCCTGCTCTGCCCGGCCTCCCCCAGCCTGCGTGCGAAGCAGACCATCGCGTGTGCACGCCGCGTTTATTGCAATAAATAACGAGAAGCAGGCGAGGTACAGTCAGAGTGCCTGGTGGCTTTTAAATGGAAGCTGTCACACACTCAGTCCCTGTCCCACCCCTGTGCAGCATCAGCCCAAGCCCAGCAAACCCAGTCCCTGCGGCAATTCCCATCTTCAGGCAGCGACGAGCCCTACCAGCACCCGTACAGTCTGAAATCCGCTTGCCCATGTCTTAAGCAGCCCCAGCACCTCCTCTCTTACGCCAGCTGTTTCTGCGGTGAAATCCCACTGCCCCCCACCCGCGTGTCCCCCCCGTGGCAGCACGGCGCCTCGCCAGCCCACGGCCAGAGCCCTCTGTGCCCACCCAGAGCCACCCGCCTGATGGTGCGGGTCCTGCCTGCCCGCGTCCTGCTCCAGCACAGCAGAGGCAGCAGGAGCAGAGGCAGCAGGAGCAGCTCTGCCCCACCTCATGCTCCGCTCGGGCGGATGCCTGCCCTCACTGATGCGCCCACGTCGCACACTGCGAGTCTCACGGTATTTTATTGCCAGCCCGCGCAGCCGGCGTCCCCGCGCAGGCGGCTGCTCAGGAGGAGCGTGCCCCAGGAGTGGCTGCCGCTGCCTAGAGGAAGTACGCGATGTTTTCTGGGTTCAGAGGTGCCTGGATGTCCAGTTTTCGGGATTTGCTGTCTTTCTCCACTATCTCCAGCCGCAGGGTTGGCATCTTTGTTTTCTCTGCGCCGGGGGCAGAGCTGTCTTTGGTTTTCAGCAGCTGCTTGTCCGAGTCCTCCACCGTGATTCTCAGGGTGCAGCCCCTCGGCAGCAGGTCCTGCTCGTAAGCAGCTGCTAACTGGTTCACAACGCGCCGTTCAACCTGAAGGAGGAAAAAGCAGCTTCCATAAAGCCCCGAAGTATCCCCGGGGGTGCCATGCCGCTCTCCTTCCCACCCTCGGGCAGCAATATTTCCTCCCCTGACCATCAGCATCGTGGCTGTGGGCCCTACGGGCGCACTTTCCGCGGGACGGACACAAGCAACGGGGCTGCGAGGGGAGGCTGCGGGCACTGCCCCTGCTCCTGTGCCCTCTGCAGCACCCAGCGGGGCCAAGGCCTGCTTCGCCCTGCTGCTTTACCTCGTGCTTGATGGACCGCGCACCGTAGTGCAAGTTGTAGCCGTCAGCCAGCACGTCCATGACCTCCCTGTCCCAAAGCAGCGTGATGTTGTGCCTCGCCTTGGCCTGTGGGGGCAGGAGGAGAAGGAAGCGTTACTGGTGCATGTAACCTACCCCAGCACCCCATTCCTTCCCTCGAGCAGCTGGGAGCCGGGACACCACGGGCAGCGGGGTGCGGTGCCGCGTGTCCCTGTGTCCGAGCTCGGCCAAGCGCAGCCCGGTCGGTGCACGAAAAGGCTCCAAAGGTGCCCCCTAATTCCTATTTGGAGCCTCCGTGTGCCAGATCAAATGACAGATCAGACATTGACTGTCTCTGAATGCTGTCCGGAGCCCATCCCTGCCCCAGCAGAGGAAGGAGAGCCCCCCGCCGCCCCAGCAGTCACTGCCCCGAGGGCCGAGTGCTCTGAGCAGAGCGGGTCCCCTCCTGCTGACCGCTGGAAGAAGACTACTGCGGCACAAACGCGCGCTCACGCCGCTTCTGCAACAGCGGGATGAAGGCTTGGCCAGGAATTCCTCCTGCTCGTGAAGGAGAAGTTACCTCTAAAGCCATCGTCTCTGAGCAACGGACTGGATTTTACCTTTTTGGCCCAAAAATTCAGCTCCTTGTTGACAAGCTGGATGAGCTCCGAGTGGCAGAAAGGGAGAAAATAGACGATCTCGTTGATCCTCCCCAGGAACTCATCCCGCCTGAAGTGAGCCTGCAGGGACAGAGGCTGCGGGTCAGCGGGGACAGGGCGGTGACCCGGGCAGGCAGCGAGGCTGCAGGGGCACGCGCTGGCAGGATGGGCAGGGGTGTCAGCGGGACGTGTCGCTGCAGGAGGACTCCCCTGGCCCAGCAGCGCAGAAGCCGAGCAGATTGCGGCCCAGGGTGAGCGCAGGACCCCCACAAATCCCAGCGCAGCGCTTCCCACCCCATGTTTCCCCTGCCAGTCTCCCACCGTTGCACTACTGTGAGAGCAGAGAGATGCGGTTATCTGCTTCTGCAAGGCCCTGACCTTACTCCTGAGCGCCTGAAAATCAAAAAGCGACGTCGTGTCACTGATCCCACGTCTGGGAGGCAGCTGGTGAGGGGCACGGTGCTTGCTGCTCTGAACGACTCAGCGAACAAAGCTCAGGACACCTGAAAGACGAGCCGTGAAACGAATCCCCCGTACCTTTAAGATGGGGCGAATAACCTTCTCCTTGAACTGCTTGGAGATGGTGATCTTCTCGGTCACCTGCACGTCCTCTGGAAGACACAAGGACATGGGTGAGGGTGGGGAAGGAAGGACACGCAAAGCCACACAACGAGGAGCCCGTGGCTGCGCAGGAAGGAGAGATGGGTGCCCAGCAGCGTCTAGGATCAGACCTGAAATCTCCCCACGTGCCACAGACCACACCTGGTGGGTGCTGCGGTGCTCCTGCACCCGATTCCCTGACTTGGCTGGCTCTTGGTGCCCTGCGCGCCCCTCACCGGTGATTTCACTGATGCTCTCGAACAGCAGCAGAGCTCCCGCTCTGCCCCCACTCTCTGCCTTACAGCCCAGGAGCTGTCTGCCAGCAGATTTCAGACAGCAGGAGTCCTCAGCTGGCCTCCACGAAACCTGGACGGTGGCTGGGCTACGAGAACCAGCCCAGGTTACGTGGCACGCAGAGCACGGTCACCTGGGGCTGTTCTGCGGAGGCCACGGCAGCTCTTCAGGCGCAGAGGACAGGCCGTGGTCCCCTCAGCAAGCAGCAAAACCCACGCTCAGCCTGGGGCACGAGCGTGCTTCGGGCTTTGGGACTACTTCCCTCCACTGACTGCAGATGGAGCCAGGGTCTGGCAGCCCCGCTTCTAATCCCAGCTCCAGCTGCAACAGCCAGCCTCAGCGCAGGCTTTACCTTCCTGCGGCCCCAAGTCACGTTTCTCTTTGTCTTTTCCTGCCTTGATTCTTCCTACACCTTCAGGCTTTTAACTCCATGTGCTATTTAACACCAGGAAGCCCACCGGGAGATCCCTCATGGGAAAGGCGCTCCGGATAGGAGGCCGTAATGCCAAGCAGCGGAAAAAGACCCCGCTGAAGGCTGGATGCCGAAAGCCTTCCCCACGTTTGCAGCCTTGGCGGAGCTGTGACACTCCCAGCAGTGGCAGAGGAGGCTTCCAGGCACGGCGTTGCGTGCTCTGAAGCACCCCTGCCCCTTCCCCTGGGAGGCCGGGGGGCTCTCAGCACCCATCCCGGCTCGCCCCTGCCGCAGGGAGCACCCCCAGGACACAAGCACGGGGGGGCTCCAGTGGTCCTGGGTGGGGATTTCGCTGTGCTGCACGGGAGGGATGAGAATTGCAGTGGCCACGTGGCCTAAACAGAGCTGGGTGTCCTTGGTTATAGGATTCGGCCCCTTTCACTTCCCTGAGACACCGAGGGGATCTGGCAGAGCGCTCTGCCCGCACATGGGGCCTCTGGAAGAGGAGCTGGGGAAGGCAGGGCAGAGAACAGGCAGCACTCAGGTTTGTCACCTGCAATATTTGCTGCTTTCACTCACAGATGGAGAGATACGGTGGAAGCAGCTCCTTCCCTCTATCTTTCCATTTATCTGCCCAGCCAGGCACTTAGGCTGACCTCGCGGCCACTGCGCCCAGGAGCTCCTCCAAGCCAAGGACTCGGCAAATTGCAAGGAGCTCCGCGAAACTCAATTGAGGCCGGGCTTCTGATCAAAATGCATTTTCTGGCTATGCTCTCTCGCTGCCTTTCACTCACTGCAGCTGTCTGTCGTACAGTTCCAGAAATTAAAATTCAATGCTTTCCTCATTTAGGAGAAAAGTGCTTGGCATTTTAAAATGTTATTCTTGAAAGTTCAGTCGCAGGCATGCTTTGTCCTTTACCTAGTTTGATTGAAGCTTAAAGATTCTGAATTAAGTCAGCTTTGGCATCCACTTCTCAAAGCAAAAAGGAAGAGACAGTGAGAGAGAAGCTGAAAAATACACTCGATGCCAAAACCCAGCATTTTTTCCTGCCGTCCATGGAGCTGGTGCAGAAAGCCGTGGCTCCTGGCCGCAGCGCACACCGCAGCTTCTCGGGCTTTTCCACGGGTGAGCAGAGAAACCCTGCCTGTATGTGAGAGGGCACACGCTGCCAGGTACCCTGAGGAAAGGAAAAAGGGAACCAAAGGGGTGAGAAAACAAGGGATGCAACCACCACAAATGACTGCCTGGTTATGCACAGGCACAGCAGCACCCAGTGGTGACGGTGCTTCCCCGTGCTCCCTGTGCCAGTGCCTGTGCTCCAAACCCGCCCCTATTTTAGAGCTAGAGGGGGAAACCGCTGGTGCAGGCACCGCTGTCCGTCCTTCCTTAGGGCAGCGGAGACCTACCAGCGCCCTCCTGGTGCTGTGGGGTTACCACTGCCTGGGCGGTGCAGGGTTGAGCGTACACTGAGACCCTGTGCCTTCAGCAGGGCTGTCAGAGGCTGCCCTCACCCTGCTCCATCCTCCTCCTGTGACCCACTTCCCACTTTGGGAAAATTTCCTTCAGGACCCTCGTGTGTGTGGGACTCGTGCTCTCACTAAAAGGCGAAGTAAAATCTATGAAGCTCAGTCCCAACTACCTCTAGCTGAATTGAGCTAACAAGGAAGCACGCTACCTATTCTTCGTTAATGAGAGCACCTGTATGAGCCGCAGTATCGCCCTAGGAAGCATGTGGAAGGGTCCTGAGAGAAAGAAAAGGATAAGCAGCTACAGGGAAGAGAGCACGGGGTGGGGAAGGCTGAGAGGTGGGCTAGAAAGCCCCATCCAGAGACAAAGAGCTCAAGGACATGAGCGTGAACAACGAGGACTTCAGAACAGGAGGCGCCCCAGCTGAGGGGGGCGAGCAGAAGGGAAGCAACTGGGTGCTCCCCCTGGGCCGGGGGAGCTGCTGACAAACCAGCCAAGCTGCAGTTTGTAGTTTGAAGACCTTCAGTTTGCTCCCTGCTGGCAACGCAAGGGCTCTTTGCACCCGACCAGCTCCGGGTGAATGCTGGAGGGAGGCTTTCAGAAGAGGCTTCGTGGCTGATGAGGCCAGGCGTTTGATCCCCGCAGGACCTGCGGTGTTAGGGAGGAGCTGGATTCTGTAGGGCTTTGGAGAAGGATGTGCAAAGACCAGTACCTAGGTTTTCTGCGATCCTTTTCTTGCTTATTTCCATGGCCTCCTGCCTGAGCTGCAGGGCGTGCTGGGCTATCTCATCGCTCGCCACGTTGGAGGTCATGATAAAGATGGCATCCTTGCAGTCGATGGTCTTCCCCTTGCCATCTGTCAGCCTGCCCTGCAACGGCACCAGATCAACACAAGCATCAGTGGGCGCCCCGGGACATTTCCAAAACATCACAGCCCCCTTCTCCCCCAGAGATTTGGTTCTAATGCTGTCCAAGGGACACCAAAGGACACAGGCGGGTGCTGCCTGCGATGAGAGCTGTGGTATTCACTGGTATTTACTGGCTACAACTGGGCATTCACCAAAGGAACAGAGGAGTCAGTTTAAAGCTCCCTGGGCCGCCGTGGCCATCTGGGATCTCCCCCGGTGCTGGGCCAGGCAGGGGCAGTGAGCTCTGTGGTGGTTTGGCAGCACCACGTGGGAGCACAGACTGCTAGGAGCCTGACCGAAAATAAGCAAAGCCAAAATAACCTTGCGGAAATAACAGCGTTTGGCTCTGCCCACGGAATGAACAAAGCTGGGGCAGCAAGAGGTGACAGAGAGCACCCCCTGGGACAGCCCCCACAAGCCCGAGCAGGGCTCCCCGTGCACCCAGGGAGCTGCTGCAGCGCTGAGTGCTGTGGGGTCAACGCTCTTCCCACCAAACCTGCACAGGAACCCTTCAGAAGTACTAGTTCTCTTGATTAATAAAGTAAAAAAAAGAGAGAAAAATAAGGAAAAAATAAGCAGCTCCCCAGGCAGTTTCTTTCCTCGATATGTCTCCAGCAGCAGATATCCAGCACAATGACACAAATCCTTGTTGGGTGCTTGAGATTAACATTTGGGTTATTGCCCTGTCAAGTGCGTGGTACAGGAATTGATTTCACATTTAGCTGCTGCTGTGATGATCTATGCAAGAAAAAATTGTGTTATTAATCCTTAAAAGAAAAACAAAACTCCCCAAAACCTCCCAGCACATCGCTCTGGAGCCTGTTCGCCTCCGAGGACAGACCGGGACCTTAAAAATAAATGGAAAAACTCGCATGCAAGAAGCTGAGCGTGCAGCAGGAGATGCAGCACAGCCCCCCAACTCCTGGTGTCCCAGGCTCGCTCCAGAGACACGCGTTTGTCCCCGGCTCCCACCGACTTGTGCAAGGGAAGCCGCAGCTGCCCAGGATGGGTGACAAGCAAAGAGAGCCCCAGAGACCAGCAGAAAGCAAAGGACTCCGAAGTCACTGCCTGCGCGCCCTTCCTCGGCGGGTGTCTGCTACTGCCAGCAGGGCCAGGCGGAGTCCCCAGCATCTGGGGGAGGAAGGGCGTGAGGTGACTCGCGTGCCGCCCGGAACGCCACGAATTAACCAACCCCACCTCAAGAGCAGCAATTAACGAGGCACGGCTCATTATGGCTAAGAAGTGCCCAGGCTGCCGTGCTTTCCTGATGAGGTGGCAGCACCCGACTTGAGACGGGGCAGTCAGAGCAGGTCTCCCCCGTGCCACCCCGCAGACGCCCCCCGTGCAGGGTGGGCAGCCACAGGGTTCACACGTGTGTGAACATCGCCCTCCTGCTGCCTCTCGGCGCTCCTGCTCTCTGCTGTGGGCGAGCAGCCCACCTACACGGTCACCGAGCTGTCACCAGGGCTTTTAGCGGTATCCTCATGACACAGACTTCGCCGTCGTGCCTTCCCAGCGACACGGGACAATTCCTGGGCTTCTAGTTCAAGCTTCTGCCCCTCCCATCGCTGGCTTTTTCTCTTCCCAAAGATGTAATTTATTCCACCACGAGACCTCAGCGTGATCCTGCTTCCTGGCATTAACATGGCCTGACTGGCTGGCTCACATTTTTTGGAAATGACTATTGATTTGGAGCGCTTCCGCCCCGCTCCGGACCTCTCCGGCAGCCGTCCCTCGCACTGCTCGCTGCCGTCCTCCCGACGGCCGCTGTGCAAGCTCTGACCCCAGGTTTTCTGTAGGGAACCTGCTTGGCAGCGGGGCTGGACCCAGCGGTCTCTTGAGGTCCCTTCCAACCCCTACAATTCGGTCATTCTGTGACAGCCTCACCTCGTCGAACAGCTGCAGCATGATGGTGAGGACGTCCGGGTGGGCTTTGTCAACCTCGTCGAAGAGCACCACGGCGTTCGGACACTGCCTCAGCTTTTTGGTGAGCTGCCCGCCCTCCTCATGGCCCACGTAGCCAGGCGGAGAGCCGATGAACTTGGCGACCTAGGAGGAAGGGACAGGAGACGTGAGAGGGGATCCGTGCGCTGCCAGGAGCAGCCCTCGCGCGCGCAGAGCGGCTCAGCACCCCGCCACGGCTCTTTGCTGCAGCCAAATCGAGCTCTGCGCTCTTTGTGACACCTATCGCGCTCCAGGTATCCCAAGATCAGCTCAATAGGCCACAATTTGGCGAAACGCAGATCAGTGACTGCCGGGCAGTCGCCCCACACAGGGGTTTAAGCACCAGAGCCTGCAGGAGCACCGCGCGCAGGCACAACCCCTGCTCCTCGAAGCGGTGTCCGAGTGACCCCTCCCAGCGTCAAAGACCCGTTTCAGCGTCCTTTGGGCTTTTTAAGAGAGAGAATTTAAAGGAGCACAAGTGGTGGGTGGCTTTCGCAGAGCTTGGGAAGCAGCCACAGTGCAGGTGTGTTTCCTGCACCCATAACCAACTTCCTTACTTCTCAGCACCGGGACTTCTGAATGAGGTTAAAAAAGAGGATAGAAGAATACTTCTGGCAACAGAACTGCTTCTGCAAAAACGACAAGGGGATTTTGATGTACGGCTTGAAGCAACCTGGCTCTGTGGGCGCACCTGAAGTCGCAGTCCTTTAAGCATACGGGAGAAGAACGCAGTTACCGCTCGGTTTGTTAGCTGGGGTGGACGCTGGGCGCGCGGAGCCAGCTGCAGGCTGCTCACTCGGGCAGAAGGAATTCCGGGAGCAAAATCCCGACCCCCCCCAGAATAGCGATGAGTCCTCATAAAACAAACAATTTGCCTCTCCTTCATGCAGCACAGCCTGATGGTGGGTCTGTCATGGTTTCATTTATCGTCGGAGAACAGCGAAAGCCTTTTGTGCCGCCGCGCCGGCACAACCATCCCCTTTCGGTGCTCCGCGGGCTGGCAGGGGAAAGGAGCCACGGCACCTTCACCTTCGCTTCCCGAAAGCCATGCCCACAGCCACCTTCTCTCTTCGAGGCGGCTCCGTTTGACCCAGCAATGCAGCCTGGGGACAGCCACAATCCCCTCGTCCCCAGGAACCAGAGCCGCGCGCTGCTGCCGCCTCCCTGCCCTCTCCCAGGGGCGCTCGGGCAGAGGTGAGGGGCTCCCGCGGGCTCAGGAACCCGCCGGCAGGAATTAGCTGAAGGCAGCTAATTCATTTCATTTGTTTAGCAGCGCCTGTGGCTACGTGAGGCTCCCCAGGCTCCTTCAAAGGATGCTGTCTCCTGGGCTGACCTCCTGCTCCTTGTTTGCTTGAAAAATTTATATTGCTCTCGCTGCAATTCTCTACTTTATTTCTTCCCTCTGCTCTGCCTCTTGTCTTTGTCAGGGCACAGTATTTTATATCTTACATTTACACCGCCGCTTCCAGCTCCTCTTTCTTTGCACTGAGTCATCAACATGGCTTTATTTTCATGCATTTTTCACTCCTCCAGCGTAGGACCCCACCATAACCGCCGACAAGCGATCTATCAGGGCAGCTGCAGGCACTTCTTTATTTTCTCTTCCCACATCTCCTTCCTTCTCTGCTCTGGCTAAAATAATGCTCTCCTGGACCTTTTCTAGCCCTGGCCATTGGAGGGCCCTGACCCCCTCCTGCGCACACGGCTCCCCCCACACCACAGAGGTGGTGGCTCAGCCCTCGGCAGGACGAAATGCAAACGGAGGTGCTGCCAGCTTGGGCCTGGCCTCCTGCACTCCTCCCTGGCACCTTCTTCCTCCTCTTGTTCAAGGCGATCTTCCCAGGTCCCAGCCAGTGCCTCCTCCTCCTCCTCTTCTGCAGCAGCTCCCCCGATTAAGGGCTTGATCCTCAGCAGATTTCCTATTCCGTGCTTCTGGATCTGGGTGCACCTCACCAGTGGCACCAACAACACTAGACAAGGGACCTACGCTGCCATCAGAAGATTTCACATTTACCTTTTATTACAAACCGGGTTTATGCAGTCTCAGCTGGGACATTGCTGCTTTTTGCACAGTTGGTGGGGACGGACCTCTCCTGAAGGGTTTCGGGCTTGGCCGGGCCAGCAGGAGGTGCCGCTATTTTCCAGTGCAAATGCCTCACAGCAGTGCCTGAAGGCTACGTGGGATCGGCCGAGGTCTGCGCCTGCAGCCAGCAGCTGCCGTATAAAACCATCCCCTTCTGGTCCGTAGTTCCTGGTGCTATTTCTCCTCCTCGGCTCACTGCAGCACTCCACCCCTTCCAGGGGACGTTTCTGCAGATTCACTGCCGCGCGTTCACTGCTGTGCGTCCTGCACCCGCCTCTGGCACACCGAACTGCCCGTTTTTTGGCGAGGTAACTCAAAAAGGCCCTGGCTGCCCTCTGCCACGGCCAGGCCCCCAAGGCAGCCTGCAGCCAGGAGGCCTGACCGTGCTCAGAGGCAGCGGGAGGCGCTCAGCACCGCCAAGGACAGTGATGAAACGCAGGGGAACGACGGGATTGGCACGATTTGTTTGAATTACCAATTAAACTCAGAACTGCAACCCCTGGAAGTACAGACAGCCCATTTACTAACCTCATGCCTCTCCTGGAACTCCGACATGTCCAGTCTGATGAAACCCTGGAAGAGAAATAAATACGTAAAGTGAGCTTTGATTAATGTGCCCCAAGTTTCATTACATTTAGAAGGCTTCTCCAGAAGCAGGCAGGTGGCTGCACGTACGAGCACACTTGCGTTCGCTTCGTGGTTCCCAAGGACTGCAGGCAGTCAGTGGCCAGATAAATCCACTGCAAATGCTAGGACTTATTCTGGAGGAAGAGGGAAATAACTGCAGTTTCTCAACGGCAGCTAGGAACTGTTCCCACTGCTGGCTAACAGTCCCCAGCCGAGGTTCATTGAAACACCGTGCTTGTCACCAGAGCTGGGGACTGAAAACGGGACTGAAATAGCTCCTCACAGTTTGCTACATAAAATTGATTTTATTGCTGTTCCACCTTTTTTTTGAAACAAATCCCACGAAGAACACAATGCCTCCCGGTAAAAACAAAAATAAGCAAAACCAAAAATCAGAAAGCCCAGGTAAACGAGGTTCACGGACGACTGCCTCAAAGAGATAACGTTACAGAACTTACTACGCAAACTTCCTTTTGCATTTGGAAAGCTGATTATTCACTGCAGACAAGGCATTTCCTGGGCTCGCAGCTGGGTGCTGAAGCTCTGAGGAGATCAGCTTGACCTTCCTCAGCACCAGGCACAGTCAGCTCGATAGCAGAATTTTCCATCAGCCCAATGGAGACCTTTCCACCAGCCCAACACGAGCACTTTCCCCAGCACCCCGTTGGTCTGAGCCATGTCCTTGCTGGGCGAGGGGCTCCACATTTTGTGGCTCTGCACCAGTGAGACCACCCCAAGCAGCCACCCGGTGCTGCCGGACACCCTCGAGGCTCCAATATTGCCCTCCAAGGACAGCGAGAGACCTGGGTGATGGAGTTATTGCCTGGGGAGGGCGAAGGGAGGTGGGAGGACAGGCAGGCACCGGCACCAAGACCCGGCACCGTGCAGGAGGACGTGGCCGTGCAGCACACGCTGGTTTCGGGGGTACTCGGTGGTGGTGGTATGAGCTTAGGGCAGTTTAGGCAGCTTAGACTGACTGGAACTCTTCATTTCAAAACTGCCCACGTATTTCGTTACTCTTCCCATCGATATGGTTTTTATCAGATGGAATCGGAACCAAATTCAACAAAACAAAACGTTTTCCCAGCTATTGTAGAAATCAACCCTATGAGAAGTTCTCCTGCCACAGACGCTGCGCTTTTGGTGGAAAATCCTCCCGTGGAGAGCACCTTGACCACTCCAGCCTGACACTACCCATCAGCTGAGCCCCGCGGAAGTCACCCAAGGTGCTCAGCACCCAGAAAACCATCGGTACCACCTTCCTGTAGATTTGCAGCAGCTTCTCCCACCCTCCTGGTGCCCCAGACACGAGGCACACGACGTCTCCATCGCCAGGATGCTCCAGGCTCTGTGGGACCTGCCCTGCTCCGGTCTGCTCGCGGTCCGGCTCCTCCATCCCAGCGTTCGCACCGCGTGTGCTAACGCAGGTTGGGTAAGGACATTAGCGCCTGTCGTTACACCACGACCTCTCCATCAGTAAGGAAATGAGACTGTTATGGCTTCTTCCTTCTTAATCAGGCGGCTCCTGCTAAGAGCTGCATCCCCCGTAACCGCCCATAAGGGTTGATGGCCCCTCTTCAAGCTGCTCGTTACAGCGCCGGCTGCCAGGCTGATTCATTACCAATAAAACTCCGATTTGTGCATGCTATTGAATTAACACAGCATTTAGTGTTGGACTGATTTTTCTATTTGATGTTTGGCTGGGCATTGACCAGTTCCAGGTGCGGGAGTCTCGGGTGGAGGTGCCTGAGACCCAGGAACCAGGATTTATTGCTTCGGGAAGGCAATTACAGAAGGACGAGGAAAAGAAACCAGAACAGCCACTTTTATAGCGTTGGTTTACTTTTGATCTTCTTTCTACGTGTGTCATTTTCTCTTGTGTCCATTCTACGCTGGAGGATGTGGGCAAGAGGAATTAATCTAATATCAGCTTACAGAGCAGCTCTGCTCGTGTTTCCTCGTGTTCCCATTTGCAGGGCTCTCATCTCTGCGCTTCCCCCGGCCCTTTGAGGAGGAAAGCCGGGTGCTCCTCAGGGGCAGGGGATGCTTAGCCGTGAATCGAGGAGTGCAGCCTTAAGTGCCGGCTGTTTGAAAAGGTAGGCACCCCTGAACCAGTCCCCTGCCAAAGAAGATAATTTTAGCCCATCTTAACTGAAAACTGCCCGGTGGATAGCAGACTAAAGCCCACGAACAGCTTCTGGTGTTGGAATCCCAAACATTTCGGCACTAAGAACCCAGGCACGAAGTCGGTTCCACCACTTCCACTGCCGGTAACTGGACACTGCTACAAACGGTGCACACGGGGACATGCAAAACGGATTTTTAAAATTTCACCCTCCTAACGATTTACGGTGTTATCAGGGACAAAGGCGAAAAACGTGTTCACCACACAGGGTGTCAACACCCTGCGCAACCTCAAAGAGGGAACACAAGGTTTTGTTAAATTAATTTTGACATTTATGATTCCAGATATCATTAGTAACGCAGACAGGGGCACGGGCTGCAACCGCTTCCTTTTAACTCCGCGGAGGCCCTTGCTCAGCGTCCACGTACGGATCTCACACCGGGTTGCAATGAGGCGTGCTGCAACCCGGGGGGGGCAGAGAGCGACCCCACCGGGAGACCCAGCGCGTCCCACCACGGAGCGCTCCCAACGGCAAAGAACCAAGCGAAGAGGGGTTACCTTTTTGACATCCTTATGTATGTACTTGGCTGTCTGTTTGGCCAGCTCTGTCTTTCCTGTTCCAAACAGAAAGAAAAGCCTCGCGTTAGAAGTTAGGAAGGCCGTGCTGCCTGTCCAGCGCTCTGCAAGCCGTGCTGACTGCCGGGCTGCCGCCCGCAGCGACCAATACACATTGGTTTTTTTTTTTCTGCAAATGCATTCAGGGGAAGAGGGTATCCCTGCCAACTCCCCGATACAGGGCACAGTGCTGGTTTAGGAGCACGGTACCGCAGCCCCAGGAGGGTCGGGATCCTGGAGCAGGACCCGTTGTGCTCGGCCCCGTGCACACCAGGGGGTTGGTGGCAGGGCAGTGACACAGCACGGCCGCTGCTGTAAGGAGTGAGCTGAGGGCAGGGCAGGCGTGCTCCGTGCTCCGTGCTCCGTGCTCTGCTGGAGCTCCTCCCTGCACGGGGAGCAGCGCCGTGAGCTGAGCCGAGCCGGCGGCGTGGGCAGCATCCTGAGCACCCAGAGGAGGAACAGCGGTGCTGAGCTCAGCGCCGGCCACTCGGTTTTTAGGAGATGGGCAGAAAGAGCTTAATTTTTTTATTTTTTCTGCAAAAAGATGCAGTTAGAGCAGATTTTCGCTACCTTTTCTCTATTCCAAGTTTCACGTGCAGTGGCTTTTACTCCCTAGATGAAGAATTTCAGGGTAGCGTGACATTCTTTATTTACTTGATCAACGCAAGGCAACTGGCATAAAAATCCGGGATTGCAATCAGTGATGGACTAAATCCACACTAACGTGTGAGCAAGCTCAGCACTCCCGAAAGGGGAGACCCTGTCCTCCCAACCTGTCCATCCAGGTAAAACTTGGCCCAACGGGCAGCTCTGCTGCGTGTCTGAGCTACCCAGGCTGTGCCAGAGCCAGCAGTGTCCTCCCTGGAGCTTCCCTGCTGCCACCCGCTGGCACGTAATTGCTGGGTTTATCAGGTGGAGCATTTGGGGCCGGTTGCAGCTCCCGGAATTAGCAGCGAAGGAGAGGAGCAGCATTTAACAGACGGGGGAGATGCTCCGAGTTAACGTCGGTACCTCCCGGTGTGTCTGCAGCCAGCGCCGTACCTGCCCCGCGCGCGTTTTGTGTTTGGCTACACGCTGGAAAATAAACACCCGGGCATGGCAGGGCAGAGAGCAGGCACATAAATGCCGTAAGCAACGATCCTAAATAAAAAGATCCTATCTTAAAAACCAAACTAGCTCAAAAAAAAAGGTGCAATCCTACATAGCCAGCGGGGCTGCGGCTGCAGGCAGAGCTGTGCTGGTGTCACCGCTGCAGAACGCCCGCACCCGCGGCGCTGTGGCCGCGCAGCCCCCCGAGCAGCGCCAGCCCCTCCCTGGGAACAGCAGTATTCTGTATTCTGCTGAAGATAAATCTGGTCGCTTAGATCTCCGGGATCACCTAATCAGATCACCGCAAACGGGCTGCGAAAATGGAAATTCGTCACTGCTTGGAAGCCTGTCCCGACAGGTAACGCTGCTGCCAGAATTCTTCACCCTATTTCGGCTCAGGCTTTGGTGACTTCGTTTGTTGCTGTGTCCTCGAGCCTAATGTGCGAGCATATAGGTGTATATGTGTGTATATATGCACATACATATTGTGTATAGATATAGATATATATAGGAATGGATCCTTAAAGTGCTTAACTGCTGTGGGAACCTACTGAAATGCGACGACACATTTGGCGTTTCAGTTTGTACGCATCTGGTTTTTCACACTGCCCTTACACCAAGACCCAGACAAAATACCCACTTGGTACAATCAAACTCTCAGCTGCTTTGCCTTCCCATTTCAACACTCATTTTTACGGCAGCAAAAGAAGCAAAAACCCTCACGGAAATATGTGAGAGTTGAAGAGCTGACAATTTATATCTCCGAGCCTTCAGACCTGCCATAAGCAGCGCAATGAAGTCTCAAAAACGTTTCTTACTGCTTTTATACCGCTTTATAGCAACTCGTTTAGAGTTAATACTCGGCCTGCTACTGCTGCGAGGTGCGCGTCCCGCTACCTTAACCCCTCCAGCACCAGCATCTTCCCCACAGCGCCGTGAGCCAGCCGGGTGCAGGAGAAGCGCCGGCGTCGTTTCAAATGTCACAGTTCGGTTACTTTAAATCTGCTTTTTTTTTTTTTTTTTTTTTCCCCGAGTAAAATTCATTTTGCCCATTTCATGAACTGATCAGCTGTCATGTCGCATTTTATTGTGCTTGTGGAAAAATATTACCAGTGTCAATACAATTGCGTCACTGCAAAGCAATCCCTGCCCGCATGAGCGAGACGAGCAGAGATCTGGTTTGCAAGCAGCAAATTTCTGTTATTACCCCACCCATGGAGGCATTAACAGCACGGTGCTGCTAAATTCGTGCTTCTGTTAGGAGAACTGTTCCTTCTCGAGCCTTTAAGGCAGACAGTCCCCTGGGACGACTCCGCGCCAGGCCAGCACGGAGTGTCCTCATGTGTTGTGTCCATGTGTGCGCACGTGTCCATGTGTGTGCACACGTGTCCATGTGTGTGCATGTGTCCATGTGTGTTCTCACGTGTCCACGTGTGTTCTCATGTGTCCTCGTGTGTCCACGTGTGTCCTCGTGTGGCCACGTGTGTCCACGTGTGCTCCAGCCCAGCCCAGCCTCGCCTCCACGCTCCCGTCCCGCTCACCGCGGCGGGTAACCCAAACGTTACCTATTCCAGACGATCCCAGGAAAAGGAAGACCAGCGGGTGCTCCTCGTCGTACCAGCCATTTTCCTTCCTCCGAATGGCTGCATTTAAACACAACAAAAACAGAAGTGGGGGGAGAAGGCATATAAATCAATGCCACAAAAGCAAGTATAATTATCACTAAGTATACACTATGTTTTACTGCTCTCTACCCACTCAAAGTCCTCGCTACCATTAGTGCTATCTAATTTGATTAGCCAGCAAAGGCCCCAGAGACACCTAATCAGGTTAGCATGGATTTGGAAGGCTGCCCAGAGCAGATTTCGGATAAAGTTTTCCAGGATGTGCACTCAGCGTTGCCAGGGAGACGGCGAGGAGGGGGACGGGGAGGAACGGCGAGGGCTTGCAGGGGAGGGTGCAAGCGGCACGCTGCACTTCCAGCTCACAAGTGCGACCTTACTGTGAAAAGGCAGGTTCGGGGAAGTTTTTTTTTTGCATTATTTCTCGCACGCAAATCAAAAGAGCGGTGTTGAACTGAAGGTCACAAGAGCTCTGGATGGAGGCGAGGTGTGCCTGGGGGGGCCTGGCAAGGGAGAGCCGCCAGTTGTCTCGGTGAGCGTCGGGAGGGCAGCTTCGAAGGGCATCCTGGTTAAGATACCCATGGAAAATTTTACAAAAAGCAAGGGGGAGGGGTGGGAGCTGAAACACCCGTCTGCCTCCCCAAACACTCACACCACAGCCCTCGGGACACGCAGCGATTTGGCTTGCAGAGCGTGCGACGCCCCCTGCCCGTCCCACTGGCAGCCTCAGGCTCGGGGGGCACGTTGGCCAAGCCAGCAAAATGGTTGCCACCAGACCCGAGCAAGATCAGGAACAGCACCTGAAGCCCAGAGGGACCAACAGGCACCGCCGGCAGGCTGGGTCTGGCCTGAAACGCCCCCCCGAGCTCAGCCCGGGTCCCCTGCTGCTTGGCCCGCTGGCCAGGCGGTCAGCAGCCCCTAGCACCTGAACACCAGCATGAACCCAGCCCCACAGCCTGGGCTGGACCGGACCTTGTAACTGGCGGTAGTTTGGTGCTGGGAGATGGGCTCGGTGCCGCCTCCGTCCGCAGCGGGTCCTGCCTTGGCGCAGCGCTGCTGCCAGGAGCCGTGCGCGCAGCAGCGGGTGCAAGAGGCGGCTCGGGGAAGCCGACGTCCCTCTGGTGTCACCTCCCTCTCTCCAGGCCCTGTGTTTGAGCTCTGGGGGCTTCCTGTGCCTCTGCGGTTTGTTTTTGAGTACTGACCACGGTCTCGTCCTCAGTGTGCCTGCCCAGGCTCCCCGGGGGACAGCGGGCAGCTTGCCTCAGACCCTGGGGCAAAGCCTGTGCTGAGCGCAGGCTACGGAGCGCAGACACTATGTGTGCCCTGAGACACGGTGGGGCGACCCCAGGTAAATGCAAAGTGCTGGCGTGGGCGGGGAGGGTCAGGAACCTGCTCCAGTTCACGCAGGAGCATACAGGAGGCATTTTGTGGGCCCTGCTCCTCATTTCCGTCTGCGGGGGCTTCGGATCTCTGCCCAAATCTCCCCGAAGAGGCGAGAAGAACCTCCTGGATGAACCAAGCGCGTATTTCAGCACGGTTGTAACGATGCCTGCCGAGGGACGTGGGGACACACAAGGAAAGCATCGCCGGGCCCTGTCTCCCATCCCGTCTTGCGCAGGCTCCAGCAAGGACGGGGGAGGCAGGGGCTGCCCAGGGACACGGCTGACCCCACGAGACCCGAACACACGTGAACGGGGTCAGCAGCCCAGTTACCCCCTGGCCCAGCGCGGTGACTCTGCCCCTGCACCAGAGCCGTGTCCCAGACCCCACGGGGAAGGAGAAAAGCATCGGGGGCCTTGCTCTGCCCCTGAGCGACCTGCCGTCAGGGGGGACCCACGGCCATCAAGCGCTGCAGCTCCGGCCGGACCGCGATTTGGCGGCTGGCTGCAGCAACGCAGCCCTCGCCCCTTGCAGCCAGCCCTGGGGCACCGCAGGGCGCTGCACGCCCAGCTCAGCGGGAGAGGCAGAATCCCACCGCAGCCTGGCGAGGCACCCCCCCCCCCCCGATTTATCTGCATTATTTAAACACTGCAGCTCTTCGAAAGAGTTATTCTTGCCGTGCTGACTGCCGCGCTTTGCAAAGCGTCGCGGTGTTTTGTAAGAAGCTGCATCAGTCAAAATTGCGTCGTGTTATGCACGAGGAGGGGGCCACGCCGAGCAGCATCCCTGCAAGCGCGCGTCCCGAGCACCGAGCTGCGCCTCGGCAGCCGCCGGCTGTCAGGGAGACCAAGGATGCGGCGCAGCGCGCTTGGTGGAAGCGGGGCACGAAGCGGGCGAGACGCCAGAGCTACAGCCCGAGTTATTCCTCAGGCAGCAGAGAGAAATCAAGCGGCAGAAGCAAAACGCCTGCAGGAGGGTGAACAGAGCGAAGCTGCTCAGGGACCCACGGCCTGACGGCGCACAGAGACCGGCAGAGGCCCTGCGACGCTCCGTGTTTGCTGCCTGTCGGACACCCCCCCACCAAACGCACCCCAGATGACGAGTGAGAACGGCTTCCCCTTCCTTTGTGATTTTCACTGAAAAATTCAGCCCAGGATGAGACTGTGTCCTGGTCCCTCAGCGCTGGGACTCCAACTGCCCCTGTCTCCCCGGAGCGGGGACGCTGTGGGTTTTTGTCCGCCTGGAGCTGGAGTGCACCTGGATAAATGGGGAACGCTGAAACTCAACCTGAGAAAGAGAGAAAGGAAGCCCACGAAAAACCTCTCCTTGACTGGGTATGGGAAAAAAAGATTCTCAACAAAAGGCACCCCAAGGGCGGCACGCAAAGTTTCCCTGCGGAACGGGAACGGTAAGCCGACAGGGGAAATATTTAACAAACGTCGTCATCTGGCAGGTAACAAGAAGCCGAACATCTCGGGCTACAGCCTGACGGCGAAAAGGTGCCCCCGGCAGCAGGGGACAGGGTGGGGAGATCACAGGGTCACAGAATTGTAGGGGCTGGAAGGGGCCTCAAGAGATGATCGGGTCCAACCCCCAAGACGTCAGGCAGCAGCCGCAGGAGTGCAGCACTACCGAGGTGGATTGCACAGGCGCACCGAGGAGTTGCAGGCGCATTCACCAAGCAGCTGTTGGTGCCGAGCTGCGGCTGCGAGCCCCGCGTGCAGACACGCTGCTCCGCGCTGTGTCCGCGTCTCAGGAGTGCGGGCAGGAGAGCCAGGTAGGCCGAAAGCCGACAGACCTGGCGAGGATTGGGAAAGGAAGCACAAAGCCTCAAGTGAGGCTGAAAACACCAAGGAAAAATCAATCTCCTGAGGTTAACAACGAGAGGTTTGAGGATTGACCTGACCACAGTCATTAAGCATCCCCACAAGAAAGCACACGAGTCTCTCATCTAGCAGACAAAATTAGCGTGCTCCAGGGGCTGGAGCTAGATGAATCCCAACGAGGAAGAGCGCAGAACGTGTTTTAATAACGAAGGTGATTACCCGTCAGAGCAGCGCGCAGACAGGAGTGTGCCTGAATCCCCAGCGACCTGCGGAGCACGGAGGGGACCCGCCAGGGGGCTGTGGCCCAGCCAGAAGCTCCGAGCTCACCCCCAGCTCTGGGCGGGGGGCCAGGGCAAGTGGCCGTGAGCACCTCCTGGTTCCTAAGCCCCAGGGGCACATCCACCCAGCAGAGCGGCACCGCGCGCTCGGACGGTGCCGGCCGTGGAAACTCGAGCCCCAGTGCCACGTGGACTTGCCAGCTCATGCCCGGACGCGATCTAGATGCATTACCCAGGGCTTCAGCCGTGCTAATAAGTCCTGACTCCTGTCAAGGCTTAATTAGCTCGGGCGCAGAGCCAGGCTGCAGGGCTGGACTCCATCTGGACGCGGCTCACCTCCAGCCTGCCCGGGCGTCGCGGTGCTCGGGGTGAGCCCGCGGGCTGCGAGGGCACAGGAGTGCACGGCGGGGACGTCCGGGCATGAGCAGGGAAAGGGGAAAAGCAGAGACAATGCCCTAACGAGAGGGGCAACAGGCACCTTGCATGGGTCCCAGGGGCAGACGAGGGCTGGGCACATCCATCCCAGCTCCGCGCTCCTGCGTGTCCCACCCCTGCCCTCCCCGGCCGGGCGCACGTGCTCCCTCCCTGTCCTTTATCACAGCAAACGGGAGGTCAAATACCAGGGGTAGGCTTTTTTTTTTTTTTTTTTTAAATTGATGGGGAATAACATGACCACCGACAATTTCTGCAGCTATTTCAGCTAGGATAATAAAGGCAATAAACTTCTGCTTCAGGGCACGGAGTGACCACTTGCGGGGTCAGCACGTTCAGCGGTCCAAAGGCAGCGAGGTTAAGTGTCGTCTGTTTTCAGTCGCCTCTGCAGCAGGACACCGCGCTTTATGGCTAACGGCTTGGCTCACCCACAGCAGCTCCAGTGATATAAACCACGCCATAAAAACCTACCATAAAGTGAGTGCTCGTGACTCAGTACAAGGGCTCGGCTGGAAGGTGCTGATCGTCGTTGTCTGCGGCGGGTTAGCTAGATCAAGAGTGAGGAGGTGTAAAAGCCCTTCTGTAAGGAGCCTGAAAATGATGACATATTCTAGCACACAGCCTAGCCTCAGATACGGAAAAGCTGAAAGATTTTGGTTGACTGCAGAGAGGGGACGCTGCGGCCCCAGGCCTGACAGCCACGGCTGTAGGCAGCTCTCCACCTCCGAGCCCTAAGGTTGGCCACCGCGCAGTTCGGCTTCGGCAAGAGGAACAAAGGTGCTGTGTTAGGACAAAGCAGGACGCCGGTGCCAGCCTGAGGGATGAAGACCTCAGGCAGAGCGAAGGAAGCCCCCGGGAACGCTCCTTTCCTTGGGGTTGGTACCAGCAGCCCAGGCTGCGTGCCGTGCACGATGGCCCTGCAGAAGGCTGCGGTGTGCCTCCCGGGGAGCTGC
The DNA here is from genome assembly GCF_964034855.1 of Anser brachyrhynchus. Classification (NCBI taxonomy): domain Eukaryota; kingdom Metazoa; phylum Chordata; class Aves; order Anseriformes; family Anatidae; genus Anser; species Anser brachyrhynchus. Next base: position 212,174,321 of record NC_137694.1, on the reverse strand, counting down.
CCCCTTCCCCTGGCAGCTCCGGGGACGGCAGAAATAAATAAATAAAAAGGAAGAGGTAGGCTGCGCTGCGTTACTGAAATTTCATTAGGAAATTCAGCCCCAACGTCCAGGCAAAGAGGCTGACGATGACGCCCGGGCCTTCTTCTTTGGAGCCATTTCCAGCGTCGCCGCAGTGCTCTCACTTTATTTCGGACATCTGTAACGGCGTAACCGTAGCGCTGTGTCTCCGAGAGGCCCTTCAGCTTGCTATTGAACTGATAAATTCACTGTATTACTTTACACAAATCAATACCCTAGCAGTTATCAGGGGTTGATGTGACCGAAATTGGTTTCAGCCAATTTGTGAGTGTAATAAATGTCCATTTATCAAATCAATTCATTCGGTGGTGCTTCGCAGACCGCCCGGGCTCAGGGTGCCACGGGGGCGATGTCTCCGGGTCCGTACCCGCCGCGGGACCGCTCTCCTCCGCCAGGACCCCGCGTCCCCCGGCCGTGCCCCCACGGGGAGGAGGAGGAGGCAGGCACGGGACCGCTGGCCGTGGTGTAACAGGTGCCTGCGCACGCTGAAATGCGGGACTGGTGCAGGAGAACACTTCGTCCAAATGGAAACCCGCTCCTTCGGATCAGGGCAGGGTGCTGTTCCCGTGTGTCCGTCTTCCCCCAGCTTTGAAACTCCCGCTGGTTTCAACATCACAACCGCTCCGCGCCTTCACCATTTGGCATTTTATACTTTAAAAGTAGATTTTCCGCACTACTCTTTTATTTGTAATCTCTGAACTAAAAAATAAACAACTCTTCTCCTTCCTCCCTCCTTGTCGACCTCAGGAAGAGTCCCGACGCAAATTGCTTCAACCCGAAAGGACGGGAAAATCAGCGCTGGAAGTGGTGTTCTGCAACCCCACCTCTACCTGCCCACTGCCTGGCAAATGCTATCTATCTGCAAAACAGAGCTATTCCTCCTCCGTCCTAATATTCAGGACATGAGATCACGAAACAAATATATATAGTTACTTAAAAATGCTCTCCTTGGGTGTCAAGTCTGAGACAGGAGATGCTTTCTGTGGGATCCCTAAGCAGCACGCAGTTTCACCCCGGTGCCTCCGCATATTCGAGTGAAGCAGCAAAGAAGAGCTAAGCAGATTCGGAGTACAATAATTGATGAGAGTGCCCTGGAAACACAGCCGTAAGCCACTTAGCTGTTCATTTGCATGGAGCAGTCGTAGCATCCAGGCTCCCATCAGTTCCCGGGATTACAGGAACGACCTGCCCGGGGTTTTTTCCTGACGTGCCACAAGATGCAGAATTTCACCTGGATGGCGTTGAGGTGCAACGAGCGGCTACGCCCGCACCGGGGGGAGCACCGCGCAGCCACAGCCACGCTGCAGGGTCAGAGCATCCTCGAGATGCCCTGTTCCCAGCAGTTAATCATCACCCCCCGTCCTGCCGTCGTCTGTCCTACGTCGGGTAGCAGCACAGAGCTGCAGGGCTCTGATATGTCCCGTGCTAAGGACAGGACAGCGCCCAGGTGGTGCAGGCAGCACGAGCGTCCTGACCGCCACAGCCTCCGTGCGTCCCTGCCACCCCGACCCATGGAGCAAACCCCGAGCTCCCGTCCCCTTTGTATTCTTGGCTGAGCCTCTCTGGAGACTGTTTGGACCATGCAGCGAGTGCCGGATTAAATCGGATTATTCAATTAAGGCAGCGGTTATAAATTAAACATATCAGCTGGCCTCGGTAAATCTGGAGACGCGGTGTGCAGCAAGGCGCCCGGCCAACAAACCGTGTCAGCGAGCGCAAACGGGAGGCACGTGGAGTCCACGAAGTGGCAGCAAAAAACAGCTGGGAAGAAAAAAAATTACAAGGATAGATAAGAAGTGCTTGAAAGAAAAAGTAATGTCTCTAAATTCACCCTTCCTGAAAGCAAACAGCCAAAATGGGGCAGAAGGGAAGGGGGGAGGAGGGGACGGAGACTCTCCTGCTACCTTTTGGTCTGATATCCTGAGGCTGCGGGGGTATCAAGCACATTCCCTATAATTCAATAAGAGAAACCTCCATAAAGGCAGCCACTTTAATGTGCAGAAACACCACCTGTGTCAGAAGCAGGCACTACCCATTAATCAAAGCTTCCCAATTAGCCCGTCCTGCTGCCCCCAGGCACAGCCGCTCTCAAAACACAGAGGGTGGCTGTTGTGTTTGCAGGAGAGCTCGCTCTTTCCAGGGCTCTGAGCTCACACAGGACTCGTCTTTGTTAACGAGGCTGCTGTGGGTTTTGTATTTACGACGGCACGGCGCTCGCGGTGCTGCCCTGACCTCAGCCCTCTTACCTCACCGTCCGGCGTTCAGGCACTGAATTGGGATGCTCGAGGAATTGTTAACAGCGTACGGGGGCTCTCAGGCCTGGGACTGGCAAAGCGAGCCCAGCCCAGCTCAGTGCTGGTAACACAGCCCGATGTCCCCACGGCGGTGCGGTGCCCAGGGTGACACGAACTGCTCCTGAGAGGTGAGAGGCTGCCCCCGCTGCACCCACGGGTGACCACAAGGAAAAAGCACCCCGCAGCCCACACAGGGCTCGGGGAGGGAGGGAACGGCGCTGGCTAGGCCAAGCGACATAGTCAGAACGCGGCCCCCCCTGCTCTACAGATGCCCAGCACCCTTTTGTCTCAACGTGCTTAATTGATTAGCATAACGAAGTTAAGCTCGCAGCGACTGTCCGCGCTCATCTGAAAGGCGAGGTCGCTGTTCGGGCCTCTTTGCCTAAAAGCTGCTCTGGTTTTTCCCCCAGCTCCAGCAGCCGGTCTGCTGGAAAGCGCTGCCGGTCCCTCCAAACCTGGCTGCGCGCTGTATGCTTGCAGCACAGCCACAAGAGGCCAGGCTCCTCATTTACTCACTGTGTTTATTTAATTTTTACCAGGGAAAACTCGGAATTTGAAGTACAGGAGGAACACCTCAAGAACAAGGCGCCGGCACCACAGCTTGGGAAGGTGGCCCCAGGGGTGGCAGCCGACGCAGAGACGGAAACACCAGGCGATTGAACTCGCTCCAGGCCAGACGTGAGAGACGTAAGTCACCGAGTGTTTTACCACCCCACAGCCAGCCTGAGCAGCTCTCCAGGCAGAAAGCAACAGCAGCAGACAGGTACAGGCAGAGGGCTTTAAAGCGCAGGCTGGTGATGTGGCCGGTGCGCCGATCCTGCTCCCGGCAGGGGACGGTGATGTGCCCCCGTGTACGTCTTGGATTGAGCAGGGAAAGCTGCAGGGACACGCTGCTGACAACAGGTTTTGCTTCGGTGTTATCATCGGTATTTACCGAGCAACACCCCCAGAAGGATGGAGGTGGAAAGAGCTCAGGAGGCAGATCGCCCTTCTGCTTGCTGGTAGCCATCCCATCTCCCCAGAGGTCCGCACGTCCTGCAGCTCCCACCAAACGCAGGCTGAGAGCCCAGGACCTTGACTCCCACTGACCAGGGTGGAGCCAGACTCTGAGCTCCCAACAAAATCGGCGCGTGATGAGGAAAGAAGAGCTTTGGGCCATGAGCAGCAGCCGCTTCAGCTGCGCCACTGTTTGTTTCCTCAGCAGCCAATGCTTCCCTCGACACCAGGACTAGAGGGCACGAGGTGAAACTACCAGAAGGCAGATTTAAAGCAAATAAAACCATGTTACTCCTTCGCTAGCTATGCAACTGCCTGCCAAAGGATGCATCCAAGGGCAGCCTGGACAAACTCAAGAAGAAATATCTCTCGAAGGCTGCTGCACACAGAGATGTAGCTTCTGGGTCAGGGAACTCCTGGGTTGCAAATTGTTGGACGTGGAGTGGGTAGAGCGGGGCAACACCCCTCTGTTTGTCTTGCTGGTCTCTGCACTCCGCTGGCAGGACACGGGGCTAAAATGGCCTTTGATCTGATGGTGCACACAGGGCCAGGGAAGTGTGACCGAGCTGCGTGCTTGTATTTTGTGTGGAACAAAGTCCCACATCTGTAAGGAATACAGGAAGGTTCCCCAAGCAGTCTGTGTGAGAGGTGTTTATGCGCATAAAGCTGCACGGAACTGCTTGTGAATTATTAATGAATAATATTCTTAAGACAAATGGTCCCGTGAAAAAGATGTTCAAGTGTCACCGTGTTCAGGCACCGTATTTCAGCCAGCAGCTGAGAACATGCTAACGGTGAGCGGTGCAGCCCCTGGAGGCCAGCTGTAACCCTTGGGCCACCGTGCTTAGAGCGGGGAGAAATCATCCTGAACCGAAGGGCTCTAACTCCGGGCCTGAGCAGAAAGCATCCAGCAGCACTGCCTCGGCACCTGAAGCAGCCCCTCTTGTGATGAAGAACAAGCTCTTTCTCGGCCAGGAAATGCCTGCAGGACCTCCCCGGCCTCAGTGGGCTGCTGAGATCTGCTGGGAGGCAGCTCGGGTCACGGCTCGAGGCGGCAGCACGCTCGCCGAGGAGCAGAAGCTGCGGGAGAGCAGAGCGGCGAGCGAGCGGTCCTACCTGCTCCCACCGTGGCTATCGCGCTCTCCTGGCCGATGATGTGCTCCTTCAGCCGCTGCTCCAGCGGAAACCTCCGGCGTTCCTCGATCTCCCTGCGGCGCTGCTCCTCCTGGAACTGCGAGAGGGAAGGAGACGTTGGGACCTGGCACTTCTGAGCAGCACGAGGAACGACTGGTAACGCGCACGCCTGTGGTTGCGTGCCTGACAGACAGACGGGCAGACAGACGCACAGACAGACAGACCGCTGCCCCCGATCGCCAGGAAGCAGCCTGGGCTTGGTAGGAGGCAGCACCAGCCCGAGAGGCGGCAAGAGGGAACTGCTGGGTCTGCCGGCAACGGGGCGCTGAGGGCAGGGGAAGGGAGAGGATGGGGCGAGCTTCGAGGGCAGCAGCTGGAAACCTGGCAGCTGACGGGAAAACCAGACTGCACCGCTCCTCTGCCTGTGATCCAAGGGCAACTGAGATCCTTCTCAAATTTCCTAGCGGGCTGTTAACCCGTTAGGGACTTGTTCATTTTGAAAAATAAAGCCTTAACTGTTCCACATGCATTTCTTTCCTACCTGCCAGCACCCCCTGCTCAAAGAGTCCAACACCCCAGAGCGGGACGAGGAGCACTGCTGCGCCCCGTTCTGCGCCCCGGGCACACCAGGCACCCGGCTTTGCAGACAAGCGCGAGAGCACTGCAAGGAGCTCTGTCCTTGGGGTGTTTGCCTCCTTCCACCTCCAGCTCGGCAGGAAGCGGAGCCTTTTAGAGCCAGTGCCGCCAGCACCGCTTCCAGCTGGGTGCAGCTGGAGCTGGCGGCTGGGTGCAGAATGCACGACGAGCGTGGCGCCTTCGCAGCTCAGACTGCAAAGACACGGAGGGGATGAGTGCAAGCACTTGTTCTCCTGGGTCCTGACCACGTTAAAGCTGTGGTTCGGATGCTTCAAAGCCACCTCCCAACAGGAGGTTGCAGAGACACCTGACACAAGCACATCTCAGATTCACGGGGACAGGACCTGGCAGATGCCCGGAGTGGGAGCAGGTCTTACAGCGCGGTGAATTTCTAGAGGAAAGAGGACAAATCCCAAAGCCCCTTTGCGTCCTTAAAACGTGCTGCAAAACTTCCTGCTGACTTCCACTCTCCATCAGGGCCAGAGGCACTGCTAACATGGCCTCTCCTCGGGGAAATCCCTGCTCTGGGAAGAGCCGTCCCACGGAGCCGCGCTGAGCGACGGGCAGAGCACCCAGAGCCCACGGGGTCTGCAGAGTGAGGAACTTAACGTAGGTACACGGCCACATCATTCAAACCACCTTCTGGACGGAGAAACCCCTCTAATGTCCTAGAAAGCAGTCAAAGGGTGCAGGAGGGCCTTGCTGTCAGCCCCAGGGAGGACCCCACCGCCCGCCAGGCTGCCGGTGTCTGCTGGGCTGGGAGCGACTCTGCCCCGAGTTAAAAAACAAGAAATAGCAAGCAATCCGATTCTGACTGGCGCTGTCAGTCTCGCGTGTAACAGAGGTGCCACCAGTCCCGATGCCTCACACGGAGCAGTAACTTCCCTGCGGATCCCTGCGGAGCAGCACGGGCGGGCCGGACCCCAGCGTGCCAGCGCTGAGCTCCCCCGGCCTCACCGACATCGCGGGGCTCCGGCTACGGCTCTGCGTCTTTCTGTGCGTCTTGACAAATCTTTTCTTCCTCCCTCCCCTTCTTCCTCTCCCTTTTTAAGTGCAGAGAAGGCGATCCCTGCTGCCAGGGTGCTGAATGATTCGCGTGGGCTTACGGAGAGGAGGAACGACGGGCAGGACGCTCTGCCTCCCTCCTTGCAAGACCAACATCAAGAAAGTCCCTGGGTAGGAAGAAAGCCCCTTTCGTGGGCAAAGGCTGCACAGTCACGGTGCTTTTTGCAAGCTTTCCCACTACATTTTTCTGCTCAGGATGTGTTCTGGAGAAGCCTGCTGCTGCCCTGTGCCACCACGGCTCCAGCGTCCCCGTGCCAGCGGCTGTGGGCAACACCGAGTGGAGGAAACTTGGCAGAAAACCTACAGACGTGGAGGGCACGGCATCTTTCACCTTACAGGAAACGGAATTTGTAAGGTTGAAAGAAGCCAGGATGATAAACTTCTGGGCAGCTGCAAAACAAGCCAGGGACGTGAAGAAAGCTATCCCGGTGTTACAGCCTTTTGAGGCTGGGAGAGCGGTCCTTTCGTGGGAAGGACAAACAGCATCTTGAAGTAATTCCGGGGGGCTTACAGACAGCAAAAAATCAGCTTTCGCTGTGAGGCCACTTACTCTCCCCCCGATTCTACATATCAAGTTGGGTGTAGCCTAACAGACACTTACCAAGCTACCAAATCCGACATCTTTCTCAAAATGTAGGCCTGAATTGTGGAAAGAAAGCAGACTACACTAGAACCATGACTGGATGTTTGTTTTCTTTCAAAGCTCCCCCAAAGGCTATCCGATGCGATGAAGCGGGCACGAGGTCCAGCTCAGGGAGTCCTCGCACCACTGCCTGCCAGAAGGGAGCACGGGGAAAGGGCAACGACGTGCTCGTCCGGGCTCATCGCTTTCTTAAAAACCCTTCGGCAGCCACTGACAGAGAGAGGAAATCCCGCTGGGTGGTCAGGTTGGGACCGTAAGCAGACGTTAGATTCCCTGCGGACTGTAACACTCAGAGCAGGGGGACAGGGTGGGAGCACGGTGCTGGGTTTTGGTGGCTGAAAAGCAAATGTGACCGACGCGTTCCAGAGCTGAGTTTTAGCTACCGCACCGAAGGGAAGGAAGACTTTGAGGAAACCGTCTTTGAGGAAAGCTTGAGAAGTCACTAAAAATAAATTTCAGCCCGTGACACTCTGCCGGGTGTGTTGGGGAGCAACAACTGAATGGGCAAAGGAAGAACCCTGGGAATTGAGATCAGTCCTGGGGCTGCTCTCAGGCCAGGTACACACAGAAGGCAGTTTCAAGGGCTACTCCCTGCCTTTCAGCCCTGTAATATACCCGACAGCTTATTTAGGCTTCACCTGCAGCGTTCAGCAACGTGAACCAGCTCAGGAGCCCTCGATACCAGCAAGCGTGGTCTAGCACGGGGAAGGCGCACACGGAGTTTTTTTAGAAGGATAAAGGAAATCAAAATAAATTAAAAATACATATGAAAACTCCTTGTTATTCTGTCACAAGGATATGTAAATAAAATCTATGGGATGTGCCCATCCAGTAATAGTTCTGCCAATTCATTCTCGAGCAGTGATTAAAATGAGCAATAAATTCTCAAAGACTCTCGGTGGAACGCAGATACTGGGGTGGATGCAGCCCTTGGAGCACTGCATCCCCCCCAGCTGAATATTCATCACGAGCTGCCTTGACTGTCTTTTGTTTTATATACAAGTACAATCATCTTCATCGGGAGCATCTTTACAGATATATTTCCTTTCTCCCCTTCATCTATTAGCTAAGCATAAAAACCAAAGCAGCTCTTCAAGCTGTTTGGGGCGGGTTTTCTTGCCGGTGCTGGACCCCAGAGACTCTTTACCCAGCAGATAATTCCTCCTCCCTCCTCCTGCAATGATCCCAAGTACTTTATTCTCAACTTCCCTTCCTAAAAACTTGCTTGGAGAGCTGTCCCAGCGAGCGCAGCTCACCAGGCGCCGTCAGCTCTGCAGCCACTTTCCCCGCTCTGATCTAGCACGGAAAGCACAGGGGAAGGAGCGCCGTGCTCCGCGCTACGGACACAGGTTTTCTGGTCAGGGAACGTGGCTTTGAAGTCCGGCTGGGGCAAGGATTTTCCTAGGCAAGCACAGGCTGTCCAGCAGACGTGACTGCCTGGCAGACTGACTTGATGGTATCTGCTAAATGCGGTCATCGCCACAGTTTAAATTCCCTCCATCATCTTCCACGCACGGGTGAGTTTTTAACCTCAGGTTTCCAAGAGGCAAGTTCGAATTCCATGCCTGTAGAACCTGAGGTAGGCAACGTCAAGGGACAAGTCGGAAAGCAGAAGCAAGCCTGGCCCCACCGTGACTCAGTTTCTGCTGCAGCGACCCGGTGGCACCGGTGCCCTTTCAGAGGGCAGCTCTGAGCCCCTCCTGCCCTGCCGGGACCGAGACTGATGGCGCTCTCCAGGCTCTGCTCATCATTCCTCCGACTGCTTTTCATTTCTTGACACCAGGCTGCAGGTCCCTCGTTGTCTAATAACCTGCTAACCTCTAAGCTTAACTGCCCCTCTTGTTCTTTTCCTGGAAGCGCCACCGCCAGCAGGGATCTTTTCCCTCTTTAACGTACCTCGTAACCGTGACTCGCGGAAGGGACACGGACGGCTCCAGCCCACTCGAGAAGGAAGTGGGGCTGAAGGGACCCGATGGACATTTCACAGCCAGACAGCAGAAATCAGTGTCTTTTGCCTTAGACTGGTGCCTGTGAATACGTGGACCCCAGGCCCACAGCTGAACTTTAATTCTCAGATCTCATCCTTCTTCCAGGAATTTCAGAAAATAAAGTAAAAGAATATCTCGGTTTTACTGTATTTTTGCCAAGGGCTTGCAGGACAGAATTGCTCGTCCCTGTGTATCTCACTGTCAGGGAAGACATATCAACACGGAAGAGGAGGGCACACAGCTATGGATACAGCTCATAAAGACTTCAGTTCTTTTCTTCCTCCTTTATGCATCATGTCATCAACTTACACAGCCTTCTTCCAAAACAGCATGACATCTTGGAGGTGTAAGTGTGCTAAGGCGATCCTCCACTGCAGGCACCAGGCCTTCCTGAAAATTGTTCTTATAATGGAAAAAGGATGACAAAGTCACCTGAATCTCGGGCTCACCTTCGTCTCTGATGCTCTCAGAAGGTTCATGACCTCCCCTTCGCGGGCGTAATCCAGGGGCGTGTGTCCCATTTCGTTCTTCTGCAGGGGGTTGGCACCTGATGGCAGGAAGAAATTCAAAAGATCAGGGGAGCAGAGTTCAGCCTTGGTACGGAACGAGCACGAAGCGCATCTTGTGCCCCCCGTGCTAGTCCGAGTCCCCTCGTAACCTTTGCTCCAGAGGGTATCAGGATCAGAAGGGGACAATGTACAACCAGCGGTTACACGCGCGGGGAACAAGAAAAGGAATTGTCACCCCTAACAACTGGCCTGGCAGGGAAGAGCTGCTGTCGGGGACGAGAGCACATGGTCGCCAGAGGAAAATACGGCCTGACATAAGCGCCCGCTACCGATCCTGGGGGAGCCAAACGGGACCACGGCAGCTTCGACTGGACACGCCATCCCATCCCTCCGCTCTCTTACTCCACGCTGGAGCTGGAGATGGCTGCGGTCTGCTGAGCAGCTGCCACCGTGAGCCACAGAAGTGGCCTTTGGGGAAAAATCATTCTCTTATTTAGAGATAAATTAAAAAAAAAAAGCCAACAAACCCCGAAGACTGAACTAGTGCAGGGAGTCAGATGGGCATCCTCACGGAAACAAGCCTGCCCAGAGCTCCCTGTCCCCTGTCCCCTCCCCAGACGTGCCGGGCTGCAGAGGGACACAGACAGTCAAACTGGTCCCAGTTGGTGCGGTGGGAAGTAGCGGTAAGCGTGTAGAGGCGATCTGGGGCAGGGCACTCCAAGATGAGAAGAGAGAGCTACTGGGGAACAGCCAGAGATGCAAGCAAGGTCCCACAGGGCTCACCTCTGGCTCTCGGCACCTCAGGAAGCATCTCTTAATGCAGAGAGGGACTCGGCACAAATGCTCACGTACCCTGTGCCCCCGCAGCTTGCTGCGCCAGCCAGCCAGAGGTCACGAGAAAGAACCTTCCGACTGGGCTGAACCCCCCGGCAGGGTGCTTGAGCTAACCTGACCACCCCGGCGGTGCCAAAGCGGCAGAAGTCACCCAGCCTTGAGGAGAGCCGGTCGTGGTGCTGGGCAGTGCCGGCCCGCAGCCTGAGAGCCGGGGCGGTGACGGTGACCGGCAGCGGGGCAGGGAGGGCTGCGGGTGCCTGTGCCCGGCAGGGAGGGACGGGAGAGGGACGGGAGCTGCCAAAAAGCTGCCCGGGCGCTGCTGCAGGCTCCCCGCTCTGCAGGCAGCGTGGCAAACACCTTCTGCCCCGCTGCACCCCGGGGCGAAGCGGCTACCTTGGCACGCGCGAGGCGGGCGGCAGCCCCTGCTCCTAGAAGGCGGGGATGCGCCGAGCACCCCGAGCGCTCCATAAAAGCGAGCAGCAATCATAATATATGAAAGAGGAGAGAGGGCTGCGCTGTCGCGAGCCGGGGAGATTAGCCATTCCCAAGCATTGGCATCGGGGATCTATATTTGCTTACAGAATGAAAAATGTGCTCCATAAACATTCGACGCAGAGTAATTTCTATTGCAAGCCTTGTCATTGCGAATAAAGAATATGATGGAGACAGGTGAGATTGCGCAGGGCCGGGGCCCGCCGCTCCATATCCCTCACGGAGGCAGAGCTCGCCGCCCCCTCCCCAGCCCTCCCGGTCCCCTCCCCGCCGCGCAGGGGGGCACGTCCGGGGCTCTCCAAGTGATGACATCCTCGAGGCGAGGCCCGCTTTCATCTCAAATGAAGGCTGAGGTTTGTTCGGCTCTTCCCTTCTCCTGGATCTATCAATAATGGCTCTCCAATATTGGCCTAATCCCCCTGTTAATGGCTTTGACGACTTGACTAATTGCTGCAATAATTGATAGAACCCGACTCGCGCGACTGGTCGATTCCCACCTCCAGTACCGGCAGCAATAAAATATTACGCCGCCATAAATAACCGTGTCACTTTGCCTGCTAATAGAACGCCAAAAGTGGCCACCGGTTCATCAGCGCCCCGGCCTGACCTCCCTCCTCGCCGCCCCCTCCCCGCCGCCCTCGCCCACCCCTGCAGCCGCCCACGGCCGGGCGCCTCGGCCCCGCTGCGTGCGCCCAGCGGGCTCCGGCCTCGCCGGGCTTAATAGGAGGCAATCCGTCACCTCCCACCAGCTGTCTGGGGCTGGAGATGGACACCTGGGCGACACCTCGGGCTGTGCGAGGCGGCCGCCTCCTCCCCCGGCCCTCCTGCACCTCCCTGCTCACATTAGTAGGCCCCGGCTTATCATATTTGATAAATAGCGCACCGGCTCTCGCCCAGCACCCGCGCGGCAGCGCCTAGCTGGAGCAGCTGCGGAAGGTCACTCATTGGGGAAATATGTTTCTGTCAGCGGTATCGAAAAAAGTTTAGTAGAGTGACAGGCCTCAATTTTTCAAATTTTATTAACTCCATCCTCTTAACAATTTGTCTTGAATTCCTTCGGATTCTGGATAACTGTCAATAGAGCGCGGGACGCGGCGGGCGCGGGTACCCGTCCTCAATGCGTCGGCACCAGGGGGGAGCGGGGGTCACCACCAGCAGCATCGGGTGGGATCCTCCGGGGGGAGGCAGCGTGGGACCCACCGTGGTGCTGTCCTTGCTCCTTGTCCTCTGTCCTAGCTTCTTGTCCTCCATCCTTGCTCCTTTTCCTCTCTCCTTGCTTCCTATCCTCCACCCTTGCTCCCTGTCCTCTGTCCTCGCTCCCTCTTCTCCATCCTTGCACCCTGTCCTCTCTCCTTGCTCCCTGTCCTCCATCCTAGCTCCTTTTCCTCTCTCCTTGCTTCCTGTACTCCGTCCTTGCTCCCCATCCTCCATCCTTGCTCCTTGTCCCCCATCCTTGCCCCCGTCCTCAGCCCTTGCTGCTTGTCCTCCATCCTTGCTTCCTATCCTCCATCCTCGCTGTCCTCTCTCCTTGCTCCTTTTCCTCACTCCTTGCTTCCTATCCTCCATTCAAGCTCCCTGTCCTCCATCCTTGCTCCCTGGCCTCAGTCATTGCTCCTTGTCCTCCATCCTCGCCCCCTGTCCTCCATCCTTGCCCCCTGTCCTCCATCCTTGCTCCGTGTCCTCCATCCTTGCCCCCTGTCCTCCATCCTTGCTCCATCCTCCATCCTTGCTCCTTGTCCTCCATCCTTGCCCCCTGTCCTCCATCCTTGCTCCGTGTCCTCCATCCTTGCCCCCTGTCCTCCATCCTTGCTCCATCCTCCATCCTTGCTCCTTGTCCTCCATCCTTGCCCCCTGTCCTCCATCCTTGCTCCTTGTCCTCCATCCTTGCCCCCTGTCCTCCATCCTTGCCCCCTGTCCTCCATCCTTGCTCCTTGTCCTCCATCCTTGCCCCATCCTCCATCCTTGCTCCGTGTCCTCCATCCCTGCTCCCCGTCCCAGCTGTCCATAATTCAGGTTCTCAGCCAGGGCCTGACCTTGCAGCCGTCTCTCTGTGTCATTTGTCTAGGCAGCTCTGTGTCACTTGCCTAGTTCCTCAAGGTGCCTCCACCTCTCCCAGCTCCTCACCAGACCCTTCCCGCTGAGGAGCGCACCCAGCTCAGCCCTTCCCGCAGCAGCTCAGAGCCCACACGGGCGTTTCAGCAGGGACCAAGCCCTCTGCGGGACCAAAGCTGCTCCCTGGTCCCAGCGCAAACCCAGGCTCAGCCCCAGCGCCGAGCTCCTCTCGAGTGGAAGCTCGGGACGCGAAGCTCTTGGACGAGCTTGGGACGGGCCGGGGCACGCAGCCCGTCCTCGGCACAGCGCGAGAGCCACAGGAGGGATGGAAAATCCTCAGGGATTGCCTCTTACATCTGCCCAGGCTCAACAAACACCCCCTCTGCCAGGAGCACCTCCTTGGCCCCCCCCGCAGCCCGCCTGCCCGCCCCGCGCTGCAGCACCCCGGGGAGGACGCGGGGAGCACCCCGCTCCCACGTAGCACCCTCTGCAGGACCCAGACCACTTCTCCTGGGGGAAAAACCGGGACGACTAATTGTCCTGGTGAAGGAAACTAAATCCCAGGAAAAAAAAAGACTGGAAGTCCTCAAACCTAGAGCGGGCATGCTGCTGAGGGTGTGCACCCAGAGACCGTCTCGAACCAGAGGGGCTCTGGGCGGCAGGCAGGCCCGGGGACGCATTGCACAACCCCGGTGTGCTAAATGCAATTTGCCACCGCAGTTACACCTCTCCGTGGCCCTGTTCAAGCACCAAAATAGTCCGGGATTCGCCAAGAGGAAGCAGCCCGTATCACCTGCTGGGGATTGCAGAATGTCATCAGCCGTCAGCTTTGACAAGGCATGACATTGTTATTGCTCCACACGGCTAGTTAAAGTAATATAAAAAGACTTCTGTCCTCCCGAGTCTTCAGTGATTGAATTAGCATGATCACCCCTTTTTCCAGTAACATAAACCTGTTTTTAAATCAATAAGAGACGTATTTCACAAGCGCCTTTTAACATACGCCGTTAATAGGAACGTGGCCACCAGAGCCTGGGATCCTGCCACCCCTTTTTCTGTCCGACACCTCGGTAAGTGGAAGGGACACGTTACCGGGCACTGCTCCGCTCGCTGGCAGCCACCTTCAGCCACCTTCAGCTTGAATTTCAGCGTGAACACGCACTGCCCCAGGAATATCCTCAAACCTCACCGAGGGAAGGCCAAGAACAAAATCTTCAAAGGTAGCGGGTGCGACTCGGAGCTTCAGGCACACCGGAGGACGATACTCAGGTGATTTAGCACCCAGCCCTACCCCTCTTTACCCGGTGGCATTTACTGATTACTGTGCCCATGGCACCCATCTGCAAAACGAGATCAAACCACCTCAGTGTCTCGATGTGCTGAGGCTGATTCTGCCTGCGGTCCCTCCAGTGGAAACGACAACCTCCGTAGAGGGAGTGCTCAGCATGCATCAGCTCCCAGACTTCTTACCCGCACAGCCCCACGCGTGCACCCGTGCACATCTAGGCTTCTGCCTTCATTGAGTTGAAGAAGGTATGTAAAAAAGTGATGGGGAGGAAAAAAGGAGGAAGAAAAGAGTGGAAAAGTGAATTAAAATTCTCAGGGAAGAGGAGAAATCCCAGCAACCTGCTCCCCAGAGAAACGGCCGGGGTGTGAGACCCTCTTTCTCCCCAGGACAGCAGTCAGGCCCCGAAGCGATACGCCCAGTCCGGGGAGGGTGGGAGGAGAATCAACACGAACCAGAAACGAAGAGGTGCGGGACAGAGGTGATGCTAAAGACATCAATAAAAAACACGAATGGCTGCTGAGCTAGAAAGCGGAGAACAAAAACCCTTGCAGCGATACAGGCCATCGCGAGGGAGGGTGGCAAAGTAGAGAATTTTGGGTACAGGTGGGACGGGCAGGGGCAGAACCAACACTGCAAGGCCGTATGAAAAGCAGGTCTCGTCAGGCAAGCTGCATTTCGCTATCCGAAGGCTTTACAAACGCAGTTGAGGACTGCGGATGCACCACACCGAGCAGCTGGAATCACTCATCAGTGACTCGTAAGATCCTCATTAAAAATGTGAGCGTTTATAATGCGATGGTACCACAAACACTAACTGCGGGGTGCAAAAAGATTTAGCAGAAGATCCCCAAGCGCGCCGTTGTGCCTTACTGCGGTGACACCACCCGCTTCGGTTCAGCAGGGTTTTCTGAATTCACTCCTACGGCTCCTCGAGTCCTCCCCCCTCCTGTCACCGGATGAAGCATCACTTTAATGAGAAGCCACGTTGAAGAACTTTCTTCGAGCCTGACAGATCAGCCCATGAGCACTACATCGGCAGAAGCACGCACGCAGATGACGCTTGCTGCGAAATGCCACCCTCGCCCCTGAACAACTCCTGCTGGCTTCCCAAGCACGGGATATTGCAGGATTTCTGTTTCCGTGGCGCAGGATCAGTGCCACCAAACCTGGTTAACGCGTGCCCCGGGGAGGCAGCAGCCGCAGCCGGCAGCTCCTGGGGTCAGAATGTGCTGCCCCTCGTTCCTCCTGGTGCTGGTCCAGCCTCGTGCTTGAAGCCTCTCCAACATGCGTTTGTGCAGCATCATGCATTAGTTCTTGCCCTGCCCGTCCTGCCTAAAATCACTCTCACCCTCGGACCGTTGCCCCGTTAATACAGCCTGGGGCTGGCCTGGCTCGTTCAGCTGTAGTTCAGCTCTCCCTGCCTCTCCCTGCTGCTCTGGCTGGGACTCGCGTCTCCTCAGAGCCTCCACTTCCCCCAGGTCACTAATTCCTCTCCCGGCATGCAGAACTCTGCATCTGCCTGCATGAAAGAAAAAAAAATACCTTGTGCCTTAACCAAGCGTGCTGGCAGCTCACCCTCCTGAGGATTTGTTCGCACAGAATTTACCCAGTCGCCACCAGGACTGTGCACGGTTTTTAATAAATTTTAACACATCCACCACCAAACAAGGGGATGGTGCCTCAGCTGAGAAAGGGGTGTAGGATGGAAGGGTTCGGATTTAATTACGAACTAGGGGTGTTTCTGGAGCAGAGGGAGCTCTACGTGGTGAGGAAGAGATCCCTCTAAACCAGAAACAGGCTGAAGTTCTGAGGAGGGCCAAATGCTGATGGGGGAAGGTGAAAAACAGCAAGGAGAGGTCCTCGCTGAGGCGCAGCTGGGTCGGTGCTCACAAACCTCGGGAACCAGACCAAGAAGAGGAGGGCATCTGCTTCTACACGGGCAGCAGCAGCGAAGTCCAAATCTAGGCTGTGCAAGCTGGAGAGCGCGCTTAGAGGAGCCTGGAAATAGCAGGCGGGAACATTGCGTCAGGACACCTCAGCGCTAGCGTGAAAATTGTACTGCGGTGAAAGAACACGTCCCACGGGTGGAGTAGTGATCTTACGTACTAAAGAAAGGCTGGAGACAAATATATATATATATATATAAATAAGTTGATTGTACTTGCCAGTGACACAGAATTTGTACAGAATGAAATGTCCTGGCTGAGCTGGGAAAATACAGTAGCAGGACTACTCTTCTGAGGGACCGGAGGACGGGGCATGCTAAGAGAAACCGCAGAGACTGCAAGGGCAAAAAGCGTGATAGGAATAAATCGATAAATCGGTACGAACCAGAGACCAGGAGGTGCTTCCTGGAACAGAGCCAGAAAGCTCGTGAGTCTCAGGGAGTCTGAATTCAGGCTTGGCTGGAGCAAAAGGCTTTCCTTCTCCAAAACCTCGCCTCCCACGCAGCACGCTGCAGCACGACGCTTTCTCATGCTTAACCTCGTAATAAGCAAACTCCTGCAAGGAATCTTTGCCCAGGAGTTTTGCTCCAGAGGAGTACGGGAGTCTTGGTAGAAATAAAAGCCAGCAGAAAACGTTCAGAAATGTGGACGTTAAAGGCTAAAGAAACCCACGCTGTTTATTAAAAAGTCTTTAAACGGGAAAAGTTATGATCTTAGAAATGAACCGCCCTTCAGCGAAACGAGGAAAACAACAGAGCGTTTGCTCTAGGAAGCTAAATGCAAAGCTGCAATAATGCAGGACAAAAAGGATTTAAAAGAAGCTTCAGGAATAAAACCAAAAAACCTCTTTTTAACTGTATCAGAAACCGGAAGGCAGCCAGACAACGCGAGCTTCAATAGCTGATCAAGATGTAACCCGAGGGCTCAGAGATTTTATGAAAAAACGTTTAAAGGCTGCTTTGCAGAAGTGGTTACCCCTGAGTGCTCCCACACCCAGCCTCCCTCTGCCACCGACAGAGGTGGCTGTGGGATCTGAGCAGGGTCTGAGAGCCTCGGAGCTCCTCACCCAAGCAGCAGGCTGCTACAAGAAGACTCCCTGTAGATAAATAACGACTTAGCCGGTGAAAACAAAGGACATAAGCAAAGGAGAGCAAGTGGTCGGTGTGCTCAGGGAAAGCAGGCTGCCCAGGGACACCCAAGGGATTCGTGCTGATGCCTGGGGGGTCAGCATCTGCGAATAGCCAGGAAGGAGGGCTAACACTGACGTGGCGATGACCACCAACACCGAGCTGTTCGGAGCCTATCGACAGACGGTGATGAGCTGGCAAGTGAAACCCAACTCGTACAATAGATGTAAGCCAAAGCCCACATGGAAAAATCAGTCGGAATTGCACACCAGGTGACAGGCACTGAGCCACCTTTCAGCAGGAAACCAGGCATCAGAACCCGGCGTGGCCACGAGCAGTTCCGTGAAACGTTAACTTACTGCTGAATCAAGGCGAGAATTGCTTCGGAAAGGAGAAAAGAACAGACCAGAAAAGTGTCCCGGTGCCGCTAGCGACCCATGCCTGCCTGTGCCTCGAGGGCTGCGCTCGGTTCTGGTCCCCTCATCCCCCCCGGAGCAGGGTCCTGCCGGACTCCCTGCCGAAGGGCTGGATGCTGCAGGGCAGCAGGGGCCAAAAGGCAGTCGGAGAAACTCCGGGAAGAAAAACCACCCGAGGCTGGAAGGGCAGAGAGCAGCCCCGCGGGTGAGGCTGGGCTGCAGGTCGCTGAGCCTGGCCGGGGGATGGCTGTCGTGGGGTTTCTCCTAAGCACCGTCCCCATCCGTGGGTCAGACGTGTGCTCCCTCCCTCGCTGAAATTCACAACAGACCCCCCGCAATTGCTTGATCTCCTTCAGGCTGTTCGGTGCTGTGACAAAGGCGAGTGCCTCCGTGGCCTCTTGCCCAGAGATTTTCACTCCGGTATAAAATTACAAAATTCAGCAGGATGACCAAATCACAGCACGGTGGATGTTGGAAGGGACCTGGAGGCCGTCTGGTCCAACCCCTGCTGAAGCAGGGGCAACCAGAGCAGCTTAAATCTGCTTTTAGCGACCCCAGTGGAACTCAGCAGAGCTGTGCCCAGCGCACAGGAACAACCTGGCCAAAACTGACCCCCCAGCAGTAACAGCACAGGACTGGATTTCTCTTTGAATGCATAAAACAGATGCATGGCAAATGGGAAAGTTGCAAGAGAAAGAGAAAAAAATAAATTAATGCGTGTTAAATATGAATGTGTTATTTTGCATCTGCTTTCTTACTGGTATCTTACTGGACGGTGCTTGTGCTTTAACATTTAAGCACGGCGGGGTACCCAACCCCTCCCTCCACACACACAGCCCGAAGTAAAGCACACACGGTCTGCAGACCTTGTGCAAGCAGAGAAAGCAAACCCAGGAGTCTCCTTCCCAGTGCCATGGCCCGTCTGTGCAAACGGGGATGTCCCCAGATCACGGCATGGCATGGGGGAGCTGCTCCCAGGGCAGGCTCTTCTGCAGCGCTGCTTCGAGAGAGGGCTCTGCTGCTGCTGCTGCCCCTGGCATGGCCTGGCACGGCACGGCCTGGCACGGCATGGCATGGCACAGCACGGCACGGCATGGCACGGCACGGCACGGCACGGCACGGCACGGCATGGCACGGCACGGCACGGCACGGCACGGCACGGCACAGCCTGGCACGGCACAGCCTGGCACGGCACGGCACGGCACGGCACGGCATGACAACCTCCCTCCTGCAGCTCCACGGGCCAGGGCGGCTGGCAGGGGACGCGAGCAGCGCTGTGGGTGCGCAGCGCTGCGGGACCTCCAGATGCAGACCTCACGGTAAGGATGAAGCGGGGGAGCCAAGTTCCCAAGTGTTGCGCTCTGAGCACAAAATCTGACACACCCGAGGTGAAAAAGGCATGAAGAACGTTAGCTAAATCTGATCTCAAAACTGTTTTCAACTTGCCCAGGGACTTAAATTCAGACTGCTTTCAAGCAGCCTTCTCCAGCAATGCCCAGGAAGGAGCAGGGCATGGAAGGGCTCAGACAATTTGAAGTCTGGGCTCACAAAAACCTCTGTTCTTGGTGATGCCTTGTAAAACCAGTTGGCCTCCCTGCTCCTTTCTGCCCTCGCTTATTCTAATGTCAGTCTGCGTTTCTGCCTACTTGGTACCTGGGTGTGAGAACAATCCTCCTTACCCTTGCTTGTGAGGTAACGCTATGGGAAGGGAAACCAAAGAATCATCATCCCTCCATACGTCTACACGCGTGCAGAGCTATTAAGTTCATGACAAACATTATGTCACCGCAGAGTTTTGTACCCAGAAACACTTAGAGAGGGATCTATTTGCTCCCCTGCCCTATGGGGAAACTATTCTTAAGCACTCCGACACGGACATAAATGTGCTTGCACTCATACCCTTATTGCTCTCGCCACGGTGGGACGTTAGAAGCTTCAGTGCCGTGATATGATTGGTTTTTAAATCCCAGTCTCACAGGATTTTAATTACTGGTCTGGCGCGGCTGGGAGTGGAACTTGCTGCCGTCGGATGGAGGGGGTCGATACGCCGGCCCAGAACATATTGAGCCACGGTGCTCGCAGACTCTATTGCACTATTTAATCATCTTTTGCAAAATTTACAGTGCAACAGAAGGAATCAATACGGAATTTATCACATTCCCTTGTAAATATGAGCACGGAGAGGGAGGGAGGCTTTCAGGCGCTCCTGCACAACAGCTGGCCTGGGCTGGCTGCGTTATGGCAGGTGCCGGCATTGTGCGAGCCAGACCTGCAGCAAGCGCCAGGACAGAAACCTGGGGACCTCAGGGCAAGGGGCTCTCCAGAACACCGATCCTGACGCCCCGCTGCCACCTCTGGGTAAGGGAGGGCTTGGTGTCCTCCGGGGAACTCGCAGGAGCTCAGAGGACTCAGCAGCTCCTGCTGGTGCCGTGGGCTGGGGCTCTGAGGGGTCCCCGTGGCTCTGTGTGGGGCAGGGATGCTCCCTGCACGAGCGCTTACCGAGGCTGCTGGTGGGATCCCAAACAGCAGAGTTATGATTGCAAACCGGCCTGCTTGTGCTCACTGGGACTGGGTTACAGCCTTGTTCTTCCATAGACAAGCTGGTTCTTAACTGGTTGGTTTGAGGCAGAACCAGAGCAGCCTGTGCTTTTCCTCTCCCCACACTGAGCTGCAGCAGCGCCGGCTTCCAGGACGAGCACACATCCTCCCGGAGCTCCGCAGGCGGACACGGTGTGCATTTCGAACGCAGGTGCCGTGGGCCAAACAAACACCAGGCTCCTGTGCTGCTCCCCCTGGCCGTACCCGTGCCACGGGTGCTTCCAAAGCCCCGGCTGATCCCAGGGCACAGAGGCAGAGCCGGCAGTGATCACGTTAAAGGGTGAGACAGGAAAAGCTGCCAAGGTAGCTCCAGAAAAAATGATTTTGAAGGGAACCAGCTCGTGCTGGAACTGCTCAAGCACACCAACTACTGCTGCACGCTCTTTTGGGCCCTGGCGCAGCGCTTTTCACCCTGATCAATCTCTACGGACGGCTACGCAGAGAACCAAGCAAAGCACAAATTGTCAGCTGGTTTGAATTCAGTTGTATCTGAACCTTGGCTAGAAGTTTTTGGGGATCCATCCATCAGAAAAGAGCATCAACATAACAGATCTCTGCCAGCGTGGCTTCCTCAGCTTCTCATTTAGTTACCCCGGATTCCTCTTGCCGATGCTGGTGACCCCGCTGAGCGCAGTGAACTGGACAATGACCCCTCTCGGGGTTTGGGTTCCCCCCCCTTCCTTGCTGCCACGCTCTGGCCGTGGGGACGTGGGGAGGCTGCAGCTATCTGGTGCTGTCCTTCGCCCCCTCGCTGCAAGAACAGAGCCTTTCCCTCAAGGAAAAGCCGAAAATGCCCTTGAGTCTAAGGCATATCACGCAGAATTCCAACACAAGAAAGCCAGCTCTGATTACAACCTGAATTTTCCTGCTAATACCACAAGCACTTTCACTTCCTGATGTCAAAGGAGCATCCCTTGTAATGCCAGCTCAGTAATCCATTTACCCATCGTTCATCCTATTTACAATACTTGCAGTTATGGTGTATCACATAGGTGAGCGTGGAGCGTTACCAACAAACGTACTGCGCTCAATTTACTGGCAAATCGAGTTC
This sequence comes from Anser brachyrhynchus, assembly GCF_964034855.1. NCBI lineage: Eukaryota > Metazoa > Chordata > Aves > Anseriformes > Anatidae > Anser > Anser brachyrhynchus. Next base: position 212,153,174 of record NC_137694.1, on the reverse strand, counting down.
GGAAGCCTGGGTCATTGCAGCTTCAGCTCAAATGTTTTCAAAAACGCACATTCTTTCTGTTCCCCCCCATCCCCTCTCCTTTAATTACAGCTGTGTGCACAGAGCTGACTTGATCACTCACAGAGCTGACCCGATCACTCACCCTTTATAAGTTAGCACGGATCAACTCGAGCATGGGTCTGGTGGCAGCCAGAGCAGCAGAGGCAGTGGGTGAAGTCAGGACCAATGCTCCTCTCCCGGCTCCCCAGCAGTTTGCGGTGCAGTTCATGAAAGGCGGGTCTTGCTTGACGAACCTGACCTCGAGGACTTGTTAGCGTTAGGTCAGAGGCTGGACTGGGTGATCTTGGAGGTCTCTTCCAACCTAGACGATTCCGGGATTCTGTGAGCTGGACTCAGCCTCCCTGCACTGCTGAGGGGTTTCTGAGTACCCCTCCTCTGAGACACTCAAAACCCAACCTGGGCAGACCTGGGCAACCTGCTCCAGGTGACCCTGCTTTGAGCAGCGGGCTGGACCAGGTGATCTCCAGAGATGCCCCAGTGCTTTTATGGCTCTGTGATCCTACAACACCCTGGTGGGGAAACACAACTGTCCTCCTAGCACCCTCTTTGTCCCTTGTGACTATTGCAGTACCTTTGGACCCAAATGCTCCAGTCAGGGCCGCAGATGCTGTTCTTCAAAAACTGTGAAGTATGAGACAAGAGCTGGGCACAGCCAGAGGAACACGTGCCAGCCACGAAACACCGCCGAGCCAACAGCTGAGGCATCACCAAACCATTGGAGGGGCTCCTGCAGTCTGCTGAGCACTGGAGAGAGCGCTGCGGAGGAGAACAGAAGAGCTCTGCGGCATTCAGGTGAGCTCCTTCCACGCCACGATGCCTGTTTGACACCAGGGCTGGCACCAGGGCCAGCAGCTGCACAATCCCACAACGGCAAATGAGAGCTTGATGGCACCCTTCAAAACAAAGGCAAGCAGACTGGGCTTGATTTAACGGGGGAGAGACCAGTCAAGAGCTGTACGGGGACAAACAATTTCTGGTGAACTTCTCCAGTCTCTTCAGGCTCCTACAAGCCTCCTTCTGCTCAGTTCCCCTGGTTAGGCTCTGCTCCTCACAGCCTCACTTTTCGCGTGCCAGGTTTCAGACTGCTGGAATACTTTAAACCTGAATTCTTTTTCCCACATTAGCCTAATGAAGTAGCACCGGGTACTTGCTGCCCAAAAGTAAAGCTTTGCAGGTATTCTTTGGACCTAAAACCCCGCTCTGTACTTGTCACGTGGGAGTAACAAAATAAAAATACAAGACTGCAAGGATGCCCCCAAAATTAAACAAAACAAATCCCCCGTGACTGCAAAACACCCCATGAGCCCTCAGCAGCAGCAGTACAGGCAGGGTGAGAACAGCCGGGCCTCCGAGCACAGAAATGTAGGTGCTGCACGTTGTGTCTTTGCTGCCTTCCTCATCGTCTTGGATCCATCTGCTGCAGGGCTTGAGAACGCCGCGTCCACAGCGCCAGAAGCGACGGGCTCTGCATGCAAGCCCGCTCCTGGGCTCTCCGCAGGGAGAGGCTTGCTCCCAGCAGCTCGCACACGCTGACGCTGCCCTGGTGCTGGAGGACAAGCGGCTGGCAGCAGCGTGAGCTGCCAGCGAGGTTTGGTTTGACTACTGGTGAAAGCCCAGGGCTACGAGGGTGACAGACGGTGGGAGGAAACCCACTGGGCTTACCGGCACCGGGTGGGGGTCACAGGAACCGAGTTCCCCACAGACCTCTGCGCTCTCAGACAAATCCTGGCTACCTGCCTTTTGGCAACAGGTTCTGGAGGAGAATCGGACTCAGAAGGCTGACAGAGGAAGGCTGAGCTCTATGGCACGGCTGCCCCGTTGCCTGCAGGAAGGCGAACCTTTTAACACGGGCTATTTCGTGTAGCAGATTTAAATGGTGACATTATGAAAGCTCCCTCTAAAACCAAGACGCTTCCATCACCAAGTAGCTGGAGACCCTGCCTTCCTTGCTCCACGGCGCACACAAAGCCCTCGGCATCGATCGTGCCTGGAGCAGCAACTGGTGCAGGCAGTAGACGTGAGCTCCCACCCACTCCTTCACATAAACACTGATATTTATGGTGTCAGCTCAGGTCAGGAGACTGTGAAATGTCACCAGCAACTGCCCCGAAGGACAACAGAGCAGCGACTTCGTCTCGCGGTCTGCTGGGCACACACATGCTGACCACAAGGGGATAAGGTCCTGGAGGGGTCAAGTGAGTCGCTGAATAGGCCACAAAAGGCCAGGGAGGTGGGGTGAGGGGGAGGCACACGGGGCTTCCCTTAAAAACGTGCCGCACAACGGGGCGGTTGTTTCAGCACAGAGGGGCCTGGGCAGTTAATGGCTTTGGCCCCGAGGGCAGGGCACCAAGCGAAGGAAGTGTTCGGGAGAGTAAATGGACACTTAGTAAAAAGGCAGGTGTAGGGAAGTGTAAAGGAGGGAGCGAGGGGAGCCTGTTCCATGTCAGCAAACAGGAAACATCCTACTCTCAGATGTCAATGGCAGACCGCTCGGGGAAATTATCCTCACAAAGGGCCGGCGGCAGGCACGCTGTGAAAGGTGTTCGATCTCCACTCGGAGACCTTCAGCCTCGCAGCCATGTATTCAGCGCAGATTACACGACCAAGAATGCCGGCCCGGCGCTTTGTTACCGCACGGAGCTGGGAGGAGGGGAGCACCCCGAGCCAAGGCAATGAAATCCTCGTGTCGCGCCACGCGCCGGTCGTGAAATCGCGCCTCCGCTTGCGGAACTCACTGAAAGGAGAGGGAAGAGGCCGGAGCGGCACCGCCAGCCCCCGGGAATTCACCTGGCAAGAGAGGGGACACGGCTGTGATTTAGAGCATCACAAGTTTTCAGCATAACTATGACTGCCAAGGGTGAATGGATGTTGTGCACGGACAGGCAAAGGCACGTTAACCTGAAGAACACGACAAAGTTAGCCTCGGATCCTACAAGGACTTCAGCGTGGTCTCGCACATTACGCACCGAGCAGGGACTCATGTCTGCGGACTGCTCTTCCCAGTGTCCAAGCACTGGGACACGCTTGTATCTTTGCAAGATGATGGTTTTCACCTGGAAATGCATTCTTAGCGTAGGCTACCTTGCATCTGTGCCCAGGAGGATTTCCACGGGGCTGCGTTAGGTACAGAATGTTGATGAGGATTGTCGAACCTTAGTGCTATGGCAGACTACATTCAGTATTTCACTCTGATTTTATGCTCAGTCCCTTCAGTTGAACCCAAACAAACGCAACCCTGCAGATTGTTGTGTGCTTTTTTTTCTGAGATCCAAGTGAGTTCTTCTGAGCTGAGACACGCCGCCACGAACAAAGAGCTCTCTGTGAGCATCGAGCAGCAGAAGTGGTCATTGATGGAGATGACGGTGGCTCCAGCACAGAAGCCCACAAACAGAAACAGCTTTCAAACCAAAAGAACAGTCCTCTCTATCAAAAGAGGCCTGTACACGGCAACGACACTCAGACAGCTGAGCAGGGGACAGATGTAGAAATGAGCTGGACTTGCTACTTGCCGTTGTTTATCCAGTATGGCTTAAATTCTTCACTAACTTCACTTATTTGCACCCATATTTCACCCGCGCTTCTGACACCCAGCAGCTGCCTCATCGCTTTCAATCTGCTCGTAACACCCCCACCTTGCAAGGAGACTCTGAAAGGCAGGAAGAACACCCAGGTATCTTTGGAAAATCGCTTCTTCCAGCCCTTCCCCGGACGGTACGAGGCAGGCGGCTGCCAGCCCAAACTCGACAGACCGAAGAAGAGCTCTCAGCCTCCTGCTGGCAGCTCTGCCATCGCCTTCTCTCCTTACCACCGTGGCCAACACATCCCTGCTGCTGCGAGGCGCTGTACTGTCTTCACAGAAGACTGCTCCTCTGCCCTTGCGGCTAGTCCACGCCTGTATTTGAGGTGTTTCTAGAGAGAACACAGCCCTGCTGAAATTCACAGCCTCTCACGCGTGAGACGCTCCCCAGCCCCACGAGCCACAGGCTCGCCCTGCCCAGATCTGCTCCCAGCGCTGCCGGGACGAGCACTTTGACCGCGCCGCCTCTCTCCTAACACCGCAGAGCCTCCCTTGCCTGCCGCGTTCCCCACCACGGCCCTTCCTGGCCCGCGAACTCACAGCTCACCCGTCACGAGAGGGGGAATTCCACCCCGTTCCTCCCACGGGCAGCCCGGTGCCGTCGCAGCAGCTCCTCCGGCGGAGCTGCCTGCCCGCCGGTGCCCCTGGACGGTGGCTCCGTGCGGTGGGACCGTGCAGATTTAGCGCCAGACCGAGCGCTCAGGCGGTGCCTGCACGTGCTGCGAACACGGAGCAGGTCGGCCGTGCCAGCCACACGCGCTGCACAGCACGCGGGCCAATATTTTGGTCTGAGGACTTCCCAGGCACCACAAGCACGCGCTCCCACGGACGCCAGAGCAGCTGTCGGCTTTTTGAGCTCCCTTCTCTGCAAGCAAACCTCAAGAACCTAGGTTAAATCCATTTGCAGTAGGTTTTCTTTCCGTGCCTCATTTCGGGGGGTTAATTCATGGCCAAGAACTCGGGTTTTGGTATCCAGAGAGAAATCCTGACCCAGAGTTAACCGTGGAATTCAGTGGCATTGAATTCCAAACTTTCCGTCTTATTTTTCTATTTGTGAAAGGTAACGAGCATACATACAGGTGAGTATCGAGGTTCAGTGTTCCTACATTAATTTTTCCTCTTCTCTTCTGGGAACGTTTACTTTTCATGGACGATACTTTCCATTATCTTTTTAGTTGCTTTCTTACCGAATGAGCCTTATGCGGACACGTCACACAATTATCTGCCTGCCTGCTTCCCGAGAATTCACTCCCGAACCCCTGAGACGCCCACACCACAGAGATGACGACATTCCTAAAATGTTTGTGAAATCAGCATCTGGCTAGAGATACCCTAGAGATGTCCCCACTGCAGGGACAGGCTGACAGCACTCAGCTCTTACACGCCGCGCTTGGCAGACGGCTGCTGGCTGGTCAGCAAGCACACACTTGCGTGCAACCCACGGCACGGCTGTTTGCTGCTCAGGGGTGCCCTAGGTGCCTCTGCAGGGAGGACAGGAGTTGAAATTGTTGTAGCAGGAGGAATGGCAGGGACAAAGAACATAAATCTGGAGGAAAGCAGAACTCGCTAGCTCCACGGCCCGCAGAACAAGGTGCGCTACGGGCAGATGCAGCTAATTTAACGGCACCGTGCACACCTAGGTACACATGCAGCGGACTCTGGTTCTGGACAGCAGCAGAACAAAGAAGCAAATGTCATCCTGGTAAAGATCAGCAGGAGGGTAAATACAAAAAACTGTTGTCATGGTAGCACATCTCTATTCTGTTGGCTAAAAGCAGCTTCTTCTTTTCCTCTACTTCTGCTGATAAGCTTTCTCCCCGCGAAGACAGCCCAGCGCTGCAACAGGCTGCCCAGCGAGGCCGTGCCACGTCCACCCTCGGAGGTCCTCAGGACGCAGCTGGCTGAAGCCCTGCGCAGCCTGGCGTGGCTTCACAGCTGACGCTGCTGTGAACAGGGGCTTTGACTAGAGACCTCCCGTGGTTCCTTCCAGCCTGACCTATCCTACAATCCATGAATCTTCCTCTCTTTGGATCTGTATCTAGAGTCGTGAGTATGTAAGAGAGAAAACTAAAGCGGGATTTATGAGAAGAAGGACTCTGTGCTCTAACAGAGAGGACCGATAGCTGCACAGGCCGATTTCTGCAGATTCTGCATTGCTAAGCCCAAACCACCAACAGCCATGGGTACTGGCATCCACCCAGAGCCTTGCTGCCTACAGAGCAGATATCCCAGTAAAACAGGGTACGGGTACAGTACAGGTACTTATGGGCTAGGACAGATGGGTAGAGGGCAAACTGCAAAAGGGGAAACGTTCGAAACACCGATCAGAGAGACCAGTGCATGCATTTCCATTGAATTACGGGAAGAAATGGAAGACTCGGTGATTAAGATGAGGACACCCACCATCACCACACGAGAAAAGAAGCTGGAGATGACTAAGAACACAGAGACTAAAAGATAATGAGATTAAAGCAAACAGTAAATCGTATCTAACCCTGAATATGGAGGAGTGTGGATCTCGTCTAGGCCTGGCATTCTGTGGGCCAGGCCTCCCCGGCAAAAGGGCTCCTGGCCCAGGAGCCGGCTGGAGCCACGCAACTCACCTCCATCCAGCAGCAGCTTGACCGTCAGGTAGTCGTCGGCGAGCACCGCGTAGTGCAGAGCCGTGCAGCCCCTGAAACTGGCTCTGATGTTCAGGCGGTTGTTGAATTCGTCCTCCCGGGTCACAAGGACTGCAGGGGAAGAAGAACGAAAGCTCAGCTCACCGAGCGAGGCAAAGTAAAGAACTGTCTGTCTGAAAACGTGCTTAGCAGCATGGATCACCCGCCAAGGAGCTGGAAGCTTGTTAAGGGCCCAACGACTTTTCTCAGGAGACAATCGGGACCCTGCGGGGGTTTCTGGTGGCTACTACTCACTGCCCGGGGCAGCAGCACCGAGGAGGACAACACGGGGATCTACAAGTCCCGGTTGCTGCCTTCCCACTCCCCTCACGCTGGGGAGGAGGTGGTTGGAGAAAGCCAGAGAGAAAACCTCAGCGCTGTCCCAGCCCCGGCCTCTCTGCACCTTCTGTGGCTTCAAGTGAAACCAGGATTCAGCACAAAGGAGCACGCAGAGACTTCTGCCTTTTATTTCCCTTCTCCCGTGAGAAGGAAGAGAACGAACCGCCCGGTGCCTCCTCTGCACCACCCTCCTCCCCCGGCAGCCCGCAGCTCTTTAAGGCCAGGAGCACAGAACACCAAAACCCACCAAAACCAAGAGAAGAGCGACAGAGAGGCCGGGAGACGACAGGTCTCGAGAAGTCCTGGAGACAGCAGTCAGCTGGGAGTGCCCCGGGGTGTCCTCAAAGTCCCGGTGGGCTCCCCTTATCACACAGCTCACCTCCACCAGGAGCTGCCTCCCGTACGCCACGCTTCCCAGAAACGTCAAGAAGCAGACATCTAAAAGCGGGAACTCTTCTAAAAATGCTTCCTTTGCTAACTGGCAAGTAATAAAGGTTAAAGCGCCAGAGCACGATGCCCAGCTTCACCCTTGCTCCTGTCCGTTTGCCTGCTGTCTTTGGTCAGGCACTGAAACCGTCTGCTCCCTGGGACCAGGAGTTTTTATTCTGTTTCTTCAGCCACCGGTGCAGCGGGCTGCGCGAGGTGCGCTCCTAGGCACCGCCAGGATGGGAATGATTCATAACGACACGTTTTACAGCTCGTTAGAAAGCCTGGAATCCCCTACGCAAATGCAATTACACCGAGCCCTGGCAGGTTTTGTGAAGTCAGACCTAGGACCTGTGATGTCTCTTCGAACAGAAGCCGACACCTCCTAAAGCTGATTAATCGTGTGTTTTTTCCTTCCTTTGAGCCCTGTTCTGCCGAGTGCCGGGGCGCGAGGACACCCTGCAATAGGGAGCGGCCAGCCGTTTGTGCGGGCAGGCTGCGCGAGGCTGGGACGAGGCACTCCGAGGGCAGGATACGGGCCGGGTGGTGAGGCAGGCACACCGACACGCCAACTCCTCCACATCAGGTGCAACACCAAAGCGGAGTTTGGACCGGGAGGATCGGGGAATACGTTAAATCAAACCCAGGTACAGTGGCAGAGCTGTCACCAGGCAGGCTGCGGGCTCCTGCGAGGTGACCCTGAAGCGCATCGCTTCTCTGCCACGCGCAGGTCCAGCCCGTCCCCGCACATCTGCATCTCGTTTTAGGGACCGAAGGGAATGCCAGTGCCGGCCCGCTGGCTAGCAGAAGGGGGCTTCCAGGCACAAAGGCGCCTTCACATCACTCCCGAGAGCATGCAGCACAGCCGAGAGAAGCCTCGTCTCAAGCCTGGCCAGGATGGAGAGGCAAGCCCCCAAAGAGCTCAGGTATTCCGCGGTACAACCAAGAGCCCACAGCGACCACCATCCCCACGCCTCAGGGGAGCGAAGATCCACCTCCCACATGGCCGCCCACCCTCACTGGCCGTTTTACGGACGAGCAGCTCAGGGCTGTGGGCTTTGACAGCTAAACCCGAGGAAGCCCACGCTCAGGGGGTTTGTCCGTGAAGAGCTCTGGGCACCCAGTGCTCTGTGCCAGCAAGGCAAACAGGCACACACCGCGGATGTCCCGCACCGCAGCCTCCACGGTCCCTCCGCAGAACTCCTGACAGGTTTCCAGAAGATTTGATAAGTTCAGCACAGAAAGCACTGCAACGAGTGCCTGATGCTGCTCCAGCCCAGCATCTCCGCTAATGAACCGCAGTACCTCCAGGAAGATCAATTAATGCCCTGGCTCCTTTCCTTTCCTGGGTCTTTTCTCCGAGCGTACTGGGCGAGTATGTATATTTATTTATTTGTCGTCATTTCCTACCCAGGGAGGAGCAGGATAATGAACTGCGTGCGTCAGGGAAGATGAATCTGAGATACTAGGGAGCAGTGCAGTAAAGAGATTAAAGTGTTATTATTGTTGGTTTTTTTCCCCCATGGTCCGTTGTGACAGCTCGGCCGTCATCTGTAAAAAATGTCTCAGAGAGAGATAATCATCGGAAACTCAATAAAGCGTCAGGGGAAGCCTCGTCTACCATCAATCACTGGGTGCCTGGAAATTTTCAGCCCTCTGTCTCCCTTCCTGCCATCCATATAAATGTCTGTAATATATTTTGTGCAGTGTTTGTGGAGCATACCCTCTCGATTTGGATGTTTTTATGAAAAAATATTTATACACGAAATATGTAAATGGGAAAAAAAAATAAAAAACAAAGGCAGTTTCTCTCTCTCCCTCTCTTTTTTAAAATGCAACAGAATTTATTCTTTTTAATAAAACATGTCAAGCAAAGAATTAATGCAACTTCTTACTGAGTGGCCTTATCTTTTCTTCACCCCAAAAATATATAACATTAGAGAGGGATGAATGCAGACAAAAACAATTAACTTTATTGGTTGATATACTTTGCCTTAAATAAAGTCTATGTACATGCATTATGTATTGGCATTCCATTGTTCATTTTTTAATGTTGTTTCATACATTTTGCATTCACTGCTACGGCAATCTGATATATGTGTGTTCTTACTTCCATCAAGGAGCAGGTCTATGGCACGGGTGGGTTACGGTGAGGGATGAGAGCAGAGAGCTTTTAAAAATAAAATAACGCCCTGTCAAAACTGTCCCCTCGCTGATTCATCTTCTTAACTCCACCTGTGTTTTATGAAGGGTTCAAATATTACACCTTCGTTAGACTTTTCTGAGAGCTTTCAGCTCTTAGCAGTGAGGCAAAAAGCTCAGACAGACCAACGGACGCTGTCCCCGTGCGATTTTGGCTTTGCAAAATTGACGGGGCAAACGCGCACCCTGGAGAACCTACGTGGCGGCTTCCCCAGATTCCCTCCTTACACTGATCGGGAAAAGGTTCGACGCCGAGGCAGAAGGTGAGAGCACGCAACCTGCAGGCGGTCTGGAGACTGCGGGCCCTGAGGAGCCCCAGCGCGGGCTGAGCTCTGACGAGGTGGCCAGAAGCGACCTGGAGACGCCGTACATGAGAATTCACGTGCCACGTCCGCCGTCCCAGAGCTGAGGACGGCGGGTCAGCTCAGCGGTTGGGTGGGGAAGACGCCTCCAGAACCAGGAGGGTAACAGCCGGTGACATGTTAGCGGGGTCCAGCCTGCCTCAGCTTCCCAGCAACGGGGATGACGTTGGGGTGAGACTGGAACTTGAGACATGGGCCAGGAAAAATCGTAACAAGATCAAATGACACCGCAGAAAAGTTCCTTGGTTTAGTCTGAAGACTAAAGGGATGAGTCCGAAGACAAGGGAGGAAAGCCAGCATTAACACGGCCAAAATCCAGCCACAGTGCTTGCACGCAGGTCAGCATCATTCAGCTGTATTTCAGTTGGACAAGTCTCCCTTCATTTCCTATCTATTTGTAAGACGTAAGTCTAAGTCCAGCAGTGGAATACGCTGCCCTTCCCCAGGAAGTGGCTGCGCGTGTGTCAATGGGATGGTGCTCCTACCTACAACCTTGTACTGTGTTCTGGCTGTATATAAAAAAGTTACCTCTAGGATACTGAGGAATTGCTTCTCATGATCAACTATGTACTGTTTTCTCTCACCTTCAGACATACACCCACCCACACATCACCAGTAACCCTGCATTTAAATAGAAGCTGAAAAAAAAGAGGTCAAATTTCCATTTCAAAGACAGAAAATGAAATTTTGGGGACCTCAACAACAAGCGCAGGTAGCCGAACAGGAACAGTATTACCTTCTAAAGAATGGAGGCCTTTTTCCTTGGCAGTCTCATACACGCTGCTGAATTCATCTCCGAGGTTTGGATCTGCATTAGCTGCAAGCAGGGTCTTCACCATGCTGTTACAAATCACAGAAGAGTAAGGCAGAGGTACAACACGAGGGATCAGAATCCATCAGAGTCTGGGAAAGGAGACAGGGCTCAGAAAGCCATCCTCAAACACTCCCAGCTAGCGGGGGGAAGTTAAACCAACCATTGCTGAACATTTCCACAAATAAACCACCAGCACGTCCTGAAAACAACGAGATGGGGGAGGCACTCGAGGCAGGGGTGACTGCAGGGCGACATGCAGTGACAAACACAGCCGTCCCAAGAAGACCTGCACAGAACGTGGGTCCGTCGTGGGAGGCAGTTACAGCCCTGTAACTTTTTTAGTCTGGATCAGCGGCGGAAACTGTTCACGGCCACAGCAGCTGCTCAGTCAGAGCCAGGGCTTGGCTACCAAGCGGATTTTTACAACACTCTTCAAGGCATGGGAAGTAAAACTAGCTTGTGCTTTTACTTTTGCTTTTGGGAGGCAATCATGGCAGTAAAGTCTCCATTATTAAAGGCGCCATCCTACAATACAAGCGTGTAGCACTTCAGTATGAAGCATGACAAGAGGTAAGGCTCTGAAAGGGGCCTATTCACGCCCAAGGTCTCTGCTCTACAATTTATAGCTCTCACCTGAGCGGTCCCTCTACACCTGGACAGCTGATGGAAGCCACCCCTATAAAGGCAGCTCTTGCAGCCACGTTGGATGTGACGTACAGCTCGTCCTTGCTTTCTTCTGCCCTCCCAAGAGGAAGCACCGAACTCAGCATTTCGAACATAGATTTCAACTGCATTAATTATACGGGTTCTGGAAGAAAAGCATTCAACTCCTGCACGAAGTTCAGTGAAACCTCTGTCTTTGAGAGCCAGACCATTTGTATGAGATCACCGCTGAAGACAGCCCGACCACCTGCAACCCAGCTCAGCAGCTGCCAGGACTTCTGAAAGAGATTTAATCTCTGGATTTGTAGAGGGCTTCCAACTACTGCATGTTGTAGCTGTAGTGCCCGGCGGAGAGGCAGATCCTCCTAGGGCTGACCAGCATGGCAACACAGGCAGCATATTTCGTACTCCAACTATCCTCCAACCATCCAAAAGCTGAAGCTTTTGGTCTCCAGACCGGTAACGTTACCAGCACGCTACGGCAGATCAGCACGAGACACGCAGGCTAGGGAGCTTGGTGTGCAAGTCCTCCGTGTCTGCTTCTGAACCCAAACAATCATCAGGCAAGAATTAGATTTCTCACCACCTCCGAAAGCGGCTTGAAGCCAGTTAATTTTTAATTTTTTTTTTCCCAGGGTTCAAGCTTCCCATGACAGCTAGACAGTGAGGCGTGAGTTAGCATTCATCACCGGTGACATGGCTCACGGGCTGACAGCGGCTCTGTGCGACGCGCACCGCAGCCTGACTGACACGTATCTGCAGGCTGCCTCTTGTCAAGTCACATTTAGAATTTAACGTAAGCTTCTCTCCCGTTTACCCCATAAATGCATTAGCGGAATAAAAGCTGGTTATTCTGTTCTTTGAACACGGTACAACAGAGGCAGACTCCTGCAACACTTCACCACGTACAAAGTTACTTCTGGGGAATAAAGCCCCACGCTGGAAGCCAGGAGACCCTCCTGACATACACCTCTGTGATCACACTGAGTTCATTTACATTCATACATCAACAACGTCCTTACTTCTAAAATATTTAGGTTGAGACGCACTACATCTTGATCTTCAAACGGTGATTGTTAATCACAGCCCAGCGGGGCCCCGCGGAGCCGCTGGCCCAGCCCCACGTCCCGGCGGCTGCCGGAGACCCCGCGGAGGAGCCCCCAGCCCCTCTCCGGGCAGCCTGTGCCAGGGCTCCGGCACCCGCCCGGCACAGCAGCGCTGCCTGGGGCCCAGAGGGCACCTCCCGGCCTCCAGGCTGGGCCCGGGGCCTCTGCTCCTGGCCCTGGGCACCCCCGGCGAGAGCCCGGCTCCGGCCTCTGCGCAGCTCCCCGCAGGCCCCGGCAGCCGCGGGGGAGCTCCCCCGGAGCCTCCTCCTCTCCGGGCCGAGCAGCCCCAGCTCTCGCAGCCTCTCCTCACGGCAGAGGTGCTCCTGTCTCTTCACCACCTCACGGCCCTTCTCTGGGCTCTCTCCAGTTGCTCCAGCTGCCTCTTGGACTGGGGACTTAGTTAACTGCAATCATTCACAATTCAGTGTAGTCAGGAGCATGTGACGCTGAAGATGTCCTCAAATATTTTGAATTGTGCACCCGTGATCGAGTTAGGCACCTGACTGGCAGCTACCTACTGGCACTGAGGGGAGATCATCTCCCCTACTTTCGGGTATCAGCAGCGAAGGACACGAAGCCTTGTGTAAGAGATGTGCTTGTCCCCTGCCAGCTGGCTCTCTCCAGACAGCCTGACTTCTCTTCCCGTTCATTCAGCAGTGTTGTTCCTGGTGCAAGCATCACCGCGTGAGACTACCTGCTATCTTCAGCACAGTCCCACCCAGTCAGAACCTTCTTGCCTCATCCTCGGTCCTCTCAGAACGATTTGCTGCACGGGACAACAAACCTCCCCCGCCACATTCAGGAAAAACGTCTCTGCTGCTCTGCTGCCAGATGCCACCACGGTAAGGCCACCTGATGTGGGAGTGCTGTCTCTCCACACACAACTAGCCTGTAGGTCCTTCTGGACCACCTCAGGAGCATCAGTAAGGCGTGGGGAACAAAACTTATCCTACAAGTCCCTCAGCACCTCTCACAAGGGCTTTTCGGCACACACCTAGCTCCAGACCCATCCGTCCTGCACCGATCCGACGTAGCCCCAGGTAAAGGGGCGCTGCCTCAGCTTTACTGCGAACTTCTACGGCTGCACAAAATGGAAAGCAAGAGAGAGCTCTGGCCACAAGCACAGCCAAGTGAGCCCAAGTGTGCAGCCTTCGCTGTGCAGAGCAGCTCCCCAGGCTCTTCCACCCCTGCTCACTACGCAGGTCCTCAGAGGCCCCTCAGTCCCGTTCTTGGTGCCAGGCTGGTGATGCTGGGCAGGAGGCGTGCCATTTGTCCACAGCTACAAAACAGGGGAAATGAAGGTGTCACAGGCAGGCTGTCTGCCCGGAGGAGCTCTAGCGCAGGTCACTGATCTGCGCACAGTGCTTCTGGAAGATGCAGTGCTGGATTACTCCGGAGACATCCTGCAACTCCAGTACTGGGTGCCGGTCACCCAGTAAGTGATGCGAGAGAAGTGCACTGGAGACGTTGAAGAGGCAGATCCCTGTGGGAAGCAGGAGGTACAGGATGGAGAACAGCGGGGCAGGCACTGCCCTGTTCCCCCGTGGTTTCTTTGTTGAGGACCTCCACGCTCCTAGGGATGGACATCTAAACAGTGAGCGGCCCCAGGCACAGCGGGACTGGAGGTTCCACCCAACACGCCGTGCTGGTGCGCCAGGGCACACTGCAGAGCTGAGACAAGGTGGGTGCCTGGGAACCTCATTGCCGGGCTTCACGGCAGGGTAAAGATCTCTCCACCGCTTTGGATCACAGCCTCCTCCTGCAGAGTCTCAGGTGGGAGCCTCGCTACTGAGCAGCAAGCCATCACGAGTGCAATCTACCTCAGGTAAGCCTTTGATCGTTCTGCCCCAGCGGGCGACTTACTGTGAAGCCCTTGCATCCGGCACAGCACCTCTGGGGCAGCTTCAGCTCCAGAAAGCCATTCTGATCCTTCAAGTCCTTCGCAGCTCAGGTTCTGATACGGACAGACCTCCCTCTCGGACCCAGGCCTCGTGGCTGTCACCACCAGAGATCCCTCCACTCCCATTTCAGCTGACAGGCTGTGATATGTTTTAAGGTCTGTGACTCTTCTTCATTTTAAGAGAAATGATCCCAAGTCCCAGTGTAGGACTTTAATCCACAACCTCGCAGCCCAGGGGTGAGATACGGGTACCGAATGAGTCATATGAAACACACAACGACTTGTAATTTCCTAGGTAACTTCATCTGTCTTCCTGTCCTGTTCTTAGTGACTACCTTGAGATGAATGTTCTTCCCAGGCACTTCATCAGATATCACCTTCATGTGCTTCTGGTGACTCTCAGGAAGCCCTTTCCTCTTCATTCGTGGCACATACCTCCAGCATTGCTCTCTGGACAACAACCTTTCATGAAAAGTTTAGCAGAGTACCGCGTGTGCTAGCTGCTCGGCAGTCTAAATGTGCAGGCAGGAGGTTATGGTGTCTGAACTGCTCAGCTCTCCCTATTAAGGACCCTTTCCACCATTTCCCCCCATCTACAAAGCAGAGATAAGGAACATTTCCTGGGCTCTTAAGACAGCTGGGAGGCTCAGGTTTAATAAGCACTGATACGATCTCTTACTGGCAAAATTTGGTGTTCCAAAACCCTGGCCCCCGCTGCCAGCTCTTTTTTCAGGCTCTGGGATCCAGCTCTGTAAGCAGGAAGCGAAAGGGACTCACTGGCCCGATAACACCGTGCTGTACATCCAGCCTCCCTGTCCAACCGCCTTCCAATCTAACCTCCTGCTTTTGGGACGTGTCGTCCCCTCCAGGCACTTCTGGAGCAGCCAGCCCTTCCTGGAATCACAAATATTGATCGTACCCATCCAATTTGCAGGTAATGGGATGTTCAAGCAAATCAGCCTTCAGGAAAGGTAACAGCGGAATCAAAATGCAGAGTAACCGCACTCATCGGCGTAAAGTGTGTGGATTGGAATAAGCAAAGGACTTACAAAAATCAGATGGCACTAACAAAGCACACTCCAGCAATCTAGTCTCTGGTTAAAAAATCCCAGTTAAATCTGGTTAGAAATCCCAGTTTCCCAGGGGGAAGAGGTGTAGCTGCTTCCCGGGTCAAAAGGCAACTCCAGGGATTAATTAAGGAAGCCCTCTGAAGCACTGCGAGGCTCTGGTCAAAGTGCTACGGAAGGCATCCTTCTCTTCCGAGGTAGCTCAGCTACTGGGTATTAATAAAGGGGTGGCTTTTCAGTGGAGGACTCCCCGGTCAATATTCCTCCCGTTTAATTTCTCTTGGCACAGGTGTCGGGGCGGAAAACTCTCCACATCAGACACCCAGAGAGGGACACAGCCTAGAGCTGGCCTAGGCCCCTCCATAACTCACCTGTGCTCAACAGCCCCAACAAGCCGAGTTTTAATTTGCTGATCAAGTTTTCATTCGATTAGAGGCAGCGCCTATTCATCAGCGCGAATATAAATCCACAGTGACCCTGCCGATGACTCAGAGGGCAGCGCTTAGCTGAAGTTCGCCGGGCCGTTCAATCGATCGGAGAAAGTGCTTTCTGCTTTTAATGGCTGGACCAACATATTGTTAAATAAATAAATACATCCGTACAATGCAGGGGGTGGGGAAATCAATGACGAGGTGGCTGGACGTGGCTGGGGCTGCGTCAGGAGAGGCGCAGCGCCCGGACCAACCCGCCGGCAGCTGGGGTTGGTGAAGCACGAAGCCCGGTGATCCCCATGACCGTGAGTTAGCAGCACAATGCAAAAACCTGGATGCGTTTTGATATGCGGCTGCCCCGAGCTCTGGTGGGAGCCCCGGGTCCTGCCTGGACACAAAGAGCAGCCCTGGTGCGGCGATGTCTTAACTCTGCAAAACTCAGCAGGGGCAGGAGGTCCGGGGGGAGCCGCTGTCTGCACACAGGTGTTTCTGTGGCTGGGTGAGGTGCAGGAACCTGCTGACAGCGTCTGCTTGTGCCTCACCTCCCGGACGCTGGATGCAGAACATCCCTGGGAAGAGGGGAGCGAGGAGGGAGAGGCGAGGGTTTTTTTTCTGCTGTGACTGTACCAGCACCCTGCCCTGCCTGGCCTGCCTGCAGCTGGGTTACAGCCACCCAACTGATCAGAAACCAGGGCGTCGCTCATGGGAATCTCAGGTGGGGATGCTGCTGGGGCGCTGGGAGTGGTGGTGTGGGGAACAGCTGCCTTGGCCTGTCCTCGGGTGGGAGGCACAACGCAGCCACGGCCGAGTGGGCGCTGTTCCTCCAAGAGCTCTGCAACGGGACCCAGAGGGGGATTCGCTCAAACACGGTGCCTTGGTTTACAGGAGCAAGCCCCCAAAGTGCAGCATCCGCACGGAAGGAAACCACGTGTAACTCCTCAGCTCTTTGACAGACACCACTAACGGCCACGTGCGCTTCCAAAGGCATCCAGATATCTTGCCAGCTCTGCTGCAGACAGCTCTAAAATAGTTGCCTGAAGTGAAAGGAGTGAAAAAAATCATACAGAACAGATGTATGTACCTAATATAGGTGACAAGGCGGCAGCAGTTAATCACGTCATTGCCTATAGACAGAAAGCAGCTCCGATAGGGCGCCCTTCACTCTAAGTCTTGGAACATACCCACCAGAATATTACTATGCATGATGTACTGTTATTGCCAATATAAAACATCTGTACAGCGCCTTCAGTGCAGTCTAGGTACGTGTGGAAGAGGCACACGTCCCAGCCTTCAAGAGCCAGCGATCCACGCCGGCACAGAGGGAGAGCTTCTTCCCAATTCCTCTCTGTACGGAGAGGTGGAGGAGGGCGAGGTGAGGGAAGGGGCCAGGCTGGCCAGGCACTGCTGGTTCTGGTTCCTCGTGAGAGCCTCTGGCCCCCAGCTCTGTCATCTAGGTAGAAAGACAAGGAAGGAAAAGGATTGCTGAGGCACAGAGCGGAGTCACTTGTCTTTGGTCATTGCCCTCTGAGTCCTTGGCAGGGAGGTGTTGAGAAGGAAAGGCGTGGAAAGGAGAAAAGATCCAGGCCTGAAGATGGAGGCACAAGGAGAAAAGGGTGTGCAAGAAGCCAAAGCTGCAAAAAGGAAATAGGGGAGAGGAGAGGATGTTGGAACAGCTAAGGGAGGAACCAGAGGCTAAAGCCCCTGATGAAACGAGAACATGTACGTCTGGGAGGCAAGGGTGGGAGCTCACACTGTGAACTGGATGAACGAGCAAGACTCACTGAAAAGCACAGGGACGGGATGATTCAGCAGCACAGAGCACTGAGGTTGTCCCTTGCTGCTTTAAGAGAACACAAAGGGGTCTGTACTGAAGGACACCCATGGGAAAGGGAGCTGGGGACGAGCTTCCAACAGAAAGCATCTGTTTAAATAAAGAAACGCTCTTTAGGTGGAGCTGAATTCTGTTCCTGCCCCTCCTCCTGCTTTCCCTGCACTCGCTGAGGGCATCTTGATAAGATCTCTGCACAGCTGCTCAAGGCACTTAGTGCAAGACTGAAGGGCTCATTTACGTGTAAAACAAGATGGGTACGTGAAAAAGGGCGCAGGAAGATGGATGGAAGCCCTGCAGTTACAAATCAGCAAAGAAGAAAAAGGGAAGCTGGAAAGAAGAGGACTTGTGTGCTTAACCTGAGAAAACACACCAAACTCCCTCAAAGCAGGCAGCTACCTGCCTCACTCCCACCCGCACTCCCCAGAGCCGCACCTTGTCCTAGCAAACACCCCCCGGAGCAGAGACCTCGCTGTGACAGAGGGCCAGCCGCAGCCAAGCCGTTGTGTGTTCTCTCTCCCCGCTGTAAAACGTGGGCGCTGGTGCTGCTGAGAAACCCATTACCTCGCCATGCAGGGCCTGGATGGCTGCGAGGCAGTCCCCGTACAGCCGTGCCCTCCTCCCCACCCCGGAGTTACGCCTATAGCTCTGCCATGTACGTGGCCAGCTATGCCTAAAGCTCCGGGAGCCCTAAAATCATGCTGACTGCTTCCCCTCCCCAGGGCACTGCTGCGTACTGGTTGCATCGGTGGTGACGGACAGAAGCGGAACAAGGTGCGTTGGATCAGAACTACCCGACATCATCCCACCGGGGCTGGAAGCTTCCAAGCCGCTCTGCGCCTTAGTTTCCCCCTCTGCAGCACCAGTCTGCAGAACCTCTACTGCGTGAGGGGCTGAGGGGTGACTCACTATTTCACCCTCGTTTCCTTTCTGGTGGAACAACACAACCCGGAGTAGCTGTATGCGGAAGGGAAAGGCAAGACGTGACATAACAGCAGCGCCCGCAATTCTCTGAACTGGCTACAGAGAGATGGTGACAGGACAGGAGACACACGGCATTGTCACTGCCACTTCTGCTGGCACGGATCAAAGCGTGCTCGTGTTCTCCTGGGGTGCACAACGGAGCCTGACCCCAAACGCATCTCTGAGCTGGTAATTTTACCCGGTCTGCAGGTCACTGGACTGCAAGTGCAGAGGTACTTAGCCTGCTGCGGTACTAACTGCTTTGTTTTATTTTATTTATGAAAGCTTATTTTAACGAAGGCACAAAACCCACAAAGCTCTCAGCAAGCATTTAATTAAAGCTTAATTACTATAAATACGTTAAATGTGCAAAGCTAGCAGGTACGGCCAAAAGAAGAAAGCCCCTAGCAGTGTTTTTCACACAGACCATAAATCCTCCCTCTTAGCATGGATGTCTTTCCATGAGAATTAAGAAACCATTTTAAAATAGGTCATGAGATTCGGCAGAACGGGCTTTCACAAATACTAAAGAGGACACAGACTGGGAGCAACTCCAAAAGGAAAAATTACGTGAAGAGTAAGGTGCATATGTGTGTACGTGTGCACGGCCACCCCCCTGGGTTACTCTCCAGGCCTTAGCAGGGACGCAGGGCTGTAAGACAGCACCGCAGAACGCAACAAGTGGCAGTTACACGTCGTTATGTTTAGACTGAAACCAGCATCACTGCGTCCTTCGCTACGCTAAGGCTCCCCCAGCAACAGGAATTACAGCAGAAACCCTCCTTTGCCTGGGTAAACGTGGTCACAGCTGATCTGCCTCTATCTCAACCCGGTTACAAGCTGTCTTATCACAGAGCCGAGGCATTTGGAGCGGGGCCCCTGCTCACTTATAAAGAGCAACCACGAAGTCAATCTACCCGCGCTTCAGGAAAGGTCTAGAACAAGGAAACACACTTATTAAGAGAACAAAAAACGGAACACAACTCATTCTACAATATTTTTATACCATCTACATTATTTTATATCATCTAAGTTATCTCATCTAAATTTATACAGCAAATTCATAAATTTATAACAGCAAAATCAGACGCCATACTGCAGTCATTAGCAGCCTCCCTTTATTTTTGTAATTGGCATCTCAGCAACGTCTGGGGGCTTGAACTACGACTGGCACTGTGCGCTGTGGCCCTGGGAATTCGTAGCGCAAGAGAGAGCCCCAGTGGCATACAGAGACACATACAGCATTCAAAGGCCAGTAGGAAAGAAATAACTCCCCCAAGCCACCCAGCAGCGACCGAGTGGATCCCAGACGTCGCGGCAGCCCAGTCCCTCTCCGGTAGATCACACAACTAATTATTCTTGTTCACGTGTCCGCATTTTCTACAAAACGTGCTGCTGAGGCTGACGCAGTCCAAGCAGGGATGTCAGCACTGAGCCACGCTCTCCTGAGGCACTGCTGAGGCCTTGAAGTGCCGAGAGCACACCCTGCAGCGCGCATACCGCCCACCCTGCCCCACTCAGCAGAGCAAAGATCCCAGCACTGGCACTAGAACGATCCCCACGTGCAGAAGGTGACCGCTCCCCCGGTGCCCAGGCAGCGGGGACACGGCACCTCTGCCTGGACCTCACGCTGCTGCAAGTACCGGCACTTCTCCCAGCGCACGCAGTGCTACGAGGCTGAATCCAGGAGGGTCAGGAGCGCTTTGGGATTCCACGGGAAAGGCTCCGCTTCAGCACGACGTCAGGCCAGGACTCTGCTCCTTCCCAGCTGCGCACCCTTGAAACCTACCAGCAGAAAGGCAAACCTCCGGTGGCAACGCACCAGGATCGCTACTCAACGCCTCGGGATGTTTTGGACACAGGAAATTTTCAAGAGGAGGAGAATGATCATTGTTTCGTTGAAAAAAGGAAAGACAGACCCCAAAGATCCCTGCTGGCACCTGGGATTTCATCTTGTAGCTGATGGCAGCTGACAGGAGTCATTAATGCAGTGCCTCCAAAATTAAATTAAACATATGGACTGTCGCTGTCTAATTGGAAGAGCGAGGGCTGCGAAAATTGGGAAACATCACAAAGCTAAAGGACAGGTCACGGAAATCTCCAGCAGCACAGCAGAGACTTGAAACCATAGTCCTACTTTGAAAAACGACTTGGGAAAGACAGCAATTTGGGGCCGAAGGCTTACCTTCTCTTAGTGGTTCTAACACGAAAGCACTCATTTCAGCTGCCGGCGTCACGGCCCCCCGCAGCCACGCCGGGTGGCTCGCGCAGGTAGCAACAACATTGAAAA
Organism: Anser brachyrhynchus; assembly: GCF_964034855.1. Taxonomy (NCBI): domain Eukaryota; kingdom Metazoa; phylum Chordata; class Aves; order Anseriformes; family Anatidae; genus Anser; species Anser brachyrhynchus. The sequence goes on along the minus strand of NC_137694.1, from coordinate 212,132,486 downwards.
AGAAGCGCTCGCAGAGCAAGCCGATGAAGCTAAATTGAACGACCTTGTAGTTCTCGCAAGCTAAAGGTGCAGACCCTCGCTCAGCGGCTGCATCTTGAGCACCTCTGAGCTGACGTCCGAGCCAAAGACCCAGCTCACCCCCCCGAGGCTTTCCGACTGACGAGCTGAGAACCCAAAGTCCTAACAACTTGCAACCCACGGTCAGCTGCTGTGGCTGGGCAGACCCGTTTCAGATTATCGCTCTTCATGATGGGACCACACTCTAAAAAAAAAAATTCTGCATCCTTCTGCAGAGCGGGGTAAGTCGTGTTCAGACCAGTCCCCAGCCGAATGTGTATAAAAGGACTGAGAGAGACCCAGAGCACCAGCAGGCACCGCGTTTGGAAGGGACAAGTGAAGTGTTTAAAATTCTGCGGGCAAACCTGTGCTATCGAGCCGAAGCCACCAGCTCCCCACGCTCGGCTTTCTCCACTCCCGCATCCGACCGCACACACAACGCCCGGCTCTGGCGGGCCCAGGTCAGAAAGGTCAGCCTGCGGACTGCATCTGCGAGCAAGCGATCTGTAGGGAACTGCAAACACTCCGGGCGTCGTGTTCCAGCTCGCTACACTTCCCAGCCGGTGGCGGGACCCCACTGCGGACGTTACAAAGCCAGCAGCAGTACGGAGGGCCAAAAACCTGCCTGGCGTCACCCCAGAGGTAGCAACAGAGTCGTTACACCAGGAGTAAGCTTGGCGGGCTGGCATTAATGTGTGCCTCCATGAAGTATCTAATTACTCTGTCCGTATATTGTCAGAGACACGTCCTACCGAGCTTCAGATACTCGAGGACTTCTAATTTTCAGTTAAAGCCAAGATTCATCCAAAACGTGGGAAAAATAAGCACAATTCACACCACACGGCCAGCGCTGCTCTCCTGCCAGACCCCCAATGCGACGCGCTGCTGCTGCTCCGCCAGCCCGGGTGCCGAACGCCTGGTACTGCCTCGATGTTTTCATTAGCATTTCTACCTGATTTTAGGCAATTACTGTACCGTGAACGGCCTTTCTCCCCGTCTCCTCTTAGCCTTTGCAACTCGGGAAGCCCTGTTCTGGTCCGCCAGTCACTTGGAATGGTCAACAGCCGTCACACTCCACTGCTGATCATTGTCCTCCGGCAGAGGTGGGAGGCTCCGAAGCCCGTCCCTCTGCGGACGGGCAAACAACGGGGCCCGTTGCTGCTCGGACATCAAAGTTAAACAAACAGTCCCAAGCCCCTGCCTCTGTGCCCGTCGTGAGGAGCTCCCCGAGGAGGTCGCGACTTTCAGCTTGTCACAGCACACATCAAAGTTTGCACCACACACGAACTCGGCACACGGATTCGAATCGTGTCGCCCGAGAGCGGATATTCGGCCTTTGTGCCCTGCTTTAATCCTGTGTTTTCCCAAGTAATTAGGCTTTTTTGCTTATGAACTTGTGACTAAGTAAAGCATCCCTGAGAGGGTGTAACATCAAAGCTCATTCTCCCGCCTGTCCCGCGTTTTCTAAAATTGGATTTCTCTTTCTCTTTTTTCTTTGAATAAAAAACTAATTGAATTTAGTTGTAGACCGAATATATTTAAGAGTGCCTCTAAAAGGTTACAAGAAGCCACAGCGATCATCATGGGAACTCAGGAGGGAGGGCGCAGCGTTCAGCCTTTTTGCTTCATAAAGGCCTAGCATGAAAGACCCAGCAAAGGCCCCGCAAGCTAGGAGGGACGCGGCTGCTCTTACGGAGCTATCTGAGCCCCTGGCTGATGGCCTGGCGTTACACTACCTGCCGAGTAACATCCCGAGGCTACAGCCTCACCAGGTGCCAAAGCCGGCGTGCTGCCGCGGCACGGCACTGTCAGCCCAGCGGTCACCTCCCAGCCCGCAGAGCAGCCGCCCTCCATCTGTCACACAATGCACGGGGCAACGAGGAGCGAAAAGCTCCCTCGGGCCCAGCCGCACAGCGCGCCCCAAACCGCCCAAACTTCACAGAGGCTCTGCGGAGCTCAGCACGACCTCATCAAACGGGGAGGCAGCTACGGAAGGAACCGACCCCCCAGGTGATGGCGAGCGCCGAGACGAACGTACCTGGAATTTCTGTTGATAGCTGCCACCATGAGAGCGGTCCAGCCAAGCCTGTGCCTCGCGTTGACGTCTGTGCCTTCCAGCAATAACCTGGGCAGGAGGGAGACAGGGTCAGGAAGGAGGAGCAGAGACAGCACCCCGAGCACACCGGAGCTAATGACACGACACGGAGCGTTCCACTTCCCAGGCACCCGTTCCAGTGCGGCCTCGAAGACCCGATGTGAAGTCAGTTCAATTTCTCAGCGGCTATGAAACTCAGGCAGACTGGTAGGTGACACCAAGTGCTGCCCTCTCAAGTGGCCCAGTGCCAGCTGCCTTGATTGCTTTTTTCCTCATTTCCTTCTTCTGTTCAGCCTGGCACCCAACGACCCAACCAGCAGCATGACGGAGAGCGAAGCTGATTAACCTACAATCTAACGACATGTTTGAATCGTCAGCCAGCGTTGCAACCGGCAGGATTTCAGAAGAAGCTCAGGAGATCTCCAGAACACGTGCCAGTAGGAGATGCTTTGCGCTTCTCATTCACAACAAGAGAACAAACAAAACAGACTCAAAAACTAAGAGGCATCCAATCACAGCCCCACAGCGTGGCTGAGGCTGGGGGCACCCCTGGGTGCCGCCGCTCACCCCCTGCCCCAGCAGGGCCCCGCGGAGCCGCTGGCCCAGCCCCACGTCCCGGCGGCTGCCGGAGACCCCGCGGAGGAGCCCCCAGCCCCTCTCCGGGCAGCCTGTGCCAGGGCTCCGGCACCCGCCCGGCACAGCAGCGCTGCCTGGGGCCCAGAGGGCACCTCCCGGCCTCCAGGCTGGGCCCGGGGCCGCTGCTCCTGGCCCTGGGCACCCCCGGCGAGAGCTCGGCCCCGGCCTCTCCGGCTTCGCTGCCCTTTCTACAACTTCTGACCCTGTAGTCCCTCAATCTTAGCACCTGACTCCGAGCGCTTGCCTTAGGACAGCGATGTGTCACCACAAACTAACTCCCCCAACCTTGCTCGCTTTCACGGCCAACCAAGGGAAGCCAAGAACCTGCCCTAGCCAAACCCAGACGAAGGCAGGGCTCTAACCCGCCCCGGCCACTTCCCCGCAGCTAAAGACAAGGGAGGGATCCCTGCAGAGGCTAACTCAGCTCATCCTACACCAAGTGCAAAACCCAGAGGGTACGAAGGGAGCGTCTGAAAGCGCCGTTGCCTCCGTTGCCCGCAAGGCAGGAGGGAAGTTCAGACTTCAGGCGCAACTTGTGGAGCGCCCGAGTTAAATGAGGTGAGACGAGGTCCGAACCCTACGCGTTCGGGTGCAGCACCACGGTCCCGTTCCCGCCCCAGAGGACGGTGTGCTGCAGGAATTAAGCCAGGATGGCCGAGGGGGAGGTTTCAGAAAGCAGGAAGGGCTACGGCTCGTCCTCCTTCCCTTCCCCAAACGGAGGCTGTTCCACCTGCCTGGTGTGCCTCGCTGCGCAGCACGTCCCTCGCGCAGCGGGGATGAGCTACCGCTAAACCCGAGAGTTGTGAGACACAAGCGAAAAGCCAAGTTTCAGCCGTGCAAGTGCCAGACTGGTGCTAAGTATTTAAACCGCCACCAGACCCGCAGGTAACACAACTGCACAACGGCAGCCGAGGCTGCTCGCGTGCACCGAACGTCAGATCACTCCTTCAAGGGCTCAGACAGGGTACGTGGCTGAATTTGGCTACCCTCTTTTATTCGGTTAAATTAACTGCCCCCAGCCTGCTGAGGTGGCTACCATGTCGGACGGTTAGTAAAGACTGCTGGGGTAGAATTAGAGAACAGGAGCGAAAAGCTCCCCTTCTTTCCTAAAAAAAATAATAAATAAATAAAAATCATCTTTCTACAACTGGAATGACCATAAAGGAAAGCGCGAACGCTAGCCTAGCACACACCCACAGCTGGACACAAGGTCTGTGCAAGCCTTCCTCCACCTTGTCCAAAACCCTCCCCGTGGTTTCCCTAAAAACTAACCCCAAGATCAAACACATTCTCCAGCCCTACAGCTACCCCAAGCAGCGATGCCAGCGCCTAAGTTTTGGCTCATGGTTGAGCATAGCTGAATACGGCTCTCCCTGCTGGTGTGAGACACCACAAAACTGTTACCCAAATCAGATTCCTAAAACGAGCTCCTCTTTGCTCCCCTCCAGCCGTACCTTTGTACCCTATCGGAATGAGACTGGGAGCATGAGAGCGTGGGAGGCAATGGGCAGAGCACTTCAGGAGGCACGCCGTGCACATCAGCGGGTACCAAGGAGCAATTTGCTCCAGCCTTTTTGACGAGAGAGCTACCGAGTGCTCTGAGCTGCTCATCAGGTTCTCGAACTGAGATGCCGCAGTGCTGTGACAAGTCCGGAGCCTGTGAGAGGCCCTGTGCCCAGGGAGGAAAGGTGTCTCCAAAAAAAATAAACTAGGAACCGGCAGCCTTCAGTTGTGGTTCCTGAGCGTGGCTCAGGCGGCCGTGATCCCTGTAAACGATCCGCAGCGCCAACAGAAGACTTACGCTCTCTTTACCAGGGTTACAATTGAAAGCTTAACGATAGAGAGCTGTGTGACAGGTAAACAATGGCCCCTTGTTCCACAGAAGTTTGACACTTGATACTGCGCCGTAGCAAAGGAACGAGTTCTCACGCAGAGCCCTTACCGGCTCCGTGCTGCACGCACGTGCACGTCACCAACCCCCGGCAGGTTCAGCTCCTGCGCTACCAAAGGGCCCTGCAAGCTGCGCGGGACTCTGGGGAAACGTCCTTTTGCTCCCCCTCCTCTGGCACCTAACCTCCGAGAACAAACGACAAGCGTGCTCCCAGCTCTGCTGCAGGAAGAGCGCTCTCAGGCAGCAGGTTACTTAAGGGACACACTCGCGTGCGGCCACAAAGCTTTCTGACCCCATCACAGAGCGAGGACGTGTCTCGATGGCAGCCCGCACGCTGGGCAGATCGCTATCTGCAGAGATCCGCTCCCGTTGTGGCCACGCACGCGGCCGGTGTTTGCGCTCGCAGCAGAGATCAGCGAGGCGGACGCGGACCCGCTGCAGGTCACGGCAATTACGTGCTCTTGCTCGGAGGGATGCTGCCCGCAGCAGAAAGCCACACCACAGCTCCATCTGTGCGGGCACGGGGGGCTGCCTGCACATGGCGGGGGGGAAAAAAAAAACAGCAAGAGGCCAGGGAACCCCACATGGAGATCTCATCCCCTCTTATCCTGGCACTTTGAAAATTTCCTTTATTGCCATCGTGCTGCCAGCCAGCTCGCGCCGTCCTCCGAGCGGTATGGAAGGTCACGCACAAGCCACGTCTGAATTCGGTTCTGTTTGCTTGGCCATTCCAAAGTACTTTGGATGCAGCAACTTCCACCCCATCCCCTTTCTACAGCGTCTCAGTTTGACAGTCTGACAGGCCACATAACACCCGGCAAACAAAAGAAAGTAAAATATTGATGCCACAGAGAGAGAACCTGGCGGGAGCCCAGGAGAGGAGGAGGAAGCAAGACAGGAAGCCTCCGGAGGCACGGCAGGTACGGCCCCGCAGGCTTGTAGCTCACCCGACACCTCGCAGCCGCCTGTGGGTGTCTTTGGGGCTGTGAATAACACGGTGCACAGCCCGACAGCACCCCTTGCGCCCACCGTGGTGTTGGTATGATGGAGGAACAGAGCTACGAGCTGAACGTCCCCTACCCGCTGGGTCACTGCTGCGAAAGCTCGTTTTCACCCCCAAAACAGAGGGCAGTTTAACGTTTGTTCCCTCCTGACGGTGAACGGCAGCTAAACGTTTCAGTGTGATGAGACAGAGGACGGGACGGCAACCTCAGAGTGCTCTGGAGATGCTAAAAACTACTTCTTAGCTCACTGCAAGGCTTCTTTTCTCTGCGCGCTTTCTTTTTTCTTTTTCTCTACACGCTTTCTGGAAGCGCACACTGAACGATGAGTTATCTTCCTTCTCAGATTAAAAAAAAATAAATAATTAAGTAAGATCTTAGTGCAGCAGTCAAACCTGTTAAAACATGGTGCACCCAACAGGAAGGATGCTGGGGCCTCTGCTGCAGGATTTGATTACGGGCTCGGAGCTCAGATATTAGAATTAATCAGGTAGTTTTCCATTCAGGAATCCAGATAATCGCCAGCATCTGGAATGCCACATGACCGAGCCTAGTGGAGAGCATTACCAGCATCAGATCATCTGGCATAATACGCATTGACATTTCATTTAGGAGCCGGATTATTTTTTTTTTAAATCACTGCAAGATGCTCAGCAACTTAACAGATTTTCTAGACAACTGAACTTTATGTTCGGGGTCTTCAAGCCTATCATTAATTTTTTCCCCGCCTGATTTAATGATATGACAATCGATAAAGCGACGACCACTGCTCAGATCCTAGACAGCCAAATGTATTTACCAGCAGGAGTATTTTTTTTAATTAAATAAACTCCTCCGATCAATGTTTAGGATGTTTATCCACATTTTAACCAAATAAGATCCAGGACACTCACTCTTACCTACTAAGCAGTTTCTCGTGCGTATATGGCTCTGCTAGCACCCCTTTCGGTGTTTCTACAAGCAGCAGGTACCCCAAAGACCCTGAACAACACGGGTGGAATGAAAACATGGCTTTGAGGCAGGGCAAGGGGCTTTTTCTGTTGTTTGTTTGTTGGAGTGTGTGCTTCTAAAGGATTAGAGAAAAACCTCACGATTTTAGGGCAGAAAGCTCGGCTGCTTCTCCAGAGTATTCTGCGCAAGCAGATTTTCCTGATGGATTTCTAACAGAGATCCTGCGAGCGAGCAACAGCGACTCCGGGTTTGAGTCTGACAGCGTCCCCGCTGCCTGCGGAGCCCCAGCCCCAAAGGGCAACGCGCAGGCTGACGATTTCTCTGAAAAATAAGAGGAGGATGCGAAGGAGCCAGCAGAACGTCACCAGGTGCTCTGGAATTTGCTGGAGGAGCCTCGGGAGAGCGACCCGCGCCGCTTTGTGTGCCCGGGCTATTTTGCCTCGAGACAGCGGCTCGCAAAAAGCTCCAGCGCTTTGATCCCTCCGCCCCCGGCGCAGAAAGAGCCCGAGCCGGGCCGGCCGCCGCGCGGCGCCGTGCCCTCTTCCCCCCCAGACAGATGTGCCTCCTATTCACCCCGCTGCCGGGGTTCTGGGTGACTAACTCGGTGACACCGCGCTCCCGGCCGAGCCCAGAGGGCATGTTTGAGTTTGTGCTCAGCGCCGGGAGCATGCCCAGCTCGCCCTCCCGACAGGTGGAGGAAGAGGAAGCTGGAAACTTGAACTTTTCGCAACAACAATAGCTTCTGTTGCTCTCGGCCGCTTCGCCGTTTCCCCCGGCCCTTCCCCAATATGTCGCTGTGTAACCGCGGGGGTGGCTGACACCCTAAGAAGCGCTCGCCCTCCCGGGACCTGCCCTCGGCTTTGCAGAGGGAGGGAGGGGAAAAAAAACATCCCAAGCCCCAGCGGCATCCCCAGCGTGAAAGGACGATCTCCCTGCTAGGGCTGGAGAAAGGATCTGCCCGTTGAGGAGCATTAGGCAGGCTGCTGAAAAGCCTTTGATCTTGCTGCTGTTCCTGCTTGAGATGGGTCGTGTCTGCTTCTCAGCCCCTGCGTGACCGCCTCAGGGCTGGTAACACGCTGCAGTGCTTCATAGAGACACGTGAACCCACGAAACGTTATGAAAAAAATGCCAAAAATCAGAGGGAAGCTCTTATCCATCTGGATTTCTGAAGGGAAACCGAACCCTCAGAGGAGAGCCGGGCTGCCCAAGGGCGCGAAGGGGGGGTGAGAGCACTGCAGAATGCACGTGATGGGGACAGCAAAAGAAAACTGACAGAGACAGCGCAAGGTGCTGCCCTCACCCCATCCCTGCCCTGCCTGGAGGTGCTCCAGCACAGCCAGCAGAGCTCCCTGTTTTTCAGGGCAGCGGTTCCTTCAGGCTGGCAGAGAGAAGGACCGGGACACACGCACGCTGCCGTGCGCTAGTGCCCAGGGAAGAGGGAAGGGCAGCAGGCCAGCGGTGCCGGCCTCAGCACGAGCTGAGCTGGGCCCCTGCTGGCATCGCTGCACCTGGGGAGGAAAAGGAAAGCGCAGCCTCACCTAAAGGAGCCCCGATCCACGGCTGAGCCCCCACCTCAACAGCTGGGACGTGCGTTGGGAAAAGCTCTGCGCCAGCCTGACGGCCTGCCTCCGGCAGCAGCCAGCAGCAGCCAGCTGGGGAGAGAACGTAACAATCACCATTTGCAGGGGGTTTGAACATAATATACTCGCTTCTGGCAGCCAGCACCACGCTGGCCTCTGAGCTGGGGGTGGCAGTGCCGCTGGCGCGGTTACCTGCCAGGCCTGCTCTGCACGAACCCGCACGGCCTCTTCCCGAACCCCCTCGAGCACCCGACCCCTGTCACCCAGCGACTTTCACGGCTTATTTACGTGCTGCGCTTGTTCTAAGCTCGCAGCCCGCACGCCCCCGGGTGCTCCCTGGCTGCCGTGCTGAGGGACAACGTGCCCTAAGCGCTCGCTGCCTGCTCCCAGCACCCACGGCCCCCGCCTGGGGCTGACGGAAGCCATCCTGCGCTCGGCGCCGTCGCTGCCAGGCTGATAACCGCGGCAGTAATTGCAATTAGCTCCCTGATGGCTACCAGACGCATTCCGCACATCACAAACTACCGTCCGCACAGCCGCGCCAGATGAAGCAGCGTCTGCTTCCAGCGAGGATTTGGGCACGCTGAAGGGTTTAAAGCTGTTCTGGAGACAGGCACGGGATCTTCTGTCTCCTGCGGCCGGCTGGTGGGCCGCTGACTGCAAAGATTGGTCTTGTGACTCAGCATACAAACACGATCGGTCCCGGGAGGTTTTGTGGTCAGAATGCTACAAAAAGCAGGAAAAAAATCTCGCTACGCAGGAAGCGTTAAGGCAAAACACCCTGCGAACCCGGCGAGAGGCTGAGCGGCGGCACCAGCTCATTCCCCACCTTTCCTCCGCAGCCCCCGCTGCCCTGCAGGGGAAAGCTGCCCTCCTCCTCCTCCCCCTCAGCTTCTCAGCCTCCCGACAGAGGAGGGCGAAGCGTGCACAAGTCTGCCGCGATACCTCACAGCCGAAGCGAAGAAATCTGAGCCGCCGCATCTGCTCCAAGCCCCCGAGGCCCCGCGCCAAATCAAACTTAATAACCAGTCGAAAACTTCCACCGAAACAAAGTGCTGCGCAATTCGGTGCACGCGTCGTGAGAAAAGATTAAAGGGAACATTTAAAGGAAAAAAAAAAAGAAAAGAGCCTGTTTATCCTAAAAACTCAGGTGCCCGTTAACTCAGATATATTCTAACAACTACGGGCCCGGTGAGGGTAAGCAGACAGCGGAATATAAAGCGCGGAGCAATGGAAACAAACGGCGTTATAAATTATCTCCCCACACTGCCTCCAGCACGACGCAAAGATATTCGCAGTGCTGCTAACTGTTCTGGGACAGGCGTGAGATGGGAGAGCTGTGCCCACATCCTCTGCACGGTTCTGTCCCGTGCTCAGCTGCTCTCCCTGCCCCAGGCACGAACCTGGAGCTGAGGGCAGCACAACTCCTCGTGCTCTCCTGGTCCGCGCGTGGCGAGGGCAGGAATGGGGCTGCCAGGAGGAAATCCACCAAGTGCCCGAGCCCCAGGGAGCCCTGAGGCAACCCCCTTTGGCAGCTCACGTTCAGCTCCCATCCGGGCTCGGTTCGGACGAGGGGCTTCCAGAAACCCAGCCCTGCACCGCAGCGGGTGCTGCTCCACAAGGGCAGCCGAAGCCTGACTCCCCGTGGCCCAGCCAGGGATTTCACGAGCAGCTTCTAAATGTCTTTAACGTACCCAAACACAACGGTGGTTTGAGGCAGGGAACCAGCAGCGGGTGCTGCTGAACTCCCAGCCCACCCCCTGCACTGGAGGGAGCTGAAAGATGCGAGCAGTGTTCGTGGGCAGAATCCATTTTACCTACAAACAGGCTCATCTCCATGGATCTACTGTGGTCCTGCCAGCTTAACTCAGCTCCTCCTCGCAATTTGACTACAAAAAGATGTAAAAGGCTTAAAGGACAAGGGAGAATACTTGTGTGGTCTAGCTGGTAGGACTGCACGGCTCCTTGCATGACACGCGTGCCCGTGAAGAAAGGCGAGCAGCCTTCCAGAAGAGCAGCCTCGCCCTCCAGCACACCTCAGCACCATGCCAGGTACAGAACGGATTAAGAAGCAAATCACCGCCATGACCGCACCGTTCAGGGAGCGCGGCGCTGAGCTTCAGCTCAGCCTCCTGCAGCCGACCACAACCTCAGATTTAATCTTTTCTCAAGAGCAGAGAGAGATCTGGGCCAAAGCAGCATGACAGCGTATGCCCAGGGGGCCGGGGTGTTTTCGTGGTGAGGAAACGCGTCCGGCCCTGCCAGCACACGTTCCGTGTAAGCCTCGTGCTCCGGCACACGTCCCACACCAGTGGTTCTGGGGCCGATCCTGATTTCTGGCCTCTGGGATTAGGACCCTTTACCAGGTGCGATGCTGCCACAGCCAGGAGCCCGGGCCGGGCCAAACCCCCTCTGCCACAGAAGGGAACGTGCCGGGCGAGCTTTGTGGCCTACAAAACAAGGAAGATGAGCAGACACGGCCTGGGAGGAGGCGGCGCAACGATGAGTCAGAGCCTCCTCGGCTGCTTGACCAGGAGAGATCGCGCTCAGCTTAGCTGCGTCTGCAACCCTCCGCCTAAAACTCAGCCTGGAGAGAGCAGAACCAGCTGCGGCAGCTGACACGCAGCTTCCTGCCTTACCTCCACGTCTGGCTGGATCCCTCCGAGAGCAGGAGAGCGCCTGCTCACCTCCAGATCTCATTAGCACGCGGATTTGGGCGGCCGCCTGCTGTTACGAAGGAGGCTGATAACAGCCGTCGGACATAGGCGCTGCGTTTCCATGAGTCACAGTCGCCCGGCGCCCATCAGAGCGCTGCCCCGTCGCATTTAGCTGGCGAGGAAACTCTGCTGCGAGCCTGCACTTTCGTGGGCGGCTTATTAAGAAACAAAGCTGGGACGCAGAATCAATATTAATGCTGAATACAAACACAAGGATGATCGAGGCAGCAATTTCTTATGGCTTCGCTTGTTGCTTTCCCTCCAAATGCACAGAACAGCTGAGGTTGAGGCAAATTAAACTATCCACATTAATTAGGTGTTATCTTCTGTACTGGCTAACAGCACGAAGGGCTTGAAGGGAAGAGCTGGCTTGCCACAAGCTCCAAAGGGAACGGGCTCAAAAGTGAACGCATTCCTTGACCTTGATGCAAAAATCAGGCTGGTTTCTCACATTTAGCAGTGGGTAAAGAGGAGAAAACCTGCCTGGGAGCTGCGAGCAGACAGAGGGAAACAGAGCGCCTGGCTCACAGGCTGGATCCAGCCTTTGGCCACGGGATCCTTCCCACAGCAATACCGACGTGTTAGCGTGAGGTCTGTCTGGTACGCCTGAAAGGCCTATTCATCCTCGCCCAAGGAGAAAGCTTCTGGCTGGAACAAGGAGAAATTCCCTTGAACATAAGCCTCCCATTCATCCCTGATATCCATAACTTTCATCCTTCCACGCCTGACTGAGAGGCTTCCAGCTGAACTCATCGCGCCCACCTCACCACCTCTCCCTGCCCAGCAGCTCAACAGCAAGGCAGGACGCAGGGAGAGCCTCCCCGCCACGCTGCCAAGGGCCCTTTGCAGTCCCTGCAGCCCAGACCTCCTTGGTTTGTGCCCGAGGTTCTTCGGGTTCTTAGACCCAAGACCTGGACAGGCGTACGACAGCCTGGCTCCCAAGATGAGATGCGTTTAGTTTTGTATGGCCGTATCGCTTCTCACCTCCGTTCCCATCCTGGCTGCTGGAACAAAGCAGCCCGTTTGCCTACGGTCCTGTGACACCTGAGCTCCTTCACACAGCGCAGTTAGAGCGGTGCCCTCCACTTCCTTAAACACACGAAGTATTTATCACACAGCAGCACCCTGCTGTCTGCTGCCTCTCCGTACCTTGTTCGGGAGTTCTGCAGCTGCCTGATGTCGTGCTCCTCTACCCTTTGCCGTTATCCCGTTTTCTGACCTTCCTGCTCGGTGACGTGACTGACCTCAGCTAGCTAGAGGAACACGATGCTGAGATGTACGTGCTCAGGGAGAGGCAGTGAGAAGACTCAGAAAGAGACGGCAAGAAGATTTATGCTCCAAAACGCAGAGGGGGAGATCTTCTGAAGGGTGACCTGCCCTGAAGAGCCAGCCTCCAAAAAGCCAGCACCTTCTCCAGTTGCTGGTAGTGATGCTGCTGCTGCTGGCCCCTCCATCTTCCACGCCACGCACCCTGCGCCTGTGCGCTTGGATTGTGTGCATTCCTAAAGTCCTCATCTGTAACCTCTCCGCTCCCCATTAATTTAATTCCTATGGGAAAAATTGTTTCACCCTTCATTGCGTCGTGTCACCACCACGCTTGTCAGGAACACAGGCTCAGGAGACAGCCCAGTAAGGCCTCGCGTGCCCTGGTCCCCACACCACCCACGCTTTGGCTGTTGTTCGCTTTAGGAACCAGCCTCTGGTTATGCTTGCTGGCATCCAGATCCTCTGCGGTGGCCCTCAAACTCCCTAGTTATGATTCGGATCATCCTGCCGGTGACTGTTAGGGCAATGAAGAGTCACTTCCTTTCAATAGAAAACAGAACATTTTGGGGATGAGGAACGCAGCTATCCTGAAAGCTCTCCAGTTCCCTGCCTTTGCTCCAAGCTGCCTCGGAGCCCCCACCCACCCTGTTTTCCCTCTGCAGTGAAGCACAAGTTAAGGTTTCAAAACCTCTGTCTGTGTACCCCACACACCCGCCTTCTGCTCTGCAGACCAAGACGTGTTACTGGCGGTTGTAGTTACAGCAGAGGGCCAGGTACAGGCAGTCAGCTGAACGAGGCGCTTGCAGAAGGCCGGCTTCCCAACTCATGCAGCAGGAAAAAAAACCAAGTCCCTAGCGGCAGGCGAGGAGAGCATGTACCAGAGAACGCGGTGTGGAGAACGACCAACACCTGGCTCGCTTCTTCTGATCGTCTCCGAGCCAAGAGGACGGAGAGCTGAACAGCACCGGGAAGTGCTCCCCGGCACGGGCAGCACCAGGGCTGTGCTCGGCCTTCCCGGCACTGCCTAAGGAGGCAGGGTGCTGAGCGGCGCACGACACGCGTCTTGAATCGCCCGAGCTACACGGCGCGCCGCTCGGCCCTGCCGCACCGCCGCCTTCTCAGCGCCTTGAGGTTATCACGCCGAGACACGAGGCCACGGGAGAGACTCAAGTTTAAATGAGCCCAGCGCTGTATTAGAAGGCTCCGTCACGCCAGCCTCCCCTTTCCTACCTCACCTCCCGCAAGCTGCGCCTGGGCTCTGCGGCCGAGGGGGGCAGGCGGGAGGGCAGAGCCTCCTGGGGTAGCGCAGGGAGCTGGGTGCTGCTGCGGACGGGGCTGCCCTCTCCTGGGTGCAGCCCTCGCTGCTCAGCTCAGCGTCATGCTCCCACCCGGCTGCTGCTGAGTGGGGGCTCTGCTCCTTGCAGGGGGCAAGAGCAGGAGCCCCTCGTGCGACTCGGTTTGCGCCTCTGGAAGCTCCAGGCGCTCGCCAGCAGCACGTGGAGGCTCTGGGCTGCTGAGGTCTGTGGTAAAGCCGAGGCTGAAGCTGCCTGGAGCGGGGGCAGCCAGCATGTGTCGCTGTCCTGCCTCACGCCTGCTGGTGAGGGACGTGGCGGGCGCAGCCAGGCAGGGAGCTTCCAACGCGGGCGCTGCGGGGCAGGGGCAGGGAGCAGGCTGTGATCGGAAGGAAAGGGCACGGAAACAAAGGCTGCGAACATGCAGCATGGCTGGGCTGAGTTCAGCTGCAGCCCTTCCCTCATCGGGGGGAGCACAGAGCATCCCTGGTGCTGCTCTGCCCGAGCAGGCTCACAAATCACCCAGACATCGCCGGGCAGCAGCTTCCTGCAATTAGGAGCTGCAGAACACATGTGCCAATTAGCCGCACGCCAATATCCTCCCCGGCCCTTGATCCAGACCAGACCCCGGCCGCTTCCTCCGAGCTCCGGGGGGCCGCGCGGAGCATCCTCTGGGCACGGGCCAGGAGGGCTCTCCTCCCCGCCGCGGGAGGACACCCGGCACGCAGCTCCTGGGCCCTGCACTGGCTGGGAGAGGCCGGAGAGAAGCAGGGGACACCGGGTGGGGTGAGCACGGCGCAGCAGTGGCTGCTCCCACCCCGTGCGGGCCTCCAGGCTACCAAAACGTCTCTCTGGTACCGGCTCAGGGCAGCCGTCTGGGGAACGGGAGACCTCAGCACCGCTGGGCTGCACAAAGCATCCCGGGAACCCCTCGAGCCAACAGAAGTCGCTGCCCCGAGCTGCAGGCACGGGAAGGTTCAAGGGGGATGAGAGAAACGCGCCGTTTGTCGACGCCCCAGTGAATTTAACGCTGCCGACGGCTCCTGAGCATCGCCACGACCCCGAAAGAGGCAGGCACTGCCAACAGCAGCGCCGAGAGCGCTGCAGACCTGCTGTCTCGGGGTTAGGGGCTGCGAGCTCTGGAGGTGCTCCTCTCCCCGACGGGCTTGGCCCCTGACTGCGGCCACCTCCCCAGCCTCCTGGCTTGGGTGGCGAGCCCCAGGACAGAAGCGCGGTGGGATCCGGCTGGGCAGGAGTTTGCTCCAGCCGGCCGAGGAGCCCGTGAGAGCTGTTAGTTTGGGGACAGACCCACAGGAACATGGCTCTGCCGCTTCTGGCCTGGAGGCGTACGTCCACGCCATGCCGCACCGCGCGGACTCGCTGCAGCGACCTCTCCCAGTGCAGGGATCTGTGACCCACCCTGCAGCTCCCCCGTGCCTGCCCACAGCTCCCTCTGGCTCTCCTCCCGCCTGCTGCGCGCCCAGCCCCTGCCTGCTGAGAGCCTCTCCACCTCCCCGCCCCGCGCAGCAGCGTTCTTCGCACCCGTCTCTAAAAGCCGCTCACCTGTTGACTTCGGAAACGTTGTTGAACCTCGCGGCTTCCAGCAGAGCATCTTCTGCAAACAGGCAAAGAGAGAACGAGTCAGGAGCCGAACGCACGGCCGCGTAATAACCCAGAGATGGCACAGGGCACCGCACCAAACAACACGCGTTACGGGGGATCTATTTCTGCGAGCGGGTTAAAACTAAGCCGCCTGCTTGCTGCCTTACTGCGGCCTCCCTGGAAGCCCTGCTGCTAGGCTCTGGGGAGCTCAGGGCTGAGCTGCACGTCTCGAAGCGTGGCTGCGAGGCCCAGGAGCACAAGCAGGACACCTGGGAGGCGGCAGGACCCCCAGCCTGGCTGCACAGGTCCCTTCCCCAGCCCCCCCAGCCCAAGCACGGGTGCTCAGGCAGCAGAAGCAGCAGCTCCCTCCGTGACGCCTCGCGGCACCAGAGATCCCCCGGGCCAGTCTCCTCCCGCCTGCGGGGAACGGCCTCCCCTCGCTGGTGCCCGGCTCCCGAGGTGCCACTGGGCAGCGGCTCAGGCTGGAGGAGAGGGGAAAGCATCCCGTGGGGCGGCCGGGGCTGGGGGCAGGCCTGCAGCGACCTCCTGCTCCTGCGGGACTGCTGCGAGGGAGCAACTGCGTGAACAAGTGGCGAAACAAAAACTTCTGTGTCTGCAGCAAGCCCCGCGAGCTGCGGGTCCTGGGTCCAGCGGGCGTTACGGGGCACCGAGGCAGCCCCGGCCCAGGCAGCTCCTCCTGCAGGCGAGGAAGGACACCTCCCGGCTGCAAGGGGTAGGGCAGCACCCACCGCCGCTGCCAGCCGCTACCCGACGCAACCAAGCACCCCAAAAAGTTCTGCCAGTCGCCACCCGACCCCCGAGGGGCCCCTTTCCCCGCCCGCAGGACCCGCTGCGGCCCCGGGCTGACAGCTCCTGGCTGAGGGGTGCTGCGGCCCCTGACAAATCGCTCGTCCCTGAGCTCTCCTTCAGAGCGAGCGCTGCAAACGGACCCGTAGCAGCATGGCTGGGAGAAGCCGGGACCTTTCTCCCCGGTTCCTACCAGCTCCGGGTGCTTTCTGCCCTCTCTGCCCAGCGTTTTGCGCCTCTTCTGGCCTCTTCAACCCATCCGTGCCCGGCTTTCTGCCCTGCCTTTAACCCATCTCCTCGGGCAGCCGCAGCAGGAGACGCGGCTCCATCCTGCATGCTCCCCTGCGGCCCCTCTCAGGGCGCTAACGAACAGCCGCAATTAGGCAGGAGATGATGATTACGGCTCGCCCTGGCAGACACCTTCCCGCGCTCCAGCACCGCAGACCTCGACGCTTCCTCTCGCTGCTTCAGGACGAGCCAGCGGCGCTCGGAGTGCCGCAGGGAGGTTTTTGGCTGACGGGTGCCAGCGGTGCGAGGCACAAACCGCCGGAGGTCTCACGTTTAACCTGGGAGCGGGGGCACTGCAGGCCCAGCCCGGCAGCGTGCTGCCAGGGACAACTCACCGGGCTGCGGGTGTCCGGGGGGACCTGCGGGCGCCCCGCAGGGCCGGCACAGCGCCTCTCCCAGCACCCGGAGGGCAACGCGGGGCTCCCCCCAAGCCCTGCTCCGAGCGGGGGGAAGTTCTCGGACGCGGGGCCGAGCTCAGCGAGCGCTGCAGCCAGAGCTACCCGGCCTACAAACCTGCAGCGAAGCCGGCCCCGTCTGGCAGCCCTTCCCTAAGCGCTAATTACACAAGGTTTCCCATAATGACGGCAAAACCTCCACGCAAAGAGCCCAGCACAGCACTCTGTGCGTTACTCATGGGGAAACCGGCCTCTGACGTGCCTGAAACTACCGAGTGAGGAGGAGTCCTGCTGCGGAGTCACGGCCCGTCCTGCCCCAGGTCGGCTGACGAGCTCGCTGCCTCCAAGACCTGACCTGTGAGCAGTGGCTAGTGATTAAAGCTCCGCAGCAAGAAGCAACTTGAACCCCATCTCATTTTCCAGAGCTTGGAGACGAGCTCCTCACCCAAGGACCGAGGTTTACCTGGGCCGTGTGTGCCTGGCAGACTGCAGACCATGAAGGGGGGGCTGGGCTCCGGCAGCACCTCGCCCAGTGGCACTAATGAGGCCACCCGGCCTGCGGCAGGGGTAGGACAGCACCTGGAGTCCTCCCAGCCCCAAAACGCTGCATCAGCGCTGGGCAGGGGACTGGCTGTGGCACAAACCCACAGTTACACGCCAACCTAAAAGCATTCAGCTCGCCCCAACAACCCCCTGGGACCATCCCAGATGCCTCAGCTGGGAGGGACACGTCAGCCTTTCGAGACCCACACCTAATGCTGTGGCAACAGGAGCTCGTGGCCACCCACCGAGCGCTTCCTTCCCACAGAGGGTGGACGTACAAAGCTGCTCAGCTCATATGTGCCTGAAACATTCCCCGCTCAGGACAGAGGGCTGGGGAGAGCCGACCCCACGAACACGCACCCTGCCAAGCAACGTGGCTCAAACCCTCCCCTGCCAGCTTTCCTCACCCACAGGCGCGGAGCTGGGTCCTCTCCGTGCACAAAAACCGTCGGGGACGAAGCCAAGCACGCGTCCTGCGGCAGGACGGGAGCACGCACGGCGCTGCCACCGCCTGCACGCCCCGGGACAGCTGTGACAGTGCCCTGCCGTGCTAAGACACGGGCCCGGGGTGCAGTTCATGAGACGCGATGAGCGTGAGGACCGTTAGCATCCCACCGCGGGGCTCGGGGGGGATCCCCCGCGGCTCAGCGCACCCCTGGGACAGGGCCGCAGGACGCCCCCCGCCCCGCAGGGCTCCCCCACCCGCCCCCCCGGCCCACCCGCAGCCCGGCGGGGGGCAGCGATAGTCACCCTTGGTCGCTCGGTCCCTCACGTAGCAGGCGGCCAGCGCGGCGACGAGCAGGCCCGCAGGCGCCGCAGCTCCGCGGGCCCCGCTCCGGTACCCGCCGGAGCCTCCAGGGCCCGGGGGGGGCCCCTCAGCCGCCGGGCCCCCCCCGGCGAGAAGGGCCGAGGGGGCTCCCCCCGGGCCCTGCCGCCGCTGCCGCCCCCCGCCGGCCGCCCCCCGCCAGGGCAGCGCCTCGCTCCCCGTCACAGCGGGCTCGCGGCGGCCCCTGGCGGCCGCGGCCGGGACGAACGGCGGTCCCGCCGGCCCGGGCCTCGCCGCCGGAGCTCCGCCGGCCCCCCGCGAGGCCGCCGGCCACGGCCGCGCCCGGAGGAGCCTCGCCAGCCCCGGCGGCGGCGGGCGGGCCGCCAGGGAGCCCAGCATCGCGCCGCGCCTGCCCCGCCGCCGCCGCTGCCGGCACACAAAATGGCGGCCGCCGGTGGAGCGGCGCGGGACGGGCGTCGGAGCAGGGCGACGCGCAAAGCCTGGCGGGAGATGTAGTCTCCGCACGGCGCGGCGCCGGGCTGCAGGTGCAGCCGCCGGACTACAGCCCCCAGGGAGCGCCGGGGTGCCGGCAGGCCGCAGGGCATGCCGGGAAGCGGAGCCAGGCCCCCCCCCCCCCCCCCCCCCCACCGGCAGGTGGCACCGCGGGGCCGCGGGTTCGAGGCCGGCCCCAGGAGGCGGCGGGGGCGCGCGCGCGCGTTCCCGTGCTCGCGCCCTTGTGCGCTCGTGCACGCGCACGTGCACGCGTGGGCAGGCGCGGACACGCGTGGAGGTGCTCGCGTGCGTGCGCACCTGGGGTGGTGTGAACGGGCACCCACTGGTGTGCTCGCGTGGGGGCACAGGAGCTCCGGCACGCGTGGACACAGACACACTGCATACACGGGACACTGTGTGCATGGGGGGACGTGTGTGCATGGGGGGACACTGTGTGTGCATGGGGGGACACGTGTGTGTGCATGGAGGGACACTGTGTGCATGGAGGGACACTTTACATACATATAGAGACCCATATGTACATATAGGGACAACGTATACATAGATGGACACAAATATATTTACATGGACACATATGTACATATATGGGACACTTACATACATATAGTCACACAAATGTACATATATGGACACTTACATACATATATGAACACATGTACATGTAGGGACACACACATACATGTATGGACACATACATGGACACGTACATACATGGACACACACATACATATGGGGACACATACATATGTACACAAACATACATGTAGGGACATGTGTGTACATGTAGGGACACGTGTGTGCATGTAGGGACATGTATGTACATGTAGGGAGACGTGTGTACATGTAGGGAGACGTGTGTACATGGAGGGACACGTGTGTACGTGTAGGGACACGTATTTACCTGTAGGGACACATATGTACATGCAGGAACACGTGTGTACATGTAGGGACACTTACATACGTATAGGGAGCCATATGTACATATAGGGATACACACATACATGTATGGACACAAACATGCATACATGGACACATATGTACATACATGGACACATACATATAGGGACACATACATATGTACACAAACATACATGTATGGACACATACATACATGGACACAAACATACATATATGGACATGTACATATAGGGACACATGCATACGTATAGGGACACATATGTACATATATGGGCACAAACATACATGCATGGACACCTACATATAGGGACACATACGTACATATATGGATTCAAACATTCATACATATATGGAGAGAAACATATGTACGTATAGGGACACTAATGTACATGTATGAACACAAACATACATACATATATAGACAGAAAGATACATATATGGGCACATACACATACATGTAGGTACACACACATATGGACACAAACATACATGTAGGGACATAAACATACACATATGGACACATGCATGCACACACATATGGACACATACATACAAATATGAACATATACATACATACATGTACACAAACACATGTACACAATATGTAAACATACATACACATATGGACACAAACATACATGTACGGACATATACATACATAGATGTACACAAACACGTATGTACACCAACATACATACACATATGGACACACACACACATGCACTCACATGTCTGAACACACAGGGGTGTGCACACACGCGTGCCCTTGCACACAGCTGCATGCACAGCCCCCCCCCACACACGTGGGCACTCGCATGCGCTTGTGCTCACGCGTGCATCCATACCCGCGCACACACGTGTGCACACGTGCAGAAACTCTTTGCACCCTGGGTGTGTTGGCGGGCACGCGGGCGCTCCCCTCTCGCAGCAGCTCTGCTGCCCCCGGAGATCCCTGCAGGGCTGGCGCACGCACACGTGCGCCCCGTGCGTGCACGCGTGTACGGGCGCGCGTGTGCATGCACGTGTGCCCCGATCACGCGTGTGCGTGCCTGTGAGCGGGCACATCACGGCACTCCGGCGCTTCCCCCCGGCAGGCAGCGGGTGCCCCGCGTGGCGCACGGCCTGCGCCGCCTGGGACCGCTTCCAGAGCGGGCGGCGCGCGGCCCTGGGGCGCCCGCAGCGACACCGAGCCCGGGCAGAACCTCCCCGCTGCGTGGCGCATCCTCGTACGGGCGCCGAGAAAGAAGGGGCCGTGCAAGAACCGGGAATAGTCGGGAGGAGGCGGAGGAAAGGCGGGCTGGGGGCTTTGGGCAGCTGGGGGAAGGGGACGCCGCAAAGGCAAGGGGCTCGGTGTTTGCAACCATCGCGCCCCGGGGATGCTTTTTTCTTTTCTCCCAGCTGTGTATTTGGTGCTAGCGCAGGCGAGGAAGCGTTTCTCTCCCCCCCCAGGCCCATCAATATTTCAGAAGCCGAGGCTCTGCCCTGCTTCCAGCTGCGGGAGGAGGCCGGGTGCCCCTCGGGAGCCGCCGCAGCCCTGCCAGCACCGGCACCCCCTGCCCCTTGTGCTGCCCCGCAGTGCCTCCCGCCAGCCCCAGCACCCCCAGAGCTCCCGGAGGGTCGAGCCCGGTCGTTAACATTCGTGCTCAGCGAGATAAAAAGGAGAAGCTAATAAAAAAAAAAATCGCGTTTGTTTACAAGAACCGGTTTTATTGCGGGCGCTGTTCTGCCCGCCTTCGCCAGCGGCTCCGGGGGGCACGGGGGGGAAGCGCTGGGGCCGCGCTGCCCGCGTCTGCGCGCCGCTGGGGTGCAAGGACGGCGGACCTGCAGCGTGTCCTGGTGGCCTGAGACCTGAAAGCAGGGCAGAGAGCAGATGCAGCAGCAGCCTGCCTGCTGTGCTGAGCCGCGCCGAGCTGTGCCGAGCCGTGCCGAGCCGTGCCGAGCTGTGCCAAACTGTGCCACACTGTGCCAAGCCGTGCCGAGCCGTGCCGTGCCGAGCTGTGCCGAGCCACGGTCCCAGCGCTGTGACACAGGGCACAGGGTCACTTTGGGAAGGGCCCTGGCCCCTCTCGTCCCTCTTCTCATTTTGGAGACTTTTTTTCCTGCCCGACACTACAAATGCCATTTTGCAGGTCCGGTTCCTCTCCCCCGAGTGTGTGCGTGTGTGTGTGTGTGTGTGTGTGTGTGTGAGCTCCCCCCCGGAGAATTAATGCCAGGACTTGGTTTTTTTCAGCCTGGACACCTCAGGAAGGGGCCGGGGGGGGGACAGCTGAGCCGTGCCCGCAGCGTCCGAGCCTCGTGCAGGAAGCCCATTCCGCCTGGCTGGGTGCCGAGCCTTTCTGTGCACTATTTGCACACACCAAGCGGCTCCCGGCGGCTGCCTCCCCACGCTCGCAGCCCTCGGCTGAGCGTGACGGCGTGGGACACATTTGCACGGCTAATTTAGCTTTGCACTCCGCTAATTAGAGCCTGCCAGGAGATAGATGCCGTGCGGCGGGGCAGAGCTGGGGCTCAGCGTGCAGGCACAGCTCGGTGCTGGAGCCGGGTGCACAGGACCAGTGGGAAACTGAGCTGGGTGTTACTGGGAACGGTGGGATTTGCCCCAAAAGCACCAAGGGGCACGCGCACACAGCATGGCACGGCTGCAGCCAGGTGAAAGGGCTCGGCTCCGGCAGGAAAGGGGGGGGATGTGCGTGCACGTGGGGGGGGGGACACCCACAAATGTCCCCAGAGCGGGGCTCAGAGGCACCCGGCAGCCCCCGCAGCTCCCTGCTGAGCAGGGATGGGGGCAGCCAGGAACTGGGATTCCTGCACCGAGCACTGAGTTTCAGCCGGTTTGGGCACTGCGTGGTGGGAGCTGCTGGTGATGGGGTGTGCAGCGGGGGTCCCCAGCCCAGCCTGCCCCCCCTAACCCCTGCCCCACAGCCCCCCCATCCCAGCTCCGGCGCCGTGCCCCAGCCGGGTGCGCGCGGGCAGGGTTGATGGGCCCGCAGATGACGTCTGTCCTATTTTCGGCTGTCAGCCCTTGCACGCCGCGAGAGGCGAGGCCGGGCTCCCCGCGGGGCCCTAGGTGTTCCTGCGCCTTCCTCGGTGGGAAGCGAGCACGGCCCCGGGGAGGGCAGGGCCGGGAGAGGCTCCCCACGCTGCGGGCTGCTGGCACGGCCCCAGCTGCCTGGGGACAGGGTGGGAAAAAAAAAAAACAAAACAAAAACAGGTTTGGGAAGCAGGGCGGACACACAGCCCGTCTGGAAGGGCTGGGGCAGCAGGGACGAGGGCAGATGGGGGTGCTGGGGTGGGCGGCAGCCGCTCCCTGCCCCACGGCCCTGCCCCACAGCCCTGCCTTTCCGTGCCCTCCGCATCGGTGCAAGCAAAGCGCTACCCAGGGGCTGCGGCAGGATGGGGAGCCCCAGCCTCGTCCCCGAGCCCTGCTGCCAGCAGGGTACCCCCACGGGGCTCGACACGATGACAGAAAGCTCCTCGGGTTCTTTTTCCCGGCTAAGGACGGCCAAAACCAGCAGCACTGAGCCCTGCCATTGCCCAGGGCTTCGTGCGGGTCGGAAACCCCTGTGCCCAGGCCACCGTGCGCCGGGGGATGTCCCCATGGCTGCTGCGCCGGGCACCTTGTCCCCGTTTCCCCATGCACGGGCTTTCTCCTCTGGGTACAGCACCCCGGGAAGGGGCTGTGCCCATTGCCCCCCCCGGGTGCTGCCGGAGCATCCCCCCACGCCGCGTGCCGTGGGCCGCCGAGCGCCTGGGTTCTGCTGCGGTAAGCAGCCGCCGCACCGCTCCGCCTCCATTTATCTGGTTATTTAGGGCAGCGGGAGCTGGGAAGAGGCTTCCTCTCTGCTTCTAAGTAGAGGCAGAGAAAACCCTGAGTCTGCAGCATTTCCCGAGCCGCCTGGGAAGCCCCAGCCTTTTCCAAAATCCGCCTCGCAGCCCTCGCGCTGCCGATGGCAGCCTGCCCTCCTGGCGAGGTGCTCCGGCGCCCGCTCCGTGCGCTGCGACGCCGCTGCCGCAGGGCCCGGGGGCACCGAGCGCCCTGTGCCAGGGCCGGCTGGGGACTGCGCCGCGGCCGCGCTCGCGGGGACATTCCTTCGGCCAGGGGACACAGGGCGCTGGGGGGAGCGCTGCTCGCCCGCGGCCTCTGCCAGTGGCACGGGGGGGCTGCGGGGTGAGGTGGTGGGGTGCAGTGCAGGACTGCGTGACTGCATGTGTGCGTGTGCGCAGGGGTGCGCGTGCACTTGGGTGTGCGTGTGCGCACGTGTGTGAGCACCCGTGTGTGAGCACCTGTGTGCGTGCACCTGCACCCGCGCCCAGGCGAGGGACGTGCGTGCAAGGCCAGGTCCGCGTGTGTGTGCACGCAGCTGTGCGTGTGCCCAGGCTGCATGCGTGTGAGCACAGCGTGTGCAAGCACGCCTGTGCAGTGTGCGCCTGCATCTGTGCGACGGCTGCGTGTGCCTGCCCCCTTCCAGCCCCCCCATGCCTCAGTGCTCCTGATATCCCCCCCAGTACCCCCTCAGTGCTCCCAGTGCTCCCACTGCCCCCAGCCTGGTGCTCCTGGTGCCACCGCTGGTGCCCCCCCGGCCAGCGCCCCCACCCCGGTGCCCCCCCGGTGCCCCCTTCCCGGTGCCACCACCGCTGCCCCCCACTCCATCCCCCTGTTCCACCATCCCCGGTGTCCCCCCCGGTGCCTCTCCCGGTGCTCCCGGTGCCCCCCCCGTGCCCCCAGTGCCCCCCGCCAGGTACCCCCCATGCTCCCGGTGCCCCTTCCCCGGTGCTCCCGGTGCCACCCCCGCTGCCCCCTGCCCCATCTCCCCGTTCCACCATCCCCGGTGCCCCCCCGGTGCTCCTGTTCCCCCCCCCCCCCGGTAACCCCCCCCCCGGTGCTCCTGGTGGCCTCCCCCTACCGTCCACCCCGGTGCTCCCAGTGCCCCCCCGGTGCCCCCCCGCTACTCCCGGTGCCCCCCCGTTGCCCCCCCCGGTGCCCCCCCGCTGCCCCCCCCGCTACTCCCGGTGCCCCCCCGCTGCCCCCCCCGTACTCCCGGTGCCCCCCCCTCCCGGTGCCCCCCCCCCCCCGCCCCCCCGTGCCCCCGGTGCCGCCCCGCCCTCGCCCCGCCCCGGCCCATGGCGCACCGCGCACCGGGCGGCGCCGCGCCCCGGGGATGCCGCCGCCGCCGTAGGGGCCGCCGCGAGCCCGCGGCACCGGCACCGGCACCGGGGATCCCCCCCCCACCCCTCCCCCGGCCGGCGCGGGGCCATGTCGGGCCGCGACAGCGTGCAGATCCCCGACGATCGCGACTTCCGCGCGTTCCGGGCGGAGTGCGAGTGCGAGCGGGGCTGGAGCCTGAGCTACAGCAAGGCGGGGGTGGCCGTCTGGGTGCAGCTGCTCGAGCCCGAGCGCTCCCTGCACAAGATCAAGGTGAGCGGAGGGGCCGGGGGCACCCCCCGGGTAGCCGGCACCCCCCCCCGCCCCGGGCACCCCCCGGCACCGGGTACCCCCTGGCACCGGGTACCCCCTGGCACCGCGCACCCCAGTGGCGCAGGGACCCCAAGGGTGAGGGGGGACCCCAGGGTGAGCGGTGGCAGTGGGGACAAGCAAAGGCTCAGTGGGGACTGGGGCCCCCCGGGTGATCCAGCGCTGCGGGGTAGTGGAGGGGACTCGGGGTAAGTGGGGACTCCGGGGGTAAGGAAGGTCCCCGTGGCACGGGGAGGGGGGGGGTCCCCTGGTGGAGCGGGGACTGCGGGGGTGAGCGGGGACCTGGTGGCAAGTAGGGTGATGGAGCGCCTTGGGGGGAGCAGGGACCCTGGGGTAAGTGGGGATCTGGGGTGAACCCAGCACCCTGGGGTGAATCCAGCACCCTGGGGGGAGTGGGGGCCCTGGGGCAAATGGGGAACCCTGGGGCAAGTGGGGACCCTGGGGGGAGCCAGCACGCAGGTGCTCGGGGGCCCTGGAGGAAAGCAAGGACACAGGGGTGACCAGCACCATAGGGTGCGCGGGGAGCCTGGGTATGTCCCGTGGCAGGAGGGGACCCCCGGGTGGTGCAGTGCCCGTGGGGGGAGCAGGGACCCCAGGGGGGAGCCGGCACCCCAGGCCGAATGGGGACCCTGGGACAAACGGGGAGCCGGGGTGAGCTGGCACCCCGGGGTGAGCGGGGACGAGGAGGGTTCCCTGGGGACAATGGGGCCTGTGGGGACGCACCCAGGGACAATCGGGGACACCAGGGCTGTGGGGCTGTGCTGCTGCCTGCGCCCCCCCACCCCAAGAACTCCCCCCAACTCTCACCGTGCGGGGGGGGGGGGCTGTGGGAAGGGGACTGCTGTGTCCCCAGCCCGCTCTGTCCCCATCCGGGGTGGCCCCGCTGTGCCCCGAGGCAGCCGGGAGCTGCTGGGGCTGCCCAGGTCCCCGCGGTCCCGTCCCTCCCGCGCTTCTTTGCCGGTGCGGGTGGCTGTGGGGCGAGACGCCATGAGAGCAGCTTTGGGGGGGGGGGGATGTCAGGGGGGAACGGTCTGGGCTCTCCGACTGCTTCACCTCCAAAAGCAGGTGGCGAGAAACTGGGTGCGCGGCGGGCAAAGCTGCGGTGCTGAGCGTGCCGGGGAGGGGGGCCGGGGGCAGACGGGGTGGGCGCTCATCCCTTGGGCACGGCAGGCGTCAGGGCCAAGGGAAAACTTCCACCGGCGCTGTGTGTGGGGGGGGGGGAATGTCGGGCTGGGGGTGCCGGTGGCCACAGCACCGTGCCGGAGCCCGGCGCTGGCTCCGGGGGGCTGCCGCCGCCCCCGTCCCCACAGTGCAGCGCCAGGAGCCCTCCCCGGGCCGTCCCGAAGGGTGACCCCCCCCCCCCCCCCCCCCCCCAGGGCTGCGTGGCGCTGGCTGCCGTGCCGGGACCAGCACCCCGGTGGGGACGGTGTCGGAGCAGAGGTGGCGGCGGTGGCGTTGCGGCCTGCTGGCAGCTGCTCCGCACCGGCGGCACAAACAGGCAGCGCCGGGGAGCCCTGGCCCCGGGGGGGCGGCGGCAGCGCGGCGCAGGCGGCTCTGCCCGCGCTGTTTGCTCCCTGCTGCCGGCCCCCCCGGGGCTGCGGTGCCCTGGGGACACACGGGTGTTTGGGGGGGGGTCGGGGGCTCGCGTGCTGCGGGGGTCCCCGCTGGCGCCAGCTGAGCGCGATGTCCCAGCTCCCCCCCCCCGCTCTGTGGGTCCGGCTGCTTGGTCTACAAACGTCACCGTGTCCCCTTGTGGGACCCCCCCGGACCCTGCTGCGTGCTCTTAGGGCGTTGCTGCATCCCCAAATGTCCTTGGTTTTGGTGTGGGATGGGAAGGGGGGAGTTTTGGCGCAGGCTGGGGGTTTTTGGGGAAAGAAGGGGGCCGTCGTGCCGGAGGGGCTGGGTGTTCGGGTGCTGCTTGTGGGTGCTCCCCCCCGCCCGCCCTGCCCCACGGGTGACAATCCCGAGGTGCCACGTCTGCCTGTGGCGATGAGCTCAGCCGGGAAGCCGCACGGGACGCGCACCAGGATGTCCTGGCTGGCGCTGACGCCACGCTCCCGCGGGCGCTCGGCATCCGGAACCTCGCCCGCGCTGGCACGGGGAGCCCAGAGCCGCCGCGGGCAGCCCCCCGGGGCTCGGGGAGCTGGGTGCTGTGCTCCCCGTACCCCCGAGAGCCCCCCGGAGCCCAGCGGGGTGCTGCCCTGCTCAGCCCCGTCGCGGACTCGCCGTATCCCCAAATACAGCCCGGCGGGGAGCTGGGCCAAGGTCCCTGTTTGCCCTGGGGGCGGATCTCCCTCCCTCGCGCCACCTCTGCTCTGCACCTGCGCCTCTCCCACGTCTCCTCCCCGAAGCTTCGGGTCCTCGCCGCGGGGCCCCCTGCGCACCCCTGCCCCGGGTCCTGCCCCCGGCACCCTTCTGGATGGGTCCTGCTCGGAAAGACCCCCGCTGGTTTGTCTGCGGGCTGGGCAGAAGCCGTGCTTAGAGGGGAAGGACCCAGCTCGGGGTGCCGCTGGGCACCGTCCCCCCGGGACCCCGGTGCCGTTCCCTCCGTGCTCCGTGGCCGCTGACGTGGCACCGGGAGGAGCAGGGGTGCACGCCGCAGCTCCCCGCTCCTGCCTACCGGCAGCTTCCGAAAGCCTTCCCGGGGTTGTTACTCCTCGCTCCCTCTCCTCCTCTGTAATTAAATGAAACCCGAACGTCTCGCCCAGCTTTGAAGAGGCTCCCGGGGCCCCCCCCCTTCTCCTCTCCCCGCCGTCAGAGATGCCGCGCTCGTCCAACCTGTTTGCGGGAGGCCGGGGGCGCCGCGAGCCGGTGCCACGCGGTGCCGAGCCTTGGGGCCGGCTGCAGCTTTGGCCGGGGCGGCCGCAGAGACCCCGACACCGCGTGGGACACGTCGGCCGTCCCCGTGAGGCCGAGCTGCTGCTCGTTACGTGTTCGTCCCGGCGGAGCCGGCGTGAGCGGCCGGCTTGGGTCACCTTGAGACGGGGAGATCTCCTTCGTCATTAATGACCCCGCGGGCGCTGCGCACTGCTGGAGCATGGGGGGGGGCTCTGGGCAGGAGCAGCCCCCACCTGCGAGGCTTTGGCTGGGCTGTGTGAGCGCTTGGGGCAGGGGCTGGTGGTTGGGAATGGCCCTGGGGGGGTTTTCTCCGTCCCGAAGTGGCGGGGACCTGCTGGCCTTGGTCCCGTGTCTGGGTTTCTGCAGGCTGTGTGAGGGCTGCAGGTGCCGTCGCCGGGGGCTGGGGAAACCTCTGGTGTCCCCCAGCGAGGGTCTGCAGCGCAGTGGGATCACGGCTAATTCGGGTCGGGAAGGGGGGGTCTGCCCGCCCCGCCTGACCCCAGGTCGGGCTGCTCCGCGCTGCATCCAGCTGAGCCCTGAGCGTCGCCGAGGCTGGAGACCCCACAGCCCCTCCGGGTCCCTCCTCCACTCTTTGACCTCCCTGGCAGTAAAAGTTTCGTTTTCTCCCCTCCGTCCGGCTGGGACTCCCCCCGATCCGCCCCCATCCCAACGCCAGGCACCTCAGGGAAGGCTCCGGCCCCATCACCTCCACGTGCTCCTGTGGGGTGGCCGCGGACAGCAGCGAGGTCTCCCCTCCTCCCCTCCGCCTCCATCCACACCTTTTAGAGCCGGGGAGCCCCAAAGTGGCCACAGCACCCCCGGGGCAGCCCCTGGCGGGTAGGGGGGGACCCCTCCGGGGACCTGCTGGCTCTATTCCTATCCCACAGGCTGGGACACATTTGGGTGTCCCTGCCTCCAGCCCCACAGCTGGATCATGCCTGGTTCGTCCCCCAGACCCAGCAGCGTTTTCTCCTGATGCTGGGCTCTGCACCCCAAAATTCAGGGGCAGGGGGCTCAGGCTCGCTGTGACGCTGTCCCCCCGGGAAGGACACGAACCGGGTGCTTTGTGGCCACCCTGCCGGCAGCCAGCACCCATCCTGGGCAGGGGCTGCCCCAGAGAGCCCCTTCCTGGGGCTGCACCCCAAAATTTTGGGGTCTCGGAGCGCAGTGGGGCAGCACCCGGCACAGGCGGCCACTTGAATGCATTGCGCCAGCCTCCCTCCTGGTCCTGCTTCCTCCTCCTCCTCCTCTTCCTCCTTCTCCTCCTCCTCCTCCTCCTCCTCCTCCTCGCCACGCACACGCCAGAGTCAATATTGACCCAGGGCTGGGGCGCGCGGCGCCGGGTGGCACCGTGCCCCTCCCGGGGTGGTGGTGGGGGACCCGGCGTTTGCCCCGCGCCCCTGCGAGCCGCCCACCGTCCCGGCGGCCCCGGTGAGTCACGGCAGCCGGCGGCACCGCGTGTCACCGCGGTGTCACATCGGCAGCGCGGGCACAGGCCCTGAGTCACCGCCTGGTGCTGCCCGCGTGGGCACGGCTCCGGCCGCCCGGCGGCACCGCTGCTGCGCCCGCCCGAGGAGCGAACGGGAGCAGGAGCGGTGCTGCGGGGAGCCTGGCAGGGGGCACGGCACCCGAGGAAGCTTCCCCGCTCGCCGCACCCCACGCGCACGCTGCGCCTTGCTGGGGGGCCCTCGGCCTGTGCGCCCCAGGGCGGCGGTGGCGGTGCTGCCGCGGGGACGCCGTCCCCCGGCAGGTCCCTGGGGCAGCCCTGCGGTTCACGCCGAGCCCTCCTTCCTCCTCCTCTTCCTCGCTCCGCGGGGTGAGGCAGCATGGCTGGTGCGGGGCACGGGGCGGGGGACAGCCCGAAGTGTGCGGGGTGCTGGTGACCCCTCTGGGAGCTCGGTGCTCACCGTGGCCGCACCACGTTAAGCGGCACCAGCGTGGTCGGACCTTCCCGAGGCTGCAGCACCGGGTGCTGCTTGGCCACCCCTGGGTGCTCCTGGGTCCGTGTCCCTCGGCACTGTGGGTGCTGGGTGTGTGGGGTCTGGTGGCGGGGAAGGACCAGAGCCGTCCTCACGCCAGGGTGGGCTGGGGAGGGCAGCGTGCAGCAGCCCCCGAGCCCTGCCGTGGCTCTTAGCACCCCATGGAGGAGCTGCGCCCCGGGATGTGGCGATGTGTTGGGAAGCGCCCCAGGAGCCTCGCGTCCTGGGGTGCGGGGGCAGCACCCCAAGGCACCGCCAGCCTCACCCAGCTCCTGCCCTGGCACCCGTGGGTGCACCCACCCTGCACCCCGCAGCCTCCCCCTGCCTGGGGGCACCGCTGTGACCGCCCTCGGGGTGGTCCCGTGGCGGCCCCGCTGCGCCGATGGCAGCTTTGCCTTTCTCCTCCTCCTCCTCCTCCTCTTGCCGAGGATTTGGCTGCCATGGTTACTGGAGCTGCTCCCGACCCCGCGGTGGGCACGGGGCTGGCGAGGCTGCGGCTGCCCCCAGCTGCACCCCATGCCCCCCGTGTCCCCGGGATGGAGCCGAGGTGGGAAGGGCCCCCCGGGGCCCCCCTGGTACCCGCAGCACCCTGGGCGTCCCCGTGCAGAGCTCTGCACCACGGCGGCTCCAGGGCGGGGGCAAACCGGGGCAAACTGGGCTGAGCTGTGCATGGAGAGCTCGGTTGTCCTCCAGCCCCGCTGGTGGGCTTTTTTGCCTTGGGTTATTTATTTCTTTATTTTCAGGCCTGGCAGCAGAGGGATTTCGTAAGCACCGAAACGCAGCTGGCGGCGCGTTCTGCAAAGCCAGGCAGGGGGAAGCGCTGCGTGCCGCCTCGCCTCGCCGGGCTCTGCTGCTGCGCGGGGCCGTGAGCTGCTGGGGACGCTGGTAGCAGGGTCGGGGGGGGGGGGGTTCTCCCTCAGCCCCCTGCCCTCGGGGAGCGAGCAGCAGCCGGGGATGCGGCGACGTGGCTGCGGGTACTGGAGCCTGGCGCTGGGGACGCGCAGGGAGCTCTGAGGTCAGCTCAGGCGTGCAGCGAGGTTGTGGGGTCTCAGCCCCCACGGTGCCCCGCTGGCGTGGGTGCCATGGGGGTGGGAAGGCGGGTGTGCTGCTGGTGCTGTCTGTAAAGGGCTTTGCATCTGTCCTCAGGCTGGGCTGGGGAGGCGGGGGGGCGCGTCCCGGTGCTACTGTGCCGCTGTGCCCCCCGTGCCCGCTGTGATGGCCTGGCCCTGCTGCGCTCGGTTCACGCAGTGCCCCCTCCGTACGATGCCCGGGCTGTGTGGTGTCCTTCTGATGTGGTGGCCTGTCCGTGGGGTGTCCCGTGCGTGCGCTGCCGTGATGTCCCATCCCTGCAGTGTCCTTCTGATGTGACGTCCCGTCCATGGGATGTCCCACGCGTCCACCACTGCGATGTCGCGGCCGTGCAACGCCCCGTCCGTGCAGTGCTGAGCCCTGCTGCTCCCAACAGATCCTGGGGAAGGAGGGGAGCTGGGGGGCACCGTGAGCCACCCGTGCGCCCCGGCATGCCGTTAGGAAGCAGGAGCTGGGCTGGCCGCGTCCCCCACGTCCCCACCGTGCTGGTGGGCAGAGACCTGGGGGCTCCCCAGCCCATGTCAGGGGTCTTTGCTAGCGGGGCCGCTGCCCCTCGCTGTGTCCCCCCCTGGGGGTGCTGGCTGCTTGCGGACCCCCCCCCCGGGACGGTTTCTCACCCGCCCGCCTCTGCAGTGCAGGATGGAGTGCAAGGACGTGCCGGCGGAGACGCTGTACGACGTGCTGCATGACATCGAGTACCGCAAGAAGTGGGACACCAACGTCATCGAGACCTTCGACATCGGCAGGCTGACCGTCAACTCCGACGTGGGCTACTATGCCTGTGAGGAGGGGGCCGCAGCGGGGTGGGGGGTGGGCTGGGTGCCAGCAGCGCCCGCGGGTTCGGTGAGGATCGGGGCGCCCGTGGTGCCGGGGCATCACGGTGAGGAGCCCGGGTACCGGGTTCGGGAGGGATTTGGCACCCGCAGAGGTGGGGAGGGGGCTGGGATAAATGCCCCCCCGGGGGGGTGGGCGTCTCACCCCCGGCCCCCGCTGCTGCTGCTGTCCCCAGGGAAGTGCCCCAAGCCCCTGAAGAACCGGGACGTCATCACGCTGCGCTCCTGGCTGCCCATGGGCACCGACTACATCATCATGAACTACTCCGTCAAGCACCCCGTGAGCGCCTGCTGGGGGGTGGGGGGGGATGGGGGGTGGGGGGGCACGGAGCTGGGACAGGGCTGGGTGGGCCCCGGGGTCGCTCAGGGTCTGGGAGCAGGCTTGGGGTGGTGTCGGGGAGGGACCCCGGGAGGAGGAGGTGACCCCATCGCCTGCCGCCCCGCAGTGTCCCGGCTCCCCCCGCGTCACCACTGGGGTCGGGGCTTTGGGGTGGGATCCCGTGGGTGCCACCATGCTCCGGGGGAGCCGTGGGTGCCCTGCCCCGTCACCCGTCCTGTTCCTCCTCGCGCCCCCCCGCAGAAATACCCGCCCCGTAAGGACATGGTGCGAGCGGTGTCCATCCAGACGGGCTACCTGGTGGAGGGGAAGGGAGCCAAGAGCTGCACCATCACCTACCTGGCACAGGTGGACCCCAAAGGTGAGGGGGGGGGGGCCCGCTCCTGCCCCGCGGGGCTCAGCCCGCCCGGGTTCACAGCGTCGTAAGGGATCGGCAGGGGTTATAAATGCTGCTGGGAAAGGAGGTTTCCCCGAGCCCGGACGGGTCGGTGCGGTCAGGGTGGGTTCGGAGGGCGGCTTTGGAGAAGGGTGACGGTGATGGGGGGGGCAGCAGGGGGCTGGGGCCTGACCGGTCCCAGTCGGGGCACTGGTGCAACACCGCTCAGGACATTTGGGGCCGTTCCCCTGCAACGTTTCTGGCTGTGCCCGACACGCTGAAGCCGTCTTGAACTTGGCGGCAGCAGAAGGGGAAATGGCCAAGGGGGAAGCCCGGGACGTGGCTTTCTGGGGTCCCCTGGGTGCAGACGGAGCTCCCCGGGTGCGCCCAGAAACTCCGCTTGGCTCGAACCCCGTTTTCCCAGCACCATCCTGTTCCCGCTCGCCCTGCCCCCTCGCCCCTTTGCCGAAGGGGTCCTGGAGCCCCCCGATCCCCGAGGGGGTCCCCATTGCCGCGGGAGGAGGCGCTGGGGGTGCCAGCCTCACCCCGGCTCCTCTTATCCCCACCTGACAGGTTCGCTGCCGAAGTGGGTGGTGAACAAATCCTCGCAGTTCCTGGCCCCCAAGGTGAGTCGGGTGGTCCTGGGCTGGAGCTGGGGGGGTGGGTGGGCTTGGCGAGGGGTCCCCCCGGCGTGCCGGCTCCAACCCGTTGCGCCCGTGGCAGGCGATGAAGAAGATGTACAAGGCGTGCCTCAAGTACCCGGACTGGAAGCTGAAGCACAACCCGCACTTCAAGCCCTGGCTGTTCCCCGAGCAGAGCACGCTGCCGCCCCTGGCGCTCTCCGAGCTCTCCATCCAGCACGCCGACTCGCTGGAGAACATCGACGAGAGCTCCCTCTCCGAGACCAAAGACGACCGCGGCGAGGCCAGCGACGAGGACAGCGTTAATTGAGCCCCCCCAAAAGGCCCCCCCAGGCCAGCACCCCCCCCCAGTCCCCCCCGGGGGTCGTTGTTTTTGTCCCCGTCCCCACCGCACTCTGTGTCTCTTGCACGCGCGTGCGCGCATGCACCCACGCTTCTGCCTCGGGGTCCGCGGCCGTGCCGGGCACCCCCGGCTCTGGGGGGGGGGGGCCGGGAGGGGCTGGGGTTCTTTGTCCTCCTCCCCTCCCCAGGCTGGGGGTGGCAGCCGGTCCCCCCCCAGCTGCCGCTGTCCCCGTCGGTGGCAAACCCAAAGTGCCCTTCAGCTCTCGCCTTGGGGGGGGGTCTGCCCACACTGCAGGGGGGAGCTCCAGGGGTTCCCGGCACCCCTGGGTGTGCGGGGGGGGGCTGGGGGCTCCTGGCATGTCCAAGCATGCAGGGGGGGCTTGGGGGGCCCCCCAGCACCCCCGGGGAGGGGGGGATGTCCCTGGGGGCTTCTGTCCCCCCCCCCCCCCTTTTCTCGGGGAGGGGGGGCCCCGAGCTCGGTGTGTGACCACTCGCAGGTGCCCCCGCACCGCGCTGCCCCGGGGCGGGGGGCAGGTTTTGTACCTTGTACCGGAGCGGATTATTTAGGAATAAAACGAATAACTCGGGAGCGGGGGGGTCGCCTCTCCGTCCTGCCTCCCCCCCCCACAACGGGACCGTCCCCATCCCTGTCCCCCCCCCCCCCACCCTGCGGTGGGCTCGGGCAGGGGCTGCCCCCAGGGTCCCGGTGCTGGGGTCCCTGGCACCGTGGGGACCCCCGGGGGGTCCCTCGGAAAGGGGGGGCCACCAGAGCAGCTCCCGGCCCCATTAACACCAGTCCCAAGCGCGGTGACCCCCCCCCCCGCCACCCACCCTGGGGGGGCCACCTGGACACCTTCGGTCCGGGGTAGCCGAGGCGCTGCCTGCGTGCCCCCCCCCGGCCTTTTGCGCCATCCAAAGCCCCCCGAGTGGGGTTTCACCCCCCCCCCCCCGACAGCCCCAGGAGACCCCCCCCGGAGCTGGGCTTTTTGGGGGGGGGCGTTCGGGGCGAGGAGGCTCCGAGCGCCATAAAAGGGGGGGGGATAAAAGGGGGGGGGCGCCTCGGGGTCACCCGGGGCTGAGGCTGGGGGGGGCTCGGGGATGGGGACCGGGGGTCGCCCCCCCAACACCCCCCGCCCGAGGGCTGCTTTTGGGGGATTCTCGGGTGGCTGATAAGGGTTGAGCAGCTCCGGGGAAGGGGGGCTCGGGGGGGGGGGGGTCCGGGGGGGGGCTGTGCGCTGGGTGAGGCGTGGGAAGGGCTCGGCCTCCTCCTCCTCCCCCTCCCCCTCTTCCTCCTCCTCCTCCTCCTCTTCCTCCTCCCCCCGCGCTGCCCTGCCCCGAGCCCCCGGGAGCGCCCGCAGCGGCACGGCCAGGTCAGTGCGCCCCCCCCCGGGCCCCCCCCCCCGGCCCCGGGATGCCGCCCAGGAGAGCTGGGGGGACCCCTGGCTGCCCAGGGAGGGGGGGTCCGCAGGGCACTGCCCGCCCCCCCCCCGGCCCGGTCACTTCCTGGCCAACTCCGTGCGGGGGGGGGCGGCCCCCGGGGCCAGCTCCGGCCCCCCCCGGGCCGCGGGGCGGCGGCGTTCGGGTGCCCGGGGGGGGGGTTGGGGGGGGGAAGGGGGCGCCGAGCCCGTCCCGTTCGCCGGTGGTGTTTTTTTGGGGGGGGGGGGGGGCAAACACGGCCCCGTCCCTCCCGCTCCAGGCTGCGAAATTGCCCCAAAACAGCAAAAAAAAAAAAAGCAAAAAGAAAGCTGCTGCAAAAAGGTGTGGGGTGAGCGCTCCCGGCTCGGCCGAGGTGGGGGGGGACCTGGGGGGGGCTCGGGGGGGAGATGCTCCGGCTTTGGGAGCCCCCGGCCCCCTGCAGGGGGTTTGGGTGCCACCACCGGGGCGCCCGGCTGCAGCCCCCACCGCTGCCCTTCGCCCGTGCCAGTGCCCCGGCGCCCCTTGGGGGGGGGCAGGGGCTCGCCCAGAGGGACACGCAGCCTTTTGGGTCCCCGCGGCACGGGCTGGGGACAGGCGCTGCGACGTCCCCCCCCCCAGCCTGCGGCCGCTGCACCCCGTGAGCCCCGCGTGAGCCCGGGCCGGGCACCGGGCACCCGCTGCTGCTGCCGCCCGTAACTGCGACCGCTGCGTCCTCCCCGGCCTCCCCCTCGCCTCTCCCGGCGCTCATTAAAAGCGGCATTAAAAATAGGACCCAAGTAAAAGGGGAGCGGGCACCGCTCCACCCCTGCGCGGGGCAAGAGCGGAGCGAAAGCGGGGCTGAGGGCGGGCTGTGGGTGGCACGGGGCGGGGGGGGGGGGGGGGACACAGAGCCCCTCGGAGGTGTTTTTGGGGTCATTTGCCTCTTGGTGCTCCCAGGGACCTGGTGCTGGGGGGGCCGTGAGGAGTAGCGGCTCCCTGGGGAGCAGAGGATGCTTCGGAGCGTGGCCGGGTGCCAGCAGCACCACGGGGCCGGGGCCTTTGGGTGCACAGGTAGGATGTGGGGACACAAACTGGCCGGGACAGGGCACACGAGGGCTGCTTGTGGCATGAGATTGGTTTCGGTCCCACCGCTGGCTCAGGAGGCTTTGGTGAGCCCCCGCTGCTGCCGGGAGGTCTCCGGGGCTTGGGCTTGGCAGGGGTGCGCACCCTGCACTTTTAGGGTGCCCTTCAGCAGCCGGGTAAGGCCACAACCTCCCCCTCCTCCTCCTCCTCCTCCTCCTCGGCCAAAGGCTTGGGGAGCGCATCCTGCAGCGACTGCTGCACGCAGGGGGTCGGGATGCTGAGGGCACGGGGATGCAGGGAGCTGAGGCGCTTTTTGGGGAGGGGTCGGGCACCCCCTGGCCTGGGCACCCGTGGGGGCTCATCCCCCCGAGGCGGGCACCCAGCCTTGCTGCCGGCTCGTGGTGCTGCCGTGCACGAGGCAGCAAGAGGGGCCGTGGGGCCGGCGTGGGGCCAAGGCAGCCGGCAGCGAGCGTGTCCCCGTCCCCGTCCCCGAGCCGCCCCGCGGGATGAAAGGGGCATTGTCCGCCCGCGCCCCTCCGACCGCCTCTGCTGCGAGCGCCGCTGGCACCGAGACGGCGAGCGGCCACGGGGAGGGGACCGCGGCTGCTGCTTGGGGGCGAGGGCTGGGGGACCCCCCTCGAGCCCCCTGCGCAGGATCCGGCCCCGGGAGGGAGGATCCCGGTGCCAGGCTGGGGACCCCGGTGCCAGCCGGGCGGGTGTTCCCGCGCACTGCGGCCCCAAGCCACCGCGCTTCATTTTTTCCCCTTGCCGAGGCCTTGAGAAGAGAACTGGGTGGGCAGGGGAAAAAAAAAAAAAGAAATACAACAAACCGGCCCTTTTTTTTTTTTTTTTTTGGGAAAGTCCCCGCGGTTTTCCCCTCGGCTCCCGTTTCCATGAGGCAGCCAAGGCTGCGAGTGGGGAACAAGCCCGGGCCTGGCGGAGCTGCTGCGCCTGCCTCGGCTCCGTGACCTGCGGCGGCATCCGCAGCGAAGCCCCAGCGGCTGCCGGCAGACGGAGGTACCGGGGTGCCCCTCGCTGTGCTTGGCTCCCTGCGCCTCCGCCCGGGGTGCTGGGCAGTGCCCCCACCCCCTGCACCCCAAGCTTTGGCCCCGCTCGTGCTGCGCTGCCCCGTGTGCTGCTCCTGCTGCCGCTGCTGCTGCTGCTGCTGCTGCCGCCTCTGCTTCTCGCACCGTGCCGAGCTGGGGGTCGGGTGAGCTGCTGGAGGGGCAGGTGGGGGGGGAACGGGTTGCGTTCGTGCTCCAAAGGTGCTCAGCTTGGAAACTGCGGGGCTGTGTCCCCAGCTGGAGGCATCCCAGCGCATCCCAGCTCACCCCCAGCCCATCCCAGCACATCCCAGCTTAACCCCAGCACCTCCCAGTTCAGCCCCAGCCTCCCGTGGGCTCTGGCCGTGCCGTGCCCCTCTCCATCCCCAGCCACCCCCCCGGCAGGGGGGGTGCAGCAGCAGCAGCGCCCCGTTTACCCCCCTGCCCTCCTGCCACCACGGGTCCCCCAACGCCGCTTTGTGGGAATCCCCACCCAGGCCGTGCCCCTGCCTGGGCACCCTCAGGGCCCAAATCGGGCAGGGGCGGCCCCGCGAGAGCCCGGTTCCCATCCTGCCGGTGCTGAACACCCAGCAGGGAGCTCCCAGCGGGGCAGGGGCTCGGGGTTGCGGGGGGGACACGGTGCGGGGCAGCGGGCCGGCGGCGGAGGGCTGAACGCGGCGCAGAGCGAGAGCCCTGGCTGGCAGATTTGTTTTCCCTCCGGGAAACCACTCGGCGCGTCCCGATTCACGGCCAGACAAAGTCGGCAGCTGCGGCTCGGCCGGACCCCTGCCAGCAGCGCCCGCGCAGCGCCGATCGCAGCAGGCAGAGCGCAAAGGCCGCGGGGCCGGGCGCCTTGCCCCGCTGCCCCTGCTCCTCGCCGGGCTGCGGGGCCTCCCGCACGGCCCCGGGGCGCAGGGCACGGTGCTGCTGCATCGCCCTGCGGGGTCACTGGGGTGGCAAGCACGGGGCTTCGCCCTTCTGCCCCCTCCCAGTGCCAGCGGGGAGATGCTTGGGGGTGTGGGGCTGGGGGGCGTCCCCACAAGGGGGGACCCTCGCTGTTGGGGGGGAGGGGGTTTGGTGCCGCCGCAGGGGTGCGGTGCCAGCTGGCGGTGTTCACCGGCCCCGGGTCACCTCCGAAGGCGCTGCCGTGCTCATGCAGCGGTCGGGGAGCTGCAGGCAGCGCGTGCCTGGCTCTGCTGCGGCTCCTCTGGTGGGCGAGGGATGTCCCCCGGGCTCCGTCCTGGTGGTGCTGGTGGCAGGAGGACGGCGCCGGGACAAGGGGGTCTTGACCCGTCTGCGGTTTGGGGGGGCGCAGCCAGAGGTGCCCCCGGTGACCGTGATTTCAGGGGGTGTTCGTGTGCTCTCTGCTTGCGTTGATTTGTGTGCGGGGAGGCCGATCCCCCCGGCTGGGCGGGCTGGGGGTGTCCCTGTGCCTCGCTGCACCCCAGGGACCCCGGGGACCCACCTCGGGACCCTTTGTGCCAGGCTGCCTGGAGCTGTTACGGGAGCAGAGGGCACCAGGGATGGGTGATTTATGGCAGTGTAGGATTTCGGGATCCCTCCCTGCCCCGTGGATGTCTCTGCCAGCCCCCCAAAGCAGGCAGGACCTGGGAAACCTCCCCGGGCACCGCAGGGGGGGTCTGCGGGGAGCGGGGGTGGCCGGTGCCGGGCTCCGGTGGCTCTCGGCTCCTCTCCGTGGGCAGGGAGGTCCCCAAAACAGGAGCAACGCCGTGCACGGTGTGCGTCTGTGCCTCCAGGCAAAGAAAGTCCCGCTCGGTGAACTCGGAGGGCTGCTCGTGCTGTCGCAGCGTGCCGCGGGTGGCTCCTGCGATCCCGGGGCGGTTTGGGGCAGGTGACGGGAGGTGATGCATGTCCCGTTCTCAGTGCTTCGAACGTGTGGGACTGGTTCAGAAAGAGCTATAAAACCCCGTAGCAGAAGGTGAAATCCTGCAGGGGGGTGGTCAGGATGTGACCCATCGCCTGCAGCCCTTTGCAACACTGCGGCACTGCCTCTGTGCTGCTGGGCGCAGGAGGTGCCGGGCTCTGCCCCCGCAGGGCCGGGGGGCTCTGGGGTGGCGAGGTGGGACCCCAGGGGGGTGTCCCCGGTGGTGCTGAGCTATGGGGTCTGCTGCTACGCCCTGCTGTGGGATGCCTGCCCTGCTCCTGCCCCACAGCATCTCAGCCCGGTCCTGTAGCACCGCTCTGCCCGCCCCACGGCTGCCCCAGCTGCGTCCGTGGCCACCGGTCCCTGGTGCCCCGGTGGGTCCTGAGCCTGCTGCTGGGGAGCAGCAGGTCCCTGCTGGCTGGAGCTGCTGGGCACTGCTCCTCACTTACCGGTCACGCCTCGTTCCCTGGCTCTGGGAGGGGTCTTTGCATCGCAGGGTACGAGGCCCACGAGCTCCCCATCCGAAAACCCGCGTGGCCGTGTGCTTAGCCAGAAACCCGTGCCACTGGAAAATGGGGTCAGCGGGACAGAAAGTGCTCCGGGGCTTTGCGCAGGGAACCGGGGAGTGGTGCTGCACCCCAGCCCTCCTCCTCCTCCTCCTCCTCCTCCTCCTCCTCCTCCTCCCCTACAGGGTGCACGAAGCCTCCGGATGCTCCCGTGGGCTCGCACGGTGCTGGAGGGCGGCTTCGACCCCTCTTGGCGATGCAGGGGGCACCTCAGATCCAGGCACCCCCCCCGGCTCGGTCTGCAGGCGGGCCTGCAGGGTGTGAGGGCTCCGACCTCCTGCGGCACACCGCGAGCGTCACGCTTGAAGGGAGAAAAAAAAAAAATGCTCTAAAAATACCTCGGGGCTTCCCGCCCAGCTGGGGCAGGCTCGGAAGCGCCGCCGTGCCACCCCGCAGTGCCCGCGCACCGCATCCCCTCCCTGCGAGCGCAGCGCTGGGGGGCTGGCGATGCCGCCCCCCCCGGGGGTGCTCGGGGGGCGGCCCTCGGACACCCCAAAGCTGCAGGTGAGGCGGCGCCGCGCACAGAGGGTTTTGCAAAGCTGGTGTGTGTGGTTGTGGGGGGGAAAGGGGGCGTCCCCGGTGCCAGCCGGCACGGCGGGGCTCGGTGCCTGTCCCTGCTGATGGGCTGCACGGGGGTGGCGTGGGGCAGGGGGTGGTTTGGGGTAGGGGTGGCTCGGGGACAAGGGTGGCTTGGGGATAGAGGTGGCTCGGGGACAGGGGTGCCTTGGGAACAGGGGTGTCTTGGGGACAGGGGTGCCTTGGGGACAGGGTTTTCTAGCACAGGGGTGTGGTGCTGCTGCACCCCACGGAGCTCACCATTTAGGGGCACACAGTTTGGGACGGGGGCCCTGGACTGCGCGGAGGAGGAGGAGGAGGAGGCGGAGGGCAGCCAGGGGTCCCGGTGCAGCTGCCTGGGGCCGCTCACCGACAGCTTTCACTTCCCGCTCGTGGGGAGGCGAAGCCGGGTCCCAGCGGGTTTCGTGCAGCAGCGGCGGTGCTGTGTGCGTGGGGTGCATGAGGCCTGCAGGGGAGGAGGTGCTGGGTCCCCCCCGAAGGCAGCAGCACCCTGCGGGGCCGCCATGGGCAGGTCGGTGCCCCCTGGGAGCAGCAGGATGGGAGCGCAGCGGGCAGCGGGGCATCCCGAGGGAGGCATCCCATGCCCCAAACCCGGCCCCATTTGAGGGGTCCTGGTGGCAGGGGCTTCCCCTGATGGGGACAGGCATCCTCCGGTGCCGTGGCTGCGGGTGGCACCCAGTGCCGTGCCGTGTCCCCCGCCCCAGGCAGCGATTTTTGGGGTGCAGCCCCCTCGTGGCATCGCCGCCCCGCGCCGGGACCCGGCGGGACGGGGCCCGGTTTCCTGACCTATTTTTGCAGGAGGCAGAAAGTGTGTCAGGCACCTGTGGGGGAAGGTGTCTGCCCACAAGGTAACGGGGCTGGAGGGGGCCCTGGGAGCCAGCTGGGACCGCGCTGCCCCCCGTCCCCTGGGGTGTGCAGCCCCCCGAGGGTCCCCGCAGCGAGCCGCACTCCCTGCCCTCTCCGGGCCCAGCTCAGCCATCCAGTATTTAAGCTCGCTCGAAGCCTGGTGCTGCTTGCCCTGTGCTTCCAGGGTGCTTCATTCCCCCCATGAGGGGGGTCCGTGAGCGCTGACCGGGGAGGGGAGGCCGGTGGCTGGAGGTGAGCCTCGTCTTCTGCCTTGCAGCGAGGTCCTGGGAGGGGGGCGTCAGCAGCAGCAGCCCCTGCAAAGAGCCCGCTGCCCCGCGTTTGGCACGTGAAAAACGAAGCAGCGCTGATTTTCTGCCCTCATTTCAGTCCCCGAGCCCCTGGGGAGGGCTGGGAGAGGGGCAGGGAGCGGGGTGCCCCATGGGGTGTCCGTGTGCTGCGGCTGAGGTGCAAGCCCTGCACGAGACAGGCCCTGCGCGGAGCTGGGGGCTGCTCAGAGCTGTGGTGAGGCGGGGGGGGAATTAACCCCGAGACACAGCGGCGGTGCTTAGACCTGGTGCCTCAGCCTCGAGGCCAGGAAGGGACCAGGGCAGAGGAGAAAGGCCGGGAAATTTCCCCCAGGGACTGCTTTGATGGCGAATACAAGGGGGGAGACCCCAAATGGTGCCCCACCTGCCTTACCCGCCCGCTCCCCGCCACGTCTCCTGCGGGGTAAATACCTCCTGGGGCCGAGGGCCGCATCCGTGGGGAAGGATGCCTGGGCACGGCCGGCTCCGGATCCGGCCCGTTGGTGCAAGGCAGGAGGAAGGAGTGCTTTGGGGCCGCGGGGGAGGCAGGGGCCGCGCGTTTCCCCGTTTGTGCTGCAGCCCAGGGCACGCTTCACCTTCCCAGGTTTTACTTCCAGCTGCGGGATGACGGCCCCACGGCACCGTCACTGCGAGGGGGAACTCAGCAGGGGGCCTCTCAGGGGGCCCCGTGCCATCCTCATCACCTTCCTCCCGCTTCGTGGGTGCTGCTGATGGGGCCTGGAGCCCCCGAGTGCCATGCACACGCTGATTATCCCGGCACACCCGCAGTGCCCTGCGCACCCACACCGCCATGAGCTCCCCGATCATCCCTGTGCACCCCAGTTGTCCTTGCACACCCTCACCACTGGGCACACCCTGATTGTCTGTGCGCACCCGCCCTGCCGTGCACACCCCGATTGTCCGTGCACCCCCCTGGTTGTCTGTGCACACCCGCAGTGCCATGCACACCCCCATCATCCATGCACACCCCGATTGCGCACCCAAGTGAGGGTGTCCCGGTTGAGGGGGTCCTTGCACACCTTCACCACCGTGCGCACCCTGATTGCGCACACCCTCACCACCATGCACACCCTGATTGTCCATGCACACCCGCCGTGCCGTGCACACCCATGGTGCGTGCACACCCGCCGTGCCATGCACACCCACCGTGCCATGCACACCCGCCGTGCCGTGCCCAGCCACCTCCAGGCGGTTCCCACCACGCGCGGTTTGGCAGCCCGGTGACACCCCCGGAGGGAGGAGAGGTGCGGAGGAGCTGAAAGGCGGCACCAAAAGCCTGCCGCGAGGCTCTGGCACCGCGCGGGCTGCTTCAGCGAGGAGCACTTTGAGATTGCGATCGCTGGCAGCAGGAGGGGCTCTGAGGAACCTTTTCCACCCCCGGGTTTTGCTGACTTGGCAAGACACAACTTGATATCAGAACGCTGCCTAGGGCCTGGAGCGTTTGAAAGTTATTTGCATGCTGTGTTTACTGGCTTGCCCTCCGCCGCGAAATCTTGAAAATGAAACAGATTCACCTTCTCAAAGTGAAACCCTTGCTGCCGCCGAGCTAATTTGACTCGGCAGCAGTGAAACGCTGGAGCCATTCCCATGGGAGATTTTGGGGCTGCGGTGCGTCTGGGAGCCAGGGCTGTCTGCGATCCCAGGCCCCTGCTTCTGCTTTTTTGGATGTTTTCTGCTCGCAAGGGATTTGTGGGGGCAGGTTTCGGTGGGAGGATGCAGGAGCTTCCCGCTCCCGGCTGGGAGCGGCTCGGTCGTGCCGCCTGAAGCCTCGCTCCCAGCCGCCCGCCTGGGTTCTGCGGGGACTTCGGGGACCTCAGCCTGGGCGCAGCCCAGGTCCTGCCGAGGATCCTTGCTCCGTTTAGGCAGGAAGAGGTAAAAATGGCCTTGGTGCGGTGGCTTGGTTGCCTCATGTGGCGCGGGGCACCCTGCGGCACCCAGTTCCCACCGGTCCTTCCCCGCCACCCGGCTGCGTGTCCCCGGTGCCCGCTGGGACCCCCGTGGCGTGCAGGGTAGGGGCTTGCTGCACACTGGGTGCGAGCCCCGAGCTGGCCAGGCCCTCCCCGGGCTGCTCCTCTTTGTGAGAGGCTGAAATCCCCTTGCGTTGGCCGCCTGCTTCCGTGGGGCTTCGCGCCTCCGCCCTTGCAGCCACCGGGGTGGGGTCCTGGTGGAGGGGACGTGGCAGCCCTGCCCTGGCCGGGCTCTGCTCGTCCCTCTGTCCCCGAACCATCCCCTCCTTGGAGCCCGGGTCCCTGCTGCGAGCCCTGGGCTCACCGGGCGCCGCCGGCGCCCCCGGCCCCGTGGCCTGATTTCCTCCGCACGGGTCCCGCGGCGGCTGCGGTCGGAGGCGCTTCGCTGTCCTGCTGAGATAGCAGGGGCCGCGCTCACCCCGCGGCCTCTTGCAGCCGCTCTAGCAGCGGTTATTGCAACACGTTCCCATGCATGCGGGGCTTTTAACGGGCGCCTTGCTCTTTCTGCAAGTTCCTGATCTCCGAGGAGGCATTTTGAGGAAGTCCCCGGCAAGGCAGAAAGCCCTGCGCAGAGCCTGGAGCGCGGCGCGGAGCCGGGCATGGGCTGCGGGCTGGCAGCGCTCTCCCCACCCACGTCCCGAAGCTGAGCCCAGGTACCGCGCTTCGCCCGCTTCCCTCCCACCTACAGAGCCCGAGGGCATGGGA
This sequence comes from Anser brachyrhynchus, assembly GCF_964034855.1. Taxonomy (NCBI): domain Eukaryota; kingdom Metazoa; phylum Chordata; class Aves; order Anseriformes; family Anatidae; genus Anser; species Anser brachyrhynchus. Next base: position 212,088,868 of record NC_137694.1, on the reverse strand, counting down.
ACGGGAACCTGGGTGTGCCGGCGGGGTCTGCCTGTCTGTCTGTCTGTCTGTCTGCCTGCCTGCCCTGCCTGTCGGACTGCAGATGCTGAAAGAGGAATCGGGACCTGAATCAGACCGGTCCGCCAAGCGCTTCACGCCCAAGGGCTCCCGCTCCTGCTCCCATGGTGCTGCCCCGGGGGTGGCAGCCAGCAGCAGCGCTGCCACCAGCCCTGGCCAAGCCTCTGTCCCCCCCCGGGTGACCCCAGCACCGGCAGCACGGCACGGGGGGGGCCGGGGGGGGCTGCAGTCGGGGTGCTGGGTTTCTGGCGGTGCATGCTGGGGTTCCCACACGGTGCCGTGCCCGGCGCAGAGCCCACCACCACGGTGGGTCCGGGAGGAGCTCTCCTGCTGGGCTGGGGGGCACACAGGGGGGAGGGCACCTCGGTTCTCCTGCTTCACTCCGTTTGCCCTGGACATGGAGCTGCTTTTGGGGTAAATCGGGCTGGAGAGGGAACAGCGGGTGAGCTGGCCCTGCCGACCCGCCGCTGGCTGGGGGCTGGGGGCGCGGGGGGCGTTCGCATGCTGAACGGGTCCTCCTGGCTCATGTGGCGGTGATGGCGATCGCTCACGTGGCTGTGCTGGCAGCTCCCCTGGCCACGGCTTCCCAGGCTGTTGGGGCCGTTGTGGGGTACGGGGACCCCCATCTGGCACCATGTCCCCCCCCCTGCTGCGGCACGGTGCAGGGCGGTGAAATATCGGGCGGCAGCTTGGAGCAGGCAGCACCCCCCCGAGGGGACGGCGGGCACAAGCTGCCTCGGTGGGGGTCTTCTGGGGGCTCTCCCAAGGACCCTGGGAGCAGGGTGACCCCCCCCCAGGGGCTGGGACAGGGGGGTGCTGGCGCACAGGTCGGGGCGGATGGGGGCCCTGGTGGGAGCCCTGCCTGGGAGCTGCATGCAGGTGGCCGGGGGTAGAAAAGGACCCAAATATCTCCGTTAATTTGGGTGCAAGCAGGCCAGGTCCGTGAGGATATGGGGTGGGTGGGGAGCACACAGAGAAGCAGCTGTGTCCCCTGCAGCGAGTTCTGCGTCCACAGCATGGGGAAACTGAGGCACGGCAGGGGGATGAAGCCGGTGCTGGGGCTGGGGGGGTCTGTTCCCAGCCGTTCTGGGGTCTGGGCTCCGTCCTCCTGGCTCGGAGGCTGTGCCCGCAGCCCCAGGCACGAGGCTCCCGCAGCCGCTAAGTCCCTTACAAAATAATCGCGGGAGGAATGCGGCCGGGAAGCACAGGGGGGATTTGGATCTGGGTGCTGGGAGTGGGGGGGGGGGGCACCCTCCTTGCCCAGCCCTGGAGGCCGGAGCTGCTCCGTGCATCTTCTGGGGCCGTGCCACCAGAAACCGTGTCCCCAAAAAGGGGACGGGGGGGTGCGGGGAGCGAGCTGGGAGCTGGGCGCCGCTCCTCAGGTTGCAGCAGCCCGGGTTGTTTCCAGCGGCTCTCCTCTTTCTGGAATTTCCTCGTCTCCTTTCGGGTGGAGGTTAAATGATTAATGGCCCAAGGAGGAGAGCCGGCGAGGGGCTGATGAATGATTTACGCGGCTGACACGTGCCGAGGCGAAGTGCTAAAGAGCGAAGGCGACTCCAGCCCAAGGGGCAGGGCCCGCAGGTCCCTCGGGGAGCTGATGGGGTGGTGCCGTGGTGCCACCTCGGTACGACAGCCCCGCTGCAGTGCCCTCCGTCCTGAAGGGCTGCCCCCAGCACCGCCTCGCCCCCAGCTCCAGGTGCTCCCAGCCCTGTGCCCGTCGCTCCTGGTGGCTCCTTCTCGTCCCTGCGTGGGGTGACATTATCCATGTTGGGACTGCGCACTGCAAAACGCACCGGGGGAGCTTCTCCAAACCCCTCGTGCTCCCCCGAGGCAGCAAGCTGCGTGGCATCGCTGCGCTGGGCAGGCTCAGAGTGGTGCGGCACAGCCCTGCAGCCCCGCTGGAGCCAGGATCCGTCCCTGCACCCCCCCGGGCATTGCTGGGGACAGGGCTCGGGATGGGGAAGGGGGTGTGCGGGGTCCAGACGTGTCCAGCGGGGTCCAGCCCTGGGCCAGCAGCAAACCGAACGGCAAGGGAGGGGTGGTCCTGAGCGGGTCTGCCCCCAGGGCTTCTCCGTGCCAGGAGTGCTGCTTGTGCGCTCCCCAAATCCCCCCTTTTTGCGGTATTACCCCCCCCCCAGGTGCTCTAGCAGGGCGCTGCTGATGGGCTGGGTCAGGGGTCTCACCCTGAGCCAGGGGAGCCACCAGGGCTTTGCTTTTCTCTCCAAATGCTCCTGGAACCCAGGGTCCTCCCCGTGCCCCCCGCTGTGCCGCGGGGCTCAGAGCTTTGTGCTCGGGGCTGCGCTTTCGTGGCCCCAAGGAGCCCGGCGAGGACCAGAAAATGGGTTTTCAGGGCTTTTTTTTTTTTTTTTTTTCTGCAAAAGGTGGCAGAGAGGGGACGGGACGGCGGCAGTGCTGCAGCGCTGTGTTTCCTTCTGCTTTTCCTCTGCAGGGCCCGGACTGGGGCAGGGAGCAGCCGGGGGACGAGCCCGCGTGCGCAGAGGCAGCGCCGGACGTCCTGTGACAGCAGTGTCACCGCGCGGCGTCACTCGCCTATTTTTAAAGCCAGGTGGCTTTTTTTTTTTTTTTTTCTTTTTTTTTTTAGCGCCGGGGGCGTGAGAGGGAAAGTGCCCGGCTGTGCACGCATCCCTGCGCAGCTCCCCGCGGGGCTGACGGGGTTTGTGCTTCTGGGGGGGGTTTATTGCTGGTCGTGCACCCTAAAAATATCTGGGGGGTTGTGGGGGGTCTGCCCCGGGCCCACTGCTCGCTCCGCACCCCGTAAATGTGCCTCTCTGTGCGCACTGTGCACAGCACCACGTCGGGGAGGAGCAGCAGCAGCTGAGCTGCCAGAACCACGGGGGTCGGAGGAGCATGAGTCAGAAAAAAAATGTGACTCCGAGGGCCAGATTTCGCGACCAGCGTATTTATAGCAGCAGGAAATCCTCTGGCTCTTGTTGAGCAGGGCAGAAGGAGCTCCTAGCGAGCCCGAAATAAAATGTGTGTGGGGTCAGGGCGGCGGGGGAATCGGGGACGCCGGCGCTGCTCCGCTGGTGGCGCTTGGGGACGTGTGGCCCCGTGCCTGGCGTGCTGTGGCCGCGTCTGGTGTGCCGAGGGGGGGTGGCAGGGGCAGGATTTCCCGTCACCGCTGCTCCTGCAGATAAGGGGGGCTCTGCACGGCGGTGCTCAGCACTCTGCTTTGCTCTCCTCCTCGGGAAGGAGCCCCCTGCACCGGCGCCGGCTCTGAAAGGTGCTGTGGGTGCTGCTGGTGGGGTGCCGGGGGGCTGCGGGCGCAGGGTGCAGGATGGTGCTGGGGGTCCCAGCCCTGGTGCTGCTGCAGGAGGCTGAACGGGGGCAGCAGCAGCTTCCCGGCAGCCCCAGGCCCCGCAGCTCCTGTCGGAGGTGTTTGAGCTGCGCAAACCCCTCGGCCAGGGGCATCCCCTCGCCTGCCCGGCCCCCATCATCCTGTGGTGCCGCAGGCTGAGCACCACGTCCCGCTGCCCCGCTGCCCCGCACGCTTTGGGTCTCCTCGGGGGCAGCGGGGGGCGAGCTCAGCGCGTGTTCCCCCGGCACAGCCGCGCGTCCCGGGCTTGCAGATCCGGGTCACCCAGGAAAAGAGGAGCTCTCGCTTGGCTGGCACGCAGCCGGGGCCGAGCTGTGCGCCGAGCGGCACGGCCGCGGGGCCGTCGCGCTCCCAGCCCGCTGCGTGGCCGGGATCAGAGTTCATGGGTGCGGGAGCTCAGCCTCCCGCCCGGAGCCACCAGGAACTGGGGTGCTGAGGCTGAGGGTGAGCCCTGCTTCTCCTCCCCGCCCGTGCCCTGCGCAGTGCTGCGGGGTGCTGAGCCCCCAGGGCTTTGGCTTCCCGTGCCCGAGCGTCGCCCCGTGGGCTCGGTGACACCCGCTGGTGCTGGCTCCTCTGCCGCTGGGGACAACTTCGGGCTCTGCAGGTGGGAGAGGGGCTGAGGGCTGGAGCGGGGCAGGAGAAGGACTTGGGACTGCGGTGCCGGGGGGGGGCTGAGTCCCTGAGGAACCATCGGCTGGCCCAGATATAGGGGCAAGCTCGTGTCAGGTCCTGGGCACCGGCCACGGCCCTGCTTCGTGCTGCTGGGTGGCTGGAGAGGCTCAGCCCAGCAGCCTGCAGCGCCCCCGGCATGGGGAAGCAGAGGGGTGGCATGGGGATGGCATGGGGAGGGCACAGGGGTGGCACAGGGCAGCAGGGAGGTGACATGGGGGTGACACGGGGCTGGCCCCCTGCCGCCACCCAGAGCTGCGAGCAGCCAGGCAGGGAGCTGAGTGCTTGCAGTCAGAAGCCGGGAGCTGGCCCCGCTCCTAAAATCACGAGCTTGCTCCCCACGCCGGCAGATTTACAACCCGCAGCCAAGCACACGAGCCCCTGGGCTGTGAGATAAAGCGCCGGGGGCTCTGCGGGCACGGTGACAAGCTGGGGACGGCCACGGCCACCAGCGCCCTGCCAGGGCAGCGGGGACCTCGGCTCCTCTCGGCACCACGTTTCCCTGGGAAGGTTTTGCCCGGTGTTTCGGGAGGAGACGCGACCTCCTGGTCCCATCCGTCTGTCCGCGTCCCCCTGTCCTGGCTTGTGCACCGGCTGGCTCTGTGCCGGGGGCCGTGGCCACACCATCGCCCAGCATTTTGGGGCTCCTCAGCGGGCTGCCTGCCCGCCTTGCAGCGGCTCAGGCGCTATTTATACATCACCCCCGCACCCTATCGATTAGCCCATCACTGGCTGCGTGTCCTCTGTCCTGCGGCAGGGACGCAGAGGAGCGAGAGGATGGCAAGAGCAGGCGGGGGGGGCAGCCAGCAGCTCCCCCAGCCAGAGCCTGCTGTGTCCCCCCCTGGCCATGCCACCCTTGGCACTGTCACCACCGTGTCCGGATGGCTTCTGCAGGCTCCTTCTGCTGGGACCCAGCCATGAGGACCCCACGGGCAGCGCGGGTCCAGCACGGGCCGTGCCACCAGCACCCCCAGCACCCGCTGCCGCGCCGTGCCCAGCTCTCCGCGGCGAGCCCCCGTGGCGACTCTAATTAAAGCCCCGGGGGGTGGCCCTAATTAGCGCTGGGGCACCTACATTGAGGATCCTGGGCTGGCACCGTGCCATTCCCAGCTCACCCGCAGCCCCATTTGCTCTCCAAATTGGTGGGGATGAGGGCGGTGCTGGGGCGGGGGTGAAGGGACCCCCCCCCCCCCCGAAACTCAGCCTGCTCGACGCGGGGAACCTGCGCTCACCCCGTCCCTTTCCCTCCCCCCCAGGTCCCGACGCCGTGCTGAGCCCCGCCGGGCGGAGGAGATGCGCTGAGCGCCGCGGGACCCCCGCCATGGAGGAGGAGGAGGGGGGGTGGCTCCCGGTGGCCGCCTGGCTGGCGGCCCTGCACCTGGAGCAGTACGCCGACGCCTTCGAGCGCAGCGAGCTGCGCACCGTCTGGGACTGCCGGGCGCTGACGGACGAGGGGCTCACCCGCCTCGGCGTGCTGCTGCCCGGCCACCGCAAGCGCATCCTGCTGGGCGTCCAAAAAGCCTTCGCCGAGGCCGCCCTGCCCGAGCCCCCCCCGAGGAAGCCGGTGCCCATGAAGCGCCACATCTTCCGCCAGGGTGCTGGCACCGCCGCCCCGACGGAGCCCCCCCGCTGCCCGCCGCTGCTGGAGCCCGAGGGGGCCGCGAGCGTCGCCCTGCTGCCGCCCCCCATCCCGCCCAGGGTGGGCTGCCGGCCCCCCGTTAAGTTCTCGCCGGCTGCCAGCAGCCCCGAGCCGCCCCCTCCCTGCAGCCCGGCCCCGGAGCTGCCCCCTCTGCCAGCCCCCAAAGCCGAGAGCCGGGCGAGACCCCCGCTGCCGCCTCTGCCGGCCAAGCGTCACCAGGTGGAAGGCAAATGCCAGTCCCTCAAGGCCCCCCCGGCGCCCAGCCGCCCGCCCGCGCTGCCCCCCAGGGCCGGGTCCCAGCACGAGGCCAGCAGGTACGGGGCTGGGAGCGGGGAGCGGCGGGTGTCGGGGGGGGAGGCTGGGCCTGGGGGGCCCCGAGCTGTGGGGTCTCCATGAGGGGAGGGTCCAGCGCATCCCCTTGGGGGGCCCCCTACACCCCCGTATCCCCCTGGAGGTCCCACAACTCCAGTATGCCCCCCTGGGGGTCCCAGTATCCCCAGTGCACCCCCCTGGGGGTCCCCATGCCCCCAGCGCGACCCTCTGGGGGTCCTCCCACCCTCACCCCCTGGGGGTCCCACAACTCCAGTATGTCCCCCTGGGGTCCCCATACCCCCAACACACCCCCTTGGGGGTCCCTACACCCCCGTATCCCCCTAGGGGTCCTACAACTCCAGTACATCCCCCTGGGGGTCCCTATACCCCTGGGGGTCCCACAAATTCCATACTTTCCCCTGGGGATCCCCACACCCCCAGCACACCTCCTTGGGGGTCCCTACACCCCCTGCATCCCCCTGGGCATCCCACAACTCCAGTACATCCCCTTGGGATCCCCATACCTGCAGCACACCTCCTTGGGGGTCCCTACACCCCCACATCTCCCTGCGGGGTGTCACAACTCCAGTATGTCCCCCTGGGGGTCCCAGTACGCCCAGAACAACCCCCTGGGGGTCCCCATGCCCCCAGCACAACCCTCTGGGTTTCCTCCCACCCTCACCCCCCTGGGGGTCCCACAATTCCCATATATTCCCCTGGGGGTCTCCTGCTCCCAGCACACCCCCTTGGGGGTCCCTACACCCCCGTATCCCCCTAGGGGTCCCACAACTCCAGTATGTCCCCCTGGGGGTCCCCATACCCCCAGCACCCCCCCTTGGGGGTCCCCACAACCCAATGCCCTTTTGGGGGTCCCACAACTTCAGTACATCCCTCTGGGGGGGTCCCCATACCCCCAGCACCCCCCCCCGGGTTCCTACACCCCCAGCACACCCCCTTGGGGGTCCCCCCACCCTCCCACCCCCATCTCACCCCCCCGGTCTCCCCGCACCCCCGTGGCCGCTCTTGTCCCGGACACTGGTGCCCCCTAGTGTCACTGTCCCCACCGGGGGGGGGGACACCTGCCGGGACACCCCCAGCTCCGTCCCAGTCCCCGGGGGGGTGCCGAGGGGGCCAAAACCTCGCCGTGCGCCCCGGGCTCCGCGGCTCTCCCCTTGATGCTGCTTTTGGGGCTGAAAGTTGTATTTTGCTGTTTTGTCTTTTTTTTTTTTTTTTTGGTTTTCTGCCCCGGCAGCCCCTTTGGCTGGGCAGTTTGGGGCCGAAAGTGCCCCGTCTGGGATTTTCCTGTCCCTCGGTGCCAGCGGTGCCCCCCCCCGGCACACGCAGGCGGGCGGCGGGGACGTGGTGCTGAGCACGGGGTGGCGCGGGGTCACCCCGGGCACCCCGCCCCTGCTGTCACCCCGTCCCCTCGGCCACCTTGTCCTGGCCGTGCGTTTGCTCTCCCCCAGCTCTCGGGGTGCGGGAGGCCCCCCCCCCCCCCGCGGCCCCCCCCCCGGCACGGACCCCGTGCCCCGGTGCGGGCGCTGAGCGCCGAGGAGCTCATCCTGCCCTGCAGACCGCAGGCAGCTGCCGGCCGCGCAGCCCCCGTCACATGAGAGCGGCTGCGGTGTGGTGACAGCAGCCTGCACAGCCATCGGGGGGGGATGCGGGGTGTGAGGACGTCCCCCCCCACCCTCCATCCCCCCCTCGGTGCCTCCCCCCCCCCCCCCCAGCTGCAGCACCTCCCCGCTGCCGTCGGGCGCGAGCCAAAGCAGCCCCGGTGCAGCTGCAGAGCTGAGGCTGAGCGGGTTTTGCTGCAGCGGGCTGGAAATGTGTGTGCTGCCCCCTCACCCCCCCTCCCGGGCATGATTCTCCCCCCCCCCGGGCACGACCAGAGCTTGTGCACCCCAAAATCCTGCAGGGCAGCACGTGGGTACGGGGCTGGGTGCTGAGCACAGCGCTTGCAGGGGGGGCGATGTCAGCCAAGATGCTGACCAAGACGGGGGGCTGCCCCGTCCCCCTGCTGTCCCCTGCTGGGGGAGGCCATGTGTGCCCCCCCCCCCAGCAGCCCAATGTGCTCCTGCAGCTGGTGAGCCCCCCCCGGCAGGCAAAGCCCCCCTGGGTGGCCCCATTTCTCCAGCCTCAGGTGGCAGCACCCGTCCTGTCCCTGTCCTCAGGAGGGTTGCATGGGGGGGGGCCCTGCAGAAATAATGCCAGGGAGGGGGCTGGGGGGGGTCCCCGCGTGCTCAGAACTGAACCGGGGCTTGCTGTGGTTTTGGGGGCTGTGGAGGTGGCAAGGCTGGGGGTGCTCCTGTGGCCCCCTGTCCCCACTCCCCATCCCGTGTCCCCATCTCGTGTCCCCATCCCTGTTCCCCCTTCCCCATCCTCTTTCCCAGTGCCATGTTTCCATCCCGTGTCCCCAACCCCACTCCCCATCCCTGTATCCTGTTCTCCATCCTCTCTCCCCATCCCAAGTCCCGATCCTGTGTCCCCATCCCATGTCCCCACCGTGTCCCCATCCCTGTTCCCCATCCATGTTCCCCGTTCCCCATCCTCTCTCCCTGTCCTGTGTCCCCATCCCATGTCCCCAACCCTACTCCACATCCCTGTTCCCCGTTCCCCATCCTCTCTCCTCATCCCATGTCCCTATCCTGTGTCCCCATCCCTGTTCCCTGTTCCCCATCCTCTCTCCCCATCCCGTGTCCCCATCCTGTGTCCCCATCCCATGTCCCTACCGTGTCCCCATCCCTGTTCCCCATCCCTGTTCCCCGTTCCCCATCCTCTCTCCCTGTCCTGTGTCCCCATTACATGTCCCCAACCCCACTCCACATCCCTGTTCCCCATGTCCCCATCCCATGTCCCCATCCTGTGTCCCCATCCTCTCTCCCCATCCTGTGTCCCCATCCCATGTCCCCATCCCGTGTCCCCACCCCGCTCCCCGTCCCCGCAGCCCCCCCAGACCCATTCTCCCCGCCGGGAGGAAGCGAGGCCCTCGGGGCTGCGGGTTTGGGGCCGGCCGTGGCCGCCTCGGGTCGCTCAGGAAGTTTTTGTGCGCGGCGAGCGCCGAGCAGGAAGTGCTCGGGGGGCGGCCGAGCGGGCGCCCAGCTCCGCTCCCCGGCATCGCCTCGCCCCGCCGCGCCGGATTTGGCCCTGTTGGGACCCCCCCCCAGCCGCCGGCCCAGGTAGGGGCAGTGCCACCGCCGCATGCGGCGAAGCGCAGCCTTCGTGGCGAGTGTGGCGGAGGGCGGCGGATTTTGCACGGGGAACGCGTTTCCTCTTCTCCAAAAGTGGGAATTTCACCTCCTTTTGCGCCGTTCTTGCGTTTTCCTGAGCCCCCCCCGGTTCCCCTCCGGCCCTGGGGACTGGGGTGAAGGGGGGCGGAGGAGGGAGGGTGCTGTGCGCCGGGTGCTGCGGTGGCACCGGGGCTCGGGGCTGGCCACGGCACAGTCGTGGCACGGCGCCTTCGTGCACCCCGGCAGGCGGAGAGGAGCCGTTTGCAGGGCAGAACCCCGGTGCCAGGCAGGGGACGCCGTCATGTCGTGACCCTTTTTGTGCATCGTGACCCTTTCCGTACGTCACCACTGAGGTGGTCGGAGCCTGAGTGCGTGCTGACACCCCCCGGGGCCATGAGGCAGCGTCGCCTCCTGCTTTTTGTTTTGCTTTCCTTGCGTGGACATTTCCTTCCTCTGCGCCCCGGGAGGTGGGGACACGTCCCCGCGGTGCCACGCTCCCCTCTCCGCCCGTCCCTTCCCCTCTGGGGCCACCCGGGTGGCACCAGGAGATGCTCAGGTTGCTGGAGGCGCTGGGGAACTCCTCGCTGCAGGGTTTTGGAGGCGTTGGGTGTTGGTGAGGCTCCGGAAGCCTCAGGAGCGAGTCGTGGGTGGGCGTTAAGGGTCACTGCCACGCTGGGGACCCCGAGCCGTGGGAGCGGGTCCTGCGTGGGGACTGCTGCGCCTGGGCTGGCTCCCACTCACTGGGCCCAGCTGGTGGTGGTGTGTCCGGTGCTGGAGAGGACGGGGACAGGGATGGGGACATGGACAGGGACGTGTCCTCACCGTGGCCTGGAGCCTGAGTGTGCTGGCGGCTCCAGGAAGGGTGGCAGGAGCTGTTTTGTGCCAGCATGGGCATCGGGACGGCTCCTGGCCATCGCTGTTCCCCGGGACACCGATGCCCGTGCAGTGTGCGTGTCTTCACGTGTGTAAATTATCTGTGCGGACTTCACGGGTGCGTGGTTACTGCAGTGACTGTGTGCACAGGGTGTCTGTGCAGGGGGCGTGTGGAGCGGGCCGGGTCCGCGCTGCTACCCGCGGCTGCAGGGGGTGCGCTTTACGTGCTGGTGCCCGACCGCTGCCGTGGGTGTGCACAGGAGGGCGCTGAGATTTTTTCTCACAGGTGTAACCCGGTGCACGGCTCCCGCGGTGGGCGTACGCGGCAGGCAGTGGCTGTGGTGGGGCTGGGTTCCTACAGCAGAGGTACGCGGTGAGCCGAGGACAGGGAGGTGCCGGGTTCCGGTGGTGTCCGGGTACCCGGGGGCTACGACGTGCTGCTGCTGAGTGCTGCGGGGAGTGGTGTAACGGCACCGACGCTTGGCTGCTCAGGTACACGCCTGGCTCCTGGTGGTACGGACACGCTGCTGCCTGCTTCCTACAGAGGACAGACGCAGTAGGGCATGGATACGGTGATGCGTGGTTCCCGTGGACGATACGCACAGTAGGGTGCGGAAGCACAGGTGCTTGGTACCCATAGAGGATGTGCACAGCAGGGTTTGGCCCCGTGCCGGGTGTCGGTGGGTGCCTGCCCACCCCCCGGGTCCATTTAGCACTGGTGAGGCGATGGCAGCGGGGCTGGGGGAGCTGGAGACAGCCCCAGCTGCAGCTCGTGTGGGTTTTGGGCGTGGGGACCCCGAGGTGACGGCTGAGCGGGGTGGCTGGGGAGCAGGGTGCCGTGGACCTGGAGCTGGCTGGTGGGGAGCCCCACAGCTCGGACCGTTGGGTCCCGGCCCCTTGTGCCCTTCCCTGCCCCACGGCTGGGGCTCTGCGCTCTGCTGTGTGAGCTTGGTGAGCTCAGAGGTCCCGAGGGGTGTGGGGACACTGCCCGGACCCAAAGCGGCGGGGTGATGCTCCTCCGCATCGGGGTGCTGCTTGTCCACATCGGGGCAATGTGTGCACTCGGCCGGGTGATGCTTGTCTGTGCTGGGGGGGGGCTGTTTGCCCACGCCTGGGTGATGCCTCCCCACCTCGGGGTGGGGGTCCCCACCACATCTGGGTGCTGCGTCCAGGCTGCTGCCTCTCGCCGTCAGCCAGCGACACCAGCGCACGGGTCTGTCCCCAGCAGCCACGGCTCTGGGAGGGGACAGCGCCTCCAGAAGGACAGGGGGGTGTCCCCAGGATGGGTCTGGGGGGAGGACCTGCTGCCTCCCCAGGCCCCGCCGGGGCCCTCTCTGCTGCGCTGCCCGGCATTTTGGGGGTGCAGCCGCCCGCCCCGGCTCCCCCTCTTCCGGCAGCGCCGCCGTGGTCCCCGGCACTTCCTCCCGCAGGGCATGGCCGCTGCGGGGCCGTACCCACACCCTCCCCGACCGACCCCCACAGAAACAGCCCTGGGGGGGGTGGGAGGGACACGGGGGGGACTTTTTGCAAAAGTCACCGAGGGGCCAGACCTGGGGGGGGCGGGTTGAGCCTCGGGGTCCCGGCGGGCTCCAGGTCTGCCGAGAGCGAGCGTCGCGCTGCAGTTTCCTCCGTGCTGCTGCTGCCCTCCAGCCAGCTCCGTCCCCCCCCCGCTGTGTCCCCCCTGAGGCCTGCCAGTTCCCCAGGTCACCCCCAGCCCTGCCAGGTCCCCAGGTCACCCCCAACCCTCCTGGGTGTCACTGTCACCCCCAGACCCGCTGGGTGCCACTGTCACCCCAGCCCTCCTGGGTGCCACCGTCACCCTCGGCACGCCTGCTTCCTGCTGGGGGGGCTTGAGAGGAGCGAACAGAGGGGCTGTGCTGGGGGGCACCCATGGGGAAAGTCACCTCCTCGTCCCCAGGGGATGGAGGAGGGCAGGGAGCGATGGCTGAGGAGGGGGCAGCACTCTGGGCTGTGCCCCCTGCCTGTGCTGGCACGGGGCGGCACACACGGAGCTGGGGGTCCCGCTCCGCTCCCCGTGCGGGGCCGCAAGAGCTGCTGAAGTTTTCGGGGTTGAGGAGCCCTGGGGTGTTTGCAGCTCTGGTGCTTTTGCAGCTTCGCCTCTCGGTGTTTTGGGGAACTGAAACGTTATCAGTGCCCTGAGGACACTGTGGCTTCCCGCTGCTGGCCTCATCCCGTGAGCCCCAGGGGGACGGGCACGCAGGACCGGGTGACAACAGGAACGGCGTCCTCCTGAGCCCTCCTGAGATGTCCCTGGTGAGGAGGCAATGGTTGTCCTTGCCTGTCTTGCTGTGAAACAACAGGAAATGGGACAGCCTGGGGGCCTCAGGGAGGCTTGGGGACCTTGGGGCAGTTTGGGGACCTTGGGGCAGCTTGGGGACCTTGGGCAGCTTGGGGACCTCGGGGCCATCAGCTCGCTGCTGGCATCGGGGCTCATGACGCAGCCCACTGGGGGCCTGGAGGCCACGCAGGTGGCCCCCTCTTGCTGGGGGCCCTGTGACAAACCCACTGTCACCTCCCTGCCCCTGGGTCCCTGCGCCCCTCGGTGCCGGCCCCCGGCTGGTGGTGCCGGTGGCACTGGGAGCTGCGGGAGGGCTGGCCCCCGCTCCCCTAATGTATGGATGGTTGTGGCTGGTTCCCATGGCAATGGCTGCTGAGAAATGAGGTCAGCCTGACCCGCAGCGAGGCAGCCGAGGGAGAAGTTTGCTCTCCGAGGCTCCGGGAGAGCTCCCGAGCACCCTCGGTGGAGACAGAAGCCAAAGCATCTGCGGGCAGCCTGGGGACCCGGCGTGGCCGTCCCCAGGGCGCACTGGGTGCTGGGAGCAGCCCAGGTGGTGCTGAGCTTTCTCCGTGTAACTGCTGGGACTTGGTGCTCGAGGGGCCGGATCCTGCCCAGACGCCCCAGCTCGGGGCTGCAGTGCAGGCGGGAGGTGCAGGGCTCGTGGATGGGGACGGTGGCCCCAGTGCAGGGCCGGGAACATCTCCAGCGGCACCCGCGGCTCGGCAGCGCCCACCTTGGGCACCCAGCCGTCTCCAGCACGGGCTGTCAGCTCCCCCAAAAAACTCTTTGGTGAGCGATTTGGAGTGGGGCTGGAAGCTAAAACTGCCCAAATGCCCGCGGTCTGCGAGGCTGTGGCCATGGCTATGCCCTGGAGTAGGCGGAGTAGGAGTAGGGCTGCGGAGGGTTGGCATCGCCGCCGCCAGAGCCCGCTGGGTCTGGAGCCGAGTTTTCCACCTCGCTGGCTCTGACGCATGGGGCTTGGGCTGCGATTCCCTGTGGGACAGCAGCCCAACGGGACCCCCGTTGGGCTGCACGCTGTGTTGGGCGTGTGGCTCTTGCACAAAATCCCGTTCCTGGTCCCCCCGAGCGCACCCCCTGTGCCACTGGCGGAGCTCAGCGCCCCGTGGGGCTGCGGGGCCGTGCCGAGCCTCCTCCCCGCTCGGCCCCCTCCGTCACATCGGGGCCGCTCAATCAGGTCCCTCTTATTTTTGTACCCAGCGGGAACTTCCTCCAGTTTCCTGCCCCCAGAAGCACTACGGTGCGGAGGGCTTTATTTATTGCCGCCCGCCTGCAGTAGTTCGGGAGGCAGGAAGCGAGCGGAGAACAGCGGTGACGGGCAAGGGGCGGCCAGAATCGGCTCGGCGGGGGGCTCAGGGGGCTCCAGGCAGAGAGCTGGGTGCTGTGAGCCTGGGACCCGCGTCCCCTGGGTCCCCTGGGACCCAGCCCCCCGCCAGCCCAGGGGACAAAAACACCTGATACGGGACCGGGTTTCAAGGCTGGAGGCGGCCCCTGGTGTCCCTGAGGGCCCGATAAGAAACCTGAGCTGAGAGGGAGGTTTGAGGCTGGCTGCCAGAAAATACTTCCAGGCCAGAAAAGCGCCGCCATAACCCGCGCGGGGTGAGGCCTTTGCCACGGGAGGGTTTTGGGGATCGGGGATGGGGTTGGTGTGTGCGACCCGTGCTGTAACAGGGGCTCTGTTCTGGGGTCCCCCCCCGGGGGAAAGAGGGTGCGGGAGGGTCCGTGGGATGCCCGCGGTGCTGTCCTGCAGCGCCTGCTCCTGTCTCTCCGCAGCGTTCCTGCCAAGGAGGAGATCCCCGTCCCCATCCCCGACAGGGAACCTTGTGTCCCTCCATCCCCACCGGCCCTGCTGCCCCGTGCCAAGCCGCAGCCGGCCCCGCAGCCACAGACGCCCTCCAAGCCCTCCTGTCCCTTCGTGCCCGAGTTCGGTGAGTACGAGCGGGGCCAGTGCTGTCCCTTCCTCGGTCCCAAATCCTCCTCTGGGCCACCTGGCGTGGTGTGGGTCCCTCTGTCCCTCTGTCCTGCCCAGCCTGCCCAGCTCCCTCCCTGCTCCATCCCCTTCCCAGGCTCTGGGCTGGGGATTTTTGTGGGGTACAACATCTGGGCTGGGGTTTGGATGCGCCCTCTCCCAGGAGGGGAGCGAAAGCTTCGCACGGGCTCAGGAGTCACCTGCATGGATACACGAAGAAGAGGAAAAGGCAGGCGGGAGCAGGATGCGGCCACCATTTGTGCCCCCAGCAGCTCTCCCCCTGCCCCGCGGTGCCACCCGCTGCGGCCCAGCTCCCACCTCGAGCGGCAGGAGGCTCGGGGGGGCCGCACGCTGCTCCCCTCCCTCAACCAGCTGAGCAAAGGAGCAGGGGAACAGAAACGGGCTGCGGGGAGAGCCCTGGGCCCCCCCGTGGCAGCTCCCGGCCGGGGCAAAGCCGCCCCCCGAGCGGTGCCGAGGGGTCGCGATGGTGCCGGGAGCTGCCCGCGGCTGGACTTTGCCCTTCCCCGGTGCTACCCAAGCCCTTGATAACGCCACCATTGTCACCTTGGAGGTTGTTTGCCAAGGGCAGAGCGCGGGGGAAGCCCACGGTGCTGGTGTGCTGGGGGCACGGCCGGGGCACGCTCCCCTCGCTCCCGTGAGACCCAGCAGTGCCCAGCACCTTCTCCTTGCCCTTGCAGATGACTCTGACTACGAGGACTCCGCCTGGGAGGAGGAATTAGCCAGCCCCGCGGGGCAGATGGCCGACAAGGTTGGTGTGGGTGCTGGAAGGGGACGGGGCGGTGAGCAGGAGAATGCAGGGCCCCCGACGGTGATGCTGGTCCTGGGTTGCTTGGTGGGCACGGCTTGGGGCTGGGGCGGAGGAGCAGGGTGCTCTGCGAGCCCACGGAGCTGCTGCTTCCCCGGCAGCACCAAAGCGCAGCCTCCCCGCAGGCTGGCGTGCACAGAGTGCGTGCTAGTGGACAGCTGCAGCATCACAGCCTACGTTTATTGCCTGGATTTGGGATTTTTATCCGCCGTGCGCTCCTTCCTGAGGCCGAACTCGTGTGGCTCTGGGCCGATTTTGGGGGCTGCGGCACCCTGAGCACCTGGAGCCCTCACCCTCCTTTTCCTGGCAATGGGCTGGCTTTGGAGCGATGTGCATTGCCTTCCTCTGGCCCCAGCCCTGCCACCCGCTGCCCCTGGGGCCGGGGGGTTATCCAGAACCGTCCAGAACCGCCACGCCACCTCGCAGAGCCATGGGCACCGCTGGAAGCCGCAGACGTGGGCGATGCAGGCGGTGCCGCTGCAATTCGTGCCCTCTTTCCCTGCCTCTCCCTGGGCATCCCTAACTGGTGGTGGTGCTGCGAGCTGCGTGGGGCCGGGATGCTCAGCACCCTGCTCGGTGCCGGGGGTGGCTGGAGGGGCTCGGCCCCACAGGAGCCCTCCCCAAGCCCCCTGGTGCGGAGCAGGGAGGGCGCAGGGCTGCCAATGTCATCCATGCCCATCCCCGCAGGAGGATGCCGAGCCTGTGACAGGTCGGCCGCGGTCCCTGCGCTTCAACAGCCTCTTCAGCGAGGACGAGCTCATCGAGGACTACTACGATGCTCCCCCGGCCAAGTAGGGGCTCCTCCTGCCGCTCCTCGTGTGCGTGTTCACGTGTGCCTGCGTGTGGGTGTGCAAGCATGCACGGGCAGGGCACGTTCGTGGCGATGTGCGGGCAGGAGCACGCGCGTGCGAGCACGCGTGTGAGCAGCTGGGGGGGATGCACGCGCAGGGCTGTGCGTGCGCAAAGGGGCTGTAAACATTCGGGGAGGGGGCACTCGCACGTGAGCGTGCGTCCGTGTGCATGTGCTGATGCTGATGCCCGAGATGTGTGCGCGCACAGGCGGGTGCGCACGGGGGTGCGTGCGTGTGCACGCGCCACGCCGGCATCGCTCCGCACCTCGGGGCAGGGCAGGGCGCTGAGCCGTGCGGGGGGGGCCGTGCCCACCCCGTCACCACCTCATAACCCCCCTCTCCCGGCTCGGCTCCCGCTCCCCAGCGCAGGCAGAGGCTGGAGCGACGACGGCCCCAGCCCGCGCCAGCCCCCGGTCGCCCTCTCCGGCGGCAGCCCCGGCACGCTCGGCGACGGCATGGAGCGCTCGGCCGCCGCGCAGCTCTCGCCCACCATCCGAGCGGGGTGGCTGGACAAGAACCCGCCGCAGGGGTGAGTGATGTTGGGGGGGGGCACAGTCCCGCTGCCCTCCCCGTGCTGTCGGTGTCACCCTTTTTCCTGCCCCGGAGGTGCTGTGCCTTTTTCCCCTTGTAAATCCTGCTTGCTGGGGGTGTCGTTGCACTCCGGTGAAAAGGGGTGCCTGCAGCCCCCTCCTGCCTCCTGGTTTAGGTTAAAAGTAGCCCCTTTTAGTGAAAGATCCTTTCTCAGAGAGGGTGCGCTGAGCTGGCTGAGGAGGAGGAGGGAGGGAGCTGGGGGAGGAAGGAGAAGCACGAGGGGAGGGTGGACGAGGGGAACAGGGATGGGGAGCAGGATGGGGACCGCGGCTTTCCGAGCACCGGGCCACGCACGTGGCCCCCCTGCCAACGCCCCCACTGCCGTCCCGGCCTGACGTTGCAGCTCCAGCTTCCCCCCATCCGAGCGCCGTGGGTCGGGCTTGTGGGGAAATGAGCTCTGCTCGCTCCGGGGAAGCCCGGTGGTGGCAGCAGTCCCGGAAAGCTGCTGTCTGGGGAGAAGCGGTGACTGCAGGCTGCCTCGCACCACCGGCACGGCCGTCCTGGCTTCTCCGCGGGGCTCAGAGGATTTTATTTTATTTTATTCACTGAGTTTGCTGCAGGAGGAGGCTTTTCTGGCAGCGCTTTTTGCTGCGTTCACCTGCGGGTTGTTGGGGGATAACACCCGTGGGCGCACAGACCCCGCAGCCTCCATAAAAGTGTTTCTTGTGCCGGCGGCCCCTTACCGCGGGGCTCCGCACCCCTGCTGCCCTGCTCCCGTGGGACCCGCGGGTGGCACGGCAATGCCGGGGAGCTTCTGCGGGAGCCCTGGGTCCCTGCCAGCATCTTAACGCCAGCCAGGAGGAAACCCCGAAGCCTGAATCCCCGAGGAGGAGGAAGCCGGGGACGGTTTTGGGGAAGTGAGAGCCGCACGGAGCTCCCCGGGGAGCCGGGGGGAAGCTGCTCCCTGGGTGGGGAGCCGGAGCCTGGGGAAGGCACTGGAAGGAAAACCAAAAAAAGAAAACCCAACCCCTGAGTGCCTAAAGCCAGCCGGGAGGGCTGAGGGGTTTCTGCGGGACGGGGATGGGGAACGGGAGGGCCCGTGGAAGAGCCCAGAGCCTTTCCTCCTTACGTAAAGGCCGAGCGGCGGGGTCACGTGTGGCGGTGCTGAAATCCTTTCCTGAACAAACAAGCGCTTAAGCAACAGCCCACGAAGCTGGGGGGGCACCAGGGGGGCTCCCAGGGCTTGCCGGAGGCTTTTAGGGGGTGCCAAGGGGGCGAGGGGGTGGCCTGTCCCCCTGCACCGCCATCCAGTGATGCTGATGCGCGCCGAGGGCGCGAGGTGCCCGACTGGACGCCACCAGCCCGGCTCTGGGGTCTCCAGTAGTGACTGCTAATTAGGATCAGCAGCTCACGGGGTGCTTTTAGGGGCAGCCCCCGCTCTCGGCTCCGTGCTTTCATCGGTGCCCGCAGGAAAGCACAAACCCCACCGCTTCCCCCGCTGCCACGAGGGCCGGGGACGCGGCGAGGGTCGATGGCGAGGTGGCCCCGGGCTGTCGGCAACTGGGGCGTGAAGGCACAGGCGGAGAGGCCCCGAGTTCAAGGGCGCGTGGTGGGGATTCGGAGGAGGGCTGGGGGGGCCGAGGGCGCTGCTGCAGCCGGGGGCTCGCCTCTCCTTCCTGCGCCCAAGCCCATGCAGGCAGAGAAGGGGCTGCGGGCGCTGGGGTCCGCGCTGTGTTGGGGTCCCCGTGCCCGACCTGTCCTGGCCCCCTTCGTGCTCCATGCAGGTGCTCCCCAAGCCCCTGGGGTGCAGCTCGGGTTCCCCGTCCCCTCCAACGGGCCCCTGCTGTCCCTCCCCAGGTCCTACATCTACCAGAAGCGCTGGGTGAAGCTCGACGCCGACTACCTCCGCTATTTCGACAGCGAGAAGGTGAGGGGGGAGGAGGGCTGAGGCTGGGGTGAGAAGGAGTCGGGGGGCTGCCCGGCTGTCCCACGCCGAGCCCACCATGGCAGCTGAGGCCGCATCCCTCTGCGCATCCCGGAGGCATGGGGATGCAAAGGGACGATGTCCCCATGGCACCACGGGCTGGGTGCTGGGGTGCTGCCAGCACGGGGTGGGATGTGGGGTGCCCCGAGCCTCCTGGACCCCGACGCTCCCATTTCGGGGCCGTTCCCGACCCGTGTCTCCGAGGCGGCGGCGGTGACGGTGCGTCTCTCCCCCTGTGTCCCCCCCCCCAGGACGCCTACTCCAAGCGCTTCATCCCCGTCTCCTCCATCTCCCGCGTAGCCAGCGTCGGGGACCAGAAATTCGAGGTGGTCACCAACAACCGCAACTTTGTGTTTCGGGCCGAGAGTGACGGTGAGTGCTGGGGACGCCTGCCTGTAGCCAACCCCGACCCCACTGCGGGGCCGTTCCCATCCTCCTGGCAGCCCCTGACCCCAGGGACAAGCCCCCCCCAGCCCGAGCCCTGACCCCTCTCTGCTCCTGCCCCGCAGCCGACCGTAACGAGTGGATCCAGACCCTGCAGCAGGTCGCGGAGGAGCGCAAGAGCAAGGCTCCCGAGAGGACGCCCATGTCCCTAACCGCCCCCGACGCCACGGAGCTCGTGGACAAGAGCGGCTTCCTGGAGCTGCGGGGGTTCAAGCACAAGCTCTTCGTGGCGGTGGCCGGGGACAAAGTTTTCCTCTACAAGAACTCGGAGGTGGGTGCCGGGGTGCAGCAGGGGCTGGGGACCCTGGTGCCCTCTGCAGGGGGACCCCCGCCCTTCGCTTTGGCAGCCGGGGCAGAGTAGCGGTGAGCCGTGGCACCCCGGGGCTGCCACCCCCAAAATGGGGAGGGGAGACCCCACGGGTGGGAGACCCCAGGCTGCAGACCCCATCCCCGTGTCCCCAAGGTTTGGGGACCCCAGGAGCATCGCGCCCGCTTGGGTTGGTGGCATTTCCATCCCAAACCTTGTGTGCCTTGGGGCTGGGGGTGGGACCCTGGCCACTGCCACCAGCACGGGCAGCGTGTCACCCGGGGGGCTGCCCTCCCTCACCTCTCCGCCCCCCCCCCCCCTCGCCCCCCAGGACTATCGGCAGGGCATCGGCATCACCTACATCGAGATGAACGTGGGTAACGTCAAGGAGGTGGACCGCAGGGGCTTCGACCTGACGACGCCCTACAGGATCTTCAGGTGAGCCGAGGGAGGGGATGGGGTGCCGGCAGTGCTGCCCCCTCCCCGGGGCCATCCCTCCCTCACCCCCCTCCCCGCTGGCAGCTTCTCGGCCGACTCAGACCAGGAGAAGGAGGAGTGGGTGGAGGCCATGCGGCACGCCATCGCCGAGGCCCTCTCCAACTCGGAGGTGGCGGAGAGGATCTGGGCGCTGGAGCCCAACCGCTTCTGCGCCGACTGCGGCTCGCCCCAGCCCGACTGGGCGTCCATCAACCTCTGC
Source organism: Anser brachyrhynchus (assembly GCF_964034855.1). NCBI lineage: Eukaryota > Metazoa > Chordata > Aves > Anseriformes > Anatidae > Anser > Anser brachyrhynchus. The sequence continues at coordinate 212,068,825 of NC_137694.1, read as the reverse complement.
GTCGTCATCTGCAAGAGATGCGCAGGTACCGGCCCCGCTCAGCACCCCGGGGTGCTGAGCGCGCCCCAGCACTGGTCTCCTCTCCAAATGGCCCCCAGCGGTGGGGAGAGGGGGTTCCCCCAAACCTCCCCTGCTCGGTCCGTGGGCACGCCTGGGTGCTCTGCAGCACAGGAGGCTGGGGGGAGAGGCCGGGGGGGGGCATGGCTCTGTGACCCCCCTACCCCAAGGAGGGTCCCTAACGGCTCCTCTCGCCGGCAGGGGAGCACCGGGGCCTGGGCCCCGGCATCACCAAAGTCCGAAGCCTGAAGATGGACAGGAAGGTGTGGACCGAGGAGCTGATCGAGGTATTGGCGTGGATGGGCTCCAAAATCCGGTCTGGGGGCAGCTGCCCCGTCCCCCCCAGTTGCAGACCCCGCTGACCAGGAGCTGGAGGTTATCCCCATCCCGACCCGAGCCCCCCGGGTGACACCGTGCTGTGACTTGGATAGGGAGGGGACCACCAGCAGCCCCCTGCCCCCATCCCCACGGTTGCACCCGGCATCGCCTGGGGGCACGAGGGGTGCTTCACGCCTGCGCTGGGGACAGAAGGCACCTGTGCACCCACGGGGTGACAGCTGCGGAGCCACCAGAGTGGCCACGGGGCCGGGCAGGAATTTGGCAGTGCCCAGCGCCGAGGGCGGGCGTGGAGCTGGGCTTTGTCACCGCACCAAGCCCTGCCGCCGTTCCCAGCAGCTCGGCGCTGGTGCCGGCAGCACCGGGGGCTCTGTGCTTCGTGGGGCCGCTGGAAGGGACCCTGGGCTGGCCGCACGCCTCGACCCCACCACCGTGCCACCCTGCCGCCCCGTGGCACGGGGTCTGTGCTGCCCTGGCTGGGGCTGGAGCGGAGCAGCCCGATGGGAACGGCCCCGCTGCGGGCGCCCCGGTGCCGCAGCCCCGTCTGGCCGGCCCCAGCCGCCCCGCTCGGGTCCTGCATTCCTGCCCCGGTCCCACCCTGCGGCCCCCGCCTCCGGTCTGCCTGATCCCCAGCCCAAACACTTCCAGCTGCAGCCCCGATCCTCCCCTTTCCTGGAAGGCTGCCGTTAACCCCTCCGGGCTCGCAGAGAGCTCTGCAAGCATCCCCTTGCCTCCCAGCCTGCCCCGTGCCCCCTCCCCTGCACCCCAGCCCCAGCCCTCTCCTGCTCCTCATGGCCCCAAAGGGCACGGGGATGCTCACCGAGCACCCTGCGGGGCTCGCTGGGGCGATGCCATCTCCCAGAAGTGTCCCCAGGGCAAATGTTGCTGCGTAATGGCACAGCAGCAGGCGGGCACGCCTGCCACAAGGCTGCAACGCCTGCCGCAGGGCAGACCTGTGCTGCCCGGCCCCGGGGGGGCGAAGCGGGGCTGTGCACCACGGGGTCGGGGAGCAGGGTGGCGAGGAGCTGTGGAGAGCTCTTTAAATCCACTCCTGGCTCTCGGTGCTGCTTTCCAGATGTGTTTTCTGGGGCAGGAAGGGGAGTGGAAGGATTGCAGCGCCGCGCCTGGAGCCGGGGCTGGGCAGGGTCACGCCGCGGGGCTGCGGCGGGTGGGTGCTCCCCCACCCTGGGCTCAGCCCCTCGCCTCCTGCCCACCCGTGCTCTCCACTCCCCGTGCACGACGCCTCTTCCCCCTCCGTGCATGCTTTGCCTGCACCCAGAGCCGCAGCATCGCTGCTCTGTGGTGGGCTGGGAAGGTCCCTGCAGGCTCCCCCTGCCCCGCAGAGCCCACCCCGTCCCCGCGGCGGCACCACCACGCCGGCCTCCCCTTGCCCCCGCAGCTCTTCCACCACATCGGCAACGCCGTGGCCAACCAGTTCTGGGCCGCCAACGTGCCCCCCAGCGAGGCCATCGGCCCCGGCAGCAGCAGCCAGGACCGGAGGCGCTTCCTCATCGCCAAGTACCGGGAGGGCAAGTACCGCCGCTACCACCCGCTCTTCGGCAACCAGGAGGAGCTCGACAGGGTCAGTGGTCCTGGGGATGGGTGTCGTCACGGGGACCCTGCCTGTGGGGTCCCAAAGAGCGCAGGAGCGAGGTCACCCCCGGCTCTCGGGGTGGGGACGTGGCGTTTGTGGGCAGCGGGACCGGTCCCAGGCTGGGGACACCCCGTTGGGGTGCTGGGGGGGGGCCTTGGTCCCGGTTTGCTCAGCCGAGCAGGCTGCCAGCCTTATGCGTGGGGCTGGGTGGTCTCCATCCTGCATCCCTGCCTGCCTCCCTGCCTCCCTCCCTGCCCCCATCCCTGCCTGAATCTCTGTCTCTATCAACCCAGCCTCTGAGGCTCTCCCCGTGTCCCCCCCAGCCGAAGCCTGGGGTCTCCAGGCGGGATGGGAGCCCTGCAGGGACAGGGTGGCACCTCCACTGCAGGGCGCAACCAGCTGGGATTGCAGCTCTGTCCCCAGCCTGCAGCACTGTGGGCGAAGCTCCCCTCGCTTTGGATCCCTGGGTCCCACCACCACTCATCCCAGTGCCCTGCCCGGCCCTGGCACGATGGGCGCCCAGCTTCCAGCGCCCTCTCCGCAAACCTCTGCCACCCCCTGCCCCCCAAACCGCCCCAAGCAACGGGGTCAGACGCCCCCAGCGAGCAGCCCCCAGGCTTTCAGCATGCCGTGGCGGTGGCACCAGCTCCCGTCCCCTGGGCTGTGCAGCTCCCCTCGGCGCTGCTGTTTGCACAAGAGCCGGGGGCGCGCCGTGCCGGCGGCCGCGGGAATTCGCATGTGGGCTTGTTTGTTTTTCTGCTCCAAGAGCCCGTCCCACCCCGCTGCCGGATGACTTCACCCCGGCTCCTTAAGGGAGGGATTCGCCGCCGCCGAGCCAGCTCCAAAACTTTCTCTCCCTCCTTTGTCCTGCCCCGGCGGCGGCGGCCGGGAGGAACCCGGCCGCGCTCCCCGGCTCCTTCCCGTGCTGTGTCCTCCCTCGCAGGGCTGGCTCCTTGCTGGGTGTCTCGCCCCCCCTGGAGCCGCGGCCCCGAGGGCAGGCTCGGTGCTCACCGGCCGCCCTCCCCGCTCTGCCGCAGGCCCTGTGCGCGGCCGTCACCACCAGCGACCTGGCCGAGACGCAGGCCCTGGTCTTCTGTGGGGCGGCGGTGACGTGCGCCACCGGGGACCCCCAGTGCCCGACCCCCCTGGCGCTGGCCGAGAAGAGCGGGCAGCGGCTGCAGATGGAGTTCCTGCTGCACAACAAGACCTCAGGTAAGGGCTGTCCCCACCGCCAGGTGCCCTCTGCGTGTTCCCAGGTGTCCCCAGGTGTCCTCTCGGTGTCCCCAGGAGTCCCCCGGGTGTCCCCAGGAGTCCCCAGGCGTCCCCTGTCCTGGGGGGAGGCAGGGAAATTTGGGGCTGATCCTGGCTCCGGCACCCGCCCGGCACGGGGCGCTGCTGTGTGCAGAACAAGGCAGCCCTGTGTGACCCAGACGGGCTCCGCTCCCGCCGGGTTCCAGCCCCAAACCGAAATACCAGAGCGGAACCGCAGGAGCCCTGCGATCCGCCCCAAATTCCTGAGCCCGCAGCCGCCTCCGGGCTCAGCTCGCTCCTGCCACCCCGCAGCCTTGCTCTGCTTTCCCGACGGGCGTGCAGCCCCCCTGCCCCTGATTTCTGCCCCTCGCCGGAGTCCCTGCACCTTTGGTTTCGTCTGGCCCTTCTGGGAACGCCCCAGAGGTGCCCAGGAGCTGGTTTGGGGCAGGAGGGGAGAGGCTGCGTCATGTTGGGCACTTTGGGGAGCCCTGCTGGTGCCCGGGGTCCCGGGAGGGAGCGGTGCTGGTGCCTTGGGGACATCCCCACTGTGGGATGGATGGATGGAGATGTGCGGGGAGCGAGCCCCAGACCCCGCGCCAGGGCCGGGCCAGCGCCAGCGTGGGCTGCAGCCGCCTCCTCCCTCCCTCCAGTCCCGTCCAAGCCCTTCCCGCTGAGCTGGAGCTGGCCCAGGAGGGGTCTGGCCCTGCGCTTTTGGAACTGTCAGCACAAAAAGAGGGCTGGGAGAGCAGCTGCGGCGAGGCCCCTCCGCGTGAACCGGAGAAACCCGAGCCCCTGAGCTCATCCCGCGGTGCCGGGTGGCTCTGCGGCTGCGTGCGGGCTCTGGCAGGGGAAACCCCCAGCCTCGGGACATTTCATGTCCCCATCGCCCCCTCCGAGCCGAGCCCCGTGCCAGGCTGTCACCCCCCTCCGCAGAAACGCCGCGCCTGGAGGTGGGGGGCAGCGAGGAGAAGCACTACTCGGTGCTGCTGCCCTGCGTCACGCACAACGGCTTCCTCTACAAGACCCCCTCCATGGCCAAGCCCGTCAGCGAGAGGAAGGGCCAGGAAGGTACGTGGGGGACCACGGGGTGGGGAAAAAGGGGTGCAGGGGGTTGGAGAGCCCCAGCAGGGATGCGGGGGAGCTGGTGGGGGGGGATGCAGCATTCCCGGCTCCCCAGGGCACTGGTGAGACAGCTGGGGCTGCGGTGCGAGCCAGCCAGCCTGGTTTTGGAGAGGTTTTGGGAGCGAGGGGCTGTGCCCTGAGCTGTTGGGCTGGTGGGTGGTCTTGGGTGGCCTCGGGTGGCTTTGGGTGGCCCCGGGTGGCCGGAGCATGCGAGGCTGCTGAGCACCCCCCCCCCCCCCCCCCCCCCCCCCCGTGCCGCGCAGAGTTCAGCCGGCGGTGGTGCACGCTGCAGGACGGCGTCCTCAGCTACTACGAGAACGACCGCAACGCCGTGCCCAACGGTGAGATCAAGGCGGGGGACATCGTGTGCCTGGTGAACAACCCGCCCCACACCCACGGGTAAGGCTGGCCCCAAACGCCCCCCCATGTCCCCTCCGTGGGGCTGTTGCCCCCAGCCCCACCGCCGGCCCCGATGGCGCTGAGCTGCCCGTCTTTGCAAGGAGCCTGTTTAACATTTTATTCTTTGCAACATTTTTGCTAATGTCTTGGGTCTCTACCAGAGTGAGCAAAGCACTTGGGAACCCTGGGGATGGGCTGGGGGGTCCCCAGTCAGATGGACCACCGGTGGAGCTGAGCCCCTCTCCGCTCCTGCCGTGGGATGCTCCCCCCGGCGCTGTGCCTGGTGCCAAACCGGTGCCTTCGTGCCACGCGTGGGCATTGAGGCTCCTCGTTCCCTTCCTCCCGCAGGATCGAGAGCACGTTCGAGGTGTACATCGAGTCGGAGAGGCTCTACCTGTTCGGGCTGGACTGCCCCGAGGCCGCTCGGGAATGGCTCAAGTCCATCGCCAAGGTGGGAACCGGGGCGCTGGGGCCGGCGTGGGGGCTGGGGGCTGCGCGCTGACGGCCCCCCCTGCCCCCTCCCCAGTCCTTCGTCCCCCCCCATGCAGAGGAGCTGCTGAGCCACGACTTCGAGAGGATCGGCCGCCTGCTCTACAAGGGGGGCCTCAACCTGGAGCGCGCCAAGGAGGGCTGGTTCGCCCTGGCCGGCTCCACGCTCTACGTCTGCTTCGAGGACAGCGAGCGCCAAGAGGCTCTTCAGCTGCGCAAGCTGCAGGAGCTCTGTACGTGCCCCGTCCCCCTCCGCTGGACCCATGTTCAGGCTGGTGGGGGGTCCTGGGGGTGCCAGACCCTGCCCCAAGCAGCTGCGTGGTTGCTGTGGGGTTATCCAGCCCGGTGGCAGCCAGCAGGGTGCTTGCGGTGGGGTCTGGTGGGTGTCGCGCCCACGTCCTGGGAGCTCGGGGTCCCTCCTCTGGGCAGGGCGCTTCCCCTGGCAGCTCTTCCTCCTCTCCATCCTCTTCCCCACTGCTGCTCACCCAGCCTGGGCTGGAGCTGGATGGCTCCTGACGGGCTCCTGCCTTCCCTTCGCAGCCATCCAGGGGGACAACGAGGTGCTGGTGCTGGTGGAGAGGCGGAGGTAAACGCGGAGCTGGTGGCGCAGCCCGGCTGGAGGGTGGGTGGGGACCAGCCCCCCTCCAGCAAAATATCCCCCCCTGCCCAAGCCCACCATGGTCCTGGGATGCCTTCACCCTCGGGGGAGCCCGGGCTGGGGGCTGTGCCCGTGGGTTTGGGAAGGGGGCGGCTGAGCCCCCACTGAGCCCGCGGCCGCCGGCAGGACGCTGTACATCCAGGGCGAGAGGAGGCTGGATTTCCTGGGCTGGGTGCACGCCATCCAGAAGGCTGCGGGCAGCTCGGGGGACACCCTGTCGGAGCAGCAGCTGACCGAGGGGGACGTCCCCATGCTGGTGGACCGGTGCATCGACTACATCACGCAGTGCGGTACGCGCCCTCGCTGTACGGGGACGGTGTGGGTAACCCCATCAGCTTGCCATGGCAAGGGGCAGCCTGAGACCCGTTTTCCTCCTGCCCTGAGCATCTGCCGCAGCTCCGTGGGAGGCTGGAGCGGGGCTTGGCTCCTGCCCACAGCTCCTCGGTGGCCGGGGAACACCTGCGGGGCGGGGAGCACCGCGTCCCCTCGCAGGGACCCTTTGATGGGCAGCCAGCGGGGTGGGCGGGTGGCCAAAACGTGGTGGTCCCAAGGGCTCACCGCCGGCTGCTCTGCCCCAGGGCTGACGTCCGAGGGCATTTACCGCAAGAGCGGGCAGAACTCGAAGACCACCAGCCTGCTGGAGATGCTGCGCCGCGACGCCCGCAGCGTGCGCCTGAAGGAGGGTGAGCACCACGTGGACGACGTCGCCAACACCCTCAAGCGCTTCTTCCGCGACCTGGGCGACGGGCTCTTCACCCGGCGCTGGAGCCAGGACTGGCTGCGGGCCACGGGTGAGGGCGAGGGCAGCGGCGGTGCTGGGATAGGGGCTGCAAGCCATGGTGGAGCCTTCCCCGGAGGGTCCTGGTGCCGAAAAGCTGAGCCTGGCCCCCCCCCTGCTTGATCCTCTCTTTGCACATCTGGGGTCCAGATGTTTCCCTTGGCCGGCATGGCAGTGGCCGTGAGTCAGAGCCGCCGGGTGCCGAGCCCGGGGTGGGGAGAGGAATGCGCCCGCTGGCCCCGCACCCAGGTCTGGCTGGGGGGCTCGCCTTTCGCTCCTGGATCCGGCCCCCAAGCAGCGGGGCTGGAGGCACCCGGGTGCAAAACAGCCAAAAAAGCTGGGATGTGCCAGCCCCACCAGCTGTGTGGTGGGGTGGGAGGCCCCAAAGTGGGGTCCGGGTAGGGGATGGGGTGGGTGGGAGTCTTCATCGCGGCTTCACGCCCCTTCATGCTTGCACTTTTCCCCCTCGCAGCGCTGGAGGATGAGGAGGCGAAGATCAGGGAGTACCGGCGGCTCCTGGACACCCTCCCCACGGTGAACAGGGCCACGCTGAAGGCGCTCATCAACCACCTCTTTCGGTACGGCGTGGGTCCCCAAAGCCCCGTGGGGCATCACCCCATCTGCTGGGGGGTTTTGGGGGGGGTGTGGGGTGCAGGAGAGCCTTCATCCCTCTGGTTCATCCCAAGCAAAAGAATGGGGATTTAGGGACAAGCTGTGCCCGAAGCTGAGCACCACGTCCCAGTGCAGCTGAAGGGGGTCCTGGGGGGTGGCACGGGGCAGGAATCATAATGGGGTGCCCCGTAGGGTCCAGCGCTTCTCGGGGGACAACCAGATGAACACGCACAACCTGGCCATCGTCTTCGGGCCCACGCTCTTCCAGACGGACGGGAAGGACTACAAGGCGGGCCGGGTGGTGGAGGACCTCATCAGCCACTACGTGAAGATTTTCAACGTAGGTTTGAACGCACAAAATTCAAGCCTACAAAGTTCTGCCCTGGGGGGGGTTGGGAGATACTGCAGGGCCCCCTGGCACCTGCCTGTGCCGACACATGGATGCACCAAGGGTGGCTCCCCAGGGATGGGGGCAGTGGGAGGAAAGTGGTCCCACCTGACCCCTGGGCTCCCCTCCTTGGCAGGTCAACGACCAAGAGATGAAGAAGCAGCAGGACGAGATCATGGCCATCATGAAGATGCGGGAGGCAGCGTCCAGCGGCACGCAGGTGGGGACCTTCCCAGGGCACCCTCTCCGTGGGGGGGGACATTGCCCCCCTGACTGCTCAGCACCTTCTGCAGGTTCCCCCGGCCGGGGTATCCACGGCCAGGGTGCGGGGGCACTGGGACACGTGCTGAAGGTCCTCGTGTCCCCTCTCATGTCCCTAGTGGTGGCTGCGCTGCTGGTGTCACCCTCCTTGGGGGGCTTATTTGGTGTCCCCAGATTAGGGGAGGATTTGAGGGGCAGGCAGCCCCCTGCCTGCAGCAGCACATGGGGGGAACATGGGGGGGATAAAACCCATGCGTGGGGAGCTGTGGGTGAGAGCAATTTCCCGCTGCCCTGCAGCAAGCCGGGGACTTCATCTGCACGGTGTACCTGGAGGAGAAGAAGACGGAGACAGAGCAGCACGTCAAGGTGAGGGGGGGGGCGGAGGAGGGCGCAGTGGGGATGGGGACCCCCGTTGTGTGCCCAAACCTCGGCTCTGAGCCGGCATCTCTGCGAGGAGGGTGGCACGGCACGGGGACGGGCGCGGGGGCTGGCACCGGCTGAGCGAGGGCTGTCCCCCTGTCCCCTGCAGATCCCGGCCACGATGACGGCCGAGGAGCTCACCTTCGAGATCCTGGACCGGAGGAAAATCGTCACGAAGGAGAAGGACTACTGGAGCTGCTTCGAAGTGAACGAGAGGGAGGAGGCAGGTCGGTGAGGCGGCGGGGATGGGGATGGGGATGGGGTTGGGGATGGGATGGGATGGGATGGGGATGGGATGGGGATGGGATGGGATGGGATGGGATGGGGATGGGGATGGGGATGGGGTGGGGATGGGATGGGGATGGGGATGGGGATGGGGATGGGGATGGGGATGGGATGGGATGGGGATGGGATGGGGATGGGATGGGATGGGATGGGATGGGATGGGATGGGATGGGATGGGGATGGGGATGGGGATGGGGATGGGGATGGGGATGGGGACGGGATGGGGATGGGGAGGGTCCATGGAGACCACGGTGTGAGCAGGATGAGGCCCCAGCCCTGCCCACGGGGACCCAGCTGGAGCCCCTGCTGGTGGCTCAACATGCTGGTGGGGAAGCAGGCGATGCCAAGGACCAGCCAGCCCTAAAACACAAGAGATCCTCGGGCTGTCGGGGGCTGGGATTAGCCCCACGTTGACCATTCATGCACTAACTTTTGCGAAATACTCTGTGTGTGTGGAAATGTGTGTGCATGAACTGCCTCCATGCGTGTTTTGCCAACATGTGTGCAGGTTTCCCATTGCCTACAGCACCGTGTTTAGAAACCACACGCATTTTGCAATTGCAATACGGTTTTTTTTGCAATTTTGGGAAATTGCAATTGCTCAGCGGCCACCTGCCCACCCGGCGCTCCCCGGGGACCCTTGTGCGTGTCCCCGAGCCCTGCGTGTCCCCAACAGAGCGGCCCTTGCACTACTCCGAGAAAGTGCTGCCCATCCTGCACTGCCTGGGCACCGACAGCTACCTGGTGGTGAAGAAGCAGCTCTCCATGGAGAACATGCTCATCTACCTCGGTGAGGGCGGCAGGCGGCGGGACACGGGGGTGGGAAGGGGGTCTGGGTCTGCCCGCACCCATCCTGGGGGCCTGACCCCCCCTGGGGGGGCTGGAGCTGCTCAGGTGTGTGTGTCCCCAGCCAGCAGAGTGGGTGACTGCAAGCACGGCATGATGAAGTTTCGGGAGGAGAGGAACCTGCTGGGGCTCGGCCTCAGCACCGGCTTCCACGACCGCTACTTCATCCTGAACCACACCTGCCTGCGGCTCTACAAGGAAGTGCGGGTGAGCTTCCCTTCCCTTCCCTTCCCTTCCCTTCCCTTCCCTTCCCTTCCCTTCCCTTCCCTTCCCTTCCCTTCCCTTCCCTTCCCTTCCCTTCCCTTCCCTTCCCTTCCCTTCCCTTCCCTTCCCTTCCCTTCCCTTCCCTTCCCTTCCCTTCCCTTCCCTTCCCTTCCCTTCCCTTCCCTTCCCTTCCCTTCCCTTCCCTTCCCTTCCCTTCCCTTCCCTTCCCTTCCCTTCCCTTCCCTTCCCTTCCCTTCCCTTCCCTTCCCTTCCCTTCCCTTCCCTTCCCTTCCCTTCCCTTCCCTTCCCTTCCCTTCCCTTCCCTTCCCTTCCCTTCCCTTCCCTTCCCTTCCCTTCCCTTCCCTTCCCTTCCCTTCCCTTCCCTTCCCTTCCCTTCCCTTCCCTTCCCTTCCCTTCCCTTCCCTTCCCTTCCCTTCCCTTCCCTTCCCTTCCCTTCCCTTCCCTTCCCTTCCCTTCCCTTCCCTTCCCTTCCCTTCCCTTCCCTTCCCTTCCCTTCCCTTCCCTTCCCTTCCCTTCCCTTCCCTTCCCTTCCCTTCCCTTCCCTTCCCTTCCCTTCCCTTCCCTTCCCTTCCCTTCCCTTCCCTTCCCTTCCCTTCCCTTCCCTTCCCTTCCCTTCCCTTCCCCGCCCCCTTCCCCTCCCCTTCCCCTTCCCCTTCCCCTTCCCCTTCCCTTCCCCTTCCCCTTCCCCTTCCCCTTCCCCTTCCCCTTCCCCTTCCCCTTCCCCTTCCCCTTCCCTTTCCCCTTCCCCTCCCCTTCCCCTTCCCCTCCCTAGCTGTGCCGTGCTGTGTTCCTGCTGCTGGGAGTCCCCCGGGGACGTGGGGCATCGTGCTGGCACCGTGCGGGGCTGGCATCTTGCAGGCTGGTGCCAGCGGCGGTCGAGCTGACCCCAGACCAGGAGCTTGGTGGGCATGAGCCAGGAGCCGGCCCCAAATTAGTGCAAGGGGTCAGGGGGGAGCCCCAATGCTCCCTTGTCCTTTGGGGATGCTCTCCGGTCCCCACTGCCCTCTGCTCAGGACCCCCCAGCCCAGCACCACCCCGACGTGCCGCTGCCTTCGCCCCATCCCTGCCGAGGCCCGGCGTGCCTGGTGGGTGGCAGGGGTTCTCCATCCCGTCCCCCGTGTGGGGTTTAACCCCGCTCCTCTGTTAAACAGAGCCTGAAGCAGCGGACCCCCGTGCTGGAGAACGTGAGTAGAGGGCCGAGCCGGGGCGTGCAGAGGAGCCCTGGCCCTCTGCCCTTACAAGGCTGCCGGGGCCCGGCCCTGATCCAATCCTGCAGCTCTCGGCACGTGCTGGGCGATGTGCGCCCCTCCGTGCCCGAGCCCCGGCCGTGCTGGGGGGGGTGGTTAACAAAACGGTGCGATGCCGTCCCTCCCCGTTAGCTCTGGGTGGCCCCCAGCCTTGGGGACGCACCGTCTGGCACCCCGTTATTCTCCGGTTCTGCTCCAGGAGCTGGGCACGGGGCTGGGGGGGCAGCACGGAGGGGATGGGATGGGCTCACGCCACCATCCCAAGGGGATTGGATCAGGCCCTTGTAAGTCACCCGCCTGTATGCTAAGGGGGGGCCCTGAGGTCCCCCCCCTGTGCCACCCGCTGCCGGAGCATGGCTTGTGGCACCACGTGGGGCATGGCGAGAGAGCAGTGGCACCGGGAGGTCTGGGGGCAGCAGGGCACCGGGGGGGGCCTTCCCCAATTCCCCCCCACCTTTGGGGGCTGCCCAGTGCAGGTGCAGCTCCGTCAGCACGCAGAGGATGTGACAATGGGCAGGGTTTCCCTGGCTGGTGTGCGGTGGGGACGGAGCTGGGGCTCCCTTCTGCGCCCCAGGGGTGTGAGAGTGGCCCTGGGGAGGCACCTGCCTGCTGCGCCGTGCCGTGTCATGCCGTGCCATGCCATGCCGTGCTGCGCCATGCCATGCCATGCCGCACCATGCTGTGCCATGCCGTGCTGTGCTGCACCTTGCTTTTCCCTGCCGTGCCGTGCCGTGCCATGCTGTGCCATGCCGTGCTGTGCTGCACCTTGCTTTTCCCTGCCGTGCCGTGCCGTGTCGTGCCGTGCCGTGCCATGCCGTGCCGTGCCCACAGCAGGACATTTGCAGAGGTGGCAGCGCAGGGCCAGCACACGGCCGTGCCTCGTCGCAGGCTGCCATCTGCTGGGAAACGTCCCCATGGTGCTCCCAGCTCCGAAGGCAGCCAGCCCCATGCCTGGGGACCTGCCTGCCTGCGTCCCCTCTGCCTGGGGGCTCTGCCCTGGGAGATGCTGGGGCTGTGGCCTCTGCTCCGCCCTGGGCTTTGCCCTCACCCTTGGCAAGCCCAGACCAGGACCGCAGCCCAAGGCAGCGCTCTCTCCGCAGAGCCACAAGCCGGAGAAGGAGTGGCCCGTCAGGAACCTGAGGGTCTACCTGGGCGTCAAGAAGAAGCTCCGGCCCCCGACGTGGTGAGGGAGCACCGCCTGGTGCCCAGCTGCCGGGGACAGCCCCCTGGGGACGGGGACAGGGGCACCGTGGCTGTGGGGACGCGGCTCCTGGTGGCCGTGCCTCTTGCCACCAGATGTCAGAGCAGCCTCGCAGGACACAGCTGCAGCCTGGGGCCAGCGTGGGGACGGGGACCCGTCACCGTCCTGCCCTACCCTTGGTGGCACGGCAGGGAGGGGGCGATGGGCGGAGGCCGGAGTGTGCGTGTGCAAGTGTGTGTGAGTGTGTGCGTGCATGTAAGTGTGCCTCCGTGCCACATATGCATGTGCATCCATGTCAGAGTATGTGTGCGTGTCTGTGCATGTGTGTGCGCATGCATGCAAGTGTGCATGTGTGTGCCTGTGAGCGTGTGCATCCATGTCAGTATGTGCGTGCATACATGTGAGTGCATGCACACTCGTGTGCATTTAAGTACATGTGCAGATGTGTACATGCGTGTGTGCACATGTGCATGTGTGCGTATGCATACATGTGTGTGCCTGTGTATATATGTATGTGCACGTGTGTGCAAATGTGTGCCGTGCATCTATGCACATACGTGTGTGTGTAAGAGTGACAGTGTATACGCATGTGCATGCATGTGAGTGTGCACACGTGTGTGTAGTCATGGGAATGGTTGTAGGGCTGGGGGTGGTTGTAGGGCTAGGGGTGGTTGTAGGGATGGGGGTGGTTGTAGGGATGGGGGTGGTTGTAGGGATGGGGATGGTTGTAGGATGGAGATGGCTGTAGGGATGGGGTGGTTGTAGGATGGTGGTGGTTGTAGGGATGGGGTTGGTTGTAGGATTGGGATGGTTATAGGGATGGGATGGTTGTAGGGTTGGGGGTGGTTTTAGGGATGGGATGGTTGTAGGGATGGGGGTGGCTGTAGGGATGGGATGGTTGTAGGGATGGGGGTGGTTGTAGGGATGGGGGTGGTTGTAGGGATGGGGATGGTTGTAGGGATGGGATGGTTGTAGGGATGGGGTGGTTGTAGGGATGGGATGGTTGTAGGGATGGGGTGGTTGTAGGGATGGGGTGGTTGTAGGGATGGGATGGTTGTAGGGATGGGGTGGTTGTAGGGATGGGGGTAGCTGTTGGGATACTTTAAAACCTGATGTGCCTGGAGCTGCGGCAGGGAATTCCGGGAGGCTGTTCCTCATGCTTTCACTTCTCCCCTTCCAGCTGGGGCTTTACGGTCTTCTACGAGAACGAGAAGCACGAGAAGCAGCAATGGTGAGGACAGGGGCGGGCAGGGGGATGCTAAATCCCCGTGTTAGGACAGACGGACACCCTGCACTGGCCGCGGGGGCTGCAGATGGGGATTTCCGCAAGCAGAGCCGTGCCCTGGCGCAGGCTGCGTGCCAATGGGGTCGGATCCTGCCCCTGCCCGTCCCTAGCTCCTTCAGTCCCCAGGGTCTATAGGGCCCCATGCAGAGCAGCAGCTCTCGGCCCCCCTGTGTCCATCTCTGCCCCCCGGGGTGGCTCCAGCCCCTCTGAGCACCCCTGGGCTGCCTGCGCCTCACCCCGCGCCACGTTGGGGGGTTTCCCCAGCAGACTCTGGGTGTCACCTGCTCGCTAATGACTGTGCCAGTAATTTGTCACCCGCTGCATTGCTGCTAAGCCCCTGACACCCACCGACGCCCCCAGCCCGGGGCCCAGACAGCTTCCTAGCACCCGGCTAAAAACGGGCCCTGCAGCAGTGCTCGGTCCCCATCCTCACCCCGAACCGTGCCGGGTGCCCCCCAACCCCACAGGAGCACGTCCCTGACACGGGTGGGTGCTGTCCCCGCAGGTACCTGTGCTGTGACACCCAGGCCGACCTGCGGGAGTGGTTCGCCACCTTCCTCCACGTGCAGGTAACGCCGAGCCCTGGGGGGGCACCGTGGGCGTAGGGACCCCTTTCCCCCCCCCCGTTGGGCTCCCGCAGCCCCGGCGCTCACCCGGTGCCGTGCCCCGTCCCCAGCACGGCGGCGCCCTGTGGCCCTCGGAGACCTGCAAGGTGCGGGCATCGCGGACGCAGCAGGACGCCAGGTTGGGTAACATCTCCCTCATCCCGCTGCGCGGCAATGAGAGCGAGATGAGGAACAGTGTGGCTGCTTTCGCTACTGACCCGCTGACCGTGAGTGAGGCCGGGGGCGCGGGGCCGCGGCCCCGCTGCATCACACGGGGTGGGGGGGAGGGGGCCCTTATGGAACAGCGTCACCCTACCGGGAGACACTGGGATGACTGGGGGCGGCTGTCCCTTCCCCGTGCCCTGTCCAGCCCCCGGGTGGGGTGGGGTGGGGTGGGGGGGGTGTTGTCCTGGGAGCAGGGGTGCCCCGAACCGTGTGATGCAGGGCGAGGGGCTGCTGCGGGACCGGTGATTTTCCCGGTAACGGGGCCACGTCTCCGGAACGCCCTTGGGTCACCAAGCAGCTCCCCTCCTGCTCTCTCGCTGCCGGACCCCACACCAGCCATCCTGCTGGGGGGGCTGCTGTGTGCCGGGGTCCCCCCCACGCCTGGGGTGTCCACGCTCAGCCACAGGGCCTGTGGGAGCAGCACGGAGCTGCCCAGCACCCCGCGGGTCCTCGTTGCTGTTATAAACCTGAGCGCCTGGCTGCGCCCCCGTGGACAACTGGGCGTCCTCGGCTGTGCCACCGAGGGTGCCCCGAGGGCACGGTTTGGCTGCCAGGGGTGCACCCCACCTCAGCCTGGCTCGGGTTTATAACTGGGAAGTGGGGCTGCTCTGCTGGGGATGCTCCCCGTGGGCTTCGCTCCGGTCTGCGCTTCGCGGTGTGCGCCCACCCGTGGTCCCTGCCCCTGCCTCTGCACCCCAGGGGCCGTGAAGCAGGGGTCGGTGTGGTGCGGGGCGAGGGGCCAGCACCCCGGGGTGCCTGGCGTGGTGGGCAGCACCTGCTGGTGCCAGAGCACGCGGCTGTGTCCTGCCAGCAGGTTCAGAAATGGTTCGGGTCACCCCCTGCCACCAAAGGAGGGGACGGGGTCTTCGTGGGGTGACACTGCCCTGCTGGCAGGCACGGCTGCCCTGGTTTCCCCACGACGGAGCAGGGACAAACCCAGTGTGTCCCTTCTCCTGCTCCTCCAGCACCCAGGGGAGAGGCAGGGGAGACCCCCTGGTGCCCCTTGCTCCCTGGTTTTCTCCCCCGAACATCCCCAGCTGCTGGTGATGCCTGAACATGCAGGCGGTGGGGAATTAACCGGGGTCTTTCCGCTCTCTCCCTGTCCCCAGCTCCTCCGAAACGTCTGAGCTGGAGGCCTGACACTGCAGGTGGGTGTCTGCTGCTGCTGGGGGGCCAGCCGCTGGCTCGGGGTGACCGCGGCACACGGGTTTGGGGACGGGGTGCGCGGAGGTGCCCGCAGGAACGCGTGCTGTGCCTTGCGTGGAACAAGAAGGGGGACACAAGCAGTGCCCCCCACCCCGCTTCCCTGACCCTCTGCTTGTCCCCCAGGTTCATCTGCGAGCGGGGAAGCCCTCGGGGAGCCGACACCGTGGCGGTGACCCGCGGGCAGCCGGGAGGGGACACGGCAGCAGCGGGGCAGTGGCCACGGACCCTGGGGGGAACCAGGCTGGGCCAGCCCAGCCGCCCCCACCCCGGCTGCTGCTGCTGCTCCGAGCCCCGGGCAGGGAGGCAGCGCCCAGCCGGGCACCCCGCAGCAGGGGGCTTGTCCTTCCCCTCCTTCTCCTCCCTCTGTTTTTAAATCCCTCCTATAAAACGATGCGCGGAGCCCCCGCCCCGCAGCTCCCCATCGCTCCTGGAGAGCCGGTGGCCCAGCCCCGGGGTCCGCGCCCCCCCTCCCCGTGCCGGGCAGGGCAGCAGGGTGGGTTTGGGGAGGGCTGCGTTTGGACAGACCCCCCCCCCCGGCTCCAGCCTCTTCTGTTGGCTGGGGGGCGTGGGGCAGCGGGGTGACTGGAGCTGCCCCCGTCCTGGCACCACATCTTGTTGATATTAAATATTTTGGGGGAAGCCGTGTGGAGGTGTCCGGGTCTGTTTAGTGGGTGGGGGGGAGCACCCCTCGCCCTGCAAGGGGCTGGGAGGGCCGGGTGCCTGCTCCGGAGACACGGGGATGGGGCGATGCTGGTGCTCGGGTGTCTGCCCAGCACCTCCCACGGCAGCCAGAGCGCGCCCACCTCCCCGCGGCACGTCCACCACCCGTGGGGGGACAAAGCCAGCCGCCAGGCGAGGAGAGAAGGCAAAATCCCCCGGGGAAGGGGCTGGGGGGTCACCACCAGCATCCCGCCTGCTGTGCCAGCAAGGAATGGAGTGGCCCTGGGGATGTGCCCGGGGTGCTGGCTTGTTCCTGGAATCGCCCTGGGGCGAGCTCTGGAGGGCGGCGAGCTGGATCTGGGTGCGCTCTGCTTTTAGGGGAAACTGCCTGTGGCCGCCATTCTCGCAGCACTTTAGGGGTCTGTAGCTCTTGTTTTGCTGAAATGCCTTCCGAATCTGTGCTTGGACTTTCCTACAGCCTTGGTAAACGACAAAGCCAAAGGGCACCCCATGTCACCGCCACCAGAAAACACCCCCTGGTCCCTCCTGGGCTCTCTGGCTGCTGCATGAAGATGTGGGAATCGGTGGCTCCTCGGAGCCAACCCTGCGATTTCCTCCCTAACTCCTGCAGCAGCCCCAAAACATGAGTCTGAGAAAAGCTCAGCTCCCAGGGTTTGCTGTGGCCAGGATGGGGATGGGGACGGGGACAGGGCACCTCTGTGGCACTGAGAGCCCCGGGGCGCAGGGACACCGGGGGGTGGGAAGGGGGCACAGGATCCAGCCGAGGGCTGGGCATGGCCAGGGCTTGTCCCACCCGGGGGTGTTCCCAGCTGGGGTCACCCCTTGGGGACCCCTTCCCTTCGGAGTTTCCCAGTGGGGACATGGCTCTTGGGGCTTGTGCGGCCAAGTTGGCACCAAGTGGCACCAAACAGGGCCCTGCCTGTGCCAGCTGTCTCCAGGACAGCTCCCCCTCCTGCTCTGCGCCAGGAGCTCTTTGCCCCCAGACCAGCTGGGCTTCCATCAGAGGCTGTTTCCAACGGCTGGGCTTGGATTTCCCTGCACTGACCCCACGCGGGGACCTCCACGTCGGAACTCAGCACCCAGGAGACGCAGACAGGTGCAATGCCTCCAGCGCAGGAGCCCAGAGCAGGCCAGGCCAGGGGTCCCTGAGGTCCCTGAGGTCCCTGAGGTCCCTGAGGTCCCAGAGGAGCAGCACGGTGGGATGCAGGCTGGCACAAGCTGCATCAGGGAGCGTGCAGAGCTGCGCACCCACGGCCGGGAGCAGAGCTGCGGGTGCTGCACACACGGGATGAGCACGTGCACTTGGAGCCTGCCTGTGTGCTCGGTGTCTGCACAGCACCCGCTGTTTGCACGTGCATTTTTTTGGCACCCACACATGTGCTCGAGGTCTGCAGCATGTGCTCGGTGCCTGCGAGACACGCTCAGCGTCTGCAAGGCTCACACGTCTGCGTGTGCACGTGGGGCTGGCTTTGCGTGTGCACTCGGGGTCTGCGTGTGAACTCAGGCTGCACGTCTGCAGCGTGCTTGGTGGCTGCACACGCCTGGTGTCTGCATGCACCTGCACTCAGTTGGCATGCACACTTGTCTGCACACACGTAGGGCATTTGTAAGTGCATATTTGCAACTTACCATGCATGTGGTCTGCTCGTGTGCTCGCCGCCTGCCTGTACATTTGGTTCCTGCACCGTGCGCTTGGTGCACCGTGCCCCTGAGGTCTGCACGTGCTGGTGGGGAGGCGAGCAATGCAGCACCCAAAAAGGGGAGCAGAGCCTCCGGGTAGCTCCGAGCTGGGCTTTTCACTCTGAGGACTGATTCTGGCCTTTGGGGCTGTGCTGGAGGCTGGCTGGTGCCGCAAGCAGATCCTGAAAGCCACCACGGTCGTGGTTTGGGCTGGGGCTGAGCCACATCAATACCATGGTTCCCATCAGGTCTGGGACCCACGAGGGTAGGATCTGGTTTTCCCTTCATCTCCCTCCTGGTTCCCTGCCTGCACGTGGGCTCCACCAGTGACCTGGCGGGGACCTGACCTGGGAGGGCCTGGAGGAGACGGGGGGGGCTCTGCCCCTCACCCAGCCCCTCTGACCGCAAAGCTGGAGCTCTCGGGGGACCCAGGGTGGGTGCAGGGGGGACTGGGTGTGTTGCAGCCCCTTCTGCTGACCCCGGCTTGGAGCTGGCCCCGCCGCAGGAGGAAGCCCAGCCAAGAGCCTGTCTCCGAGGAGCGGGATGGATGGCTCCTACCTACACCTCCCCTCTATATATAGAGCCGCGGAGGCGAGCGCCATGTGATACCTTGCACAGACAAGTGATTAATCGCAGAGTCATTTGCAAACAACTTAATAAATTCCCGACACCGCCGGCATGCCGGCACGTGAGGGTGATTTCTGGGCCCTCCCCAGCTGCAGGCTGTGACCCGGCGCTGCTCCATGGCGTGCACGGAGCCCTCGGCACGCTCCAGGCTCGTGCTGCTATCACCAGTGGCCCTGGCACGGGCTGGGTCCCTGGGGTGCCGCCGTGCCACCCTCTGCCATACACCAGAGCAGGTAACGGCGGTGCCAGGAGCAGCAGTGACTTTGTGCACTGAGCATGGAGAGTCCGTAAATGCCAAGCAAGAGTCACTGCTGGGGGGGACACCGTGCACCCACGAGGATATTGGGGGCTGCTGGTGGAAATGGGCTGCTCAGAGGGTCTGAGCCTCTCCGCCTGCTGGCCCTGCACTGCTGGGGGATCGAGGTTCGGCCCCTCGGTGAGCAGGCAGAAAGCGCAGAGTTGCTGTGGGTGTGTTTGAACACGAGCATTTGCTTTTCCCAGCAATGCCACCCCCTCCTCCCTGCAGGCTGGATGATGGCTCAGCACCCTGTGTGAGCCCGTCCCTGTCCCCCCTGAAATAGCCCTGAGTGCCTCCCACCAGCCTGGGCTGGTGAGCGCTGCCCATGTGAGGGCTGGAGGTCTGGAGGTGCAACGGCTGGAGGTGCAAGGGCTGGAGGTGCAAGGTCTGGAGATGTGAAGTCTGGAGGTGCAACGGCTGGAGGTGCAAGGGCTGGAGGTGTAAGGTCTGGAGGTGCAACAGCTGGAAGTACAACGGCTGGAGATGCGAGGGCTGGAGGTGTAAGGGCTGGAGGTGCGAGGGCTGGAGGTACAAGGGCTGGAGGTGTGAAGGCTGGAGGTGCAAGGGCTGGAGGTTCAAGGGCTGGATATGTGAGGGCTGGAGGTGTGAGGTCTGGAGGTGTGAGGTCTGGAGGTGTGAGGTCTGGAGGTGCAACGTCTGGAGGTGCAAGGGCTGGAGGTGCAAGGGCTGGAGGTGTGAGGGCTGGAGGTGCAACGGCTGGAAGTGCAAGGCCTGGAGGTGTGAGGGCTGGAGGTGTGAGGGCTGGAGGTGCAAGGGCTGGAGGTGTGCGCAGAGGAGGCACAAGGGCTGGAAGTGTGAGCAGCGGAGATGAGGGCAGTAGACGTACAAGGGCTGGAGACGTGAGCATTGGAGGTGCAAGGGCTGGAGGTGCAAGGGCTGGAGGTGTGAGATCTGGAGGTGTGAGGTCTGGAGGTGCAAGGGCTGGAGGTGCGAGGGCTGGAGGTGTGGGCAGTGGAGGTGTGAGGGCCGGAGGCACAAGGGCTCAAGGTGTGAGCAGGGGAGAGGAGGGGGCCGCCCTGCACGTGGGCGCTGGTGCCCAGGCGCAGGGGGAGGACGCTGCCACCCCCACGGCAGTGCCTGGGCGAGCGGCTCTGCGCTCGCAGCCAGGCTGGGTGTGCGGGGGGGGGATCCATCGCCCGCGGTGCTGCTGCCGCTTGCCAAGTTATGTAAAGTGCCTGGCACCTCCCTGGCACGCAGCAAGCATGCAGCACCTCCGAGCTGGCCGGCCCTGAAGGCCCCTGGGGACTGGGGAGGTGTCGTGTAAATGCATCTGGGGCGGACACCTCTGCGCCCCCCTGACCTGCCCCTCGGGGGGCTCCCCATGTTCACACTCCTGGCCCCGGCAGAGAACTGAGAGGGATCGGGGCAGTGCAGGGAGCCCAGGTGCCCGCTGCGGTGCTGCAGCTGCCCCAGGACACCCGTGGGGGCCGTCCCCCTGCGCCCCCCGTGCCAGCACAGCCGTGCCCATGGCACGCACCGGCACGGGGACCCTGCACCCCGTCCCCACGTCCCGCCGAGCGGCTGCTTTTCTCCCCAACATGGTAATGAACTCCGCGGATTATCAGCTCCCAGATTTAATAGAGGCACAGCCACACTCCAGCAGACTTTAAAACAGTCATTATTTCATCAGCAGCCCCATTAAACTGTCACGGGCTTTGCTGTGCGCTCTCTCATATATTTTTTTTTTCGTTCTCTCCCTCCCGCCTTTTCTCCATCACCAGTTTTTTCACCCCAGCAGCACAGAGCGTGGGGCCGCTGCCTTCCTCCCCCGGAGCAGCACGGCCTTGTCGGGACGCTGCTGCAGCCAAGGGGGTGGGAGGATGGAGGGCTGCTTCCCCCCACGCCCACCCTCGGTTTACCCATCAGTAAAATGGGCTTGGCGTGGGCTGCCCATTGGGGCTGCTCCATGGGGAGGAAGAAACTTTCTACGAATGCAAACTCCAGCCCTATTTTCTGGGGTCCTCACCCCCCTGATCCCATGGAGAGGGGCAGCAGGGCTTCCAGCTGGCGGCAGTGGGAAGGGGAGAGGGGCACAAAGAGATGGGGCAGGGAGAGCCCCCCCCCCCCCCCTTTTGCAACCTTTCCTCAATCCACGCGCTCCCCACCCCCTTCCCACGCTCGCCTCCTCCCTCTCCATCAGCCGCCTACACGCCGCTCCTGGCGTAACAGGGAAAATAAAGGAAATTTCAAAAACTAAATGCGTGCCGAGCGGGCGTGGCGCTGGGGAGAAGGGGCTGCAGAGTTGGGGTGACCCCGCGAAATGCCTCGGCTGGGTTCACCACTGTTACCTGGGGTGCTGGCGGTGCTGGGGGCTTGGTGCTGAGCCCCCTGCACCAAGGTGCTGGGGTGGGCGTCAGGGGCTCTGCACCAGGCAGCTGGGGAGGATGGACGAGGACGTGCAGGGTGAGGAAGGACGCTGGGCAAGGAGACAAGCCCAAGGAGAGCCGGTGGCGGAGGTGGCAGAGGCAGCGATTAAACCTGGGAATTAAATTTTCTCCCCTGCAAAAACCATCCCGGGGCTACTCTGTGCCGAAGGCGCGTCCCAGGGCATGAACGGAGCCAGGCCAGTGCTGTGCCCTCGCAGGGGACGGTCACCAACCCTTGTCACCCCTGTGGCTCCCTGAGAGGTGACGCTGCTGCTCCACGCTGCCCTCGTTACGGCACAGCCCCGGGTGTGCCCGGGGGGGGGGGCGGCAGCCGTGTGGGCACCGGGCTCCTCTTCGCCCACCCGCCTTTGTCGCGCTGTCTGCGAGGGGGAGCTCGCCTTGTCTCTCTCCGTTAAGCTGACGGCAATTTACATTTATTTAAAAATAACAGAGCTTTCAATCTCCCCGCGGGCATCGCCTCCCGCCCCAGCCGCCTCGCAGCGACGCTGTCAGCACGGAGAGGTCCCCGATGTGTCCCCGCACGGGGCTGGCGCTGGCACTTTGGGTGACATCCTGGCACAGCGACACGGCACACACCAGTGCTGACCACGGGGCCCTGGCCGCTCTGATGGCCAGAGCTCCCCTGGCCGACGCAGGCCGAATCCTAACTGAGATGCCCCAGGCGGCCTGCCGGTGGCAGAAGGGCGAGCTGGTGGCCCGAGGTGGGTGGTGTGGGACAGGGACAGCAAAGGGCATCCCCCTGGAGCACCCGCATCCCTCCTCGCTGCAGCCCAGCGCCACGCCGAGCCCTGCCTTTGTCACAGAAAGCGGTGCCAGCGCTCTCCCGAGGGCAGAGGCTAGGAGGAGAAGTAAATCATAAAGCAAAACGAGGAAAGGGGAGAATCGTTCGGAGGAGAAGAACAAATGACAGACTGAAACTCGGGGCATAAATCAGCTTCCTTCTCGACGCCAGTTCAGGAGAAGAAAGAGCCCGGGCTCCTGCTTGGCCGCTGCTCCTCCGGCTGCGGGGCATTTCGGGGGGGATCATACCTGGGAGCTGACATGGGCTTGGTGGGGACATCCCCACAGACACCCTGAGCTGAGCACACAGACGGATACACACCCGTGTGTGCACACACATGCACAATTTGCAAATTCCCACGTGGATGTCGGGTGCAGGATGCGCAGGCAGAACGCGTGCTCGTGCCCCTGCATCCAAAATGCGTGCGCACGCTCGGGCACATGCACACACTCGGGCACGTGCACGGGCACAGGGATAAACAAGCGCCCAGGTGTGCAGCAGCCCCGTGCACACGCAGGCTGGGAACAAACTCACATTTCCATGTTTGTCACCGCCGGGATAAACTCAGCCTGCTTTGTTGCTTTTGACACAAAGAAGTGTCGCAAGTCACCGTCACACGGCGCCTCCCAGACCTTGAATCCAACGTGAAAGAAAGAAAAAGAGGAAAACCTAAAAAAGCTGTGGGACTTAATCATAAAAAAAAAAAAAAAACAGCTCTTTGAGGAGAATCACGTTAAATTGGCTATTTATCTGCGCAGCATCCCGCCGGGAGGTTTCCATGGCTACCTGCGAGCCCTCGCAGCCCGCTGCTGGGGCGGCGGCGTGCCAGCCCCATGTGCCGCGTGTCCCCGGCGGGCCCACCGGTGGCAGACCCCGTGCTGCAGCACCTGTTGCTGCGGCACTTTGCGAACTCGCGTGGATTTAGCCTTGCGTCGTGCAGGGGAGGAGGCGGCGGGTGCAGGGGGCTGGGGTGATTGGCCCCTGGGTGGGTTTGGGAAGATGCCGGGGTGGCCAGCCCCTGGGTGGGCTTGGGGAGATGCTGGGGTCGCCAGCCCCTGGGTGGCCGGGTGGGTTTGGGGAGCTGCCAGGGGTACAACAAGGGGCTGGAGGCTGGGATGGCCGCAGGAGGCAGCGGGGGGCACAGGGGGGCTCGGGCAGGGTGTGGAGCCCCCATGTGCAGGCACAGAGAGGCAGGGTCCGGTGCTGCGGTGGGGACCACGTTCCTCTTGGTCCAGGGGACACCGACGTCCCTGTCCCTGTGTCCAGACAGCCCTGATCACTTCCACACTGCCACTGCCCTGCTGGGAAGGGAGAGCTGAGCACCAGCTCTCAGTGAGGGCAGTAAAACTGATCCACAACCCGTGCAGGATCCTCCAAGGAGTGCTTGGGGACACCAGGTCCCTTCTGTGCCTGCAGGCAGCCCCGGTGGGCACTGAGTCCTCCCACCACTGCCTGAGATCTCAGCCCTGTTTTATCCCCACCACAAGAAGCCCCCGAGCACGGCAGGGAGCAGGACTGTCACCGCAGGGTGACACCCTCACCACCACCCCCCCAGCGAGGACTTTCCTCCCAGGCAGCCCGTCTGGCTGCTGCCGTCTCCCGTTTGGCTGCTTCCCATGGCAGCACCTGCTGGTTCTTCCAAACAGAGAAAAATAAAGGAGTAAAAAAGCTTTGGTTCGCTTTCTGTTTGGCAAACGCGGATGGAGTGCCCTGAGCTTGGTTTCAGAGCCGTGCACCGTCCTTTGGGGCCATTCCTGGCTGTTTTGGGGGCAGGCACAGGAGCAATACGTCAGGAGGGAACACACCTGGATCCCGCAGAAGCCGAGCGCTGAGCCCTGCTGTTTGCAGCTGCGGATGCCCCGAACACCAGGTTTTGTGCCTCAGTCCTTGCATGGCCCCAGAAAACCCATCCCAAACACCCGCGCAGCCCCTGGCCCGTGGGACCCCCACCCCAGGGGCTCAGTGCCTGTCCCTGGTGCGGAGCGTGGGGGTCACCGGTGCGCTTCCCGGGGCTTGTTCGGTGGCACGGCGCTTATCTGCAGCGCTGCGTGTAGCGCGGCGCCTCGTCACCGCCCGACAAAAGCCCCCGCCGCTGCCTGGCATTGATTTTGTGCAATCCATTACTGCCTCCCGCACAGCTAATCCCCGTCTGCGCCCCTCTGGGGGAGGCAGCGCGCGCGCAGAGGGGGCGGTTGGTAACGCTGCTAATTTCCACGTCCCCGCGTCTGGCTGGGCACGCTGCTGATTTCATTTGATTTTTTTTTATTTTTTTTCACCCCAGTCTCGCTTCTTTCCCGTGGCCGCGTGGGGCTTTTTAGCCCCCGTTTTCTCCCAGCGTGAGGATGGTGGAGGGGTGAGGAGGGTGCTGAGCACGAGGAGCCAAGCACGAGGCCCCTGCGTGCTGCCAGCAGGGCACGGTGGCAGCAGGGGTGCCGATGTCCCCCAGCAGAGGTGTCCCTGGGGACCAGGTCTGTGCAGGGCGGCTGTGCCGGGACTGTCCCACGAGCGTCCCAGGGCTGGGTGCCACATCGTCCCTGGGGACGGATGCCACCACCCCTCGGCTCGCTCCCCACTGCCAGCACTGGCAGTGAAGTCTCGGCGCGATGGAGCCCGCGGGTCCCCGTCTGCGCCGCGCAGCTCGGCTGACAGATGTGACCAGGCAGGGGGAGCTGCAAGAGGCTTCAGGGCAGGCTCGCTGACGAGTGCTGGATGTGGCCCCAGGAGATGGGACCAGCCACCCTTCCGCTGCTCCTGCCAGCTCCAGGCTGTGCTGGGGGGGGGGATGCAGGGACCCAGCTGGAGCCAGCAGTGCTGTAAATCCATCCCCAACTCCATCTCTTCCCATCCCCACCTCTATCCCCATTCCAACCCCATCCCCATCCCCATTTCATCCCATCTCATCCCATCCCCATCCCAACCCCATCCCCATCTCATCCCATTCCCATCTTTATCCCCATTCCAGCCCCATCCTCATCTCATCCTATACCCATCCCCATCCCCATCCCCATCTCATCCCATCCCCATCCCTATATCCATCTCATTCCATCCCCATTCTATTCCCTTCCCATTCCCATCCCTTTGCCATCCCTTTTCCCATCAAATTCCCCTTTCCCAACCCTTTCCCCCATTCCCACTCCTATCCCCTTCCCCTTCCCCTTTCCCTTCCTGCCCCCAGCCCCATCGTATCCCCATCCCCATCCCCATTCCCACCTGTGTGGGGACACCTTATACACCAGAATCCAGATTTTTTCCCCCAGGATGTGCCTGCTTCCTTCCTCCTACAACCAGGAGGACCCAGCCTTGGCTGCCCTTCTCCAACCCCAAACCCAAGGCAGCTTTTGGGGTTCTCCAGCCCCTGCTGTGCCACGGTGCTGGTGTCTGGGGCACTGTGCTGCAGCTGAAGCTCTGGAGCTGGCGAGCTGTGCCGAGCCAGGCTGAGCCACTGCTGGAAGCAGCCCTGGGTTGTCCCAGGTGTGGGGCCACCACCACGGCCACGGAGCCCCTGCACAGACCCCAAAAATGGGATCAGGGCAGGCGGTGCCAAGTGCAATATCTGCTCCGGGTGGCCAAGCCAGCACCACATGCTCGGCTCTGATTTCGGCCCCTGTAGGACAGAGTGGCAGCAGAAAAAGGGCTAAAATTAAATTAAAAATAGGTGTGGGTGCTGGGGAGGCAGGAGGGGGGCGCTGACCGGAGCCCCACACCAGGTTTGCTGACCCCCCCCAACACCCTGCCCTCACCAGCCGGGGACTGTTCCCGCAGCTCGCCCTTCCCCACCACGCTGCTTTAATTTCCCCTCCCTATCTGCTGCGAGCATCTTTTCATTAGCAGGAGCTGCAGGCTGCTGCGTGCCTCACATCACCGCCCTGCCCACCGGAGGGGGGGGATGGCAGACCACCGGCAGACCCCCGGGGCCACCCAAAACGCCCCCCCCCCCCGAGTGGGACCCCCCAGCTGGGGCTGGAAGCACTGGGTGAGGACTGGGGGGCCTTTTCCCTGCCCACTCGTGGCAGATTCCCCCCACCTGCTGGCGCGGGAAATCATCTTCCCGATCATTGAGGATTTCTTTCCACTTTATTTATTTATTTATTTTTTGAGAACAGCTTGTACCGACCTTGCGATGAAAACAGCGCGCCAGGTTCCTCTGGGTGTTGTTTTCTGTTCTTTTTCTGTTCCCGTTATAAATGTCACCGAAAATGGGAAAGCTTTTCTCCATTTCATCGTTTTCTTCCCTCCCTGAAAGACTTCTTGGGTTTCTGGGTGCGCTGGGAAAAACAGCTGGAAAATCGGATGGGGGAAAAGAAAAGGGTTGCTGAAGTGGGACTTTCTTTCAGAAATTTCTGCCGGCACGACAAGAGCAGTGCTCCTTTCGGTGGGAATACAGATGGCGATGGCACGATGCGTTTTGAGGGAAAAGTGCAGTTTTTCCCTGCTGGAAACGAGCTCCGATGGGGACGTCCCCGAGCAGCGGGACCCCCCCCAAGCCTGACCGTGCTGTGGCCACGTCCCCATCCCTGTGGGGGCCGCGTCCAGCAGCGAGCACGGGGTGTCTGGTGGTTGGGGCTGAGAGAGGGGTTCATGGGCATGGCCCGAAGCCGAGGTGCCTGGGCTGGAGCGAGCTGCCAGGCACCATCCTCCCCCTGCCGCCCTTACACCCTGGTGCCCCCCAGGCCCATCTGAGCACACTGGGGGCTCGACAGGGGATGCAATTCTGCACAGCACCAAAATCTGCGGAAGCAAATGGAGATACATGGAGGAGAGGTCCCCAGACACCAGCCCCACGCCTGTAGGTCACCTCCCAGCCCCTCGCCGCAGGCATGCAACCCCCAGCACAAGAGCACGGAGAGGTCAAAAAAGGGCCCCCCACCTCCTCCCCGCTCCCCTGAAGGCTTCGTTCGGGATGTATGCACACCCAGGGGAGCTCGAGAGACAAGCGTAAGGGAAACCTGGGGGGGCTGGAAACCCCAGGGGCAATCCCCTGCACCCGCGCTCCTCCGGGGGGAGAAGCAGGCTTCAAGGAGCAAATTGCTCTCTCCAGGTCTGCGGCTCCGAGAGCGGCGCGGCGGCGGTGCCGGGCCCTTTGTGAGGAAGGTATCTGCAGAGCAAATTGCTTTGTATCAGCAAATACATCTACATTAGCGGCGGAATTGGTATCCTGTACAATGAGCACTCGAGGACAATGCGCAGCTATTCAGAACTCAAAAAAAAATTCAATACCGTAGCTAAGGAGGCTCTGCAGAAGTCGAAAGCACGGCTTGTTTGATATGCACGGCACAAATATCGGTACGAGGGCATGTAGCTGTAGCGGTGCCTTCGGAACACCAGCAGCGCTCGGGCTTCTTGACGACAAATGAAGATATACGGCTCGTGGCAGCGCCGGGAGCACGGGCTGCCGTCCACTTGGCCAAAGGGGTTTTTGCCACAGCTAGCATGGAATCACGCGGAGGATCAGGAGCGGTTTGTGCAGGGGCTCCTCTGCCCCCCAGGGACCCTCTGCCTCCAGCCCAGCTCCCCCAGCGCGAGGCAGGAGCTTGGGGCAGGGCGCAGGAGGGAGCCAGCAGCTGCTGCGGTGCTGGGGCATGGTGCTGGGGGGAAAGGACCATCCTCCACGTCTGGGACCTTCTTCAGAACCAGGGGGGATGGTGGGGCTGGGAAGGGACCCCTGGAGGTGATCTGGTCCAGCCCCTGCCCCAGCAGGGCCCCGCGGAGCCGCTCGCCCAGCCCCACATCCCGGTGGCTGCTGGAGACCCTGCGGAGGAGCCCCCAAAAGTTCTTGGGGCATTTTTTTCACGTGAGGTCCTGTGAGCCCGGTGTCACCTGGGTGGGCTCAGGGAAGCACGTGGAATTGGGAAAAAGGTCTCAGAGGTGTCCAGAGGATCAGGGAGCAACCAGCTGGGGAGACACCCAGGCAGCTCCAGGCTGTTGTAACCCCAGGCTGCAGGCTTTAGACAGGCACAGCGAGGTGCTGATTTAGGTAATTCAGACAAAGGAGGTAAATGCAGAAATTTCACAGCTGAGAGCAGTTGGCACAGCAGCTGGGATCCCCACGGCACAAGGAAGTTCCCTGTATTCGATGCAGGGCTCGAATTCCCACAGGGAAACTCGGAGGAACTCATCTCAGAGCCGGTGACTTCTTGCACCCCTGGGTGCTCGAGGTCGGTGGCTGCTTTGCTGCTACTGCTGCTCCCAAAGCATCCTGAAGCACATCTGCGTGGGCCCTTGAGGGGTCAGAGGGGGCTGTGATAATGGTGATGAGACCCTAAAGTGGGCTGGGGGCTGCAAGCAGCACAAGGAGCAGCTTAGGTGGGTTCTCCCAGGCAGCAGGAGAGCATCGAGAGAGCAAGTCTTATGAGGAGAGGCTGGGGGAGCTGGGCTTGTCCGTCCTGCACAAGCAGCGGTGTCAGGGGTCCAGCAGAGCCTGCTGCTGCCTCCGGGCTGTCACCGCACGCAGGATGGAGCCAGGCTCTCCACAAGTGCGTGGCAGGAGGATGAGCAGGACCAGCTGGAGACAGCGACGTTCACACTGGGTATATGGAGCAGCTCTTCAACCGTCGAGTGGCCCAAAGGGGCTGCGTTGCCTCCATCCTTGGAGACGGATGGGATGAAGCCCTGGGCTGCCTGGCTGGCCCCATCGCTGCCCCTGCTCTCAGCAGGACTGGGCTGGAGACCTGAAGGTGCTCAGCACCTCTCGGCAACACCTTTGCTTTGCCACCCTTTGCCGTACCAGAGGAAGCGATGAGGCAGGGAGCGATTTGCACCAGGAGGGTGTGCAGTCCTCGGGCGCACCACGGTGATGGGTGCCGCATCCTTCGGTGCCCCAGACCTGCAGCAACCCCCCTGCAGCTCGTGGTTGGTGGGATGTGGCCGTGCAAAAATCCCTGCTGGTGCAGGACTCGGAGAGAGGTGGCAGGAGCTGGGCTGGTTGCATGCATCCACGACACACACAGATGGGAGCAAGTGGCGGTGCCTGCACGGGCACCTCCAAAATGTGCACGGGGGGAGAGGCAGCACGAACGCACCCACGGTGGCTCTTACGCATGCAGGGCCTCGTGTTTGTGCCAGGAGGGTAGGAACCTGGGAATGCTTGCAAATGCCGAGGGAGTTCATTGTCGGAATCCTTGCCTGCCCCTCCTGTGCCCAAAGGCAGCCGCTTTGGGAGGCACGGGCTGGCAGGCGCCGGATCAACAATGTCTGAGAGGAGCAGGGACGCGGGGACGTGTGCGGCGGGAGGGAAGCTCCAGAGGATGCAGAGGTGATACCAGAGAGATCCGAGCACTGCGAGTCTCCTTCACAGTGGTGGGGAGCAGCAGCAGAGTTCAAGACCTCTTTGCTTGAGTCTGGTAGAGAAACCTGCTGAAAAAAACCTCCTTAAAACGTGGCATGGGCATTTGGTGACAAAGCTTGGTGATTCAGGATCCTCTGCCTTCAGCGTCCTGTTTTTGTGGCATCCATCAGACATTCACATCCTCCTGAGGTCTGCGCGATGTCTCCGGCCTTGGCTGGGAGCCTGGAGCTCTCCCATGCTCATAAACCCCCCAGATCCCCCCAGTCCTTGGGGCTGGAGCATGGGTCCAGCCCTCCCCTACACTGCTGGGTGCTTCCAGACGAGAGAGCGAGCAGGAAATTAACTGGAAGTGACTGGGAAAAAAAAAAAAAAAAAGAACGTTTCTAATGGAATGCATCAAAATATTTTAGAAGAAGTGGAAGCGTTTCATCAGGCTATTTAAATTTCTCAGCGTTTCTGAAACTCCAGGGGCTGCTGAGAGGAGGAGATCCGTCTCCTAGCGAGTGAGCCTGGGAGCTTGCGCTGCCGTTTGCAGAAGGACTATCGTAAGCTGCTTGGATACCGGGCTAAGTTTTCTCTAGAGGAGAAAATAGTACAGACCTACATGTAGCAGAGAAAAACGCAGCTTTTAAGCACCGGGAGTCACATTTGGGTAGAAGAGGCAGCCGGCACTACGCTGGCTGCACGGAGGGGCTGAGGGGGCGAGGAGCAGGCTGGGCACACCTCGGTGGGCACGGGCTGGTGCCAAGGTCCCCGCCACACGGCTGGGTCAGGAGGCTCCACGTCCTCCCCACCCGAAGCTGCTCTCATCTTGTGAGCTGCTTCTGGCGGGGGGACTGGTGCCAGGCATTTATTCCACTTGGGAATAAGACAGGCGGGGGATAAACAACCATGGGAACCATCTGTTCCGGGGAAGAGGGGACTCCCCGTGGATGTCTTCTTGCCAAGGCGATGTGGGAAGGCCGGCTCTGACACGCAGGGGTCAGCGGGCTTGGCGCCACGCTGCTGGCTGCTGGTGCAGGGGTCGCACGCTGCACCCACGCTGCTTCATCCCTGCCACTGCTGCAGGGCTCACGGGCATGGCACGCCACGTCTTCCAGGGCAGCCTGACTCTAGAAAGTCCCCGAGAAGTAACAGCAAAAAGCAAGGCAGTGCCATTCCTCCTGCCTCATCCACACCTCCACCAGAGCCCCGAAATGGAGACAAATTGAAAGGCGCTGTAGCCTGGCTGCATTAATAACAGCGCTAAGTGCAAGCGTGCAGTGACGGCCTGCTGAACTGGCCTGCGCCGAAACGAGAGCCATCGAGCAGTCGTTTTCCCCCAAGATCCAGGCTGGTGGGAGGAAATCAAATAACAACAACACGGAAAAAAAATGAGCGGGAGTGACAAATGAAATCAGCAGGTCGGAGGACGGCCATGGGAGCCAGCAGCACGAGGAGGGGCAGGAGCTCGCGCGCTCCCGCCGAAGGGAGATTTGTTGCCCGAAGAATCTGGGGCAACCGCAGCACATGTGCGGGCGGCAGCGTGCTGTCAGGCGTGCGATCTTTCCGCCGTGGTGCCAGAACTGCCAGGGCTCAGGCAGCAGCCAGAGGATGCCCCAGCACTGAGTCACAGCTGGGGAATCCAGCCGGGCAGGTACGGCCCTGGGTGCACCCCGCTGCTTGCACCCTGGCTTTGTCCCACCTTGAGCAGGCACCGGCCACAGCGCGGGGAGAAGATGGGAAAGTGGTGATGGTTCCCAGCCCCTGGGGCTCGCAGCAGGGCCCCCCTAAAGGAGCGTGGGATGTGCTCCCAAAACCTCTGTGAGCTCGGGCAGAGAATGAAAACCTGGGGCTGGTTGTTGAACCCATGGCTTGGAATGGAAGGAGATAAGGATGAGATTAAAGCGAAGGGATGGTCCTTAAAATAATGCCACATCAACACTGGCTCTGCTCCTGGGATAAAATCTGGGCAAGTCATCATGGGTCTGGACCTCAGTTTCCCCCTCCGGACGATGCAGGCAGTGAATCTTGCCTAATTTATACAGTACACTGCTTGCTTCTCTAGACCACGGGGGTATTAATCCTTGTGAATTTGACAGGAACTGAAGTGATTTGAGTGCTAATCTCTTAATATCTATTGCTGTTCCTAGTCCCAGCTGAGCAGTTCATGGTGGAGCCTGGAACTGTCAGCGTTTTCACGGAAGCTTGTATTTTACAGCATACTCCTCCCCGCTCCTCGCAGGAAGAGACCCTGGAGGAACAGAGATCCACAGGGCTGGTGACGAGCAGCAGGAGCAGGTCCTTTGTGAAAAAATGCCTTAGATGAAGCTGAGCCCCCAGGGTCGGGGCTGTGGGGCAGCACCGTATGCACAGCACTCAGCACAGGGAGGGAGTGCCCATACCCGCAGGGATGCTGCTGAGCCTGCAGAGCTGGGGGATGCTCCTGGGTTCGCCTGGGTGGCACGAAGCTGGTTGTTCTGGGCCACACGTGAAGCCCATTGCTTCTCTTTGCTGGTGGCCAAGAGCAGGTGCCATAGGGAGGGAGGTGTAAGAGCAGGGCAAGGATATCTGAAACTTTCCCAAGCACTCTCCTGGCCATTTGGTGCTCAGGGATCACAGAATCATGGGATTACTGAGTGGCTGATGTTGGCAGGGACCTCCAGGACCCTCTGGTCCAACTCCTGCTCCAGCAGGGCCCCGTGGAGCCACTCGCCCAGCCCCACGTCCCGGCGGCTGCTGGAGACCCCACGGAGGAGCCCCCAGCCCCTCTCTGGGCAGCCTGTGCCAGGGCTCGGTCACCCGAGGTACTGATGGTTGCTGTATCATCATGTGCTCCAAAATGCTGCCCTTAAGCCATGTGAACTTTTAGCATCCACCACATCCTGAGGCAAGAAGCTCTGCTCCTCTCCTGATGCTCTCCTCCTGCTCTTTGTCAGGGACCTGGCTCCTGTTGGCTTCACCTGCTGTCTCTAGTGCTTGCATTGGAAGGAACCGAAATGTTTAAATAAATGTTAAAGTCCAGGCTGCACTTGCTCCCTCAAGCCCTCCCCGGAGCCAGGAGCTGTGGGGTTTTGCAGCAGGCAGAGCCTGCTCTGGCCCCAATTCAGTGTAGGATGCCCTTCCCTGGGGTCCCTCCTTGGAGCACAGCACCGGGTGCTGCTGCAGGTCAGCCCTGACTGGAGAACGCTGCAGCTACCTGTGCCCTTCCCACCTCTGGCACCTCCCGCCCTGGGTGACCACACACCCCGACAGCCCCCCAGCACAGCAAGGACCAGGGCAGGAGACCCCGGTGTGGCTGTGGGAGACAGCCCTGCTTGATGTCCTGAGGGACAACACGGCGGCACCTCCAGCCCAGCCAAGACAGGCTCTGGTGGCGGCTGGGGCTGTGTGCTCAGCAAGGCTCCCGGAGGGGAGCTGTGCTAATTCAGGAGGTGATGGCACGGGTACGGAGAAGTGCTGCAGGCACCTGGGAAGCTCTGGCTCTGCTACTGCAACCCAGCCTGGGAGTGGGCCAGGGCCCAGGGCAGGTCCAGGCTAGGGACCCACCCAGCTGGGGTGGCCGAGGGCTCCAGGCTCCATCCTCTCCTGGCTCCAGGTCCAATTTCCACATCTGAGCACGGTGGAGCCTGGCCAACGCAGCACTCAGCATCCTGCAGCCCGGATGGTCTGGACAGGGACGCGCCTGCGGGACCAGTACATCCCAGCATTGCCCTGGTGCTGCTGGAGCAGGAACCTGCCTGTGGGACCGGTGATGTTTCTCGACACTGCCCAACATCCCCGGCCCACAAACCTGCCCGCAGGACCGGCACTGCCCAGAGCTGCTCTCTGCGGCCAGCACCCCCAGGCCAGGACCCTGCCGATGGCTCTGGCGCTGCCCAGAGCTGCCCCATTCCCCCAGGGGAATCGGGGGATGGCGGCGCGGCGGGGGAGCGGGCAGGGTCTCCGCGCTCCCCACCAGACAAAGGCGGCGGCCGCAGGGAGCGGCGCGGCGCTGCGGGCGCGGCCGGGCGCGGCGTGCGGCGGCCGGGCGCGGGGGGCAAGTGCGGAGCCCATCGGGCCCTCCGCCGGAGCGCCTCGGCCCCCGCCCAGCCCCGCGGAGCCGCAGCGGAGCCGTCAATCAGCGCCCCCCCCCTCCCCTTTCTCCCCCCCCCTCCCTTTTTCTCGCCCCCCCCCCTTTCCCCCCCCCTCTCCGCACGCCTCGGCGCGCTGCATCGGGCTCGGTGACAGCAGCGGGCTGGAGGCAGCCTCGCCGAGCGGCTCCGCTCCCAGCCAGCGCCGAGCAGGGCGCAGCGGAGGCTTCTCGCTGCTCGCAGCCGCCGGCAGCCCCCGCCGAGCCCCCGCCGCCCGCCTGGCAGGGCTGCCGAAGCATGCGGAGCCATGGGGCAGGGCTGCGGACACTCCATCCTCTGCCGGAGCCAGCCGTACCAGGCGGCCGCGTCTGACCTGTGAGTCCCCTCCCGTCGCCACCGGGGATGGGGGGACCGAGCCGGGAAGGGGGGGGATGCTCCGGGAAGGGGGGGGATGCTCCGGGAAGGGGGGGGATGCTCCGGGAAGGGGGGGATGCTCCGGGAAGGGGGGATGCTCCGGGAGGGGTCCTCCAGGGGGCTGCGGGGCGAGGGAGCGGGGGATGCGTGGGGAGAGGGGAGGCAGGAGAAAAGTTCCTGCTGCATGACAGCTGGAGGAGAGGGGGCACGGCGGGGCCCTGACCCCCCTGTTGCCCCGCTGGTGATCGCCCAGGGCAGGTCACTGGTTGTGGAGACTGAAGGGCTGCGTGCCGGAGGGCCGCCGTGCTCAGCATCCCTGCGTTTCGTGAGCCACGCTCACCCCACCACGTTTTCATATGGGGGTGGAAGGCTGTGGGCCCTGCGGTGGCCCTAGGGGGGGCACGGCCAGGCACCGGATGCCTTGGTGAAGTGTGGGTCAGGCCTCCGAATAGTGGTTCCCACAGCTTCACGCAGGGCAGGGCAGCCACCCCCGCACACCCACCCACGCAACAGGTCCGGGGGTCCGGGTGTTGCTGCACCTGCCTGCGTGCAGCAGGGTGGGGAAGGGTCTCCGAGGCTCAGCGGGGCTCCTGCTCCACTGGCACAGGCAGCAGGGGCTCTGCGCACGAGCGTGGGGTGACCTTGCTCAGGGATGACAGTGCTCCCTGGAAGCGGTGAAGGGTGATGCTCTGGAGAGCCCACGTGGGAAGCGGGGCTGAGCTGGCTAATGGGAAGCATGCGGTGCCTGAATTCCCAGCACCCAGGGCTCTGCTGGGGGATGGCGGAGACCCCCGGCGCTGCGTGCGTGTGTGCAGCGCTCACGAGGCTCCACAGCTGCTGGCTAGCAGGCTGTGCAGAGGCGGTTTGCAGTACGTGGGTGCTCTGCCTCCGAGTGCCTGGATATCTTGGGTGCTCCCCGTCCCTTACCCCTGGGGCAGCTGCTGCACAGCCCTTCGGATCCCACCCTGCCAGAGGGGTGGGCTGAGCCGGCAGGGAAGGGATGCAGGCAGAGGGGGAGAGGAGGAAGGCGGCTCGGTGCTTGCATTCCTTTGTCTGGCAGTGCCAGCTCCACGTGCTCAGACAGCGGCCGAGCCGCCTGGCTTGGCAGCACAGCCTGGGAGCAGCCTCCGAGCTGCGTGGGGATGAGCCTGGGAGCACCCTGAGCTCCCCTTGGGTGTGTTCACAGATCCCCTAATGCCAGAGCACTGGGGCGCAGGGGAAGGCTTCTCCTGCTTCAGCACAGAGCTTTTCCCTCCCTGCACCCCGCAGATTTCACACCTTCAGGGAGGTGACCTTCAGATAAGTTTGCCCCTCTCTAGTAGAAAATACCCTACAGCATCTCCTCTACCTACAGCCCCACACATGGTGGGGCTTAGACCCACCTTGCCTTACACCAGGGCACAAAGAGCTTCCGTGGGTGCTGGCCCCGTCTCCTGCCCTGGCAGCCTCCTTCCCCCGACCCTCCTGGCTCGCTTTCTGGCGCCGAGTGCTTTGTTCCCCGCAGAGACACTTTTATGCCGCCATCAGGACATGTGCCCGTGTCCTTTCCTTTAAGCAAAACACACAAAGGGCTCGAAATGCCATGCTATCCCCATGTTTCCTCTGGCTGGAGCTCCTCTTGTGACTTGCAGCTGCTGCTTAATGACCTTTAAGGCAGGTGGATGCTGCCGAAACTGTGTGCAGCCGGACTGGCCGGGCCTGCGGAGCCGCCGGGGTGACCCGAGAAACTTCCCCCTTTATCCAGGGTGTAGCCTCACCTTCTGCCTAGATGTCTGACCATGTTCCTGCACACCCTGGGGGCTGTGCAGAGGTGGAAAAGCTTCCCAAGTGCTGTTCTCCGGCAACCTGCTCCAGGGAACCTGCTTTGGCAGGGAGGATGGACCCGATGATCTCTTGAGGTCCCTTCCAACCCCTACAAGTCTGTGATTCTCTCGTCCCCACGTGCACGGTGCAGCCCCGTCAATAAGTTCTGATTTATTTTGCAGGTGGCAGCCAGTCAAGTGCCATTTTGTGTTATCCAGGTCACGTTTTAACCCATTTCCTCTTTTCTTTCCCCCGGCGGGAAGCGTGCTCCTGGGCGGGCGGCTCCTGACCCGGTTAGCGGCGCGTGCTGGATGCGAGGGTGCCCGGAGCGGGTGCTGTCAGCACGCCTCGCAAGCACGGCCAGCCGTGGAGAGCAGGATCCGAACCCTCTGCACGGTTGCAAACCGCCCTCTCCCCTCTTCCACCAGGATCCCATCTGCATGTTAAAGCAGGGCGCAGCGTGGGGGGGGGCCCGCGGGAAGCATTGTGGATAGCCCTGCTCCGGGAGGGATGAGCTGGGAACCAGAGCTGGGATTAAATCCGAGAGGAGAATGCAAAGTGGCCTCGTCAGCAGTGCCCTGCTCCTCGTGTCCCCGCTGCATGCAGCGTGAGCAGGAGGCGAGCAGGCACGCACGAGGAGGGCAGCCCCGGCTGCGTGTGCCGGGACGGAGAGCACGTCCAGCTGGACACGGTGCCGGAGCATCCGAGTGAGGCCAAGGGCAGGATCTGGCAGCAGCTGGGGCTGGAGGAGAAACTGCCAAGCTCGGCGGGCTGAAAACGTGCTGGTGGAGGAGATAAGGCACCGAGGGCTGGCGCAGGGAAGGTCCGGGCTTGGCGGGGGCTGTGGTGGTTGTGGGTCTTGGGAAGCCCTTGGGAATCACTGGAGCAAAGGTGCTGGGGACCTGCGAGGGGACAAAGGTGTTTCCTGCGCATCTTTGTGCCTTCGTGTTTACTCCAGGTAAATGTCACATCCTGACCGCCTGCCTCCATCGATGCTCGTGCAAGCGATGCGCGATGCGCCTGCCCCCCCCCAATCTCTGATGCACGGGGCTGGGAGCGGCTCCATCCTGGGGGTGCCCAGAGGAGCAGCAGGAGGGGCTGTTACGCCTCCCTTTGCTCCCAGAGCGTGGCCAGAAGGGCCTCAGAGACGTGGCTTGCTCTGGTGACATTATGCTGCCCCGTGGAAAGGGGCCGAGCCGCGTTTTGGGGCTCTCCAAGCGCCTGCGCAGAGCAAGGGCAGGCTGACGAACACCCCGGGGACCGCCCCAAACCCGTGCCTTGGCAGCCGGTGATTATTCCCAGCCCCTGTCTTGCAGGTCTGAAGCACTCTGCAAGGCTGGATCTGGCCCCACAAGGGGAACGAGGTGGATCCAGGAGCGGATGGGCCCCGGCCCGTGGGGATGTCTGGCAGCGGAGCTGGGGCAGGAGGCACGTCGGCATCACCCCGACGCTTCAGCACACAGCCCTGGAGAGGCAGGAGGGTGACCGGGAGAGGCTGGGATCCACCCGAGAGTCCTCCTGGCTCCACTGTGCCCTGCTGAGCTCTGCCTGGGGACACCAGGCTTGGTGCTACCCACGCACGTTGAGGTTCAGGGAGGATTTTAGTGTGATGCAGGCTTTGCATCCGACTGTGCTGCTCGTCCACAGGGCAGGGGAGCGGGCTTCGGCCATGCCTTGCTGGCAGCAAGATATCTGGGTTATGCTGGATCCACGCAGATCCAGGAGGGGGAAGGAAGCCGTGAAAACACAATACCAGTGCCTCAGGCTCCGGGCAGCCTGGCCGGGGGGGGCTTTCCCCCATTGCAGCCCCCTCCTGTCTGCTGCAGGCCTTTGCGGAGCAGAAGCAAGGGGAGGCTCTGTGCGTGTGGAAGGAGAGGAGACGGGGAGCGCTGGAGCAGCGGGGTGCCCGGGGAGGTCCCCTTTTGGCATGGGATGCATGGACCTGCAGCAGGATGGGGCTCCTGGGGCGGCCGGGAGCCTCCTCTTCACCTCCCCCTGAGCATTCTCAGCATCCAGCCTCCCTCCAGCCTCCCCCCGAGCATCCTCGGAGCCGCCAGCGGTGCTCAAGTGCTGGGAATTCACCTCTGGTGCTCGCCGGCTGCCGGCCAGCTGCTGGCGCAGACGCAGGCAACCAGGCCAGACCCTGCTCCGCCTCGCAGGCTGGCATCAGCCCCTTGTGCCCCACGCATCCCCCTGCGAGACGTGGGCCCGGAGGAGATAACAGCTGGCTGAGCCGCGCCGCCGGCTCCAGGGCCAGAGGACGAGCATCGATCCGGGGCAGGAATCCAGCTCCTGCAGCTCCTGGCTGGGGGATGCTGGATCTCCCCGGGGCAGCGCTGCACACCGCGGCCCTTTCTGGGAACCCCCCCTGCCTTCGCCCAGCCCTCCGCGCTCTCCTCCCCAGCCTGGTACTCGATTTCGCTTTTGTCTCCTTCCCAGCTCCCACGTGGCTCGCCGAGAGCTGCGCTGGGCCGCAGCCAGCGGCTCAGGCCGGGAAGCACGGGGCTGCCTGGGACTTTCTGCCCCCGTCCATCCCTCCCCTGCCAGGGCTGAGCTGCCCTACTTAATGCTCGGGCTGGTCTCTGGGGTGGGGGGGCGAGGGGGTGGGCGAGCCCGAGGATGCTTTGTCCGTGCGGCCGCTCTGTCAGCAGGCAGCAGCGGGAGGGCTGCGGGCAGGGGGAGGCCGGGGAGGGCGCAGGCGTGCGGCTCCCCCCGCAGCCGCAGCAGTGGGGGTAAAATCCTGCTGGGGGGGGGGGCTGGACCCCGGGTCGGTGGCGGTGCTTCAGGGGTTCCCAGCTGGCAGGCGCTCTCGGTGAGCGGTGCGCGGCGCTGTGGCACCCTTGGGCCATGGGGAGGTCTCCCCAGAGCCCTGTCACCCGTGTGAGAGCCCTCAAGGAGTGGCCTGCAGCCTGCTGCAGATCCTGAGTGCTCCTGGGGACTCCTGGGGGGGTTCCTCCCTGCCACCCAGCTCCTGCAGCCCCCCGGGGCCAGTTTGGGAAAACCACCGGGTGGGAAGGCTGCAAACCTTCCCTTTGCAGGCAGCGCTTTTGGGTGGGCTCAGGCCTTCCGAGCGCTTGGCAATGTGTGTTTTCCCGAACAAACGGAGTAGAAAAAGGAGGTGGTTTTGGATGGATTCATCTCCTGCAGGAACTGTTACTACCTGCCGTTTGGCTCTTCGGTTTGGGAGCGGGTCCCATCGGCCTGGCACTGGCGTTTCGGGGGGCTGACGGTGGCTTTGCAGAGCGCTTTGGGGCCACCAAACCCCTTCTTCTGCCAGAAGCAGAGGAGGGCGATGGCACCTGAGAAGGAAAAAAGCAAACAGCAGCTTTGGCGGCAGCCTGGAAGTGATGCCTGAGCCAGAAAGCCTCCCCTGGCTTCTGATCGCTTCCCTGAGCCACCCAGCCCCTTCCCAGCTAGTTATTAGCTTGCACGTTTCAGCTGGGTGACTCAGAAGACAGTGAGGAGCTATTTATAATGAGCATTTGAAAGGCTAAGCCTGTTTCAGGGCTTTTTCCCCCCCCCTTCCCTTGAGCTGTCGCAGGGCAAAGTCGCCCGTGCTCCCTCTCGCCCTGGCCCAGCGTGCCCGTGGCCGTGCAGGAGGAGGGAAGCTGCTGCTCCGAGGTGGTGACAACCTGGCCCAAAAACCTCCTGTCTGCATGAGCAGCTCCCCAAGCACCTCGCTGTCCCGGTGTTACGGACAGCAAAATTCAGAGATGGGGCAGGGAAGTGCGGTTTTGGGGTTGCTGCACCCCGAGCA
Source organism: Anser brachyrhynchus (assembly GCF_964034855.1). NCBI lineage: Eukaryota > Metazoa > Chordata > Aves > Anseriformes > Anatidae > Anser > Anser brachyrhynchus. The sequence continues at coordinate 212,029,549 of NC_137694.1, read as the reverse complement.
GGGTGGCGATGCTGCTGCTCCTCCGCCTCCTGCAGAGCCAGGGCCAGCGGGACCCAACCCGTGCCCATTTCTCCGCATGGAAAACCTCTGCGCAAACCCCTCCTCGCAGGCAGGGCTCCCCGCAGCTCACCCCGTCGCACAGATGGGGACAAGGTGCTGTGTCCCACAGCCTCTCAGGGAGCTGCTCCCTGGGACCTGAGCCCTTCCCGGCTTGGATGCTGCCCAGCTGGGTGAGCCCGAGGCTGGCTCTGAGCGCACGAAGCCCTGGCGAGCGCTCGGATTTATCACCCTGGTGAGGATGTCACGCTGGTGGAGCCAGCGGGTGTTTGGAGACGGCTCCAGGAGCTGGGTTTTGCTGATCCAAAGCAGGAGCCCCAAGCAGGAGGGACCACGGGGTGGGTGCTGTGGGTGGGGAGCGGGCGGGGATGCCACGGGTTCCTGCTTTCCCCCAGAATTAATAAAATGAGCCGGGGCCTGAGCTCTCCTCTCTGCACGGCGATGTGCTGAAGCTCCGCGCTCGCTCAGCCCGCTGCGGTCCCGTTTGGAGCGGGATAAGTGCTGAAGGCAGCATCCTTCCCACGTGCAACAAGGAGGCAGAATTTGGGCAGCCTTTAAACAAGAAATCGCCGCCGAGCAAGGCGATGGGCAGAGGTGTTGGCACCAGCGAAATCTTTAATCTCCCAGCTCGAGCCGAGTGACAACACTTGCCCTGATGGTTTTGTTATCAGCAGCCCCGGGCACGAAATCTCTGCCCACGAGCTGGGTGCACTCTGGCCGGGCTGGGTCCGGCCGGGTGATGGAGGTGCTTGGTGGTCCCGCGGAGCTCGGGCACCCCAGGGCTTGAGACATCCTTTGGGGGCACCTCGGGTTTCTGGTCGGGAGGGACATCAGGGCCGCGTGCTGCTCGGGACTGACGCAGAGCCAGCAAAACGCTGGCGGAGGAAGCACCCGAAATTTCAGGGGCTGTTTGAGCCCGGTGAGGAGGGCGAGCGCCTCGCTGGGCCACGTCCCCGCGGTGTCTGGAGAGGGGAGGGAAGGCAGTGAAGGCAGGCAGAGGCAGGGCCTGGCTCCCAGGGCTGGAGGTGCCCCGTTCGGGTGGGGAGGGCTTGCCGTGGAGGAGCAGCGTGACCTTTCGTAATTCAATTCCTGCTCTTTTATTTCCCCCGGTTACCTCCAGCGCTCTGCTTTGTCGGAGGCTTGAGTTCCCATAGCAGAGCACTGCAACGTTCGAATCGCAGGGATTTTTTTTTTTACCAGCTGGCTGCTGCAGGTCGAGCATCCCCCGAAATAAACACAAGGCCCCTTTGGGTGCTGGTTTCCTCTGGCCAAATTGAGGCTGCGGCGCAGAGGCAGCCGCAGCCACCCCGAGCGCTCCCCCCTGCAGGTGCTGGGGGGTGAGGGCGCGGGGGCTGAGCCCTGCTCGCTGCACCCAGACAAACGGGGGGCTCCCCACCTGCCCCACGGCTCGGGGGCTGAGCCAGCCCCTCCAAACGTGGGGCTGTGGGGAGGAGAAGGGGGGTCTCTGCCCCCGTGGATGGCGTGGGAGGCTGGGGCGAGCACGGAGGGGCTGTGCGGAGGTGGGGTCCTGGCAGCCCTGTGGGGCGCGCGGCGCTGCTGGGGACCCTTCCCCGCCGAGCTGGCACGGCGCTGTGACAGCAGGTCCGTGGGCTGGCGAGCCTGCAGCTCCGAAATAAGTGCAAAGTCAGCCTTGCTCATGCGTTGCTGTACATCAGAGCTGGGGAGCGGGGTGCTGGAGCCGGAGCTCAGCGTGCGGGGAGCGGTGGCGGGTGCCGGCCACGCAGCGTGGGCAGGGGGCACCTCCCTCCGATCCCTCCCGCGCTTTGAGGTCTGCTGGTGCTCGGCAGGGGCAGGAGACGTGGTCCTGCCTCGGATGGGTTGGATCCTGCCCCGCACCCCCTGGTCAGTGGCACCCGGGCTGGGAGCAGGGAGCCAGCAGCACACCATGGGGCAAAGCCACTGATTTATTTAACGTGACCCATCGCTTAATGAGACCCATCTTTAACCGCCGGACCAGCCCCAGTGCTTATCTTAATGACAGCAGCGGTTGGCTGCTTGGCGCTGAGTGGGGTTTGTGGCCGAAGAGCTGGTGCCGGGGGCTCTGTGGGGACTTTGGGCACGTCCGTGAGGGTTCACAGCATCTCCTCGCCGCGGCCAAGCTGCCCCCCGACCTTCACACCTCTGCTGCACGGCCCCATCTGCTGTAGGGCCGGCCATGGGGCTGGGGCCAGCTGCCCCCAGCACCCCGCCGCTGCCCCCCGTCACCCCCCCCGGAGCCTGCCCTCAGCAGACAGCGATGCAGGGAGATGTCTGCTCGTCGCACCGCAGGCTCGCGCAGACGGCAGCCGCCGCGCCACGTATTAAGGACAAGCTCTGCTCTCGCCCTCCGGGCGTTGCGGCTGCGGTGCTCACGGCAGGGGCTCAGCACCCCCTGCTCCGGGTCTGCTGGGCGGCCTCATCCTGCAGGATGGATGGTAGGGCTTGGTGGGGGGGCTTGGTGCCCCCTGCCCACCCGGTGAGGGTGGCAGCAAGCCCGGAGGAGCTCGGTGATGGTGGCACGAAGAGGGCTGGATGCGGTGCTTGCAGCAGGGCTCTGGGGAGATGGAGGTTGCACGCACACGTGCACAAGTGCACACGTACACAAACACACCTGTGTGCACACGCCAGCCCCTTCCCTGCTGGTTTTTGCCACCAGTGCCTGTCCCAGCCCCATTACTCTTGTCCCTGCTCCTGGCCGAGCCACGGCTGCTGCCGGGAGGTGGCACCGGCCCTGGCCCCCGTGGCCCCCTCCCAGGAAAAGCTGCGACGTTGCAAGTTAAAAACCCTGGGCTCAGCTCAGCGAGATGCTGCTTTTAAGCAAATGGGTGTCAGCTGAAGCAGCTCTCGTTTTAACAAGCCTCAGAGGCATGAGAGACTTTTAGCCGTGTCCTTCCCCTTCCCATTCCTGACGTTCCAGATACCCGGCTGGCTCTGGCTAACAGGAATATTTTGTATTTGCACCGTGCGTTTCCTCCTCCGGGGTCTGGTGCATTCATTTCGTTGTCGTTGGGATGGGGCTAATTTCGGAGGGGAAGCCAGCCCGGTGCACATCGTAGGAGCACGTGGAGGCTTCAGCTGAAGTCGTGGCGTGGAGCTGCCGGGAGGATTTGGGCACCAGGGGAGGTGGGAGCGGGATGGGCAGGGGGCAGAGGCAGGACGTGGAGCTCCTGCTCCTCCCCAAAAAGCACCGGGATCCTGCTGGAATTGGGATGGAAAGACTGGGGGAATGGGAATGGAATTGGAATGGGAATTGGAATTGGAATGGAAAAACTGGGGGCTCAGACCCGCTGCAGGGGAAGCAAAAACGCAGGGCCAGAGTGGCACTGGGGAGGGAGAGGAGGCAGAAGGAAGCGCCACCTCCGGCTCCTCTTTTTCTCCCGGTTATCAACTAAACCTCCTAATTGAATGATGAGTTGGCAAAGTCTGTAACGCTGCATTTATTCAAGGACAACTCCCAGGAGAGCCAGGGGTAACCGTGCGTTTCCTCTCCGCCCCGCCGCGCCTCCTGCCTGCTGCCGAGGATCTCGGTGTCAGCGCCCCGGCGCTGTGCTCAGACCCTCGGGGTGCTGGTGCCCCTTCCTGCTGCTCTCTGCTCTGGTCCCGGTGGGCGAAGCTCTGCATTTCCACCATCCCCCCTTGGGGACGGCCCGTGGGACCTCAGGGCTTCCCCCGTCAGCCAGGACCTGGCATCTCCGAGGTGCGGCGCGCTGAGAATTTGGCGGCTTCAGGATGCGGTCAGGCCACATTCCTGGGGCTCCTTGGAGTGCCGGATGCGTGCCCGCTCCCCAGCTGCTCCGTGGGCGTGCGGCGCTGCTGGGACAGCACCGAGGAAGTGCGCCTGCCGTGCAAACACCGCTCAGTGCACCCAGCCGGAGCGGCGGCACTCGGGGCTCGAGGCGTTTGCTGAGCAAACAGAGCGCACCGGGAAGCCCGGGGTGCCACCTTTCCCCTCCCCTCCCATGCTCCTGCCAGCTGCTGCGGCCCCGCGGCATCCTGCGGCACCTGCCCATTAATATTCATGCTGCAATTACCCACAGCAAACGTCGGATCCAAACGAGCCACCCGAGCTACGTGGTGGCTCCGCTCGTCCTGCGCGTGGGGCCGCTCGATCCCGGGGCGCAGGGCACGGCGCAGGGCACCCGACGTCCCCGCAGCCCCTAACGCCCACTCCATGCCCTGCGTTTCCATGGTGAAATCCTTCGGTTTGGGGCTTGCTGCCTACAGTAAACAGGCGATTTTCTGTCGCTGCTTGGGGCCGGGCAGGATGAGCCACGGAGCGCCAGGGGTCAGCACTGGAGGTTTGCTCTGTGCCACCCAAACCCTTTCTGCCCATGGGGTCTGCGCTCCCCATGCCCCCGTGGCTTCGCTCCTGTCCTCCCCTGTCAGACAGGGCTTTATCGAGGCTGGGGCAGATTACATCTCCCGTGCTGCCTTTGTCTAGAAACGAGTTGTCAGCTGCCGGGGCTGTCTGGCCGGCGCGGCAGCGCTAAGGCTGTCGTGTCCGTTCGGGTCCCACTTATCCCTTTCATCACATTTTTCCCTGCCAGATATGCTCCCAAGCCACCCCTGCCCACCAAGCCGGGACCCCAAGCCTGTCCCCCCACGACTCAGTCATATCCAGGGGGGCTTTCTCCACCTTGCTGCCCCCTCCCCTGCTCCAGGGACCTCTTGCACCCACCGCAGGAGGGAATGCAGCTGCTGGGGACTTGGAACATGGGACATGGGGACAGGGGACATGGGACACAGGACATGCTGTGCAGAGATGCACCCATCAGGACCACTCCCCCCCTCTCACCACTCACCCCAAGCATCCTCTCCAGCGACCCCAGCTCGCTCCTGCGCCCTGCCACGGGCCACCCAGCTCCGAGGTCACCGCTGTCACCGGAGCCACCCCTCGCCGACAGCCTGCCCCGCCGGGGACCTCGGTGGCGGGGGGACGAGGCTTCGCCTTGCAGGGGACACGTGCAGCCCTCCGCGTTTCCAGATCGCTGGGAGCTTGTGTACTTGTGGGCCGCTAAGTGCTGTAATTACAGATGTGCTTTAATTAGCATAATTGCGTTTCTGCACAAATAAAACATTTGGCGGAGTAATTCCTCGCCTGCAGCTCTGAGAGCAGAGCAGAGGGGAGCGGGGCCACCCCCGGTCCCACCAGGTTGGGGAGGGGAGGCTGGCATGGAGAGCAGCTGGGGGCGGGGGGCTGGTGCCCGGACACCCCCTGGGTTTGCTGGGATATGGCATTGGGTTTGCTGAGATATGGCACTGGGTTTGCTGGGACACTGTACTGGGTTTGCTGGGACATGGCACTGGGTTTGCTGGGACACTGTGGCACTGGGTTTGCTGGGATGTGGCACTAGGGCATGGCATTGGATGTACTGGGCCACAGCACTGGCTTTGCTGGGATGCGGTACCAGTCTTGCTGGGACATGGCATTGGTTTTACTGGGACATAGAACTGGGCTGGATGGGGCATGGCACTGGGTTTGTTGGGACATGACACTGGGCTGGATGGGACACAGCACTGGGTGTACTGGGCCATGGCACTGGGTTTCCTAGGGCACTGTACTGGTTTTACTGGAACATAGCGCTGGGTTTTCTGGGACACGGCACTGGGTTTGCTCCTTCATCACCCTGGGGATCCCAAAAAGGATGCACGAGCAGATGGCAGTGGGAATCCAGCCCATATACACACGATGCTGGGACATCTGTGCCCCCTGTCCCCCTGCGGGCAGCCCCTGTCCCTGTCCCACCACCGGGCAGCGTCGCGGCCACCTCGTCCCGAGCACCTCGTCTCCTTGTGCCTCGGGACTGAGCCGAAAGGAAATGAGCCCCAGCATCATCTGGCGAAGGGCTGGGAAAGCAGCTAATTACCGCACGACTGCAGGCTTTGCTAAATGCCCTTTTCGTCGAAATAAAATAATAAAAGGAAAAAAAAAAAAGGGAAGAAAAAAAAAATTCCATTTTTCTCGAGCTGGAAATGAAAGTGATTATGTAACAAGCAATAAATTACTTAAAAAGAATGACTCATTAGAGCAAATACAGAAAAGTCACCGCATATTTTTAGCTCGAACGCCCTGTACCCTGCGGTAACCCCGCGGGGGTGCCGGGGGGCGCAGGCTGCCCCCTCCCCTCGCCCCTCGCCAGGGCCGGGGCTGTCGCTGCCCCCCCCAGGGGTTTTGCCCCGTGGTGGCCGTGATGGGGCCGGGGGACCCCGCTTTGTGCCCCCCCCAGCCGTTCCCCTGGGGCCTGTTGAACACGAGCCCCTCGCCGAGCCCCAGCGTGCCGCTCCCTGCCCGGAGAGCCTGACGAATTAATTTGGAAATGGAAGCGACGAACAAGTTAATTGGAGGAGAAAAAAAGAAGAGCGAGAGAGCGATCCAGTTTTAATCCAGGTTAAATTGGCGAGTGAAGGCGTCGTTAACGAAGGAGAGATAACGAGGGGAATTGGAGCAGGCAGGTGCGGGGCTGCCGGCTCAGCTCCTGCCAGGCGGGAGGGTGGCAGCAGGTGCCCAGCTGGGGACACGGGAAGCCAGCAGAGCGCGTCCCTTAACGGAGATCCCTGGGGACACCAGGGCAGGAGACAGAGCCGGGGGTCACCCATGGATGGGGGGGGCCCTGAGAGCTGCCACCACCCCTTTGCTGCCCCTCGGCCTGTGCGCAGCATCCTCGTGCCCTGCTGTGCCGAGGAGGAGGAGGAGATGATTTCACCCTGGAAGGTGTCCAAAAGAGCTGGGGCCCTCTTGTGTCCCTTTTTTTGAGGTGCCCCTCCTTGGGTCTACAGGTGGAACTGGGGGCCTTTTTGAAGAGGGTACGGCAGCCAAATCCGATGTGTGCGTGCTGGCAGCTGGTGAGCTGCTGCAGGACACGGGGGCTGGGGGGGGCTGCAAGGGGTGCGGGGCAAACCCAGGTTGGGCTCAGAGCATCACCGGGTCGGGCTCGGAGCTCCCCCAGGTTGGGGCTTGGAGCTCCCCAGATCGGACTCAGAACATCCCTGGGTCAGGCTTGGAGCACCTCCAGTGCAGGCTCGGAGCTCCCCCAGGTCAGGCTCGGATCAGGGATCAGGCTCAGAACATCCCTGGGTCAGGCTCAGAACATCCCTGGGTCAGTCTCAGAGCACCCCTGGGTTGGGCTCAGAGCACCCCAAGGTTGGAGCTTGGAGCATCCCTGGGTCAGGCTCAGAGCACTCCCAGTTTGGAGCTTCAAGCACCCCCCAGGTCATGCTCAGGGCACCCCATACTCAGGGGATTTGCAGATCAGGTCTGCCTTGAGCCCCCCCCCAAGTCCCACGGCTGTGCATGTGAGCTCACCTGGTGCCAGCAGCGAGACCTCAGCTCCGCTGTCACTTGGGGGCCACCCCCGGCCCCGCGAGGGGCTGGATGGTGCTGGGTGGCAGAAATCCCCTCTTGCAGCCGCAGCCCGGCCAGCACGGAGGTGAGCGAGGCACGACTCGTCCCGCTGCCCGCGGATGTTGCCTATTACTCTTTTATTTAATCCGGCACTAAATGAACGTCCTCCGCGCGCCCGGGGTCTTCCTTATTGCTGCCCGGCCACCTGCAGCGGCTGCTGGCGCAGTCATTAACGCGCTAACGATTTGCGTAAGTACCTCTGGACGAGCACTGCCCGCCCGGCTCGGGTGCTTCATTTGTTCTTCGCCTGTAATGTAGCAGAAGATAAATTTACAGCGATAAAAGGGGGGGAAAAAGTCCCCAGTAAGGCAAAATGGTACAAAGCCTGCGGTGCTGCGAGGCTGCCCGCCGGTGCCCCCCATCCCTGCAGCCCCCGAGGGATGGGGATGTCCCAAAAGCGGGGCTGTGGCCGTGGAGGTGAGGCCAAGCCATGGCCGAGGCTGGGCTGGAGATGTCCAGAAGCACCAGGGTCTGCACGTCTGTGGGGTGACAGCGTGGGGACACGCCGTGTCCCTGCGTGGGGGCTCGGGTGCGCTGAGCGGTGAGGACAGGGTGGCGCGGCAGAGCCAGTGCCATCGCCGCGTCCACAGGGGGGGTGCCGGGGGCTTGTCACCCGCCTTGCTGTCACAGTGGGAGCTCTGGAGGGAAGTGGCAGGGACAGGGCTGGCCCTCTGGACGCAAGCTGTCCTCCAGGCACATGCTGTCCCCCAGGCACAAGCTGTCCCCTTGGGTGCAGGCTGTCCCCTGGATGCACGCTGTCCCTGGATGAATGCTGGACGCACACTGTCCCTGCATGCACGCTGTCCCCTGCATGCACGCTGTCCCTGCATGCACACTGTCCCTGCATGCACACTGTCCCCTGGACACACGCTGTCCCTCCGGACACACGCAGTCTCCCAGGCACGTGCCGTCCCCCGAGCGCCTGCTGTCCCCCGGACACGTGCTGTCCCTTGAGGCACACGCTGTCTCTCCCGATCCGCGCTCTCTGCAGGCACACGCTGTCCCCAAAACACATGCTGTCCCTCTGGACACGTCCAGCTCTCCCCTGAGACACGCGCTGTCCCTTCAGACATGCGCTGTCCCACTGGACGCGTCCCGTCCCTTGGGACATGCTGCACCTTAAGGCACCCGCTGTCCCCAGATGTGCAGCGCCCACCAGGACACACATTGTCCCTCCAGGCACCCCCTGTCCCTCGGGATGCCTGCTGTCCCCCAGCGTGTCCCTCCCCAGATGCACGTTCCTCCAGATGCACACTGTCCCTCTGGGCACGATCTGTCCCTCGCTGTCCCTGCGGATGTCACCTGTCCCTCGTCCCTCCGAGCCTGCAGCAGGAGCGTGCCCCGGTCCCTGCGTGCAGGACACAACGTGGGCTGCGTGTGACAGCAGGGCCGAGCCTCGGGGTGCAAAACCCTTTGCAGAGCAGGCTCAGGAAGCTGGCAGCAGCCATGGCCGGGGCTGGCTGGCACCCACGGGGCCCCGGGGCTCAGCGCCACTGCTGGGTGCTCGCTGCTGAGCCCTCGGTGCAGCAAACACACCCTGCTGCACCCAGACCTTCCCCAAGGGCCCCTCGGGACACAGCAAGGGCCCAGCTCCCAGCCAAGCCCCCTCCAACAGCCCCTGGCTTGCAGGTGCCGTGCGCGGGGGGGGGAAACACGCCAAGCACCATGGCGCTTTGGGGCTGGGGGGGCCGCAGCGTCCCCCCGCTGCCCGCGCCGCCGGCTCCCAGCGGTCTCCATAGAGATCCTGGCAGAGCTTCATCACTTATTCATCGCCGGGCCCTTCCTTTTCCAGCTAAGAGCACGGAGATAGCAGTAACGGCAGCAACGGGGACAACAAGCCCGTGCCTGCGCCCCCTGGACGTGCCACCAGCGTTTTGGGGGCACGGCAGCTCCTGCCGCCAGCTCTGCCATGGAGCGGGGCACCGGGACGTCCCCTCCTGGCGCTGGGTTTGTGCCCGGTGGGGTAGGGATGGGGTGAGCCCGGGGTCCCGTCTCATTGCTCGGGGTGAGGCAGCTGCCCCCAGACCCTGCTGGTGATGAGGGAGCCCGGTGCGGGCAGACGCAGGGGCTCAGCGCGGTGCTGAGCTGCCACGGGGCGGCACGGGTGCAGGCACAGGGTTGCAAGAGGTGCAGGGGTGCATGGGGGGCAAATACGAGGCTGCGCAGGGTGCGCGCACAGACACAGACCCAGTGCACACAAATATTCACCCCCTCACCCTCCCACACACATACATTCCCCCCCCCCCGTGCACGCCCACCCCCACACATCAGTGTGCACGTGCCCCCCCCCCAAGCGCGCACGCCCACCCCCTGTGCACGTACACACTCCCCGCGTGCAAACCACACCCACCCACCCACCCACGCCCCTGTGCATGCACGCTCTGCACGCACGGACAGCTCTGCTAACGCATCCATGTGCACCCCCCGCACGCACAGCACCGTCCGTGCACCCCCACGTGCAGCCACACACCCGTGCGTCCCCGTGTACACCCCATGCATGTACACGTGCACACCTCCATGCGTGCAAACACACTCCACACGCAGGCCCCCCCCCCCCGTGCATGCCCCCCGATGTGCGCACACACAGACGTGCAAGCCCACAGGTAACACACAACCCGCGCACACGCAGGCTCACAGCTCTGCACGCCTGCTTGTGCACACACACACACACACAACACACAGACCGGGAGGGGGGCTGCAGGAGCAGCTCCCAGCACAGCCCTGGCACTGGGTTCCTGCCCCGCTCTTCCTCCCAGCCCTGCTGCAGGTCTTCCTCACACCTGCACACGCGCTCCCTGCGGGCAGCCCGCAGCCACGCGGCAAGGCCGAACCTGTCCTTCCCGACCCCAAAAAGCAGGGCAGGGCACGCCGGGGCGGCTGCTGCCAGGCTGCCAGGCACATTTATCAACACAGGCTGAGGAAGAGGAACATCGCCTCCTTCCTCTGCGAGCAGTGAATGCGGCTTTGATTTGTGGCCGTGCCAAAACCCCGAGCAGGGGATGCGCCGCTGGGGAGGGGTGGCAGGGCTGGGGTCTCCATCGTCCCCTGCCACACACCTGAGGGATGCAAGGAGGGCGTCCTGATGCTTGCACCGTTGCTGCACCCCCTCCTGCCTCCCCGAGGGCACCGCTTGCCCCTCGGGGCCACCCCTGTCCCTGTGCCTGGCTGTGCCTCGGTGCCTGCTGCGTGCATGTCCCTGGGTTAATGAGGCTGTGCTGAGGCTCAGCACCACTGCCGGGTTAATGAGGCTGTGCTGATCCACCACGATGTGCAGCCCCACCAGCACAGCTGGTGCCAGCCACTCTCCCCCTGCCCTGGCTTTGTGCATGGCAGTGTGGCACCCAGTGCCCCCCAGTTCGCCCAGTAGCAGCTGGGGGCGCAGCCCTGGGGGAGGTTCTGCCTAAATGCGACCCGCAAAAGGGGCTGGGTGTGGGGTGAAACACGTTGTAGGGCTGCTCCCTGGGCTCGGCGTTGCTTCTTAGCCCTCACAAATCACTCGGCTTCGACGCCTTGCTGCCAGCGCTCTCCGAGGGAAGCGCCCGGCCGCGGGTCCCGAGCCCCGGGGGGATTTCTCCCGGGTTGGAGCAGCGCCTTGGTGCCACGTAAGGGTTAACGTTTCCTAGCCCAGCGAACTTTGCTCCCTCCCAGGCAATTAAATACCCTCTGGCTGGAGCTGCCTGTCGATGCCTGGCGGGTTTCCAGCCCTGCCGAGTCCCTGAAGACGCGGGGCCGACCGATTGATCGAGCCCGGGCTGGGAGCAGGGAAAAACACACCGAAATGCGCCGACCACGGCCGGGAAGCTCTCCGCTTAGATTTACTCCCCAGAGCCCACTGGGGCAGGGGCACGGCGCTGCCACATCCCCGTCTGACATCTCCCTCCGCGAGGCTGTGTAAACCAGCGAGCTGCTGCTAATTGCACGGGGTCATTAACGAGCGGGCGCTCTGTGGCATTAAGGCGCTGCTTCTCTGCAAGCAGCCCGCGCACACCTGCGGTCCCGCGGCCCTGCTCCCCATGCTGTGGGGCGGACGGGGGGGGGACGGGGCCAGCCCACACTGCGCCCTTGTGTGGCCCCAGCAATGGCCCCTCTGTCCCCAGGGCAGCTGTGCCAGGCCCACGTCCCGCGCGAGCGACCGCGTGCCTCGCTTGGCACGGCCCCTGCCGTGCACCCGGCTCTTCCCCGGGGACAATTGGGCCCCCGTCTGCCGGCCCCACGGGACATCTGCTGCGTGCACGGAGCACAGGACCCGAATCTGAGCGGGCAGGATCCATCCAGGCTGAGCAGAACCCGTGGGCTGAGAGGATGTTCGGTCCCCGCAGCGTGGTGTCCCCGAAGCTGGGGACCGCGGGGCTGTGCCGTGGGGACCTGGGGGTGCTGAGGGTCCCGAGGTGGCCTGGGCACGGTGTGGGGCACATCGGCTGCCCCACGGTGAGGTGCTGGCTGTGGGGCAGAACTGAGTGGGGTGGGCACCCAGCCCCAGCCTCCCCGGTGCTTGAAGCTGGCAATTTGGTGCTGCACGGCTCCGGCTGGAAATAGCCCTCGCACCCCCCCCCCCCCCCCGCCGCCTCCCTCAGCCCCGCCGGGGTGCCACGCCGCGGCTGCGCTGGTGCCCTGCTGCTGCCTGCTTCATTAAGGCCAGCAGCTGACGAATCTCCCCGCGCCTCGTCTTGCTGGGATCGCTAATTATAGCACAGCCCTGGGGTGACTCACCGGGAGCAGCCCCCGGCCCCGGCTCTGTCCTTTCCCCCAGCCCCAGGGGTCCCAGCGCTAAGCCAGCAGCTCAGCATCCCACCGCCCCTTTGCCCAGCAGGGTGAGCGGGGATTTCAGCCCCGGGGCTGGTTGTGAGGTGTTTTTCCACCCCTTGCACGTGGATGTGCACAGCCTGGTGATGGGAAGCGCCGCTTTCCAGCCCAAATGCCCGCAGCCGAGCGCTGCTGCAGGGGGCTCAGGTCGATCCTGCTCATGCAGAGGGCTGTGACAGCGGGGACAGGGCACGGCCCCAGGTGCAAAACCCCCTGGCCAGGTGGATGCTGCATCCCCTCCAAGGACCCTCTCGGCTGGGACATTTCCTCCAGCAGCAGCCCTTGGGGACGAGGTGAGGATGGGGGTCCCATCCTGCCCGGCACAGGGGTGCTCGCCCCCAGGCTCCGGGGCAGTTGGCAGCCACGTCTGCGGCTCCAGAGCTGTTTGCAGCATCTGTCTCCAAGCATGAGCCCGCATCTCGGCGGCACTTATCCCCATTGCCATAGAAACACACCCTCGCTGCGGGCTGCGAGCCGCGGGGATCGAGCCCACAGCCTCCGGCACTGGGGCTCGGAGGCTCCTGGCTGCGGGGCGAGGTGGGGAAACTGAGGCTGGAGGGGAGGAAAAGCCTCCCCAAAGGGTTCCTCTGGAGGCTGGGAGGGCTGAGGAGCTCGCAAGCGTCTGACCTCTCGCCCTCTCTCCTTTTCATCTGCCGGCAGTGGGAGGAGAAAAAAAAACACAAAAAACTGAGACCAAAAATCCACAGCGGGGATTTGAGCAGATCTAAGGGCACCAACGGGGCGTGGGGTGGGCAGTGGGGCGCGGGGGCGAGGCAGCCTGCTGCCCACGGGGCTTTGACGGGAGGCCAAGGCCCTAGAGAGAGGAAAAAGCTCCTGGTGTCCCCGAGGGGGCGAGGAGCAGAGCCCAGAGAGATGTCGTTGCTCAGGGTGAGGTGCCTGTCACTGTGTGCCATCACTGGGTGGTGTGCCATCACCGTGAGCCATCACCGGGAGAGGTGCCATCTTCGTGTCCTGCCACCGTGTAGGGTGCCATCACCATGTGCCATACCAGGTGAGGTGCCATCACCATGTGCCGTCACCATGTAGGGTGCCATCACCACATGCAGTCACCAGGCAAGGTGCTGTCACCGTCTGCCATCACTGGGTGGTGTGCCATCATCGTGTGTCACCCCTGGGTGAGGTGCCATCACCGTGAGCCATCACTGGGTGGTGCGCCATCACTATGTGCCATTCCAGGTGGGGTGCCCATCACCACGTGCCATCACCGTGTAGGGTTTCATGTCTGTGTCCCATCACCGGGTGAGGTGCCCATCTCTGTGTGCCACCCCTGGGTGAGGTGCCATCGCCATGTGCCATCACTGGGTGGTGTGCCATCACTATGTGCCATACCAGGTGGGGTGCGCATCACCATGTGCCATCACCGTGTAGGGTTTCATCTCTGTGTCCCATCACTGGGTGATGTGCCCACCTCTGTGTGCCATTACCTGGTGAGGTGCCATCCCCATGAGCCATCCCCAGGTGAGGTACCATCACCATGTGCCATGTCACTTGAGGTGCCATCCCCACGTACCATCCCCAGCTGAGGTGCCCATCCCCACGTGCCATATCAGGTAATATATCATGCCATATCATCCCCACGTGCCGTCCCCAGGCGACGTGCCTTCCCCACGTGCCATCCCCCGGTGAGGCACCCACCTCCCTGCAGCCAGGGCTGTGGCACCCCCTCGGTCCCAGGGTGCTGCCAGACATCGCCAAGGGCCGAGGACCTGCGGGCAGAGCCGGGAGCTCTCGTCCCCGTCCCCCCCCGGGCCAGGAGGGTCCCTGCCCGGCCGCTTCGCCCCCTGCGCGCCCCGGGGCCGGCGGGGGCGTCCTTCGGGCTGGCCCGGGTGGCTCTGGCCACTAGATGGCCCTGCGGCTCCGCCGGGCCCCCCCGAGCCCCCCCCCGCCCGGCACCGCCCGGGGGCTGCGGGGTGCGAGGAGCAGGGAATGGGGGGCAGGGAATGGGGGGCAGGGAATGGGGGACAGGGAATGGGGAGCTGGGCATGGGGGGCAGGGAATGGGGACAGGGAATGGGGAGCAGGGAATGGGGACAGGGAATGGGGAGCTGGGAATGGGGAGCTGGGAATGGGGACAGGGAATGGGGAGCAGGGAATGGGGACAGGGAATGGGGAGCTGGGAATGGGGGACAGGGAATGGGGAGCTGGGCATGGGGGGCAGGGAATAGGGGGCAGGGAATGGGGACAGGGAATGGGGAGCAGGGAATGGGGACAGGGAATGGGGAGCTGGGAATGGGGAGCTGGGAATGGGGAGCTGGGAATGGGGACAGGGAATGGGGAGCAGGGAATGGGGACAGGGAATGGGGACCTGGGAATGGGGAGCTGGGAATGGGGACAGGGAATGGGGAGCTGGGCATGGGGGCAGGGAATAGGGGGCAGGGAATGGGGAGCAGGGAATGGGGACAGGGAATGGGGTGCAGGTTGGAGGGTGCAGCATGCAGGGTGCAGGGTGCCACATGCTCTGCAGGGTCAGGGTGCACCATGAAGGGAGCAGGGTGCGGGGTGTGCAGCCCAGGATGCAGCTCGTGGGGTGCAGAACGCACCGCGTGGGGTGCAGGACACATTGTGTGGGGTGCAGGATGCAATCTGTGGGGTGCAGGAGGCATCATGTGGGGTGCAGGATGCAATTTGTGGGGTGCAGGGTGCAGGGCGCAGCACACAGGGGACACAGGGGGCTGCCACCTCGCGTTGGCAGCAGCTGGAGCTGGAGCAGTGTCCCTGCAGAGGGGAAGGGCTCACGAGGAATGGTGATTTGGGGGCTGTTGGGGCCCTGCAGCCAAAACATCCCGGAAGTCAGAGCTGCAGCCATGGCTCAGCCCTCGGCCCCGGGGCTGCGCGGACACCCCGTGCCCACCCGCCTGGGCTCTGCTTTTGGTGCAGGAAACACAGAGGGGAACGGGAATTCCTCTGTAGGGTGTGCTGGGGGCATGAAGTGAGTAGGGGAGAGCCCGGAGAGAGCCCCAGTGATGTAGCAGCAAAGGGGGGATGAGTCGGGAAAACACCCAGGGGGGCTCTGGATGCCACTGCCATTTGGGTTGGGGTCCATGCCGGTGACGCCTGGGGTGGGCTGAGGGGGTGGTTGGGGCTGGGCATGGAACGCAGCCCCGCGGAGCTCCTGTCTTTGTTGGGGAGCTGGGAAAGGCAGCGCCACCCCGCAGCCCCTTCGCCAGAGGAGGATGAGGAGGGGGCCCGAGGCCAGGCTGCGGCCCCCCGGTGCCCCTCGAGGGGCGCAGACGGGGACGGGGCACGCCGTGGAGGAACCCGCGCCGCCACGTGCGCTCCCCACCTGAGCCTGCCCCTCGATAAAGGCTCGAGATAACGCTGGCAGCCGCTCGGAGCAGCCTCTGCCAGAGGCTAAGAGCCCGAGCAGCACTTAAGGAACTGTTACGGGTGGCTTAGGCCAGCTCAGCTCCGATTTATCTGATCTGGGTGGCGAGGAAACCCCGGCTGGGCTGAGGGAAGGCTTTTGGGGGGGCCTCCCCTCGCTCGGCGGGGCTGGCCTCTGCCCCGGGAAGCGGGCAGGATGCGGCCCCAGCGCGGTGCTTTCCCCGCCTGCAGACCCCTCTCCTTCTCCCTTTGTTGTACGGGTCCCTGCGGGATGCCGGGGCGCAGGAGCACCCTGCTGCTCCTCCGCGTGTGCTGCCCCCGGTATCCACATGGATCGGGCATGTGGCACCCCAAAACCCCTGTGGTGGGGTGGCATTGCTCCCCCCCCCCCCCCCCCATTGCTCTGGAGGAGGATGGGGGGGTTTCTCCTCTTTCTTTGCCCTCTCCCCCTGCTTTCCCCAGGGGAGGCTCCGGGGAAGGAGGGCAGCTGGGCTCGGGCAGGGTCCCGCAGCAGCACGATTCGGGGCTGGCACCGAGCAGCGCCGCCACCCAGCTCCAGGGGCCGGGGGGGGTGGGGGGGGGCTCATCCCTGCCAAGAAGGGGAGGGGGCTTCTGGCTGGGAATTCAGTTGGGGAGGGGGAAATTCCCACCAAGAGCACGGGGGGGGCACACACCTCCCTGCTGGGGCAGCAGGAGGCTGGGGGTGAGCAGCCCCCGCACCCCTACGGGGGGGTCGTTTCCAGGAGGTGTGTGCCCCCTGTCTTGTGGGGGGGTGGCTCATCCAATATGGGGCTTTTAAAGGCGGCATCCCCAAAATCCCCCAGGGACGGGGGCTTCCCCCAGCCCAAGGTGGGGGTGACATGAAGGGGGGTGGGGACGCGCCCCCCCCCCCAGCCCCTCTCCAAGTGCCCGGACCCACCGGGGCTCACCCCGCAGCAGGAGCACCGCTCGCAGCCCACCCCCCCTTGGGGTCCCCCACCGCCGGGTGGGGGCAGTGCCCCGTGTCCCCCCCCCCTCCCCTTAATCCCCCCCTCCCGGTCCCCGCGGTCCCCGCAGCAGGTGCGGAGCGGAGCGGAGCGCAGGGCGGAGCGGGGCGGGGAGCGCAGGGCCCGCACCCCCCCTGCCCGGGGGCGGGGAGCGCAGCGGGGCCGTGCCGAGCCGAGCCGTGCCGAGCCGTGCCGTGCCGCTCCGAACCGGGCCGGGAGGCGGCATGGTGCTGGTGCTGCAGCATCTCCTCACCGCCCTCCTTCAATTTTTCAGACGGGGCCAGCAGGTCTTCCTGAAGGTGGAGGACGCCGTGCCCGGCTCCGAGGCGCTACAGGTAGGGATGGGGACAGCCCCCCCCACCTCCCCCTTTTGCCCCCCCTTCCCCCCCCCCCCGCGGTGTCCCCTTGGGTCCCCCCCACTCCCCTCCCAGCCGCGCCCCCCATCCCAGTCTCCCCTCCCCTCCCATTTGGGACCCCCTTCCCCGTGTCCCCCTTCCCCTCCCCTCCCATTCGGGACCCCCCCCTTCCCGTGCGCACCCCCCTCCCCGTGTCCCCCCTCCAACCCTCTCCCACTCGGGACCCCCATTCCCGTGCCCCCCCACCCCCACCCCGACCCGGTTGGGATGGGGGGGCTTTGCTGAGCCCGCTCCCCGCCCGGTCCCGGGGGGTGCCCGGTTTTAAGGGTGGGAAGGGACTGGGGGGGGGGACACGAAGATCTATTGGGGGGGGGCGGTGGAGCCGCGGGTCCTGCTGGAAAAGCGGGGTCGGGACGCTGCGGGGGGCCGGGACCCCCCCGTGTCAGGGCTGAGCATCCCGCACGGCACCTCCCGGCCGGGCCGGGGGCTTCCCCCCCAAACCCCCGGCGGGGTCTGTGCGCCCCCGGCAGCTGCTGGGGTCCCGAACCGGGGCGGGGGGGGGGGGGGGGACACGCTGGGGAGGTCGTGCCCGGTGGGGAAACTGAGGCACGGAGCTCCGGGACCGGCCGGGGGAGCAGCGGGGACCCCCCCATCCTGGGTGCACGGGGGGGGGGGGGGGGGAGCGCACCCCCGGCAGGGACAGGGGCAGCGGTGCCCCCCGGGGGCTCGGGGACGCGCCGGGCTCCGCGCCCCCCCCCCGCCCCCCCCCGGCGCTGCCTTTCCTGCGGGGAGGTGCGGATCCTGCCGGCCCGGAGGAAATGGGCTGGCCCTGGGGGGGGGGGCGGCCCCGGCCCCGGCCCCTGCCCCTGCCCCGGCCCCGGTCCCGGTCCCGGCGGGCCCGCAGCGCCCTCCCGCAGCCGCACCGGGAGCCGCCGCCGCCGCCGGGGCCGCGCCATGGGCACCCTCCGGGACGCTGTAAGGCCGGGACCTGGGGGCTCTGCCCGGCCGCCCCCTATACCCCCCCCCAACACCCCCGGAATGGGGGCTCCGGGGCTGTGGGAGGGGGTGTGGGGACGAATTTGGGGGAGTCCCGGGGGTCGCTGGGCTCGGGGATGGGTTTGGGGGGGCAGGGGGTGTGGGGCATCCCGTGCGTTTGCGGGGCCGGTTTGGGGTCTGATGCGTTTTGGAGCGGCTGGGGGGTGGGTTGGGGTCCCCGGCTCTGCGCCCACCCCCAGGCAGGAGCCGGCTCCCCGCTGGTGCCCGGTGCCCGGCCGGTGCCCGGCATCGTGCCCACCGTGGGGCTGACACCGGGGTGGCTGTGCCAGGATGGAGCAGGGGGGGCACCATCAGGCCCCCCCAGCAGCGCCGTGCCCCAATTCCTCTCCTCCCTCACGCAGGTTTTTGGGGGGAAGGATGCGCCCCGGCTGAGGAGGATGGGAACGCGCTGGGTGCTCTGTGCTTCAAACGCACCCAGATTTGGGGCAGCTCGGGGGGCTTTGCTCTAGCCCTGAGCCCCCTCGTGTGCCCAGGGCTGGGTTTCCTGACCTCAGTGCCCAGCACCATGGTTTGGGTGCGAGCGCCGCAGCCGTGGGCTCGGTGTCCCCCTGCCCGCAGCGCAGCTCGGCCGCTGCCGGGGCGAGGAAGGGAGCAGCGGGCTTTGCCCTGCGAGAAGAGGGGCAGGAAACAAAATGCGCCGCGGGAAGCAGCCAAAAGCTGCTGACAGAGAGAAAGGAACTAGGAGAGAGAGGCCAGCAGCACTGGGCTGCGCTGCGGCCGGCGGAGAGGGACCGGGGTCGGCACGGCGGGCTGGGCCGGCACGGTTTGCTGCGGGGGTTTTGAGCCTGGGGACGTCGGAGCTGTCACCCAGCAGGGGCAGGATGGGCGATTCCTCCCCGTGGTAGTGCTCGGGGTGAGGGGATGTGGTGTGGGGTCCGTGGTGGTCCCAGAGCCCAGGACCCAACCCGCCCTGCCCCAGCAATGTGCCTCGGGCAGCCTGTGGCACATCCGTCTCAGTGTTTCGGGGACGGGGGACACGGGACGGGCAGAGCTGCCTCTCCGGTGGGCGATGCTGCGGCAGCACGGGGTGAAGGGACCAGAGCGGGGCCACGGAGAGGTGCGTAGCGAGGGGAGGACACCGCTGTGCTGCCCTGCGCGGGGACGCCGCGTCCCTCCTGGGATCACCGTGGTCACCAGCAGTGCCAGGCCGGTGGCACCGCCTGCTTTGGGACCAGCGGCCCCGAGCCCGCAGCTGTGGGGCTGAGTTGGCCCTTGGGGCTTTTGGCTTGGTGTCCCCCCCGGCCCCGAGCACCCCGCAGCGGGGTGAGGCCACTCCAGCGAGCTGTCTGCGTCTCCACCGCTGCCTCCTCTCCCTGCCTCCTCTCCCAGCCAGCGGCCCCAATGCAATTACCCGCTGACTGGCCCATGAATCAGAGCCTAATTGATACGTGTTCGCAGCCTGGCCGAGCAGGAAGCCAGCCGGGGGGGCTGGGGGGGGGGGGCCGTGCTGACCCACTGCTGCTGCACCCGCGCTGGGCTGGGGGGGGCACGGCGCAGCTACAGGGCAGGGGGCAGCCGTGTCCCCGCGCCCCCCCCCGGGCACCCCGTCCCACCCTGGGGACGCATCGATCCTCAGGGCGCACCCCTCTCCTGCCTCAGTTTCCCCACGGGGGGTGCAGGTGGGGGCAGGCCGGGCTTGTGGGGCGGGGGACAGCGCGGGGACATGCGTGTGTGCAGCCGTTTGTCTCGGCGCGGCCGCCGTTTCCTCCCGCTGACACAAACACATCAGCAGGGTAATAAAGGGGAGGAAAGGGCCGCGGCGGCCGCGCCGCACAATGCAGGGGCGCTTCTTTCCATGACGTGCGACGGGGGACGGCTTCCTCCCCTCCCCTGCCCTGCTCACGGCCCCCACCCTGCTGGCCCGGGGGCAGAGCGGGACCCCCAGACCGGGGCTGGGCACCCCCCGGCCGTCCTTGTCCAGGGGGTCCCCACCATTAAATGCTTGTTCCGCGTGTGCAGGATCAGTCTGTGCCACCTCGGTGCCTGTCCTGGTGCTGCTCGTTTTGGGGCTGTGGGTTTTGGCATTTCCCATGTCCATGGGGGCTGTGGGTTTTGGCACTGTCGATCCCCCAAAATCTCCCGTGTCCGTGGGGTGAGGTGTGTGCCGCGGGGTGAAGTCCCCAGGGATGTCACAGCCACCCCCTCGTCAGCTCCTGCGCCAACCCGTGGGTCTCGGTTCTCCTCCTGGAGCCTCCCCGGGGACATCCTGTGAGCTCCTTGTCCTGCTGTGCCCACAGTCAGGGTCCTTGGGCACCTCCGGGTGGGTTTTGGGGATGGCCCTGCTGTGGTGCCCAGCCCCGGGCTGTCCCCAGGGGCTGCGGGGGGAGCCCAGAGCCTGGCCGGAGCTGCGCCTGCCCCGGGCGCACGGGGACAAGGAGGCTTTGGGGCAGCGGTGCCGGGTGACTTTGACCTTTGGTGTTTGCTGGAGGGGAGGAATTTCTCATGCTGGAGCCGGCAGCACAGCGCCAGCATCGTCCTCCTGGGCACAGCGTCTGCTCCGTGCCCCCAGACCTCGGCCCTTTCGAGCTGAGATGAGATATTTGGCACGGAGGCGATGGCACGGGGCCCTGCCCGCAGCGGGGACGCAGCGAGGCCGACCCCGGGGGGCTCAGCAGGGCTGGATCCAGGTTTCACCTGAGCATCCCCAAAACACATTCCGGAGCTGGGGATACCAGCAGCCTCCTCTCAGGGCTGGGTCTGAGCCGGTTGCATCCCCAGCCTGGCTGCCCCACGGTGCTGGTGGCCTGTCCCTAGGAGGACGGGTGGGGAGATGACGGGTTTGGGGGGAGCGGGGCTGCCTCCTGACACCCCGTGTCCCCCGTGCAGGAGCAGGGACGGCCGTGATGTGAGGCTGCTCCCAGCCCAGGATGCTGCCAGCCCCAGAAGAAAATCCTCCCTGGCAGCTGTGCTGTAGCCGGAGGGGGATTTTCGCTTCGGTTTTCGGCTCCTCGTAGGCGCATCCCGCTTCCACCCACGCACTGCGCAGGCTGGGGGGCCCTCAGCCCTTATCTCCTGCTCCCTGCTCCCTTATCTCCTGAGCCTCAAGAGAGAATCCCCCCCAAAATCCTGTGCTGCTCCTTTAGCCCCCTCCTTGCTTAGCAAAGCCCCCCCAGCCCCACGCAGCCACCTCTGGGGTGAGCCCCAAAACTAAAAGGGGAGCTGTGTGGCCAGCATCGGGCGTGTGAGCATCCCCTGCGCCCACAGGTGCTCAGGGTGGGCGATTGCACCCCAAAATGAGCCCTGCCAGGGAGCTCCGTGTCCCAGCCCACGTGGATGGAGGGGGCCAGATCTGGGGCAGGGGGGCAGATTTGGGGCAGGGGGGCAGATTTGGGGCAGGGGGCTGTGACACTGCCCAGGCAGGCGCTGACCCATTGAGCACCAGCTCGCCGTAGGGTGGCCGGGGTCCCTCCTGCGACTTCTCTCCCTCGCCTTCCCTTCGTGTCTCCCCGTGCCTGCTTCACCCATCCTCTTCCTCCAGCCAGCTGGGCGCAGGGAGGGAGCCAGGCAGGGCTCGGCTGCTTTTCTGGGGCAGATCTGTGGGTTTTTGGCTGCGTGCTCTGGTCCCGGCCCTGGCCTGGATTTAACGTGTGACTTTGGGTTGCGCCTCAGCTTCCCCCCCAAGTAATGCAACTCCTGCCGTTCATGGGGCCAGACAACCCCGGGGCTGGACCCCGTAACCCAAACCCCTCAATATATGGAAAATAAAAGATTATTTGGGAGCCAGGAGCAGCTTTTCCATGCACTCAGAGCAATGTCCTGAGGATGGTGTTATTGCAAGCAGCGAAGCTGCTCTGTGCCTGGTCCCAACGGAGCCGGGCAGTGCTGGCACAGCCCCGGGCCCCCCCCAGCCCATGCAGGTACTGCCTGGAGAGCTGCCCCAAATCGAATTCCTCCCCGGCTGCAGATGGCCAGCAATTAAATTTTCCCAGTTCAATCAGAGGCTGGTAAATGAGCTCCCTAATCACCGTGCAGATCCCATTAGTGCCGAGTGGGGACGTGCGAACGTTTCCCCCCCCCCTTTCCCATGCCACTGCCCAAAGCACCCCCCCCAGGTCCCTCTCCAGGACCGTGTGCCCACGGGCTGCATCAGGCCGGGGGCTCCATGCACAGCACCGAGGGGTCCTTTTGGGGTCTGTCCCAATGCCCTCCCCGCTGGGCACCCTCCTGGCCAAAAGCCCTGCTCCTGGTTGGCAACGCGGGTGGCCAGCAGATCCTTGCCACGGTGACCTCTCGGCGAGCCCAGCCACCAGCAGGTGTCTAGGAAAGCTGCTCGGTGGCAGCCCGGGAGGCGCAGGCTGCTGGCGGGGACAGGAAGGGCACCGGGTGCCAGGGAGAGCCTTCCAGGAACGCCGCGTCCTGGGGATGCGGCGCCGGCACCATGCCCGGCTCTGCCGCCGTGCAAAGGGCTGGCACTGGCGGGTGTGAGCGCGGGGCGTGCGGGTGTCCGCGTCCCCCAGGGACAAGGCGTCTGGGTGCAGGGGCTGCTGCTACTAACGGGGCGGAGAGGGCTCCGTGCTTGGGGATGGAGCTCGTGTTCGCTGCGGGGTGATGTGGGGAGGGCGTGCGGGGCCGGCGTCACCCGCGGTACGAGGTGCGGGAGGATTTTAGGGACTGGTTTCGCTCTCCCTCTGCCCAGGCAGCCACCTCTTGCATGGATGAGGTGGCTGGGTGGATGCGGATGCTCAGCCAGGTCCGTTTTCTGCCCAAGCTCTGGGTTTGCAGGATGGACCCGGCTGCACCCCAGCCCATAGGAACATCCCCTCCAGGCACCTCTGCTGGCACAGGGACGGGTTTCCCCATCCCTTTGGGCTGCTCTGAGTTGTGAGCTGCATCATCCCCCGGGTGCTGAGAGCCGGAGGGGGCAGTGGCAGGGCCAGCAGCACCAGGGCTGGATGTGTCCCCGGCACACGTCGGGCGCACAGCTCCACCGCCTCGCCCCACAGCCGGCCCCGCTCCCCTTTCCCCCATCCTCCGGCACTTTATTTATTGCTGCGGCAGCCTTGCGGGGCCGGCAGCTCCTCGCCGTGCTGGGAACACAAGGGCAGGGGTCAAGTCCCTTCCTGGGGACGCCGGGGTGTCACTGCGGTGCCGCAGTGCGTGGGTGACTCCTTCCATGGGGCCGTCCTTTCGCTTCCAGCCGTGGTTCTTGTGCTCACCCCGGTTATGCCGGGAACAAACCCTGCCCCGGCTGCCCCCAGGAGTGGGTATGGGGCAGGAGACGTGGGGCTGCGCGGGGCGCGTCGGTGACCTCAGGCTCCTGTTTTATCCAGGGGAGACGTGGCCAAGCGCTTTCCTTAGCAAATGCGTCGGGTCCGGGGTGATTCGGGGCTTTGCCGGCGCGCGGCACCGCGGCTCTCGCGGAGCGGGGCTCTGACAAGCCATTTATCTGCTCCTCGCAATTTGTTTACCGCCCGAGTAACAACTTCCTTCCCTTCCCTTCCCTGGCCGAGCTGCTGCTGCTGCTGCTGCTGCTGCGGGAGAAATCCCGAGCCCTTTTCCAGCCCCGCTCTTATCAGCAGCTAATTAGCCGCGAGTATTTTTGCCAGCCCTGCGGGGCTGTTGTTCCAAGAAGGCCGCGATGTTCTGGGTGACGGGAAATCCTTGAGGAGGACGACGGCCGCGGTCCCCGGGCCGTTTGTCCTGCCTGACAATGGTACATCAACAGGAAGCGGCCTTGACTCCAGCCCCTTTTTATCAGCGGGGCTGTCGCTGGCCCACTGTGGGTGGAGGGATGCGGCCGTGGCCGGGCCGGCCACGATGCGGGGCGCACGGGGATGGCTGGGGAGCACCCCGCTGTGCGCGCACCGCCACCCCCGTGTGCTCCCCAGGGAGAGCCATTCCAGCTGAATCTGTCACAAAAAAAATAAATGGAAACTGGGGTGCAAAGGGACCCATGCACACCGTTTGTGCAAACTACCCTGTGCAAACCACCCCGTGCGCACTGCTCCATGCGCGCCCCTTGCACAACCCACCCTGTGCCAACCACCCCATGCGGGCCACCTGTGCAAAACACAGCCCCGTGCACACTGCCTGTGCAAGCCTCCCTGTGCCCTGTGCAGCGCCCCCCCCCCGTGCCCCCTCCCTGTGTGCGCTGCTGTGGCCACGGGCCTGGCTGCCCACCGTGCGCCCCGCACCACTGAACGGTGATTATATTGCGGCCTCGTCAGCCGGGACTCGCTAATAGAGCAAGAGCACCTGAAATGCCTCTTAAAGTGCTATTTAAGGAGAAGCAAACGGCTCACGCTGGTGCAGTTAGCCAGCTCTTTGTGCCTGCTTGGCGGTGGGTAAGGCGCTGGTTAGGCGCAGCGGGCTCAAGCGAGCCCGGATCAGGGGCAGAGGGGCTCACCACGGCCCTTTTACTCCTCCATCCGCACTAAATCCCAGCGTGGTGCTGGTGGAGCAGGGCTGTGGGCCGTGTAGGGACTGGCTAATCCCACAGGGTGTGGGTACAAGCCCCAGGGAAGTGCCAGCCCCAGGTCCCAGCCCAGCGGTGCCGACGGCCGGGGCCGGCTCCGTGCTCTTGAGCACCTGCCAACGGTGCCGAGCTCCTCATCTATCTGCTGCACCAGGACCCCGGGCAAAATAACATCTGGGATATAAGAGATATCCCAGAAGTGTTTCCTTCCCGTTTACACTCATTAGCCCGATATAAAGGATGAGGTAATTAGGGGCTACCTCGGGTTGCAGGTTGTTGCTGCCTGATTGGATTAAACCAATGTAATTTGTGACCGAAAGCACTGCTCTCAGCCACGACTGCAGGCACGGCTGGGCGGACGGGTGGGTGGGTGGGTGGATGGACAGACAGAGGGATGGACAGAGGGATGGACGGATGGACAGATGGACGACTTGCCAGCCGGGGCTGGGCAGAGCTCCCCTCCCTCCATCCCTCCCTCCATCTGCCCCTCCATGCGTCCATTCCTCTGTCCTTCCAACCCTCCCTCCATCCCTCCACGCCCTCTCCTTCCATCTCTTCTTCCTTCCTTCCGTCCCTCCCTCCCTCTGGCTGTCCTTCCATCCGTCCCTCCCTCCCTCTGTCCCTCTGCCCCTCTCTATCCCTCCATCCTGTCCCTCCAGCCCTCCATGAATACATTCCCCCATCCCTCCGACCTTCCCTCCATCCCTCCACCCCCTCTCCATCCCTCTCTCCCTCCTTCTGTCCCTCCTAGCCTCTATCCCTCCCTCTCTCCCTGCCTCCCTCCCTCCTTTTGTCCCTCCCAGCCTGCGTCCGTCCATCCCTCCATCCCTCCATGCATCCGTCCCTCCATCCCTCCACCCCTTCTTCCACCCATCCCCCCAAACCTCTGTCCATCTCTCCACGCTTTCATGCACCCATCCTTCCACCCTTCTGACCCTCCCTCCCTCCTCCCCTCCCTCTTTCTGTCCATCCTTCCCCCCTCTCTCCATCCATCCTTCCGACTCCTTCTGACCCTCCCTCTGTCCATCCCTCCCCCTCTCTCCATCCATCCTCCCGGCTCCTTCTCCTCTCCCTCCATCCCTTCACCCTTCTGTCCCTCCGTTCCTCCCTCCAGCTGTCCTTCCATCCCCATCCCTCCATCCCTCCCTCCGTCCCCTCCACCCTTCTGTCCCTCCGTTCCTCCCTCCTCCCCATCTGTCCCTCCGTCCCTCCACCCCTCCCTCCCTCCATCTGTCCCTCCATCCCTCCATCCCTCCTCCTTTCGCTGCCTGTGCGCCTGGGCAGAACCTTGCCCCATTTTTGCCCCATGCCCTGTCGATGCAGACTGTGGGGCAGGGCAAGGATCCGGCCCCGGAGGATCCTAAAACAGGGCTGGGGAGGGCTCGTGGTGCCCCAGGCTGCCCGCGCCATGCAGCAGCTCGGTGGGAGCTCCGTGCTGCCGGCACCCGGCGCTGGGGCTATATTTAACCTCACCCGGGGGGGCGGCGGGGGGCAGCCCCGGGGGGAGCATGGCCGGGGGGCTCGGCAGCCTCGAGGCAAGGCGGGGGGGGGGACGGGCGAGCTGCCTGAATCACTGGATATTTTTAACGCCGCCAGATTGCTCCGCGGATGCTTGGGAAGGGCGGCGCGGGCGCTGGGGGTTAGTTGGCAGCCGGCAGCGAGGCTTGGCCGGGGGGCTCCAGGGGGGGGGGTCTCGGCTGTTCCTGGAGCTGCTGGGGGGGGGGGGGGGACGCACGTGTCCCAGTGCAATGACAGCCAGCCTGGTGCAAAGGGCCGTGTTGTTCCTGGCCGGCAGTGTGTGTGGCATGGCGGGGAGGGGATGCTCGGCACAATGCTTGTGCTCGCGGCGGTGCCGGAGGGTCCTGGAGGGGGGGAGATGTCCCCGAGGTGCCCCTGGGGCCCTGCTGCGTGCCACCTTGTCCCCCCCGGCTCGGTGTCACCCTCCCAGCCCCGTGCTGCAGGCAGCAGCGAGATTCCCAATGGTTTTCCCTCCTCTGCGCCCACCCCCAGCCCCTGCTGCTCCCCCCGGGCTCCAGCCCCACCAAACACGACCCAAACCTGGCCAGCGCCGCGACTGTACCCCCTTCGCGTGCAGCTCTCCAAAAATGCCCGGTGCCCCCCCTTGCTCCCACCCCACCGGCAGCCCCCACGGCTCCCGGGCTGGTGGCTCCCAGCCTTGCCATCCCTCCAGGAGCTGTTGTAGGGCCGCTGGGGGGGCACAAGCGTGCCAACGGCACCCAGTGTGAGCTGGAGAGGTGGCAAGGGCTCGGCGGCCCCGCGGCCCTAATTCCGTTTCGCCTTCCCTGGCTCGGGGAGCGGAGGTCGGCCGCTGTCCACTCGCATCCCCAAGGCGATCGTTCACGCGGGGGCTAATGCGCCCTGACTAATCCACTTACAAATTAATTGAGACCATTTCCCTCGCGTCCCCAGGTGGCTGCGTTCCCGGTCGAGGGGCAGGTGCCGGCACGGAGCGGGAGCTGGGCTTGGAGCTCCGCCACCCGCTGCCGTGACCACGAGCCCGGCAAGCTGCCGGCAGCTCGGGGGGTGATTTACTCGTGGCCTTTACCGAAAAAAAAGCTGGGCTGAAAATTCGGCTAGAAAATAATTAATTTGCTACAGGTTTCTCGGCCCCACTGGGAGGATATTGGCGGAGGCTGCCGGCCTTGTGGCACGGGGAGCAGATCCCCCCAGCTCCCCGCCCGGGGCTCGGGGAGCTCCTGGGAGCCAGCACCCATGGGTGCTCGCTCAGCCTGGCCAGGGTACACCCACCACCAGCGCAGCACCGGGGGCCAGGACCAAATGTCTCCTGCCTGCCCCCGGCTGCTGGCGGTGCCGGGCGACATCCTTGCGCCAGAAGCGAACGGCCACATGAGCTGTGCACGAGAGGCGTGGGGACAATGGGGACGCTCTCCCCGTCCTTGCACGCGGGACCCCAGCCCCGTTGTCAGCTGGACGTGGGGCAGGACCCAGCCCCGCTGCAAACCCAGGGCCCGGGGGTGCCTCAGTTTCCCCTCGCTGGCAGAGGAGCCCGGCAGGGAGCAGTGCCCGCGTCGCAGTGCTCGCTGGTGCTGGCACTGCTCTCCCAGCGTAGCGGGGTCCCAGGGGCCAAGGGAGGGGGGTGCAGGCCCTGAGAGCCCCCCCGCAGCGAGAGGGGGTGCCAGGAGGCCCCGCAGCACCTGGGTCCTGCTGCGTCCAGGTGGTTGTCCTCGTCCCCTCGTCCCCTTCCAGAGAGGAAGGGCGGCCAGGACGGGATTGCGGTGCTCCGTAAACGTCCCCGTGGGGCAGGAGGAGGCTGCAAATTTGGGCAGGATGGGGCAATGGTGGGGTGGTCCCAGTAACCCCAACCAGCCCCTGCTGCCCGCCCAGCACCGTGCAGGGAAGGGTGCTGGGTGCTGCCGCTCTCGGGGGGGGGAGGTCGGGTAAATGGGGGCAGAGCGCGGTGGTGCCTCTCCAAAATTGCTGGATTTGTGTTGCCCAGTCACCGATGAATCCCCAGCCCTACAAAGGAAGCCGGGGGGGGGGGGGGGGGGAACAGAAAAGGGGGCAAATACCTGCCTGGTGCTCCCCCCCCGGGGAGGAACGTGGGGTGCTGGCACTGGATGCCGACGCCGTGGCCGAGGGCGGCAGCGCTCCTGCCCGGTGGCTGCACCCTGGCTTGTGTCGGCGCGGACAGATTGCTTACCCTAACGAGATGAATGGCTTCATTAATCACCCCGTGGCTCCGCCGAGAAACGGGGGGGGCAGATACGGCTCCGGCGCTTCGCCGCCCTGCATGGGGGGGGGCTGCGTGCCGGCCGAGCGGGAGCTGGGACATGGGGTGGGCAGGGGGCACGGACCCCAAAAGCTCCCGGCACCCCAAAAGGAAGGTGCTTGGGGTCGTGGTGGGCCCATCCCCTCCGCGTGAACCGCCTTCGCGAGCTCCTCTCCATCATGCAGCCCGTTAATTGCGATATCGAACGGAGCCCTGCTGAGGGCACAGCCCCGCTGATGAATTCCCCCAAGGAGCTGATGGAGATTTAATTGCCCCTCGCTCTCCTGGGGCGCTTGTACCGGGTGGGGGGGCCCCTTCCTGGCCAGGCTGGGCGAGCCGAGGGGGGGGTTGCAGGGCCACGGGTGGGATCACCCCATTACCACGGGCACCCCGAGCCGCTGCCCACAGCTCCATGTCCCCCCTGACACCCAGCCTGCCCCCATATGCTGCCCCCACGTCCCTGTTCCTGCCACCCTGGCACCATTACAATGTTTTTTTTTTTTTTTTTTTATGGGGGGAGGACACAGACACACGCCAGGGCTGGGACCCCAATGGTTTTGTGGGCTCTTTGGGGACGTGCTGCTGTGCCAGGCAGGCGGCTTCTCCTCCGCGCACAGCTGCTGGGGGGGGGCGGGGGGTGTCTGTGTCTCCAAAAAATGGTCCTTCCCCTCGCACCCCCCCGCAGGAGGCATTCTCCGAGGGGCTGCTCCGCTCGCAGCGCCGGGGACGAGGGCACCGAGCTGTGCTCCGACAGCTGGGAATCGCAACCCCTCCACGCCCAGGCTTTCCGCGGCGCTTCCCTGGCTCCACAAAGTTAATTAACCCCCGGGAAGCGTTGGGCCTCGAGAGAGAGCTGGGCCGGATGAAGGAGAAGGGTTTTTGGTCCCCAGCCCTGGTGTGCAGGGGGCCGGGGCTGGGGCTGAGCCCCCCCGGTGGGTCCCAGCGGCAGGGACGGGGTGGCCGATGGCCAACGTCGAGCGTTGCGCTGCAGGAGGGCGCCGGGCTGTGCCAACGCAGCCTCCTCCTGCCAGGCCCCGCAGCTTAATTAGCCCCGTAATTAGCTCCCTGGCAGGGGTGCGTGCCTGGAGGAGCCCGGGCTGGGAGCAGCACCAATCCGGCAGGGATGCCATGGGGGTGCCGCAGGCGGCGCAGGATGGGGCCAGGCGCTCCCGCAGGGCTCAGCCGCTCCGTGTCGTCCCCGGCGTTTGGGGGTGTTTCGTCCCGCTCTTAGGGCACCCAACGGGACCTATTCACAAAAATCCCATCCCCATAACCGGGCAGGGGGGGGATCTAATCATGGCACATGGTGCAGGATGTGGCCGGGGGGGGGAGGGGGGCGACACGACGAGCCCCCTCCCCATCCGTGTCCCCTCCATTTTGCACGGCGGCCCCAAGATGCTCATCCCCCTGCCCGGCCAACACTCATCACTGCACCCCACAGAAGGAGAAGGATTTATTTGGGGGGGGATAGGGGTTAATCCCCCCCCCCAAGGCCCCCTCCAGGTTTGTGCAGAGCGGGGTTGGGGGGGCCAAGCCCGTGGCGCCCAGGAGGGCGCGCGCCGTGCTGCTGCGTCGGCTCCCGAGCGCGGCAATTAAGCAAAGGCAATAAACAAAGCTGACAGCAGGGCCCCAGCGGGGCCGGGGGGGGCCAGCAGCGGGGGGGGGGGGGGGGGGGGCAGCACCACAAGTACTATTTATGGCAAGAAATTCAACGCTGGCCCCGCACGGGGCAGGGGCACAGAGGGGCGCGGAGCTCCGCGGCGCGGCACCGGGGAGCGTGGCGATGCCCCGGGCTCGGGAGGGGGACAAATGCCCCCCCCCCCCCGACCCCCCCCCCTCCTGCTGGGAGCAGGGTGAGCGGGGTGCCCCCGCTCCGCAAACGGCCCCACCTGGCTTTCTGCTGGCCTTTTTTTTTTTTTTTTTAATAGCTCCTGCAGCTTTTTTCCACCCCGCGGATGGGGGCCGGGGGCGGGGGGGGGGGGGGGGGGCCGCGGGGGGCGGATTTTCCCGTCCCTTTTAAAGCCACTGCTCGTGTCCAGCTGCCACCTCGCCGGCACCCGTCTGTCACCGCGCCGTCGTGCCACCGCCGTGGCTTTCCTGGGAGGGGACGAACGGCTCCCCCCGGACCCCCCCCCAGCACCCGTTCTGGTCCCGCTCGGGCTCTGCCTCGTTCCCCCCCCCCCCCCCCCAGGCGCGGCGGGGATGCCGGGCACACGCGGCACCCGGTCGAGGCCTGGCTGTATTCTACAGTGCATGTGTCTCCAGTGTTGGTGAGCGGCTGGAGATGCGGCCCTGTTGGAATCACAGCCAGAGCCCAAATCTTCAGCTCCCGCCGGCGCCGGGTTCCCCGCCGAGGACGCTGCGGGGCGGGCGGGTGGCGCACGGGGGGGGGCCCGGGGTGGGGGTGGGGGAGCAACGCGGGGCTGTGCCGGTTTGCAACGGGATTCGATGCTCGGGAGCGTTTTGCTGCCGTTTTCTCACTCCCAAAAAAACTGGGGAGCCGTGCGCAGTCGTGCAAGGCGCACGCGTGCGTGTCGGGGCTGCTCCCGGTGTCCCCTGTTCCTGCATGGGGCTGTTCCTGGGCCAAATCCGCCAGCTCTCGGCGCGTAGGAGCTCTTTGGTTCCCCTCCTCCCTGCTCTCTCCCCTTCCTCCCTCCCGGTTCATCTTCCCCGGGTTGATTTATTGCCGCGTTAGCCAGGAGCAGCCGGAGTTTCTCCTTGCCCCTCGTGCGCCCCGTGCCATTCAGCCCCGTTTTGTGCCTCGGGGACATGGTATGGGGACAGCCAGACCCCCCCCCCCCTTGGTGACACTGCTCCAGAAGGAAGGACACGGGGCTGGGTGTCCCTGCCAAAGGGGGACAATTTCAGCCCCCTCCTCCCCAAACCCCACCATCGCAGCTCCAGCCCCTCTCCGTGCACCCCTTCCCATCGGCTGCTTGGGGCAGGAGGAATTTGGGAGCTCCAGTTTGCACCAGTGGTGCCCGGGGCATGGCGCGACCCCGCCTGGGGTTTGTGACAAGCGCTGGGACGCCGGGGACCGTGGCCAGCCCAGGGTGGCCGAGGGACCCCAGAGGGTTGCCGTGCCCTCACCGTGCACTTCGGGGGGGGTGGCCGGGGCGCAGTGCGCGGTGCTCGGGGGCTTTGCCAGATTTTGGTGCCCACGAAAGCTGCCGGCTCTTCTTTAAAATTCCACGGCTGCCTCGGCTGTCGGGGCTGTGCAAGGCAGGAGCGGGCTCGGGTCGTTTTTATTCGTGCAAAGAAATCAAAGGCGTAAATAAAGCCGGCCAGGGTCAGCGCGGGGGACCCGGCTCTGGATTTATCGGCACGCGGCCGCCCTGCTGCCGCCGCCCGGCGCTGGTGTGGTGCTGGTGGGGCTGGTGCGGGCACTGGTGTGGTGCTGGTGGGGCTGGTGCGGGCACTGGTGTGGCTCGTGCTGGTGCTGCTGTGGTCCGAGCAGACGCCCGCAGGGCTCACACACGGCCACGTGTGGCTCCCCGTGTCGCCCTGCTGCGCCAGCCCCGTGTCGCACCACGTGTTGGGGCGCTCCCCTGCCCAGTGCTCCCAGTATGCCCCAATATGGCAGGATGGCCATTTGCACGGTCACAGGGACACCCAAAAAAGGGGTGACCGGCCCCCCCCCCTGCAGCCCTCTGCAGGGAGGTGGCACCCGGCTCCTGTCCCTGTCCCCCTGGGGTGTCCCTGGCACCGTGCACCCCCCCTCAGGCAGGCAGCGTCACCTGGTCGGGATTTTGGGTCCAGGGGGGGAAAAAAAAACCCCGCTGTGGTGTCGAGGTGACGTTGGTGACATCGCAGCGGTGACCACCTCAGCCCCCTCCCCGTGTCCCCCCCCCCCCCCCCCCCCATGTCTGCTCTCTCCCCAGGACGCCCTGCTGAGCCTGGGGGCCGTGATCGACGTCTCCAGCCTGCGGGACGCCCTGCGCGATGCCGTCCTCTCCCTGCTGCCCAAAGCGGTAGGTGGGGACCCCGTGAGGTGCTGGGGGGGGGGGGGGGCACTGGGCTTCGATGGGTATCCGTGAGCTCCCCGCAGGGGGTGGATTCTCTGCTGGCTAATATTGGGGCTGAGCCACACGTCAGCGCTCTCCTCTTTGCCATTTTAAGCATGACCTCTGCTAACGTCCCCCCTGGACCCTTGCTGATGGCGGGGAGGGAGCGGTGCTGAGCCCTCCCCCCCCCCGAACCAGCAGGACCCCTGAGCTTATTGTCCCCTTGCTGTCACCCAGCCTGGCCGCAGAAGGTGGCACTGCCAGGGGCACAGGTACCCGGGGCTGAGCCCCCGCGCTGTTTTTGGGGTGGGACCGTGCTGCAGCAGGAGGGTGCTGGCGTGCCCGCTGATGGGGTGGGGGTGTCCCCGGCGTGCTGGTGGCCCCGGGGTGCTGCTGGCACCCAGGCATCATGCAGACCGTGCCAGCACCGTGCCCCAGCCGAGCAAAACTCCCCCCTCGCCCCCAGCTCTGCCTCAGTTTCCCCCACTGCTCCATCCCCGCGGGATCCCGGCGCTCTCCACCCCGCGCGTCCCCGTTGCTCCCCGCCTGCCTCCGCCGTTACTTCTGGGCGCCGATTGCTGAAACCCTCAGCCCAGAAAGTTTGCCGAGCCCGGCCTTCGCCCACCGCCGAGGGCTCCGGCAGCTCGGGGCCGTCAGACAGGGAGCAGCTGGCGCGGAACGAACCCGGAGCCGCGGCCCCTAACGTGTCCGCGGCACCGCAGCGTTAAATCACCCCGCCGCGGTGACACGCGCGTTATCTCCCGCGTTGGCAGCCGATAATGGGATTGCATCGCCCGCTGCTGCCGTGAATTACCCTTCCCTCCCTCCCCTGACCCCCCCGCCTCAGGGCGCTGGAGCGTGCCGGGGCCGCCTGGTGCCGGCTCCTCTGCCGCCGCCGCGTCTCTGCCGCCTTCTTCCCCCGCGTTGGGAGGTTTTGGGGTCCCGTGCCCGCGCTGGGGGCTCTTCGCTTCGATCCTGCCTGCTGCGGGGTGTCGGAGCTCCTGGAAAATCCCCCCCCGGGGAAACTGAGGCACGCCGTGCTCGGGGCGCCGCAGCTCTGTGTGCCCCGGGAAGTGCGCAAGGGGAAACTGAAGCACGCCGTGCCAATCCCGGGGGGCTGTCGGGGGGGGATTTGAGAGGTTTGCAGAGCCGGGGGAGGGCTGCAGGGGAGCAGCCCCCAGCCCCACGCAGGGTGCCGTGTCCTGCCCCGTGCCCTGTGCACGGGAGTGCACTGAGGCTGCACTGGGGGGGGGGGCTCACGGAGTTGCTGTTCCCCACCCCCCCCCCAGGAGCATGTCTACATCTACCTGCTGGATGGGGACACCCGGCTGACCTGCGACGACCCCCCCCACGAGCTGCCCGCCGAGGGGAAGCTCAGGTGAGCCCCCCCATGGACCCCCTCTGCAGGGGGACCCCCAACGTCCCCCCCCCCCCCCCCCCCCCACTTGGAGCCTTTTAGGGGATGCGAGACCCCACCAGGCTCTCCTGGATGAGCAGCTCGGGGGGGGTGTGGGTGCTGTGCAGCACACACACACACCTTGCACACACATCCACACACGTGCACTGCCCAGCCACGCATGCACAGACACACAGATACACGCAGTGTGCACACACACACACCCTGTGCATGTGCACACCCCTCTGCCTGCCACGTGTGTGCGCACACCATGCACATGCGTGCACACACTGTGCACATGCACCGTGCACGTGCAAGCACACATGCACCGTGCACATGAAGCATGCGCATGTGCACACACCGTGCACATGCACGCACACCCCATGCACATGCATACACACTCAGTGTGAACATGCACAATGCACGTGAAGCATGCAGATGCACACACTCGCTGTGCACGTGCACACGCATGCACATGCCTGCACACTCACTGTGCACACGCACGCACACACCATGTACATACATGCACGCTCACTGTGCACATGCACACACGCACAACGCACATGCAGCATGCAGATGCACACACACTCTGCACATGCACACTCCTTGTGCACACACACCCCATGCACACCCATACACACCCCTTGGGGGTGCGCGCACACACACACACACACACACTCACTATGCACACGTACACACACACACACACACCATGCACACAAATGCACACCCCATGCACACGCATGCACACTCCCTATGCACATCCCCCCCGTACCCCAAGCCCTCCCCGACCGCTTGCACCCCATGTGCCCTCCCCACCCTCTTACCCCCCACTCCCCCCCAGTTTTTTGGGGCTGCCCACACCCCCACAGCCAACCTGCCCCCATGGGTGGGGGGGCTGCGAGCCCTCCCAGCACCACACCCCCCCCACTCACTGGGTCCATCCTGGGGGTCCCTTAGCTGGGGTGAAGCAGGGGGATATGGCACGGGGGGGGGGGTCCAACAGAGGCGGGGAGCAAAGCGGCCTCCAGGAGGGGGCACGGGGGTGGAGGCCCCCTGCCTGGCCTCGTGGGGGGGTGGCTCAGGGTGCCCCTGTCCCCCCAGGGATGCGGTGCGGAGGCAGAAGCGGGTGGAGTGTGGGGGGCTGCCCCCCACCGAGCTGCAGGGCCGGCAGCTGGGCCCCCTGGCTGCGCCCCTCGCCCCCGGCACGCAAGGTGGGGGCTGCACGGGGCTGGGTGCTGGGGGGAGGGGGGCAATGGGAATGGGGTGGGCAATGGGCGGGGGGGGGTGAGGGGCGGGTGGGGGGACAGACGGGTGGGATGGAGGGAGGGGTGGGTGGATGGGTGGAGAAATGGATGGGTGGATGGATGGATGGATGGATGGATGGATGGATGGATGGATGGATGGATGGATGGATGGATGGATGGATGGATGGATGGATGGATGGATGGATGGAGAAATGGATGGATGGATGGATGGATGGATGGATGGATGGATGGATGGATGGATGGATGGATGGATGGATGGGTGGATGGGTGGATGGATGGATAGGAGAGTGGGTGGATGGGTGGCAGAGTGGGTCGGGGGCGGATTGATGGATGGGAGAAGGGATGGATGGGTGGATGGATGGGTGGGCACATAGGAGAGTGGGTGGGTGGACAGACGGGGGCTGCATGGGTGGGCACAGGGGTGGGTGGGTATGTGGATGGAGGGTGGGTGGGGGCTGTGTGGCTGGGCATGGGGAGGGTGGGTGGATGGGAGAGGGGCTGGGTGGGTGGGTGGAGAAGTGGACGGGAGGGGACAGCATAGAGTGGGTGGGTGGGCGACAGGAGGGCTGGGAGGGGGCACACGAGAGGTGGCTGAAGGCAGGCGTGGTGGGGCAGGGGCGTGCGGGTGGGTGGGCACCGGAGGGCTGCATGCACGGGGGGCAGGGGGGCATGGAGGGATGGGAGGGAGGGGGGGGGGACACAATCTGAGGGGTCGGCGCCACCCCTCCAGCACCCACCCGGGGCTGACCCGCTGTCTCCTTGCAGTGCTCATCATCCCGCTGGTGGACAAGGACAGCGGGGCCGTGGTGTGCGTCATCCTGGTGAGCACGGGGGTGGAGGTGGCTGTCCCATAACGTGTCCCACAACGTGTCCCACCCCTCAGGACCCCTGAGCGCGAGGGACCCAGGCCAGGGGCAGATGCCGAGCCGCGACCCAAAACGCACGGGAAATGCCAACCAAAGCCGCATTTCTCCTCCCCGAACCCCATTCCGCCCAGGGGCCGGGGGGGTGCCACGCGCCCTGCCCCGGCCACCAGGGTCCTCCCGCTGTCCCCCCCAGGTGCACTGCGGCCACCTGAGCGACTCGGACGAGCAGAACCTGCGCGCGCTGGAGCGGCACGTGAGTGACCCCAGCCCCGCCGCGGCAGCTCCCGGCACCCGCACCGGTCCCGTCCCCTGTGCCACGTCCCCCTGCCCCCCCCCATCCCTGGTCCCTTACTCCCCCCCCTCCCCGCAGACCCTGGTGGCGTACCGGCGCGTGCAGGCCCTGCAGAAGCTGCAGCCCTGGCCGCAGGTCAGCCTGTCCACCAGCTCCTCGCAGACCTCCCTGGCCAAGGCCGAGAAGGCTCCCGACAGCAGCTACAGCGAGCTGGACTGCAAGATCCTGCAGCTCTGCGGTGAGGGGGGGGCTGCGAGGGGGGGTGCTGAGCGGGCAGGGTGCGGGCAGGGTGCTGAGCCGCCCCTCTCGCAGGCGAGCTCTACGACCTGGATGCGGCCTCGCTGCAGCTCAAGGTCATCAACTACGTGAGTAGCTGCCCCCCCCCGCACCCCCTGCCCCTGCCGTGCCAAAATGCAAAGCCCCCAAAGTGCACCCCCCCCACCCCCCCCACCCCCGGGCATCACCGGCACAGCCGTCAGTAGTGACCAGAGTGAACGGCCTCGGAGCCGTCGCTGGTCTCCAGAGTTAACGGTGCCACCCCCAGGCACAGGGATGGGCAGGAGGCGGCGCGGGGGGGGCTCCTGCTCTCAGCCCCCCCCCAGCCCTCAGTAACGCCAGGGCGCACAGCCCTTGGGGTGACATCGGTAGGCTCCAGGGTTAACGCGCCCAGCCCCAGGGGAGAGGCTTGGGGGGGGGGGGGCCACCCCGCTTTCTGGGCATGGGTTGGGGGCCAGATCCTGCCCTCGGGGGGGGCTCAGGGCAGGCTGGAGCACCCACCGCTGCCCTCCCCCCCCCCCACCCAGCTGAAGCAGGAGACCCAGTCGCTGTGCTGCTGCCTCCTGCTGGTCTCGGAGGACAACCACCAGCTCTTCTGCCAGGTGGGTGCCCCCAGCCGGGCTCCCCCCATGTCCTGGACCCCCCCCAAGTGTCCTAGACAACCCCCCCCCCCACCCCGGGGCATGGCACCCCCCCCCAGCAGCTCAGCCCCGTGGCCCCATCTCTTGCAGGTGGTGGGCGACCGCGTCCTGGAGGAGGAGATCAGCTTTTCGGTGAGGGCACCCATGGGTGCCAGCTTTGGGGATACGGTGCCCCGAGGGGGGGGCGGTGCTGGTGTGTCCCCCCCCGCCCCGTCTCAGCCCCACCTCTGCCCACAGCTCACCTTCGGGCGCCTGGGGCAGGTGGTGGAGGACAAGAAACCCATCACCTTGAAGGACATCAGCGAGGTGGGTACCCCACGGACCCGAGCCCCGCGGGACCACCTTGGGGGCTGGGGGTGAACCCTGCCTGCCCCCTCCCCTCCCCCTTGCCCCCCCCCCATCTTTTTCCCCCGCAGGAGGAGCACAAGCAGCTCAACAGCATGCTGGGCACCGAGGTCACCTCCATGCTCTGCGTACCCGTCATCAGCCGCGCCACCTCCCAGGTGGTGGCCTTGGCCTGCGCCTTCAACAAGCTGAGCGGCGAGAGGTGAGGGTGGCACGGGGGGGGTGTCAGGATCCGTCCCTCACCCCCCCCTTTCCCTCTGGGGGGGGGTAGGGGGCAGGGACGGGGCGCTGAGCTGGTGTCCCCCCCGGGGGGGCTCCGTCCCCCAGCTACACGGAGCGGGACGAGCACAAGATCCAGCACTGCTTCTGCTACACCTCCACGGTGCTCACCAGCACGCTGGCCTTCCAGAAGGAGCAGAAGCTCAAGTGCGAGTGCCAGGTAAGCCCCCTGCCCCTCCAGCCCCCGACTGGCTGCATGGCACCCGTGGGTGGCCCCCCCCCCGCTGATGATGTCCCCTTTGTCCCCACCAGGCCCTGCTGCAGGTGGCGAAGAACCTGTTCACGCACTTGGGTAGGTGCCTGGGGGGGGGGGGGGAGGCACCCACGGGTGGGCGCTCACCCGGGTGACGGTGGCACCGGGGTCCCCGGTCCCCTGCCTGGGGGGACGTGGTGCTGTGCGCCACCAGCCCTCACCCTGCTGGTCGCAGGAGGGCACCCCTGAGCTCCACAGCGGGTGCATGAACGGGCTGCTCGGGTACGCGTGCACACACAGAGCCCTGCGTGCGCGTAGTGGTGCGCGCACACACTGCGCTGCTGCGTGCACACGTGCCTTTACAAGCACAGACACTGCTGCACATGCACGATTTCACGCACACGTACCATTACAAGCACAGACACTGCTGCACACTCACCATTTCTTGCACACGTGCAGCTGCATGTACCCATGCTGCTGGATGCGTGCATGCACTGCAGTGTGCACCTGCTGTGAGCACAAGAATTTCTGCATGCGTGCACCACTGCACACAAGTGGCCTGCTGCATGCCCGTGCAGCACGGCATGCACACGCAGCAGCATGCACATGCACCCTGCTGCATGCACCTGCATGGCTGCATGCACTTCTGCACGTGTGCGCACACCCTGATGCATGCATGCGAGCTGCATACATGCACGCACTGCTGCATAAGCACACGCACACAGCTGCATGCACACGTGCCACACGCATGCACGTACACTGCTGCACAAGCAAACACACACTGCTGCATGCACACGTGACGTATGTGCACACACTGCTGCACAAGCGCACACACCCCGCTGCATGCACACGTGCCACACGCATGCATACTGCTGCATAAGCATGCACCCCGTGGTGCAATGCACACTGCTGTGTGCACACACCCTGCTGCATGCACACCACTTGTTGCAGACTGAGCAGAGACCCCCCCCCCCCTTATTACACACGTGGCTGGGGGGGTCTTCCCCCTGGTCTGGGGGCTCCCTGCCTGCAGACCTGCCCCGGGGGCACCCTCCCCCCGGCCCCCCCGTAACCCTTCCCCCCGCTGCAGACGACGTCTCCGTGTTGCTCCAGGAGATCATCACGGAAGCCCGAAACCTCAGCAACGCCGAGATGTGAGCGGGGACCCCACGCGGGGAGGGGGACACAGGGGGACGGTGTCCCCCTGGGCATCCTGGGGGGGGGGGGGGTCCCGTGGGTGCGAGTGCCGCGGTGGCCTCTTGCAGATGCTCCGTGTTCCTGCTGGACCGCCTCAGCCACGAGCTGGTGGCCAAGGTGTTCGACGGCGGCGTGGTGGATGACGAGGTGAGGTGGGCTGCGGGGGCAAGCAGCCCCATTTTAGGGGGGTCCATCCCCCCACCTCTGGGGTCGTGTCGGCTGCCCCCGAGCCTCTCCGTGCCCACAGAGCTACGAGATCCGCATCCCCGCCGACCAGGGCATCGCGGGGCACGTGGCGACCACCGGCAAGATCCTGAACATCAAGGACGCCTACTCGCACCCGCTTTTCTACCGCGGGGTGGACGACAGCACCGGCTTCCGCACCAGGAACATCCTCTGCTTCCCCATCAAGAACGAGAGCCAGGGTGAGAGCGGCGGGCACCGCGCCGGTCCCAGTACAGGGGGAAGCCCTGTCCCCCAGCACATGGCCACTGCACTGTCCCCAGGGTGTGGATGTGACCCTGTCACCCGGCACATGGGCACGATCCTGTCCCAAGCATGTGGGCATGATCGTGTCCCCAGCACGAGGGCATTGCATTGTCCCCAGCACACAGACACGATCCTGTCCCCAGCACATGGAAGCAATCCTGTCCCCAACACACGGACACAATCCTGTCCCCAGCATGAAGGCATTGCATTGTCCCCAACACATGGACACAATCCTGTCCCCGACACACGGACACGATCCTGTCCCCAGCACGAGGGCATTGCATTGTCCCCAGCACGCCGACACGATCCCGTCCCCAGCTCATCGCACGGTCCCCAAGCCCACCCCCTGGGCACAGCACTGTCCCCCAGCACGTGCTGACAACCCTGTGCCGGGGGAGGGGGTCCCAACCCACCCCCCCTGACCCCGCCGTGTCCCCAGAGGTCATCGGGGTGGCCGAGCTGGTCAACAAGATCAACGGGCCCTGGTTCAGCAAATTCGACGAGGACCTGGCCACCGCCTTCTCCATCTACTGCGGCATCAGCATCGCCCACGTGAGCGCCAGGGGGGTCCCCTGGGGGTCCCCGGCTTGGGGAGGGGACACGTGGGGACCAGTGATGTGTCCAGAGAGGGGGTGCTCGCCCCCAGCGCACCCACGGCCCCCCCCTTTGCCCCCCAGTCCCTGCTGTACAAGAAGGTGAACGAGGCGCAGTACCGCAGCCACCTGGCCAACGAGATGATGATGTACCACATGAAGGTGAGGTGTCCCCCCCCCCCCCGGATGGCGATGCACCCCCAAATCCCAGCACGGGGAGGGGCTCCCCTGCTGGCTGGGACCCCCGGTGTCAGCGTGGTGCCCTGGGAGGGGGGTGGCAGAGGGCATGGCCAAGCGGTTGGGGTTCTTGGCATCAGTCCCAGGGGACATTTGGGGACACCCTGGGTGCTGTGCCCGTGCCATGGTGCTGGCTGAGGGGTCCCAGGGGATATTTGGGGACACCCTGGGCGCTGTGCCCGTGCCATGGTGCTGGCTGAGGTGTCCCAGGGGACATCTGGGGACACCGTGGGACATTTGGGGACACCGTGGGCGCTGTGCCTGTGCCACGGTGCTGGCTGAGTTGTCCCAGGGGACATTTGGGGACACCCTGGGAGCTGTGCCCATGCCATGGTGCTGGCTGAGTGTCCCAGGGGACATTTGGGGACACCGTGGGACATTTGGGGACCCCCCTGGGTACTGTGCCCATGCCACGGTGCTGGCTAAGGTGTCCCAGGGGACATTTGGGGACACTGTGGGCGCTGTGCCCATGCCATGGTGCTGGCTGAGTGTCCCAGGGGACATTTGGGGACACCATGGGACATTTGGGGACACCTTGGGTGCTGTGCCCATGCCACGGTGCTGGCTAAGGTGTCCCAGGGGACATTTGGGGACCCCCTGGGTGCTGTGCCCGTGCCATGGTGCTGGCTAAGGTGTCCCAGGGGACATTTGGGGACACCTTGGGTGCTGTGCCCGTGCCACGGTGCTGGCTGAGGTGTCCCAGGGGACATTTGGGGACCCGCTGGGAGCCGTGCCCGTGCCATGGTGCTGGCTGAGGTGTCCCAGGGGACATTTGGGGACACCATGGGACATTTGGGGACACCGTGGGCGCTGTGCCCGTGCCATGGTGCTGGCTGAGGTGTCCCAGGGGACATTTGGGGACCCCCTGGGAGCCGTGCCCGTGCCATGGTGCTGGCTGAGGTGTCCCAGGGGACATTTGGGGACACCATGGGACATTTGGGGACACCGTGGGCGCCGTGCCCATGCCACGCAGGTGTCGGACGACGAGTACACCAAGCTGCTGAGTGAGGGCATCCAGCCCGTGGCCACCATCGACCCCAACTTCGCCAGCTTCACCTATACGCCGCGCTCCCTGCCCGAGGATGACACCTCCATGGTGAGGGCTGGGGGGGACGGGACGGGGACGGTCCCCAATGGCCCCCACCCGCCGTCGGTCAGGGTCCCCCCGGGGTGAGGAGGGGGACGCGGGGACGCCCCCTGCCCACCCCCGTCCCCTCTGCAGGCCATCCTGAGCATGCTGCAGGACATGAACTTCATCAACACCTACAAGATGGACCGCCAGACGCTCACCAGGTGGGGGTCGGGGTGGTGGGGGGACGGAACGGACCCTGTCCTCCTGCGGGGTCCCTGGGGGGGGGGCGAGAAGCCCCCTCCTCACCCCCCCTCCCCTCATCCTCCTCCCCGCCCAGGTTCTGCCTGATGGTGAAGAAGGGCTACCGCGACCCCCCGTACCACAACTGGATGCACGCCTTCTCCGTCTCCCACTTCTGCTACCTGCTCTACAAGAACCTGGAGCTCGTCAACTACCTGGAGTACGGCCGGGCCCCCCCCAAAACCCCCAAACCACCCCCCCCGGGTCTTCCCTGCCCTCCCGCCTGCCTCAGTTTCCCTCCTCCCCCCCCTTCCCCAGAGACATCGAGATCTTCGCCCTGTTCATCTCCTGCATGTGCCACGACCTGGACCACAGGGGCACCAATAACTCCTTCCAGGTGGCCTCGGTGAGCTCCGGCACGGCGCTGGGAGGGGAGAGGCACGGGGACACTGCGGGGTGGGGGTGGGGGGTCACCCGATGGTGAAGATGGGGGCATGCTCTGAGCTGGGACGGCCAGGGTTAGGGTTAGGGGCAGGGGCAGGGTTAGGGGCAGGGTTAGGGTTAGATTTAGGGGTTAGGGACAGGGTTAGGGTTAGGGTTAGGGTCAATGTTAGTGTTAGGGTTAGATTTAGGGGTTAGGGGTTAGGGGTTAGGGTTAAGGTTAGGGTTAGGGGCAGGGGCAGGGGCAGGGGCAGGGGCAAGGGCAGGGGCAGGGGAAGGGATAGGGGTAGGGGCAGGGTTAGGGTAGTATTAGGGTTAAGGGCAGGTTTACGGTTAGGGTTAGGGTTAGGATTTAGGGTAAGGTTTAGGGTCAGGGTCAGGGTTAGAGTCAGGGTAAGGGTCAGGGTTAGGGTTAGGGTTAGGTTTAGGGTTAGGGTTAGGTTTAGTGGTTAGGGTTAGGTTTAGAGGTTAGGGTTAGGTTTATGTTTAGGTATTAGGGATTATGGTTAGGGTTAGTTTTAGGGGTTAGGGTAGGGTTAGGGTTAGGTTTAGGGCTTAGGGTTAGGGTTAGGGTTTAGGGTTTGGGTTAGTGTTGGGGTTGGAGTTACTTTTAGGGTTAGGGTTTAGGGTTAGATTTAGGGGTTGGGGCTAGGGTTAGGGTTAGTGAAAGGTTTAGGGGTTAGGGTTCGGTTTAGGGTTAGGTTTAGGGTTAGGTTTAGGGGTTAGGGTTAAGGTCAGGGTCAGGGTCAGGTTTAAGGTTAGGGTCAGGATCAGGGTCAGCGTTAGGGTTTAGGGTTTGGTTTAGGTTTATGGTTAAGTTTAGGGGTTAGAGTTAGGGTTAGGTTTATGGCATACGGTTAGGTTTAGGGTTAGGGTTATTGTTAGGGATAGGTTTAGGGTTAGGTTTAGGGGTTAGGGTTAGGATTAGGGGCAGGGTCAGGGTGACCCTGGATGCTCCTCCTTGCAGAAATCCGTCCTGGCGGCACTCTATAGCTCAGAGGGCTCAGTCATGGAGGTAATTCCCCCCCACACCCCTGCTCCCTCCTTTGGGGGCACCCAGGTGGCTTTTTTTTTGGGGGGGTGGTGGTGGCAGCGGCTGCCCCCTCCCCCGTCTCGCTGGGGCCGTGCGCTCCCCCCTGCCACCTCCCCGCTCCTCCCGCAGCGGCACCACTTCGCCCAGGCCATCGCCATCCTCAACAGCCAGGGCTGCAACATCTTCGACCACTTCTCCCGCAAGGTGAGCCCCCCCCGTGTCCCCAATCCCCCCCAACCCCCCCCCCATAAGCCCCCTGACCCCCCCCCCCCCCCCGGCGCCACGTGCTGCTGCTGGGGGTGCTGAGCCAGCCTCTGGGGGCCCCGCAGGATTACCAGCGCATGCTGGACCTCATGCGGGACATCATCCTGGCCACCGACCTGGCCCACCACCTGCGCAT
Source organism: Anser brachyrhynchus (assembly GCF_964034855.1). Classification (NCBI taxonomy): domain Eukaryota; kingdom Metazoa; phylum Chordata; class Aves; order Anseriformes; family Anatidae; genus Anser; species Anser brachyrhynchus. Next base: position 211,986,117 of record NC_137694.1, on the reverse strand, counting down.
CTTCAAGGACCTCCAGAAGATGGCAGAAGGTGGGGATGGGCTGCCGGGACCCTCCCGGGGGGGTCCCGTTGTCCCCCCGGGGGGGGGGGGCACAGGGTGGGCTGGCCTGGGGGCACTGTGCAGCATCCCCAGGGGTTTGGCACTGGGGGTGCTGAGTGGGGGGCTCGTCCCACCGAGGCTGAGGGGCACGGCATGGGGGGTCCTGGCTGTCCCCAGAGCCTTCCTCTGGGGACTCTGGGGGTCCGTGCTGCCCCCCCCAGCCCCAAACCTGCCCCCCCCCCGCCCGCAGTTGGCTACGACCCCAAGAACAAGCAGCACCACAGCCTGCTGCTCTGCCTGCTGATGACGTCCTGCGACCTCTCCGACCAGACCAAGGGCTGGAAGACCACCAGGAAGATCGCGGTGAGCGGGGAGCCCCCCCCCCCCCCCCAACCCACCCCCACCCCCCCTTTTTGTCCCCGGGGTCTGCCCCGTGCCGGGTGCCTGCACCAGCAGGGGACCAGCACCAGCAGGGGACCAGCACCAGCAGCCCCCAAGGGACGTCCCCCTGCACCCTGCGGGACCCAGAGCTGTGGGAGGGGTCCAGAGGGGGGGTGAGAGGGGAGGGGGCCCCATGGTTATGTGCCCCCCCCCCCCCGTGGTGACAGCCTGTCCCTTGCAGGAGCTGATCTACAAGGAGTTCTTCTCCCAGGGAGACCTGGTAGGTGGGCAGGGGGCTGAAGCTCTCCAGCGCTTGGCACGCACCGGGGGGGCTCGGATGAAGATGGGGGGGGGGGGGCTGGGGGGGCTCGGCGGGGGTTTTCCTGGTGGAGGGGGTGGCATTGACCCCCCTCCGGTGTTGGCGCTGTAGGAGAAAGCCATGGGCAACCGCCCGCTGGAGATGATGGACCGGGAGAAAGCCTACATCCCCGAGCTGCAGATCAGCTTCATGGAGCACATCGCCATGCCCATCTACAAGTGAGCCCCCCCCCCCCAACCCCCCCCCACCCCGATCAGCTACCCCCAGGGGGGATTTTTGGGGTGTGTGTGGGGGGGGAGATGCCCTCCCTTTTCCCACCCCCTGCAGCATCCCAGGGCGCTGGGCGCAGCGCCCTGCAGGATTTTGGGGGGTTTTCCAGGCAGCGGGGACGGGGGGGAGCCCCCAAAACCCCCGTGCTGAGGGGCTGTGCCCCCCCCCCCCCCCCCAGGCTGCTGCAGGACCTCTTCCCCAAGGCGTCTGAGCTGTACGAGCGGGTGGCCAGCAACCGGGAGCAGTGGACCAAGGTGTCCCACAAGTTCACCATCCGCGGCTTGCCCAGCAACAACTCCCTGGACTTTTTGGACGAGGAGTACGACCCGCAGGCGCCAGACGCCCAAATGAACGGGTGCCTGGACGCCGAGGGGCACCCCGAGTCGGGGGCCGAGTGAGCGCCTTTGGGGGGGGGTGGGGGGGGCCGGGGCCGGGGGGAGGTGGTGATGGAGAGACCCCAACCCCGCAGCCCTGCAGCCCCTTCCTCCTGATCCGGGGAGGGGGGCGAGGGGGACTTTGGGGGCTCTGCGGTGGCACGGCGAGCTCCGTCCCTGCCCTGGTGCCACTGTGGGGTGGTGGTGCCCCCCCTCCGGCTCACCGGACCCCTTCTTCGGGCTCTGCTGGCTGTGGGCTCGCTGCCTGGTGGTGCCTGGGGACGGCGTGGGGTCGGGGGCGGCCGTGCCTCAGGGTGCCGGTGCCACCCTGGCGTCCCCGCGGTGCCGACGATGGGGACGTCTTTCCTCGGCAGCTGGAGGCGGGGAGGGTTTGGGAACCCCTCCGAGCACCTCCAGGCGGGCTGTCCCCGAAAACGGGGCCGTGGGGGCCAGCAGGATGCAGGGGGACGGCGTGGGGCAGGTGAGGGGAGCACTTGTGGGGTGGGGGAGATGGGGGTGCTGGGTGGGGGGGGGCTCTCAGCTCCGGCGCTGGAGCCCCTGGGGTCCGGGCACCCCAGAGGGATGGGGACGGTGCCACGGCCACTGTCCCTGTGTCCGAGTGGCCCCCAAGGGAGAGCAGAGGGCAAGAGCACCCCCCCAGTACGATGGGGTGATTTGGGGACAAACCACGGCTTTTGGAGTGTGAGGGGCCAGCGGCAGGAGGGTGGCACCGGGAGCAGGATGCGCACGGCCACCAGGGTGCTCCCAGCCCCGCACCTCGCTCTGCCCGCGTCCCCCCCTGAGTCCCCCCCGGGTCCCCCCACCGCCCTGCACCAGCACCCGGAGGCTGAGGGACCCCCAGCGCCGCCACCCCCCGGGACTGCCATCTTCTCGTGGTCCCTCCAGCCCTACAGACCACCACGGATGGACCGATGGCCTCCGGTGGTCCCTCTGGTCCTACAGACTGCGTGCGTGGGCTGTGGGGGCCTCTGGTGGTCCCTCTGGTCCTACCAAGCATGCATGGACCCTGCGGGCGTTGCATGGTCCCTCTGGTCCACCAAACCACCATGCATGGACCCTGCGGGCGTTGCATGGTCCCTCTGGTCCACCAAACCACCATGCATGGACCCTGTTGACGTCCCACGGTCCCTCTGATCCCGCAGACCACCGTGCATGGTCCCTGCTGGTCGGCAGCCCCCCGGTCCCATCAGCTGCCATGCGTGGACCCTGCCAGCCTCCTGCTGTCCTTGCAGTCCTACAGAGCATGGACTGACGGCCTCCGGTGGTCCCTTGGTCCTACCGACTGCCATGCGTGGGCCATGAGGGCATCTCCTGGTCCTTCTGGCCCTACAGACCACTTGCATGGGCTGTGATGGCCTCCCGTGGTCCCTCTGGCCATGCGTGGACCCTGCTGGTGTCCCGCGGTCCCTCCGGTCCTCCTGGGTGCTGTGCATGGACCTTGACAGCGCCCCATGGTCCCTTCTGTCCTACAGACCACCGTGCATGGACCCCGCCACCCTTCCATGGTCCCTCCAGTCCCATCAATGTCCATGCATGGACCCCGCCATCCTTCCACGATCCCACAAACCGCTGCTCGTGGACCCCGCAGGCACCGCATGGCCCCTCTGGCCCCCGTGGTCCTCCTGCCATACTGACTGCTGTGCACGGACCCTGCCAACATTGTGGGGTCCCCCTGGTCCTGCAGATTGCTGTGCGTGGACCCCAGCAGCACCCCGTGGTCCCTTCTGTCCCACAGACCACCGTGCATGGACCCTGCTGATGTCCCGTGGTCCCTCCAGTCCCATCAGCTGCCATGCATGGACACTGCCATCCTTCCATGGTCCCCCTGGTCCTACAGACTGCTGTGCATGGGCTGTGGTGGCCCCCCCTGGTCCTACAGACTGCTGTGCATGGGCTGTGGTGGTCCCCCTGGTCCTACAGACTGCTGTGCATGGGTTGTGGTGGCCCCCCTGGTCCTACAGACTGCTGTGCATGGGCTGTGGTGGCCCCCCTGGTCCTACAGACCACCGTCCATAGACTGTGGTGGCCTCCCCAGGTCCTTCAGGTCCTACACATCACCGTGCGTGACCTGCGGTGGCCCCCTGTGGTCCCCCTCTGGCCGTGCACAGACCCTTCAGATCCCCCGTGCTCCCTCCTGCCCCACTGACCGCCGGTTCCCCGTGCTCCCTCCCCGCCTGCAGCCCAACGTGCCCGGCCCCCACCATCCTGGGGGGCTCTGCCCTGCTCCGGCAGCCCAGCAAAGAGCCCTGGGGGGGTCCATTGAGCCATCCCCATGGCCTCAGCCCCGGCTCCATGTCCCAAGCCAGAGCCACCCCAAACAGCTGTGGGGTCAAGCTGGGGTGGTGAAGAGCCCTGGGGGGGCCGGTGTACCATGGGGTGGCCATGGGATGGCCGTGGGATGGCCATGGGGTGGCCGTGGGGTGGCCGTGAGATGGCCATGGGGTGGCCATGGGATGGCCGTGGGGTGGCCGTGGGGTGGCCGTGGGGTGGCCATGGGATGGCCGTGGGATGGCCATGGGGTGGCCGTGGGGTGGCCGTGGGGTGGCCGTGGGGTGGCTGTGGGGTGGCCATGGGATGGCTACGGGGTGGCCATGGAGCCGTTTGCTGCCCACCCTGCGCGTCCCCCTCGCCGTTTCTCTTTCAAGCAACGAGCCGTCTGCTTCAGTGCGTGCGCGTGTGCCTGGGGGAGCCACGGGAGACCCCACAGCCGAGACGGCGCCGGGCCCAACGAACTGCGTTCATTTTGCCTTACCTCCTCGGAGTTGCCTTTAGAGAGACGCTTTGGCCAGCCCCCGGCAGGACCCGCGCAGACCCTCCCCGCGGATGCTGGCCGATCGCTTCACCTACGAGACCCCCCCCCCCCCAGCCTCCTGCCCCCCTTCCCCGTGCCGCTGCGGGGCAGGGAGGGACGAAACCAGCGGGAAGGAGCAGACCCCAAAGGCAAAAAAAAAAAAAAACAAACACAGACAAACACCAACCAACCAAACCCAAACCGATATAGGAGAAAGCCAGCGCGGTGCCAGCCCCGCCGGCGGCACCGTGCCCGTCCCCGCTGGCAGCCGTGCGCACCGCCGAGGACCCGTGCCCACCGGGCGCTGCCAGGAGCCCCTCTTTTGGGGCGAGAAACCACATTTTGTTGCAAAACGCCCACTCTGTGTGCACGCTGGGGGTTGATTTGTATGGACATCCCCAGTGCCAGCTCGGTCTCCGTGACGCCGGCACAGCCGTGCCACCGAGGCGCCGGTGCCACCACCCCGGGGATGCTTGGAGCCTCCTAAAGCCAAGCGTGGGCTGCCGATGGTGGGCACCACGACCCGGGCCGTGCCACGAGCATCCTGCCAGGCAGAGCTGGAGGTGTCCCGCAGCCACGTGTCCCCACCTGTGTGAGATGGCCAGTGCCACGGGCACGTCCCCCAGCTGGTCCCCAGTGCGTGTGCGCGGCCCCGCTCCTGCCCCTGCGCCTACCCTGGGGCATGGGCATGCGTGCCCGGCTCACCAGCGTGTGTGCGCGGTGTGCACGGGTGTGTGTGAGCGTGCAAAACCTCCTCCGGCTTCTCGGTCCTCTCCTCTCGCCGCGCTGGTTGTGCTGGGCTCGGCGCCTCCTGCCCAGGTGCTGCGGACAGGGCCCAAGCAGGAGACGGTTCTTCTTCTCCCTTCTCCTTCTCCTTCTCCTTCTCCTTCTCCTTCTCCTTCTCCTTCTCC